>NC_088914.1:47875000-48500000 GCF_963576675.1 Euphorbia lathyris
TGGAGGTGACTCAGTCTCAGCATCATTGGAGAAGTACTGGAACTGGATTTTGGAGAGGTCAGTCTCAATCTCATCCATAGGAAAGTCGTCCATAAGATCAATTTGCTTTTGTGCCTTCTTTTTAAGTCTTCGTCGTGTCGGAGCTTTTGGGGATGAAGGGTCAGCTGGAATACCTTCACTGGACTCAGTAGCAACTGTCTCCTCTTCTACATATGGATTCTTAAGTTGCTCAGCATGATCCTCAACAACAACACTTTCTTCTTCTTCAACTCTCTAGTCAGCCTCATCCTGAGGTTGCTCAACATTTGTGCGCTCAGCTTGTTTCTCAGTTTCTTTCTCAGCTTCCTGCTCTTGTCCAGCTCTTTGCTCAGTTTCTTCCTCAGTTTCCTTTTCTAGGTCAATTCCATGACCTTGGGAGGATACAACCCAATCTATGGGATCAGCTTCAACTGGTTTTAAAGAATTAACCTTCTTCTTTTTCATCAAAGGGGATTCTAGAGTTTCCTCTTCTTCATCTTCAGGCCCTTCTGACCTCTTTCTTTTCTTTGCTGATTCAGCTTTTTCCTTAGCTTTGTCAGCTTTAACCCTTTCTTGAGACGCCAGCCTTACTTTCTTTGGAACTACAAGTATGTCTTTGGAGCAAGTTTCAAGAGCCTTCCTCTTCTTCTTTTTCTTCTCAGGCTGAGCTGTCTTAGGAGACTCAGCATGAGCCTCCACTTCTTTTTCAGGTTCATTTTCAAGTTCAACTTCTAGTTGCTCAGCTTCTTCATTTTCCTCAGCATCTCCAACTTCTTCATAGCCTTTCAAGGGTTGATTGTACAATAGTCCATCCAGCAGAACTGCAGTGATTTCACTCCCCAGGCTACTTGTTTCATTTATCGTCTCGATCTGCTTGTCCTCGAGTATTTTTATGATCAGAGAGCCCAAACGGAGTTTCTTACCACCTCATTGAAGAGCTCCAACTAAGAAGACGGGAAGATTGAGCGGAGTGTAGGTCAGCATGTGCCAGATGAAGCACTGCTCGAAGTTAGAGGCGGATGAAGCTGAGTTGAGTTTGGGGAAGATAAAGTTGGTCAGCATGTAATGGACCATCTTCTGTTCTTTTCCCATACAGGTACTGGGTATTTCACCCTTATGATCCTTGGGTTTACAGAACCCCTTGATCTTCTCAGCCGTGTCTTTTGGCACTTTCTCCTTTGTTGTTCTAAACTCAATTCCTTCTTCTAGTAAATCTAGTAAGGTGGCTAGATAGGCAGGGGTTACGATGATTTTCTGACCTTTAACTGAGGTCTCCAAATAATCAGAGTCATCTTCATCAACATGTAGATTCGAATAGAATTCTCGTACTAACCTAGGATAGGTTGTTCCTGAGAGAGAGAAGAGACCAGTCCACTTGTTCTTCTCGATCCAGTCACAAAATGGTTTCTCAGAGGTGACGAATCCTGGAGAGAACCATCTGCATTTCAGAACCTCCAGATTGTTGACCTTTTTGTGTACTTTGATCATTTTTCTTTCTATTTGCGTTGAAGGACCCGTGGGGTCAGTCTGAGTGATTTTGCGAGAGGTCTGGCCAAGTTGAGTAGTGAGGTTAGGGATTTTGACTTTGCCGGAAGCCATTGTTGAAGATTTTGAGGTTTTAGGGAGAGAAGAGTTTGATTTCAGAAAATCGTAGGCGTAAAGAGTAATGAGTGGGGATCCTTCCACTTTTTATATAGCTTTATGGCGGCCCTATTCATTTAACTAGCCGTTTTGCCTAGGGACGTTCAATCGACAAAGATACTGTCATTTATGACATCTTCGGCGCATGGGATTTGTCATTAATGTGCGTCTTTCCAAGGTGCCAGAGGTTACACGTGTAGGCATTTATTTTTATGCGAGTGGGTTTTCTTTTGGTTTCGCTGGAATTTGAAACATTCGCAATGTTGAGTGCATAGTTTTTGTATACGTGATTTTTCTATCTCTAAATAACTCAACATACTTTGATCATTCAGTATGTGCATCTACTCAGTATAAGGTGATTATTCAATATGTTTATCTACTCAGCACAGGATCATTTGTATCTACTCAATATAATCATGCAATGTATATGTCAACTCAGCATAGGGTGATTATTTTAAACTTGGTGAGTAGAAGTTTCTTATTGTTAATTTACTCAGCATGTCATTTGTACAAACATTCCACTCAACATAGCAATCACTTAATCATTCAATTATACAGTTTTATTTAGAGTGGATTTGACATACCGATGGCTTCCCTTAGTGTATGGAATTGTTCTCGTGCCAAGGGCTTAGTGAAGATATCTGCAAGCTGTTCATTTGTTGGCACATAGGTCAGCTTGATCTCATCCTTTAGTACGTGATCTCTGATGAAGTGATGTCTTATGCTAACATGCTTCATCCTGCTGTGTTGGACTGGATTCTTAGATAAATCAATTGCACTCTTGTTGTCACATTTTATCTCTATTGTCTTTGTTTTAACTCCATAATCCTCAAGCTGTTGCTTTATCCATAGGATTTGTGCAATACAGCTTCCAGCAGCCACGTACTCAGCTTCGGTTGTAGACAGGGCTACGGATGATTGCTTCTTGCTGAACCAAGATACCAGACAGCTTCCGAGGAAATGACATCCTCCCGAAGTACTCTTTCGTTCTAGCTTATCTCGTCCATAGTCAGCATCAGTATATCCAATGAGTGTGAAGTCATTTGAAGTTGGATACCATAGACCTGCATCAACTGAGCTTTGCAAGTATCTAAAAATTCTTTTTACAGCAGTTAGATGAGATTCCCTGGGGCCAGCTTGATATCTAGCACAATAGCATACTGAGTACTGAATATCAGGTCTACTAGCTGTGAGATAGAGTAAAGAACCTATCATACCTCGATAGAGTTTACTATCAACTAACTTACTCTTCTCATCTTTGCATAGGACAGTATCAGTACCCATGGGGGTTGATATTGGTTTGCAATCTACCATGCTGAATTTCTTTAACATTTCTTTGGTGTACTTAGACTGACTTATAAAGATGCCATTCTTACCTTGCTTGATTTGAAGTCCAAGGAAAAAGTTGAGTTCACCCATCATCGACATTTCAAACTCACTTTGCATCTATTGGCTAAATTCTTTGCACAAAGACTCGTCAGTAGCACCAAATATTATATCATCTACGTATATCTGTGCAAGTAGGGTATGTTTACCCTTTTTCTTAATAAACAAGGTTGTGTCAGCTTTTCCCCTGACATAGTTCCTAGTCAGCAGGAAATTGGTCAACCTCTCATACCAAGCTCTTGGAGCTTGTTTCAGGCCATATAGGGCCTTTTCGAGTTTATAAACGTGGTTTGGAAACTTTGAATCTTCAAACCCAGGAGGTTGATTAACATATACCTCTTCGTCTATAAAGCCATTTAGAAACGCACTTTTTACATCCATTTGGTATAGTTTAAAATTCATGAAACTAGCATAGGCACACAATATACGTATAGCTTCTAGCCTAGCAACAGGTGCAAATGTTTCTCCATAATCTATACCTTCTTGCTGACTATAGCCCTGGGCTACAAGTCGAGCTTTGTTTCTAATCACATTTCCATGCTCATCTAGTTTATTTCTAAAGACCCACTTGGTTCCTATGGGCCTTTGATTCCTAGGTCTAGGTACTAGATCCCATACCTCATTTCTGGTGAATTGGTCAAGTTCTTCTTGCATGGCATTTATCCAATATTCATCTTGCTCAGCATCAGCAAAATTCTTTGGCTCAAGCATTGAGACGAAGGCAACATTGCTAAGGTATTTTCTGAGCTGATGGGTCATCAACTTGTTGTTGGCAGCATCAAGAATGGCCTGTTCTGTATGCCCTCTTGGGATCTTTATTTCCTTGGGCAATGTTGAGTCGTTTGGAAGAGGTGTTTCTACAATCTCTACAGGAATAGATTGGTCAGCAAATGATATTTCCATTTCTTGCTTACCTTGGGTCAGCTTCTGTATAGATGACACAGAGGCTTCTGGTTGATCAGCGGAAGCTGAGCTTGGTTCATCTTCTTCAAGCTGAGCTGACTTACCTGTGGGGTCAGTTTCATCGAACTCAACATGTACAGACTCTTCTACAATTTGAGTTCTTTTATTAAATACTCTATATGCTTTACTGTTTGTTGAGTACCCCAAAAAGATCGCTTCGTCAGCTTTAGCATCAAATTTAGCAAGGTTGTCTTTTGTATTTAGTATAAAGCATTTACACCCAAAAGCACGAAAGTATCCAATGTTGGGCTTTCGTCCTTTCCAAAGCTCATATGGGGTTTTCTTAAGTATAGGTCTAACTAGAGCCCTATTCAGTATGTAACATGCCGTGTGAACAACTTCACCCCAGAAGTACTTTGGAAGCCTATTTTCACTCAGCATTGTCCTAGCTATTTCGACAATAGTTCTATTTTTCCTTTCAACAACCCCATTTTGTTGAGGTGTTCTAGGAGCGGAGAAATTGTGGTCAATACCACTGGTTTCACAGAATTCATCAAACTGTTGGTTTTTGAATTCTCCACCATTGTCTCTTCTAATGTGAGCTACTCTTAGGTCTTTGTCATTTTCAAGCTTTTTAATCAGTGTGGTAAACATCTCAAAAGTTTCATCCTTGCTACTCAGCAAGATGATCCAAGTGTACCGAGAGAAATCATCTACAATAACCAAGGAAAATTTCTTACCTCCCAAGCTGAGTGGCTGGATAGGTCCGAAAAGATCCAAGTGTAGTAATTCCAATGGTCTTTTGGTTGAGACAATGTTTTTGCTATGAAATGACTTTTTAGTTTGTTTGCCTTGCTGACAAGCTTTACACAGTTGATCTTTTTCAAAATTTAATTTGGGTAATCCCTCAACTAATTGCTTTCTAGCTAATTTGGCAAGAAGGTCCATGCTGACATGCCCAAGTCCTCTATGCCATAGCCAGGAGTTGTCCTCTTTAGACACTAAGCATATGTTTTTAGAAAACTGTTTTTCTAAGTTCAACATGTATACATTTTCTACACGAGGGGCAGTTAAGATCAATTCATTTGTATTTCCCTCGAGTATTTGACACTTAGCATCATCAAATACAACCTTTCTGCCGCTCTTGCAAAGCTGAGCTACACTCAGCAGATTGTATTTGAGACCTTTAACTAAGGAGACAGACTCAATGGTTGGGTTACCTCCGATAGTACCTGAGACGACTATATTACCCTTCTTGTTGTCTCTAAAGCTTACGCTTCCACCTCATTTAAGCTCTAGTGTGATGAACTGAGTTTCATCACCTGTCATTTGTCTTGAACATGCACTGTCTGTTGGTCCCTAATAATTAGTTCTAAGGGGGGGTTAGGAACTAATATAACTTTTTCAAGATTTAATTAACCTGACTGGAAGTAATTTTTGAGAGTTTGTTAACTCTGCTTTTGGTCAGCATTGTGAGATATGTTCGAAGACAGATTTAATCAGATGTTGACTAAAGTTGTCTTCTTGTGAGTTAAGAATTGACACTCTTGGAGGTCAGCTTCTAACTCAGCACCACTTATTTACTCAAGGTCAGCTTAGGCAATTTATATGCTGAGTAAATTTAACAAACAACACATACAATATAAGAGAGAGTTCAGAGATTACTCAGTATCACTTATCCTGGTTCGGCCTTTCTGCCTACGTCCAGTCCCCAGAGTCCTCCAGGCTTTTTGAATCCAATACTGAGCTCTTTAACGGTAGAGCACAAACCAATTACAAGGCAGTTGAATATGCAAGAGTACCTTCCTCTATTCGTCTACTCAACTCCTACTAAGTGCTACAACCCAGCACCTAGATTTCTTTACTACTGAAATGCTTACAACTTAGCACTCAGCTTTACTCTCTCAATATTGCTATTGATCACAGACTTGTTCCTTTTTGAACTAAAGAACACTTTAGATGATTACAACTCAATCTAGCATTTACACATAGAATAGAAACGTGGGTGTAAGATTCTTTTTGTATTTGAGTGCTTTTCAAACTTTCTCTCTTGTATTTTTCTTTTTATGCTTCTATCTTCTATGTATTTTGGTTCTTCGATTGTCCTTTTATAGACGGAAAACTGTGGACTTGATTGTTTGAAATGTCTTGACCGTTGCAACCAAAACGGCTCTTTTGGGGAACATTTTCTGGAAATCTTCAGACTGCACACCATTCCCTGCTTCTGTTTTACTTCAGGCGTCAGGTTGTCTTTTAGCGTCTGTTTTGTTTGTTTGTGACAGTTGTCTGTTTCCAATAATCCAACGTCCCATGACTCTCGGAATCAGTCTTCTTAGGTATCTTCGAGGTTCCAATTATTGGTGCAGATGATTGGCAGACTTTGTCTTTTAGTAGAACAGATCCTTCATGCTGTCCTGATGAATACTAAGCTCCGTTTGTTCATGGTTCATGCTGAGTTCCACCAAGGTCAGCTCCGTTTTGTTTAAACGCTCCTGACGAGGTCTTCAGCTTTAGTCAGCTTTGTTTTGTTTCTGACCTTTAACTCCACTCAGCTTCTATTCTGTCATGCTGAGTTCTTTGCTACTTAGCTTTGTTTGTGCTGACTTTTGTCCTGTCTTTTACCTTATATATTTTCGCACTCAAGATTCAACAAACATATTAGTACAATTAAATCAAAGCATCTAAATTTAATTGCCTCTTAATCATGGATGATTTTGTCAAATCAAAATCTTGTGGAAAGGTGTTTCAACAAACTCCCCCATTTTGATGTTGGCAAAATACATAATTACGGAACTCAGTTTTAAGTTGCCCCATGATTGATATTTCTGAATTGACTCCCTCGTAAGGGTTGCATTCATTTTGTCTTAAGCCTTCCAAGGTCTAATTTTATTAGGTTTGTTATATTTGTGTATACTGGCTTTACTTTTGGAAAAATGTTGTCTGTTTTTGAATTGTTTGTTCAAACTTGACTGGAAGAGAAAAGAAACTGATATTGGATTTAAATAACAGTCAACAATAAAACAACATTGGATAACAAAACATATTATCCTAGTTTCACTTCTTCTTTCTTTGAGCTGAGGGGTCAATATGAGCAATGCCTTTTCCTTTGCTCCCAGAGGCAGACGCAGTTCCTAAAGTTAGAGGCTGAGTTCCTCTTTTACTAGTCTCCCCGTTTTGCCATCATCGGGTTGATAAAGGAAGGTTTTATTCCTGGCGGCCGAGGAGAGGTAGTTGGAATAGCGCTGAAGCCTCTTTGTGCTTTCTCCCAAACTGTCAATGATAGGAACGCTATCGTCTTGGACGTGCCTAGGGACTCGAATGGAGATGCTTATCATGCTAAGAAGACATTCATGGGCTTTGCTGAGGCAAGCAATGGAGTTGGTGACCTGACCATAAGATTGATGAAATAGTTTCAACAGAGCAGAGTCATAGAACATTCGTTGTGCATTGTTGATCCTCATGGCTTTCATGATAGCCTGCGAGAAGGTCATTAGCTCTGTGTTGGATACTGGATCAACGTCCATCTGGGCCCGATCAATGTTCAAGAGTCTCACTGCCTCACTCAGTTGATCAATCGTGCATTGAGAGGAGGAGGATACAAGGTGGACTGGATTTAGTTAGCTCAGCATATAGCTTAGTGAAGCAATCTTGCAACTCAGCAGATGTTGCGGACTCAGTGTGTACAGTTGCTCTGGAGGGGGTCAGTTCCGCTGCTAGCTTAACAAAATAGTTTTGAAGCTCAGAGGAAGTGACGTACCCTGGATTGACTTCAGATAGGTGTTGAATTTTTCCTTCAAGAGAGTTCAGATGAGTAGCCATGGTAAGCACTACTTCAGTCAGTTTGGCCATTTGCTCTTGGTTTGGCTGCTGGGTTTGCACTGCAGTGATAATACTAACCAAATCTTTCAGGTTACGGAGTTCTTGTAGAAGTTGAGTGATACTGGTTAGGTGAGAGGGCTCTTGAGTGGACTGACAACCTTCATCGTGAGTAGAATGAAAGTCTTGAAGTAGAGACTGAGCTGAATCAATGACCCTACGACCAGACTCAGTTGCATTCAGGTATGCAAACTTTGCAGCATTGGACTCAGAGGCTGGTGTAGGATTTTCTGATGGTGGAGGTGTTGGTTCCTTGCCAGACTGAGTACCTGGACTGTTATGAAGTTGTTGAGCTGAGTTATCAACATTTTGTGATGGAGGTGGAGTTGAGGTATGAGTTGGCTCAATTGGTGCAGCTTGACTTGGATTTGTAGGGTTCTTGGCATGTTCCTCATATTGAGTAACAGTGGCTTGCTTTTCCGCTAGATCTTCTGGTGGAGATTCAGTGGCAGTTGAGAAATACTTGAACTGAATTTTAGACAGGTCAGTTTCTGGCTCGTCAAGGGGAAAGTCGTTCATGAGATCAAGGTGTTTTTGCGCTTTCTTCTTTAATCTCCGCCGGGTCTCAGTTTTAGGCGGAGAATGGTCAATTTGAAGACCTTCACTTGACTCAGCAGCCACAGTTCCTTCCCCTACAAGTTGCTCAATATTACCTTCTTCCCTTGTTCGCTCAGCATCATCACGAGGGCATGCTTCCTCCTCAGTATTACCTTTTTGTTGCTCAACGTGTTCCACATCTTCTTTTTCGTGGTTAATATCATGACCTTCAGTTTGAGGAGAGGTTAGTGGTACGGCTTCCACTATTTTCAAGGAGTGACCTCTTTTCTTCTTCTTTAACGGGGTCTCAGGAGTTTCTTCATTTTCATCCTCAGGCACTTCTGGCCTCTTTCTTTTCCCAATGTGCTCATCAACCTTGTCAGTTTGGGCTTTCTGTCTTGATGAAAGCCTTATTTTCTTTGGAACAGAATGGATATCTTTGGAGCTAACTTCTGCAGCCTTCCTCTTCTTCCCTTTTTCAGATTCAACTGTCTTGGGTGACTCAGTATGAGCCTCAACTTCTTGTGCAAGCTCAGCTTCAGGTTCCATTTCTGCTTGCTCTTCTTCCTCATTTTCCTCGGCTTCTCCAGTTCCTTCATACCCCTTCAAGGGTTGATTATACAATAGTCCATCTAGTAAGACTGCAGTGATTTCACTTCCCAACGAGCTTGTCTCGTCCACTGTATCTATTTGCTTGTCCTGTATGATTTTCATGATAAGTGAACCCAAACGTAGTTTCCTACCGCTTCGTTGAAGGGCTCCAACTAGAAACACAGGGAGATTGAATGGAGTTGAAGTCAACATGTGCCATATAAAGCACTGTTCGAAGTTAGATGCGGAGGAGGCAGAGCTAAGTTTGGGAAAGATAAAGTTAGTCAGCATGAAATGAACCATCTTTTGATCCTTACCCATGCAAGTACTGGGTATTTCTCATTTGTGATCTTTGGGTTTACATAACCCTTTTAACTTTTCAGATGTGGCTTTAGGTATCTTCTCCTTTGTTGTTCGAAATTGGATTCCTTCGTTCGGTATCTCTAATAGTGTGGCTAGATAGGCAGGGGTAATAACGATTTTCTGACCTTTCACATTTGTCTCCAAGTAATCTGAGTCGTCTGCATCAACTCGTAAATTTGAGTAGAACTCTCGAACTAACCTTGGGTAGGCTATTCCTGGAAGGGAAAAGAGACCTGTCTAGTTGTTTTTCACAATCCATTCACAGAATGGTGTTTCAGTCGACACGAAGCTCGGAGAGAACCACCGGCATTTTAACACCTCCATGTTGTTAACCTTCGAGTGTACTTTCAGCATTATCCTCTCCTTTTCCATTGAAGGACTAGCGTGGTCAGTGAGTGTGTTTTGCGCTTCTGGGGTTTTCTTTTTGCTGGGAGACATTTTGACGAATTTGAGATTTTTGGAACGGAAGAAGTTTGAGTTTTAGGGATTGCAAGAATGAGAAAGGACGAGTGGGGGTTCAACTATTTTATATAAATCAATGAGGATCCTAAATCATTATCTTGCCGTTTTTCTCCTAGGGACGTTCAAGCGTCAGATACTCTGTTAATTATGACATCTTCGGCGCATGGGTTTTTGCCATTAATGTGCGTCTTCCCAATGTGTCAGAATTTACACGTGTAATTTTATTTTATACGAATGGGTTATTGCCGAAATTCGAAGCGTCAATAATATTGAGTGCCTATCGTTTGTTAAGACGATCTCTCTATCTCCTATTAGCTCAGCATAGGTTACGTGCTCAGCGTGTGTCTTTACTCAGCATGAAGTGATTTGTCTATCTACTTAGCATGGGATGTTTACTTAACCTTTATGCCTAACTCAGTATTGTTGCTTACTATGTGTACGCAGGGTGGCTATTTCAACCTAAGCTTAGTAGGGAATAGATATTTCACTCAACATGGCATTCGTACAGTCATTCAAAGTTCCACTCATAATTATTTAATGCAAAATTTAGTTACAGTGGATTTGACATACCAATTGCTTCCCTTAGTGTGTTGAATTGCTCTCGGGCCAAGGGTTTTGTGAAGATATCTGCAAGCTGATCGTTTGTTGGCACGTAGGTCAGCTTGATCTCATCTTTTAATACATGATCTCTGATGAAGTGATGCCTTATGCTGACATGCTTCATCCGGCTGTGTTGGACAGGATTTTTGGATAGATCAATGGCACTTTTGTTGTCGCATTTGATCTCTATTGTCTTTGTTTTGACTCCGTAATCCTCAAGCTGTTGTTTTATCCATAGGACTTGTGCAATACAGCTTCCTGCAGCCACGTACTCAGCTTCAGTTGTAGACAGAGCTACGGATGATTGCTTCTTGCTAAACCAAGATACTAGACAGCTTCCAAGGAAGTGACATCCCCCTGAAGTACTTTTTCGTTCTAGCTTATCTCGTCCGTAGTCAGCATCAGTATATCCAATGAGTGTGAAGTCATTTGAGGTTGGATACCATAGACCTGCATCAACTGAGCTTTGCAAGTATCTAAAAATTCTTTTTACAGCAGTTAGATGAGATTCCCTGGGGTCAGCTTGATATCTAGCACAATAGCATACTGAGTATTGAATATCTGGTCTACTAGCAGTGAGGTAGAGTAATGAACCTATCATACCTCGATAGAGTTTACTATCAACTGACTTACTCTTTTCATCCTTGCATAGGACAGTATCAGTACCCATGGGGGTTGATATTGGTTTGCATTCTTCCATGCTGAACTTCTTTAACATTTCCTTGGTGTACTTAGATTGACTTATAAATATGCTGTTCTTGCCTTGCTTGATTTGGAGTCCAAGAAAGAAGTTGAGTTCACCCATCATGGACATTTCGAACTCAGTTTGCATCTGTTGGCTAAATTCTTTGCACAAAGATTCGTCAGTAGCACCAAAGATTATATCATCAACATATATCTGTGCAAGTAGGGTATGTTTACCCTTTTTCTTAATGAACAAGGTTGTGTCAGCTTTTCCCCTGACATAGTTTCTGGTCAGCAGGAAGTTGGTCAACCTCTCATACCAAGCTCTTAGAGCTTGCTTTAGGCCGTACAGAGCCTTTTTGAGTTTATAAACGTGATTTGGAAATTTTGAGTCTTCAAATCCAGGAGGTTGATTGACGTATACCTCTTCGTTTATAAAGCCATTAAGAAATGCACTTTTTACATCCATTTGGTATAATTTAAAATTCATGTAACTGGCATATGCACACAATATTCGTATAGCTTCTAATCTAGCAACTGGGGCAAATGTTTCTCCATAGTCTATACCCTCTTGCTGACTATAGCCTTGAGCTACAAGTCGGGCTTTGTTTCTAATCACATTCCCATGTTCATCTAGCTTATTTCTAAAGACCCACTTAGTTCCTATGGGCTTTTGATTCCTAGGTTTAGGTACTAAATCCCATACCTCATTTCTGGTGAATTGATCAAGCTCTTCTTGCATGGCATTGATCCAATACTCATCTTGCTCAGCATCAGCAAAATTCTTTGGCTCATGTATTGATATGAATGCAACATTGCTGAGGTATTTTCTAAGTTGATCCCTGGTCATCAGTTTGTTGTTAGCGGCATCAAGAATGACTTGTTCTGTATGGCCTCTTGGGATCTTTATTTCCTTTGGCAGTGCCGAGTCGTTTGGAAGAGGTGTTTCTACAATCTCTACAGGAATAGATTGGTCAGCAAATGATATTTCAATTTCTTGCTTACCTTGAGTCAGCTCCTGTATGTTAGGCATTGTGGCTTCTGGTTGATCAGCGGAAGCTGAGCCTGATTCTTCTTCTTCAGGCTGAGCTGACTTACCTGTAGGGTCAGTTTCATGGAACTCAACATGTACAGACTCTTCTACAACTTGAGTTCTTTTATTAAATACTCTATATGCTTTACTGTTTGTTGAGTACCCTAAAAAGATCGCCTCATCAGCTTTAGCATCAAATTTAGCAAGGTTGTCTTTTGTATTGAGTATAAAACACTTACAACCAAAGGCACGAAAGTATCCAATGTTGGGCTTTCGACCTTTCCAAAGTTCATATGGGGTTTTCTTAAGTATCGGTCTGACTAGAGCCCTGTTCAGTATATAACATGCTGTGTGAACAGCTTCACCCCAGAAGTACTTTGGAAGCCTATTTTCACTTAGCATCGTCCTAGCTATTTCAACAATGGTTCTATTTTTCCTTTCAACAACCCCATTTTGTTGAGGTGTTCTTGGAGCAGAGAAGTTGTGGTCAATACCACAGGTTTCACAGAATTCATCAAACTGTTGGTTTTTGAATTCTCCACCATTGTCGCTTCTAATGTGTGCTACTTTTAGGTCTTTGTCATTTTCAAGTTTTCTGATCAATGTGGTGAACATCTCAAAGGTTTCATCCTTGCTACTAAGCAAGATGATCCAAGTATACCGAGAGAAATCATCTACAATAACCAAAGAAAATTTCTTGCCTCCCAAGCTGAGTGGCTGGATAGGTCCGAAAAGATCTAAGTGTAGTAATTCCAATGGCCTTTTGGTTGAGACGACAGTTTTACTATGAAATGACTTTTTAGTTTGTTTTCCTTGCTGACAGGCTTTACATAACTGATCTTTTTCAAACTTTAATTTGGGCAATCCCTCAACTAATTGCTTTCTAGCTAATTTGGCAAGAAGATCCATGTTGACATGCCCAAGTCTTCTATGCCATAGCCAGGAGTTGTCCTCTTTAGATACTAAGCATATATTTTTAGAAAGCTGTTTTTCCAAGTTCAACATATATACATTTTCTACACGAGGGGCAGTTAAAATCAATTCATTTGTATTTCCCTCGAGTATTTGACACTTAGTATCATCAAATACAACCCTTCTGCCGCTTTTGCAAAGCTGAGCTACACTCAACAGGTTGTATTTTAGACCTTTAACTAAGGAGACATACTCAATGGTTGGGTTACCTCCGATAGTACCTGAGCCGACTATCTTACCCTTCTTGTTGTCTCCAAAGCTTACACTTCCACCTCGTTTAAGCTCTAGTGTGATGAACTGAGTTTCATCACCTGTCATGTGCCTTGAGCATGCGCTGTCTATATACCATAGTTTTGACTTCTCCACGCATGTCAAGCTGACCTGTAGTTCAAACTATTCATTTTTAGGTACCCAATTTCTTTTGGGTCCTTTCTTGTTAGTGTAGACAGGTGCAAAATCATGTTTCAGCTTATGACGGCATACTTTTATGGTGTGGCCTGGTTTACCACAGAAGTCACAAAAAGGTACCCTTTGTGGGTTGAACTGAGTATAGTCAGCATTATTGTGTTGGGCATGCCAACATACTTTTGTGGTATGCCCTTTTCTTCCGCAGAAGTCACATTGGACAGTCCGCTTGTTATGCCAACACACATCCTTTGTGTGTCCACGTTTTCCACAACATTCACATTGAGTGACTTGCTTATGCTGACTATTATTTGTGTACTCAGCATGGGCTTTGTTTAAGCCTTTCCCTTGACTTTGTAGGTGTGTGATATCCTTCCTAAGTTTCTTTGACTCAGATTGGACCTCCGTGACAAACTTATGTAAGATTTGCATGTTGGTATGCAAGTCAGAGTTGTCCTGGAGAAGATATCGGAGATCACTCAGCTTGACCTCTTCAATCTCATCACAGCGCCTGCTGAGTGCCTTAATCTTTTTGTTACACTTCTTAGCAAGTGTATATAAGTCACTCAGGGCATTCACCATTTCATTTCTAAGCAAAAGTAAAGATGTTACCTCATTGTTGTGGTTCTCTTGGTCAGTTCCATCAGAAAGGTCAGCATGCTCAGACTGGGATTGGTCAGCTCCATCATCTGCCATAAAACATATGTTGGCTGTTTCATTTTGCTCAGCTTCAGATGATGTTGACTCATCACTGTCACTCCATGTGGCTACCATAGCCTTTTTGCTTCCCTTCTTCTCTTTCTTGAGATTGGGACAGCTTGACTTGATGTGCCCGGTTTGATGACATTCAAAACATGTGACAGATTTCGAGCTGTCCTTCTTGTACTTGTCGCTTGACTCAGCTCTGTACTTATCATTTCTTCTAAATGGTCTTTTGCCATTTCTATCATTTCTTCTGAACAGCTTTTTCATCTTTCTGGTGAACATGGCCAATTCCTCATCATCGGTTGACTCAGCTTAAGTTGAGTCTGCTTTCATGACAAGGGATTTTTGTTTCTTATCCTCTGATTTTTCTTTTTCTCTGGCTTCAAAGTTTTTCATAGAGATTTCATGGGTCAGCAAGGATCCTATCAGCTCATCATATTTGTAGGTAGTCAAGTCCTGAGCTTCCTCTACGGCTGTTTTCTTTGCTTGCCAGCTCTTGGGCAGACTTCTCAGAATCTTCTTCACTTGTTCTTCTTCAGTGAAGCTCTTTCCAAGCCTTTTTAGCTCATTTATAATGTTTGTGAACCTTGCGTTCATTTCTGAGATGTCTTCATTTTCTTTCATCTCAAACAACTCGTAGAGTCTCATATGTTGATTGACTTTAGACTCTTTAACTTTGCTTGTGCCTTCATAGGTTACTTCAAGCTTCTTCCAGATCTCCTGTGCTGACTCACAACCTGAAATCTTATTGTATTCTGCAGCATCTAACGCACAGTGAAGCATATTTATAGCCGAAGCATTATTTTGTAGTTTTCTGAGGTCATCCTCTGTCCACTCAGCCTCACTCTTAACAATTTTCTCATTGTTAATAGTTTTGTATGGCACATGTGGACCTTGAACAATTGCAAGCCATGCACTCATGTTTGTGGCTTGAATAAAGTTCTTCATCCTATTCTTCCAGAATGTATAATTCGATCCAAAGAATAGGGGTGGTCTAGTGATTGATAATCCCTCAGGGAGTATCTGTGTTGTTTGGTTTCCAGGAAGGAAACGAGTGCTATTCTCACCCATTTTTAGGGATCAGCTCAAGATTGTTAAATCTCTGAGTAGTGAGCTTTTGAGCTCTGATACCACTTGTTGGTCCCTGATAATTAGTTCTAAGGGGGGGGGGGGGGTTAGGAACTAATATAACTTTTTCAAGATTTAATTAACCTGACTGGAAGTAATTTTTGAGAGTTTGTTAACTCTGCTTTTGGTCAGCTTGGTGAGATATGTTCGAAGACAGATTTAATCAGATGTTGACTAAAGTTGTCTTCTTG
Organism: Euphorbia lathyris; assembly: GCF_963576675.1. Classification (NCBI taxonomy): domain Eukaryota; kingdom Viridiplantae; phylum Streptophyta; class Magnoliopsida; order Malpighiales; family Euphorbiaceae; genus Euphorbia; species Euphorbia lathyris. The sequence goes on from NC_088914.1 coordinate 47,890,496, forward strand.
TGAGTTAAGAATTGACACTCTTGGAGGTCAGCTTCTAACTCAGCACCACTTATTTACTCAAGGTCAGCTTAGGCAATTTATATGCTGAGTAAATTTAACAAACAACACATACAATATAAGAGAGAGTTCAGAGATTACTCAGTATCACTTATCCTGGTTCGGCCTTTCTGCCTACGTCCAGTCCCCAGAGTCCTCTGGGCTTTTTGAATCCAATACTGAGCTCTTTAACGGTAGAGCACAAACCAATTACAAGGCAGTTGAATATGCAAGAGTACCTTCCTCTATTCGTCTACTCAACTCCTACTAAGTGCTACAACCCAGCACCTAGATTTCTTTACTACTGAAATGCTTACAACTTAGCACTCAGCTTTACTCTCTCAATATTGCTATTGATCACAGACTTGTTCCTTTTTGAACTAAAGAACACTTTAGATGATTACAACTCAATCTAGCATTTACACATAGAATAGAAACGTGGGTGTAAGATTCTTTTTGTATTTGAGTGCTTTTCAAACTTTCTCTCTTGTATTTTTCTTTTTATGCTTCTATCTTCTATGTATTTTGGTTCTTCGATTGTCCTTTTATAGACGGAAAACTGTGGACTTGATTGTTTGAAATGTCTTGACCGTTGCAACCAAAACGGCTCTTTTGGGGAACATTTTCTGGAAATCTTCAGACTGCACACCATTCCCTGCTTCTGTTTTACTTCAGGCGTCAGGTTGTCTTTTAGCGTCTGTTTTGTTTGTTTGTGACAGTTGTCTGTTTCCAATAATCCAACGTCCCATGACCCTCGGAATCAGTCTTCTTAGGTATCTTCGAGGTTCCAATTATTGGTGCAGATGATTGGCAGACTTTGTCTTTTAGTAGAACAGATCCTTCATGCTGTCCTGATGAATACTAAGCTCCGTTTGTTCATGGTTCATGCTGAGTTCCACCAAGGTCAGCTCCGTTTTGTTTAAACGCTCCTGACGAGGTCTTCAGCTTTAGTCAGCTTTGTTTTGTTTCTGACCTTTAACTCCACTCAGCTTCTATTCTGTCATGCTGAGTTCTTTGCTACTTAGCTTTGTTTGTGCTGACTTTTGTCCTGTCTTTTACCTTATATATTTTCGCACTCAAGATTCAACAAACATATTAGTACAATTAAATCAAAGCATCTAAATTTAATTGCCTCTTAATCATGGATGATTTTGTCAAATCAAAATCTTGTGGAAGGGTGTTTCAACAAACTCCCCCATTTTGATGTTGGCAAAATACATAATTACGGAACTCAGTTTTTAAGTTGCCCCATGATTGATATTTCTGAATTGACTCCCTCGTAAGGGTTTCATTCATTTTGTCTTAAGCCTTCCAAGGTCTAATTTTATTAGGTTTGTTATATTTGTGTATACTGGCTTTACTTTTGGAAAAATGTTGTCTGTTTTTGAATTGTTTGTTCAAACTTGACTGGAAGAGAAAAGAAACTGATATTGGATTTAAATAACAGTCAACAATAAAACAACATTGGATAACAAAACATATTATCCTAGTTTCACTTCTTCTTTCTTTGAGCTGAGGGGTCAATATGAGCAATGCCTTTTCCTTTGCTCCCAGAGGCAGACGCAGTTCCTAAAGTTAGAGGCTGAGTTCCTCTTTTACTAGTCTCCCCGTTTTGCCATCATCGGGTTGATAAAGGAAGGTTTTATTCCTGGCGGCCGAGGAGAGGTAGTTGGAATAGCGCTGAAGCCTCTTTGTGCTTTCTCCCAAACTGTCAATGATAGGAACGCTATCGTCTTGGACGTGCCTAGGGACTCGAATGGAGCTGCTTATCATGCTAAGAAGACATTCATGGGCTTTGCTGAGGCAAGCAATGGAGTTGGTGACCTGACCATAAGATTGATGAAATAGTTTCAACAGAGCAGAGTCATAGAACATTCGTTGTGCATTGTTGATCCTCATGGCTTTCATGATAGCCTGCGAGAAGGTCATTAGCTCTATGTTGGATACTGGATCAACGTCCATCTGGGCCCGATCAATGTTCAAGAGTCTCACTGCCTCACTCAGTTGATCAATCGTGCATTGAGAGGAGGAGGATACAAGGTGGACTGGATTTAGTTAGCTCAACATATAGCTTAGTGAAGCAATCTTGCAACTCAGCAGATGTTGCGGACTCAGTGTGTACAGTTGCTCTGGAGGGGGTCAGTTCCGCTGCTAGCTTAACAAAATAGTTTTGAAGCTCAGAGGAAGTGATGTACCCTGGATTGACTTCAGATAGGTGTTGAATTTTTCCTTCAAGAGAGTTCAGATGAGTAGCCATGGTAAGCACTACTTCAGTCAGTTTGGCCATTTGCTCTTGGTTTGGCTGCTGGGTTTGCACTGCAGTGATAATACTAACCAAATCTTTCAGGCTACGGAGTTCTTGTAGAAGTTGAGTGATACTGGTTAGGTGAGAAGGCTCTTGAGTGGACTGACAACCTTCAGCGTGAGTAGAATGAAAGTCTTGAAGTAGAGACTGAGCTGAATCAATGACCCTACGGCCAGACTCAGTTGCATTCAGGTATGCAAACTTTGCAGCATTGGACTCAGAGGCTGGTGTAGGATTTTCTGATGGTGGAGGTGTTGGTTCCTTGCCAGACTGAGTACCTGGACTGTTATGAAGTTGTTGAGCTGAGTTATCAACATTTTGTGATGGAGGTGGAGTTGAGGTATGAGTTGGCTCAATTGGTGCAGCTTGACTTGGATTTGTAGGGTTCTTGGCATGTTCCTCATGTTGAGTAACAGTGGCTTGCTTTTCCGCTAGATCTTCTGGTGGAGATTCAGTGGCAGTTGAGAAATACTTGAACTGAATTTTAGACAGGTCAGTTTCTGGCTCGTCAAGGGGAAAGTCGTTCATGAGATCAAGGTGTTTTTGCGCTTTCTTCTTTAATCTCCGCCGGGTCTCAGTTTTAGGCGGAGAATGGTCAATTTGAAGACCTTCACTTGACTCAGCAGCCACAGTTCCTTCCCCTACAAGTTGCTCAATATTACCTTCTTCCCTTGTTCGCTCAGCATCATCACGAGGGCATGCTTCCTCCTCAGTATTACCTTTTTGTTGCTCAACGTGTTCCACATCTTCTTTTTCATGGTTAATCTCATGACCTTCAGTTTGAGGAGAGGTTAGTGGTACGGCTTCCACTATTTTCAAGGAGTGACCTCTTTTCTTCTTCTTTAACGGGGTCTCAGGAGTTTCTTCATTTTCATCCTCAGGCACTTCTGGCCTCTTTCTTTTCCCAATGTGCTCATCAACCTTGTCAGTTTGGGCTTTCTGTCTTGATGAAAGCCTTATTTTCTTTGGAACAGAATGGATATATTTGGAGCTAACTTCTGCAGCCTTCCTCTTCTTCCCTTTTTCAGATTCAACTGTCTTGGGTGACTCAGTATGAGCCTCAACTTCTTGTGCAAGCTCAGCTTCAGGTTCCATTTCTGCTTGCTCTTCTTCCTCATTTTCCTCGGCTTCTCCAGTTCCTTCATACCCCTTCAAGGGTTGATTATACAATAGTCCATCTAGTAAGACTGCAGTGATTTCACTTCCCAACGAGCTTGTCTCGTCCACTGTCTCTATTTGCTTGTCCTGTATGATTTTCGTGATAAGTGAACCCAAACGTAGTTTCCTACCGCTTCGTTGAAGGGCTCCAACTAGAAACACAGGGAGATTGAATGGAGTTGAAGTCAACATGTGCCATATAAAGCACTGTTCGAAGTTAGATGCGGAGGAGGCAGAGCTAAGTTTGGGAAAGATAAAGTTAGTCAGCATGAAATGAACCATCTTTTGATCCTTACCCATGCAAGTACTGGGTATTTCTCCTTTGTGATCTTTGGGTTTACAGAACCCTTTTAACTTTTCAGACGTGGCTTTAGGTATCTTCTCCTTTGTTGTTCGAAATTGGATTCCTTCATTCGGTATCTCTAATAGTGTGGCTAGATAGGCAGGGGTAATAACGATTTTCTAACCTTTCACATTTGTCTCCAAGTAATCTGAGTCGTCTGCATCAACTCGTAAATTTGAGTAGAACTCTCGAACTAACCTTGGGTAGGCTGTTCCTGGAAGGGAAAAGAGACCTGTCCAGTTGTTTTTCGCAATCCATTCACAGAATGGTGTTTCAGTCGACACGAAGCTCGGAGAGAACCACCGGCATTTTAACACCTCCATGTTGTTAACCTTCGAGTGTACTTTCAGCATTATCCTCTCCTTTTCCATTGAAGGACTAGCGTGGTCAGTGAGTGTGTTTTGCGCTTCTGGGGTTTTCTTTTTGCTGGGAGACATTTTGACGAATTTGAGATTTTTGGAACGGAAGAAGTTTGATTTTTAGGGATTGCAAGAATGAGAAAGGACGAGTGGGGGTTCAACTATTTTATATAAATCAATGAGGATCCTAAATCATTATCTTGCCGTTTTTCTCCTAGGGACGTTCAAGCGTCAGATACTCTGTTAATTATGACATCTTCGGCGGATGGGTTTTTGCCATTAATGTGCGTTTTCCCAATGTGTCAGAATTTACACGTTTAAGTTTATTTTATACGAATGGGTTATTGCCGAAATTCGAAGCGTCAATAATATTGAGTGCCTATCGTTTGTTAAAACGATCTCTCTATCTCCTATTAGCTCAGCATAGGTTACGTGCTCAGCGTGTGTCTTTACTCAGCATGAAGTGATTTGTCTATCTACTCAACATGGGATGTTTACTTAACCTTTATGCCTAACTCAGTATTGTTGCTTACTATGTGTACGCAGGGTGGCTATTTCAACCTAAGCTTAGTAGGGAATAGATATTTCACTCAACATGGCATTCGTACAGTCATTCAAAGTTCCACTCATAATTATTTAATGCAAAATTTAGTTACAGTGGATTTGACATACCAATTGCTTCCCTTAGTGTGTTGAATTGCTCTCGGGCCAAGGGTTTTGTGAAGATATCTGCAAGCTGATCGTTTGTTGGCACGTAGGTCAGCTTGATCTCATCTTTTAATACATTATCTCTGATGAAGTGATGCCTTATGCTGACATGCTTCATCCGGCTGTGTTGGACAGGATTTTTGGATAGATCAACTTTTGTTGTCGCATTTGATCTCTATTGTCTTTGTTTTGACTCCGTAATCCTCAAGCTGTTGTTTTATCCATAGGACTTGTGCAACACAGCTTCCTACAGCCACGTACTCAGCTTCAGTTATAGACAGAGCTACGGATGATTGCTTCTTGCTAAACCAAGATACTAGACAGCTTCCAAGGAAGTGACATCCCCCTGAAGTACTTTTTCGTTCTAGCTTATCTCGTCCGTAGTCAGCATCAGTATATCCAATGAGTGTGAAGTCATTTGAGGTTGGATACCATAGACCTGCATCAACTGAGCTTTGCAAGTATCTAAAAATTCTTTTTACAGCAGTTAGATGAGATTCCCTGGGGTCAGCTTGATATCTAGCACAATAGCATACTGAGTATTGAATATCTGGTCTACTAGCAGTGAGGTAGAGTAATGAACCTATCATACCTCGATAGAGTTTACTATCAACTGACTTACTCTTTTCATCCTTGCATAGGACAGTATCAGTACCCATGGGGGTTGATATTGGTTTGCATTCTTCCATGCTGAACTTCTTTAACATTTCCTTGGTGTACTTAGATTGACTTATAAATATGCCGTTCTTGCCTTGCTTGATTTGGAGTCCAATAAAGAAGTTGAGTTCACCCATCATGGACATTTCGAACTCAGTTTGCATCTGTTGGCTAAATTCTTTGCACAAAGATTCGTCAGTAGCACCAAAGATTATATCATCAACATATATTTGTGCAAGTAGGGTATGTTTACCCTTTTTCTTAATGAACAAGGTTGTGTCAGCTTTTCCCTTGACATAGTTTCTGGTCAGCAGGAAGTTGGTCAACCTCTCATACCAAGCTCTTGGAGCTTGCTTTAGGCCGTACAGAGCCTTTTTGAGTTTATAAACGTGATTTGGAAATTTTGAGTCTTCAAATCCAGGAGGTTGATTAACGTATACCTCTTCGTTTATAAAGCCATTAAGAAATGCACTTTTTACATCCATTTGGTATAATTTAAAATTCATGTAACTGGCATAGGCACACAATATTCGTATAGCTTCTAATCTAGCAACTGGGGCAAATGTTTCTCCATAGTCTATACCCTCTTGCTGACTATAGCCTTGAGCTACAAGTCGGGCTTTGTTTCTAATCACATTCCCATGTTCATCTAGCTTATTTCTAAAGACCCACTTAGTTCCTATGGGCTTTTGATTCCTAGGTTTAGGTACTAAATCCCATACCTCATTTCTGGTGAATTGATCAAGCTCTTCTTGCATGGCATTGATCAAATACTCATCTTGCTCAGCATCAGCAAAATTCTTTGGCTCATGTATTGATACGAATGCAACATTGCTGAGGTATTTTCTAAGTTGATCCCTAGTCATCAGTTTGTTGTTAGCGGCATCAAGAATGGCTTGTTCTGTATGGCCTCTTGGGATCTTTATTTCCTTTGGCAGTGCCGAGTCGTTTGGAAGAGGTATTTCTACAATCTCTACAGGAATAGATTGGTCAGCAAATGATATTTCAATTTCTTGCTTACCTTGAGTCAGCTCCTGTATGTTAGGCATTGTGGCTTCTGGTTGATCAGCGGAAGCTGAGCCTGATTCTTCTTCTTCAGGCTGAGCTGACTTACCTGTAGGGTCAGTTTCATCGAACTCAACATGTACAGACTCTTCTACAACTTGAGTTCTTTTATTAAATACTCTATATGCTTTACTGTTTGTTGAGTACCCTAAAAAGATCGCCTCATCAGCTTTAGCATCAAATTTAGCAAGGTTGTCTTTTGTATTGAGTATAAAACACTTACAACCAAAGGCACGAAAGTATCCGATGTTGGGCTTTCGACCTTTCCAAAGTTCATATGGGGTTTTCTTAAGTATCGGTCTGATTAGAGCCCTGTTCAGTATATAACATGCTGTGTGAACAGCTTCACCCCAGAAGTACTTTGGAAGCCTATTTTCACTTAGCATCGTCCTAGCTATTTCAACAATGGTTCTATTTTTCCTTTCAACAACCCCATTTTGTTGAGGTGTTCTTGGAGCAGAGAAGTTGTGGTCAATACCACAGGTTTCACAGAATTCATCAAACTGTTGGTTTTTGAATTCTCCACCATTGTCGCTTCTAATGTGTGCTACTTTTAGGTCTTTGTCATTTTCAAGTTTTCTGATCAATGTGGTGAACATCTCAAAGGTTTCATCCTTGCTACTAAGCAAGATGATCCAAGTATACCGAGAGAAATCATCTACAATAACCAAAGAAAATTTCTTACCTCCCAAGTTGAGTGGCTGGATAGGTCCGAAAAGATCTAAGTGTAGTAATTCCAATGGCCTTTTGGTTGAGACGACAGTTTTACTATGAAATGACTTTTTAGTTTGTTTTCCTTGCTGACAGGCTTTACATAACTGATCTTTTTCAAACTTTAATTTGGGCAATCCCTCAACTAATTGCTTTCTAGCTAATTTGGCAAGAAGATCCATGTTGACATGCCCAAGTCTTCTATGCCATAGCCAGGAGTTGTCCTCTTTAGATACTAAGCATATATTTTTAGAAAGCTGTTTTTCCAAGTTCAACATATATACATTTTCTACACGAGGGGCAGTTAAAATCAATTATTTGTATTTCCCTCGAGTATTTGACACTTAGTATCATCAAATACAACCCTTCTGCCGCTTTTGCAAAGCTGAGCTACACTCAACAGGTTGTATTTTAGACCTTTAACTAAGGAGACATACTCAATGGTTGGGTTACCTCCGATAGTACCTGAGCCGACTATCTTACCCTTCTTGTTGTCTCCAAAGCTTACACTTCCACCTCGTTTAAGCTCTAGTGTGATGAACTGAGTTTCATCACCTGTCATGTGCCTTGAGCATGCGCTGTCTATATACCATAGTTTTGACTTCTCCACGCATGTCAAGCTGACCTGCAGTTCAAACTATTCATTTTTAGGTACCCAATTTCTTTTGGGTCCTTTCTTGTTAGTGTAGACAGGTGCAAAATCATGTTTCAGCTTATGACGGCATACTTTTATGGTGTGGCCTGGTTTACCACAGAAGTCACAAAAAGGTACCCTTTGTGGGTTGAACTGAGTATAGTCAGCATTATTGTGTTGGGCATGCCAACATACTTTTGTGGTATGCCCTTTTCTTCCGCAGAAGTCACATTGGACAGTCCGCTTGTTATGCCAACACACATCCTTTGTGTGTCCACGTTTTCCACAACATTCACATTGAGTGACTTGCTTATGCTGACTATTATTTGTGTACTCAGCATGGGCTTTGTTTAAGCCTTTCCCTTGACTTTGTAGGTGTGTGATATCCTTCCTAAGTTTCTTTGACTCAGATTGGACCTCCGTGACAAACTTATGTAAGATTTGCATGTTGGTATGCAAGTCAGAGTTGTCCTGGAGAAGATATCGGAGATCACTCAGCTTGACCTCTTCAATCTCATCACAGCGCCTGCTGAGTGCCTTAATCTTTTTGTTACACTTCTTAGTAATTGTATATAAGTCACTCAGGGCATTCACCATTTCATTTCTAAGCAAAAGTAAAGATGTTACCTCATTGTTGTGGTTCTCTTGGTCAGTTCCATCAGAAAGGTCAGCATGCTCAGACTGGGATTGGTCAGCTCCATCATCTGCCATAAAACATATGTTGGCTGTTTCATTTTGCCCAGCTTCAGATGATGTTGACTCATCACTGTCACTCCATGTGGCTACCATAGCCTTTTTGCTTCCCTTCTTCTCTTTCTTGAGATTAGGACAGCTTGACTTGATGTGCCCGGTTTGATGACATTCAAAACATGTGACAGATTTCGAGCTGTCCTTCTTGTACTTGTCGCTTGACTCAGCTCTGTACTTATCATTTCTTCTAAATGCTCTTTTGCCATTTCTATCATTTCTTCTGAACAGCTTTTTCATCTTTCTGGTGAACATGGCCAATTCATCATCATCGGTTGACTCAGCTTCAGTTGAGTCTGCTTTCATGACAAGGGATTTTTGTTTCTTATCCTCTGATTTTTCTTTTTCTCTGGCTTCAAAGTTTTTCATAGAGATTTCATGGGTCAGCAAGGATCCTATCAGCTCATCATATTTGTAGGTAGTCAAGTCCTGAGCTTCCTCTACGGCTGTTTTCTTTGCTTGCCAGCTCTTGGGCAGACTTCTCAGAATCTTCTTCACTTGTTCTTCTTTAGTGAAGCTCTTTCCAAGCCTTTTTAGCTCATTTATAATGTTTGTGAACCTTGCGTTCATTTCTGAGATGTCTTCATTTTCTTTCATCTCAAACAACTCGTAGAGTCTCATATGTTGATTGACTTTAGACTCTTTAACTTTGCTTGTGCCTTCATAGGTTACTTCAAGCTTCTTCCAGATCTCCTGTGCTGACTCACAACCTGAAATCTTATTGTATTCTGCAGCATCTAACGCACAGTGAAGCATATTTATAGCCGAAGCATTATTTTGTAGTTTTCTGAGGTCATCCTCTGTCCACTCAGCCTCACTCTTTACAATTTTCTCATTGTTAATAGTTTTGTATGGCACATGTGGACCTTGAACAATTGCAAGCCATGCACTCATGTTTGTGGCTTGAATAAAGTTCTTCATCCTATTCTTCCAGAATGTATAATTCGATCCAAAGAATAGGGGTGGTCTAGTGATTGATAATCCCTCAGGGAGTATCTGTGTTGTTTGGTTTCCAGGAAGGAAACGAGTGCTATTCTCACCCATTTTAGGGATCAGCTCAAGATTGTTAAATCTCTGAGTAGTGAGCTTTTGAGCTCTGATACCACTTGTTGGTCCCTGATAATTAGTTCCAAGGGGGGGGGGGGGTTAGGAACTAATATAACTTTTTCAAGATTTAATTAACCTGACTGGAAGTAATTTTTGAGAGTTTGTTAACTCTGCTTTTGGTCAGCTTGGTGAGATATGTTCGAAGACAGATTTAATCAGATGTTGACTAAAGTTGTCTTCTTGTGAGTTGAGAATTGACACTCTTGGAGGTCAGCTTCTAACTCAGCACCACTTATTTACTCAAGGTCAGCTTAGGCAATTTATATGCTGAGTAAATTTAACAAACAACACATACAATATAAGAGAGAGTTCAGAGATTACTCAGTATCACTTATCCTGGTTCGGCCTTTCTGCCTACGTCCAGTCCCCAGAGTCCTCCGGGCTTTTTGAATCCAATACTGAGCTCTTTAACGGTAGAGCACAAACCAATTACAAGGCAGTTGAATATGCAAGAGTACCTTCCTCTATTCGTCTACTCAACTCCTACTAAGTGCTACAACCCAGCACCTAGATTTCTTTACTACTGAAATGCTTACAACTTAGCACTCAGCTTTACTCTCTCAATATTGCTATTGATCACAGACTTGTTCCTTTTTGAACTAAAGAACACTTTAGATGATTACAACTCAATCTAGCATTTACACATAGAATAGAAACGTGGGTGTAAGATTCTTTTTGTATTTGAGTGCTTTTGAAACTTTCTCTCTTGTATTTTTCTTTTTATGCTTCTATCTTCTATGTATTTTGGTTCTTCGATTGTCCTTTTATAGATGGAAAACTGTGGACTTGATTGTTTGAAATGTCTTGACCGTTGGATGAACATTTTCTAGAAATCTTCAGACTGTACACCATTCCCTGCTTCTGTTTTACTTCAGGCGTCAGGTTGTCTTTTAGCGTCTATTTTGTTTGTTTGTGACAGCTGTCTGTTTCTAATAATCCAACGTCCCATGACTCTCGGAATCAGTCTTCTTAGGTATCTTCGAGGTTCCAATTATTGGTGCAGATGATTGGCAGACTTTGTCTTTTAGTAGAACGGATCCTTCATGCTGTCCTGATGAATACTCAGCTCCGTTTGTTCATGGTTCATGCTGAGTTCCACCAAGGTCAGCTCCGTTTTGTTTAAACGCTCCTGACGAGGTCTTCAGCTTTAGTCAGCTTTGTTTTGTTTCTGACCTTTAACTCCACTCAGCTTCTATTCTGTCATGCTGAGTTCTTTGCTACTTAGCTTTATTTGTGCTGACTTTTGTCCTGTCTTTTACCTTATATATTTTCGCACTCAAGATTCAACAAACATATTAGTACAATTAAATCAAAGCATCTAAATTTAATTGCCTCTTAATCATGGATGATTTTGTCAAATCAAAATCTTGTGGAAAGGTGTTTCAACACTGTCTATATACCAAAGTTTTGTTTTCTCCACGCATGTCAAGATGACCTGCATTTTAAACTATTCGTTTTTAGGTACCCAATTCTTTTTGGGTCCTTTCTTGTTAGTGTAAACAGGTGCAAAGTCATATTTTAACTTGTGACGACATACATTTGTAGTATGGCCACTTTTACCACAAAAGCCACACATAGTTGCCCTTTTTAGGTGATATTGAGTGTGGTCAGCATTGTTGTGCTGAGCATGCCAGCATACCTTGGTAGTATGACCTTTCTTACCACAGAAGTCACATTGGACAGTCTATTTGTTATGCCAGGACACAGCTTTTGTGTGTCCTTTCTTCCCACAACAGCTACATTGAGTAAACTGTTTATGCTGACCAGTACATGAGTACTCAGCATGGGGTTTATTCTTAGTTGAACCTTTTATTTGGTTCTGTAAAGTTGTGACATCCTTTCTAAGTTTCTTTGACTCAGTTTGAACCTCCGTGACAAACTCATGTATGATTTGCATGTTGGTATGTAAGTCAGAGTTGTCCTGGAGAAGATATCGGAGGTCACTCAGCTTGACCTCTTCAATCTCGTCACACCGCCTGCTGAGTGCTTTAATCTTTTTGTTACACTTCTTAGTTAGTGTATATAAGTCACTCAGGGCATTTACCATTTCGTTTCTAAGCAAAAGTAAGGATGTTACCTCATTGTTGTTTTCCTCCTGCTCGGAATCTTCAGAGAGGCCAGCTTGCTCAGATTGGGATTGGTCAGCTCCATCATCTGCCATGAAACATATGTTGGCTGTTTCATTTTGCTCAGCTTCAGATGATGTTGACACATCACTGTCACTCCATGTGGCTACCATAGCCTTTTTGCTTCCCTTCTTCTCCTTTTTGAGGTTGGGACAGCTTGACTTGATGTGCCCAGTTTGATGACACTCAAAACATGTGACAGACTTCGAGCTGTCCTTCTTGTACTTGTCACTTGAATCGGCTTTATACTTGTCATTTCTTCTAAATGACCTTTTGCCGTTTCTATCATTCCTCCTAAACAGCTTCTTCATCTTTCTGGTGAACATGGCCATTTCCTCATCATCAGTTGACTCAGCTTCAGTCGAGTCAGCTTTCATGACAAGTGACTTTTGCTTCTTATCTTCTGATTTTTCTTTCTCTTTAGCTTCAAAGTTTTTCATAGAGATTTCATGGGTCAGCAGGGATCCGATCAGCTCATCATATTTATAGGTAGTCAAGTCTTGAGCTTCTTCTACAGCTGTTTTCTTTGCTTGCCAGCTCTTAGGCAGACTTCTCAGGATTTTCTTCACCTGTTCCTCTTTAGTGAAGTTCTTTCCAAGCCTTTTTAGCTCGTTTATAATATTTGTGAACCTTGCGTTCATTTCTGAGATGTCTTCATTCTCATTCATCTCAAATAGCTCGTAGAGTCTCATATGTTGATTGACTTTAGACTCCTTAACTTTGCTTGTGCCTTCATAAGTTACTTCAAGCTTCTTCCAAATCTCATGTGCTGACTCACAACCTGAAATCTTATTGTATTCTGCATCATCTAACGCACAGTGAAGCATGTTTATAGCCGAAGCATTATTTTGTAATTTTCTGAGGTCATCCTCTGTCCACTCAGCCTCACTTTTAACAATTTTCTCATTGTTAACAGTTTTGTATGGCACATGTGGACCTTGAACAATTGCAAGCCATGCACTCATGTTTGTGGCTTGAATAAAGTTCTTCATCCTATTTTTCCAGAATGTATAATTTGACCCAAAGAATAGGGGAGGTCTAGTGATTGATAATCCCTCGGGGAGTATCTGTGTTGTTTGGTTTCCTGGAAGGAACCGAGTGCTATTCTCACCCATTTTTAGGGATCAGCTCAAGATTGTTAAATCTTTGAGTAGTGAGCTTAGGCTCTGATACCACTTGTTGGTCCCTAGTAATTAGTTCCAAGGGGGGGGGGGGTTAGGAACTAATATAATTTTTTCTGGTTCGATTATGCTGACTAGAAGTTATTTTAGGAGTTTGTTATCTCAGCTTCAGGTCAGCTTGGTGAGATATGCTTTAAGACAGCTTTAGTCAGGTATTGACTAAAGGTATTTTCTTGTAAGTTAGGAATTGACACTCTTGGAGGTCAACTTCCAACTCAGCACCACTTATTTACCCAAGGTCAGCTTTGGCAATTTATATCCTGAGTAAGTAAAGCAAACAACACATGCAATATGAGAGAGAGTTTAGAGATTACTCAGTATCACTTATCCTGGTTCGGCCTCTCTGCCTACATCCAGTCCCCAGAGTCCTCCGGGCTTTTTGAATCCAATACTGAGCTCTTTAACGGTAGAGTACAAACCAATTACAAGGCAGTTGAATATGCAAGAGTACCTTCCTCTATTCGTCTACTCAACTCCTACTAAGTACTACAACCCAGCACCTAGATTTCTCTACCACTGAATGCTTACAACCAAGCACTCAGCTTAACACTTTCAATATTCCTATTGATCACAAACTTGTTCTTTTTCAACTAAAGAACACTTTAGATGATTACAAAACAATCAATCTAGCATTTACACAGAGAATGAAAAGTTGGTGTAAGATCTTTTTGTTTTTGAGTGCTTTCAAGATTTTCTCTCTTTGTATTTTTCTTTTGATGCTTCAGTGATTATCCAAGGTTCTTCATTGTCCTTTTATAGAAGGAAAACTGTAGATTTGGATCATTTGAATTGTTGTTACCGTTAACACCAAAACGGCTCTTTTGGGGGACAGATTCTGGCCAGCTTCAGTCTGTACCGCCATTCCCTTCCTCTGTTTTCTCCAGGCGTCAGGTTTTGTCTTCATGCATCAGACTTGTCTTTTTGTGCCAGTTGTCTTTTACCAATAATCCAATGACCCATGTTTCTTGAAATTAGTCTTTTATGTGTCCTCGAGGTTCCAATTATTGGTGCAGAAGATTGGCAGACTTTGTCCTTTAGTGAACGGATCCTCCATGCTGTCCTGACTGTCACTCAGCTTCATTCGTTATCCCCGAATGTTCTACTTCCAAGCCGAGTTCCTTCTTAGTCAGCTTCGTTTTGGCGACTTTGAAGGAAGCTTCTGATGCTAAGTTCTACTCCACTCAGCTTCTCCTACTTTCATGCTGAGTTCCGTTTAACTCAACTTTGGCTTATGCTGACTTCTGACCTGTCTTACTTTATATATTGTATATTTTTGCACTCAATATTGAACAAACACATTAGTACAATTAAATCAAAGCATTTAATTTAATTCCCTCTTAATCATGGATGATTTTGTCAAATCAAAATCTTGTGGAAAGGTGTTTCAACAGTTTAGAATATTAGTAGTTCTTAAAATATGTCATTTTTGAAGTCGTGAATGGTGATTTTTATAGTATCAATCGAAAAAGTCCTTATTTTGCTAAAGTTGAAAACCTCAATCCTCGTTTTGACAAAAAGTAAACCACGATCCTTTATTTGAAAATTAGTGAAACCACAAGGGTTTTATTTGAAATTTACTCTTAATAATAAGAATCTTTTTTAAGAAAAAAGAATTATAATTTTATAAGAAGTTAGAGATGGAAACATGAGAGGAAGGATATTTGATGATAAGCGGAGGTTTGAATACTATAGTGGGTCCTAAATACTAAAATACTAATTAGAATTTAAAATGAAAGTTTTTCCCACATCGGAAGTTTGAGGGAAACTAAATCCAAGGGAGGTCTATATATAGACTTTCAACACCGAAACCCAAAATGCCTTGAATTAATATGGCAAACAAGTGAGTGGTTGCTTTATGCGCTGATAATTGTTGGTGCGGATGAATTTTTTTAATTGAACCGTAATCACACTGGTTACCGGTTGAACTGCCAGTTTCCGGTTTGATTCCGGTTTTCTCCGATTTGTTGCAAATACAATAAACAGTTCAACTCTAATCGTCGATCTGTTCGGTTTCTGGTTCAATCTGGCCGGTCTGGTTTGAGTTTTATAACATTGTAAAAAAGTTGAACCAACAAAAACAAAAACACACAACTTATCATTCTATTAGGATATAGACGATGATAAAGGTTGAAACACTCTATAAATAATTGGGAATCATTATATTTTACTATAGCGATAGGGATAAAATAATTATTTTACTATTTTAACACTGTTTAGAGTACGTAACATTAATTTGAGGGATAAAATGATTTTTTGAGGGATAAAATGATTTTATTTTATAATATTAAAATGGGTAAATAATTATAAAGTGTTTGTGTTTTTATTTAACTCGATAGTATTGGTCTGTCATGTTATTATAAGATCCTTAAGTTTTACCTTAATGAACTTTTCAGTCCATTTATTTATTTTACATATGAAAGTACAAAATTACCCCTAACTATACAAATAAAAGAACTTATCTTCTACTTCTCAATTTAATCAAAATAGTTTTAATGAAGTTTGAGTAGTATCTACATACTAAAATTCTTATACTTGTGTATATTAATTATAAAAAGGAAATTATATTTCTTATTCTTTTAAAAAAATGACTTTTATAATTTTATATTGTTATATCTTAGGATTTTGCATATTTATTGTGTAGCTACATAGAAATAAGTTTAGGAAAACCTTTAGGTGTTATTTGGTATAATATAGAACTTCATTCAATCCAAATATTTTTATTTTATTTTTTTAATAAAAAAATGCATCATTTGTGTCGGCCTTTAAAAAGCACAACACAATTGACTCTTATTCCAATAGAAAATCCATCGGTAAAAGAGTCATTTGCGTCGCAAATCCATTTGCGTGGGCTTTTGCATCGCCCAGAAACCGATGCAAATGGCCATAACCGACCGATGCAAATGCTCCTTTTTCTATTAGTGAAGCCAGCTAATAACTGGTGAAACCCTATCCATTTACATCAGTGTAGTAGACAAATCTATCGAACCTTCCTGATTATAGAGGAGGTGGAGAGCAATTCTCAGTATATTATGTCGAAGCTAAACCGTGTCTTCCATAAACGACAGCGACATTCATTGATTTCATTGACAGACTCATCCTCACTAGGTACGGGATACTCACACTATCATAATGGATAATGACACACAATTAAATTCTGCAACTTTCAAAACCTTGTTCTAAGTTACAAATAAGGCTTCGATTCACTTCCGTAGCATATCCTCAAACAAATGGTATGATGGAAGTTACGAACAGAACCATAGTACTTCGCTTGCAAAAACGGTTAGAGCTCAAAGATACAGATTAGGTTGATGAATTTCCACAACAACATGAGAAACATTGTTTTCCTTGTGTTACGAGACAGAAGCTTTCATACCGGTAGATATTGGAGCCAAAAGCCCCATATTACTTTTCTATTCCAAGACTGACAATGAGGCCAACATGAAACGATGTTAGATATGGTAGAAGAAAAATAGAAGCATGTCGTCAATGAATAAAGGCGGCCTATGACAAAAAAAAGTAAGACCCAAACAATTCCTAATAGGTGAGCTAGTTACTATACATACTTATAGGCTAAAGAGAATGGATGGAAAGCCTGTACCAAGAACTTGGAATGCGATAGCACTCAAAAAATAACATCAGTAACAAATTTCAAAACTATTTCATTTATTATGACCCAAGTTACATAATTAAAACATAGTAAAAATGTACTCATCCAGCTTGCTTCGGCAAAATCAATAAAGACGTTTTACAATCATACTATTGAGTAAATTGTTCGAGAATTCCTTAATCGGCCATATTAAAGGTCAATCCTATGCATGTTAAAGGATTTCGATCAAAGGTCTTAAGCCGAAAAGATTCTTCGATGCTATACACTCGCTCAAAAAATAAGGTAAATGAGGTACTTTCTCAAATAACCATAACACATGACAAATGAAGTTACAAAAAGGACAAATAAAGAGAGAAGTCTAAGGACATAAGACTGGCATTTCTTCCTCGTCAAATTCAGAATCAAATTCCAGGGGAAGATCCACATCAAGGGAACCCTCAAGAACAGGAAATGATGGGACGCATTCAGGATAAGGTTCCTTATCACTAGGAACCTTCACATTCGCCCAAAATTGAAAATCAGCTTTAGGATACTTCTCTCTAATTATCCTCAGCATCTTCACCCGATAACGGTTAAGCCTCGCAAAACCGATTTCACGGGTTCTCCTCACTTTGACCTTGTGCCTCTCCTTCTAATCGGACAACTTCTGCTGAAGCGCGGATAAATACTTAGATTGCTTTTGAGAGAAAATCCTTAGCCTCGAGCCATTAGCCTTCACCTCTTGCAAATCATCCGCACACAATTTCAATTTTTCCTCACACTTAACAAGCTGAGCAGAAAAGTTTGTTTTAGCTTCAGCAAAATTCACCCGATTAGTGTAAAGAGCCCTATCTAGGTCATATCCTCTAGCCTTAGTGATGTGCCGCCGAGTAGAGCGGTAAGATATATGTGTGTTATGATGAGTGTGCTATAATTATGGTTATGATCTTTCTAAGTGCTCCAGCTCTACTAGACGCTACTACTTAGGGGCAAGTGTACCCCGTCGTATCAAGTAATAATCCGGTTAAGATCGGGTATCGAATCCACGGGATTTATATCTACAAGTATTAAACTACTCGGTTTTACACGTTATCTAAGCGGTGAATACTTTAGTTTGGTTTGGGTGACAACTACAAACTACTCCTAAATTATGGCGAAACAGATTTATATAACTCAAACTCTAAAGAATTGATACGAGTGACGATAAGTTATAATATATAAGAAACAATAATTCCGAACATATATAAATGATAATTTACTTTTGCAAAGACGACTATGTGTAGACCGACCGACCCGTGAAGTTCTTAGACTACGTGGTTCCTCCTAAAGGCGTGTCTAATACGAGGGATCAGAAACTAGGGCCCGTAAGTTCCGTGGCTTGTCAATTCCTATGGTTTCCGGGTTGTCAATTCCGGTAAGGCAACTCCTACATGGCTCCCAAAAGGTATCGAGAATTGCATCCCCCTACACAATAATCAATTACAAATATCAAAACAAGTAATAAATATCACCACTATAGAGAAACGGAAATTGCAAATCATATATTATAAATGTGGAACGCGTAAATGCGGAATACAACCAAGCCTAGTACATAGGAAGAGTGCAAGCTAATTAGCAAGTAGAAAGGGAAGAAGAATCGGCCCTTGGAACTAGCTAACCGGACTCAAGGCCGTCTCGTAGGACTTGGAGGTGGAACTCTCGAGCTTGGTGGAAGAGGATGGAACGGAACTTCGACGGAGTGACGAAATAAACGTACAAGCTCTCAAGGTGGTAGAGTTTTTATTACATAAATTCTGAATGAATGAAATGGGTTCTAATCACTCTTATTTATACACATCAAGCTCGGGGGTAAAATCGTAAATATACAAGTCACAAGTAAGAATTCACACTATTTTTGCAGCTTTCACAAGGAACGCCCCGCGTGGTCTGGGTTACGCCCCGCGTAGTTGAGCTCCTAGAACTTTTGTCTTCAATTCACACCTTAGACGCCCCGCGTACCGTGATATACGCCCCACGTGGTTGGTGTTGACCATGTGGGAATGCTCAATTGACTGCCGTGTGTTGAGGGACATCGTGCTACGCCCCGCGTGCCAGGTTTTGCGCCCCGCGTGTCTATGAATTACTACCTGTTTATTTCTAACTTGTACCTACAAAATACGATCCTTGAAAATCGAATTAGTTTGACGTTTATTTTTCTAAAATTAATAAAAAATTAAGGAAATTAACTAAAAACATAAAATTATTTTTATTTTGTAATTGATTCGAAAACATACTATTTTTGTAATTAAACTTATTTATTAAGCTCAAATTTATACCGTAAATCACGGTAAAATATAGGGACAAAACGTCCCTATCAACCTCCTCGGACTTTAAAGTTTTACTTGCCCTCAAGTAAAGAAAGTCGAGAGACAAGGGATTGAGACAATTGAGAAACAAACCTCCGGTTGGTTTTACCAAGTGCGTGATTTCAAAGCTAAGGTTTTACGAAAAGTTTTTGACAAGTACTTACGCAAGCGAATGAGTGACCAAAACTTATTCGGAACCTCCATGATCAAACTTAATAGGTAATATTAATGGGGATTGATTATCTTTTGAGAACCCGATTGTACCTCACCAAGGGGTTTCACTCTTACGCTCAAACTTTGGTGGGTCGGTGTTTTTACGCTCTTCTTTGTACTTACTCAAAGTCACCTCTGTTGGAAATTAGGCTAAGGTATAGCAGCGAAAATATAAAACTTTTAACCTATTTCCATTTAACCACAAGATCCGTTAACCGTTATTTCATATAAAGAAGGATAAGAAGAAATACCTTTTAGAAGTTCTATCTACCGTTGCAAACGAAGTGCCCACAACTTCAAAAGAGATAGAAACTGTCTACCAATCTTCCCCTATCCGAAACAGACCTTCCAGACCTCCGAACGACACTCCCTTCAGTGGAAACGAGGAAGAATATGTCTAGAAGCTCCTGTCCAAAAATCGCGACGATCCGACGGTTCAATCTCCGGGAATCCGCGAAATCGTGAACTGACCTGATGTATGAGTAGTAAAACGAATTTCTCCCTTTTGTTTGTTTTTCTTCTTCGAGTTCCCAAACACGAAATAAAACACGGGAAGGATTAATTTGGAATCAACCGTTGAATAGCAACCAAAGTAGATTGCCTCTAACTAATCAACACAAGATCAAGGATAAAAGAAATAGATGAAAATCAATTGATCAAACGAAGCCGTAGAGAAATCTCGTCCTCGAACTAGGGGTGTCGAATTTTCTCTCTCTTGGACTAGGTGAATTTCGAAAATCACAAGTAGGGTATGGCTTGCTTGGATTTCGAAAATCTCAAGGGAAGGGGTATTTATAATCTCTTGTATCTAATCCCTAGTTAGATAGAATTAGGTTACTGAATAGGAATTCCATTCGGAATAGAATTCCTAATTATTATCTCACTATATATCTAATATATTAAGGATAATAATAATAACCTTATTGGATAATAATAGGAGTATATTAATCTAATTAAAACTCCTAACTTAATTATCTCTTAATTAATTTAATTCATATTCCTAATCTAATTAGGATTAACAAAATCAAATTAATTATTCATGTATATCACTACATGAATTTCGACCCCCTTATGTCCATGGGCCTTATTGGGCTCAATTGGGCTTCTATCAATTAATTAACATCTATCTCTCTTTTAGGTTCCAAGTCTTATGTGTGATCCATTAGGTTCTTATTGCTTCTAGCCGTATGCAACATTATTAAATTAATTTTCAAAGAATTATATTTAATCTTTGCATAACGGAATGATGTATAGAGTATGTGATTAGCAAGTCCGTAATCATTCCCCCAGAGCTATAAGAAGACAGGTTGATTCTATCGTTAACCTTTCCGTATTAGTTACAGTATAATTCGATCCTTTATCAACTACATCCTTGAACTGAATCTTATGACTATGGGTGATGTCAAGTCACATATAGCGAGACGTTCGTTTTACTTGTACAGGCCGAGTCAACTCAAAAAGATAGGTTAAGTGAAATCTGTATTTCTTACTCTTAAGCTATCACCTTGCAAGGATTTAGAGTCGAGTCTTCCACAAGCGATGCATGGATGTATCTCCCATTTATCGGGAGTGATAAATGCTCAATCCAATATATAACGACTCCGTAATTACTTCCTGTGATACCCAGCGTCTACTGTTCACACCCCAGAGTCATCTCTGTTAAGGATCGTGTTATACGAGAGTCAAAGCATCACATTCCGAAATCCAGAATACCAATTAATATTCCTTTGAGTCTGAGGATTAGTTATACCTATTAATACCAATGAGATGAACAGGTAACAAGGATGAATCTACCCATCCTGTTATCTCAAATCGGATCCCTAATCCTAATGAACAACGTTTCATCGGATCTATGTAACTGTCCAGATATCTGTATATATGAAGCTTGTGAGATTAGCTTTCTGTCGGACAGAAGACATTGTTACATACAAGTCTCAACAGTGATATGTCAATCCCAAACATATCACTTGACTTGGGGTGGTTTTAAGTTTATCAGTTTACTATAAAGTTTTGTCTCACTTCATGCTTGTATGAACACTTTATAATCACTTTAAATAAACTTACGGATTTCCTTTTATTAGACTTTATTTAATGCTTAAAAGGGATTGCCTTTATATAGTTATAAAACATATATCTCATTAAACAAATGATATAAAGAACAATTCATTTACATTAAGTTTGTATCCTAGAACAATTGTTTATAGGACACTAAACCCCAACATACTCCCACTTGGACTAAAGCCAATTGTTTCTAAAACTTATCCCAGTAGAAGTTAAATGACGATCATGTATTCTCTGGGTTAAAGGCTTTGTCAACGGATCTGCAACGTTGTCCTCTGTAGGTACTCTTTCTATTCTCACATCTCCTCTAGCCACAATCTCTCTAATGATGTGATATCGCTTAAGGTAATGCTTGGATGCATTATAAGACCGTGGTTCCTTTGCTTGTGCAATGGCTCCATTGTTATCACAGTACAGTGTAATAGGATTGACAATGTCAGGCACCACACCTAGTTCTGTAATGAACTTTCTAATCCAAACCGCTTCCTTTGCCGCTTCCGCAGCTGCGATATACTCTGACTCGGTCGTAGAGAAAGCTACGCTTCCCTGCTTGGAACTCTTCCAACTGACCGCGCCCCCATTCAAGATAAACAGGTATCCTGATTGGGATTTATAATCATTCTCATCTGTGAGATGACTTGCATTTGAAAATCCTTCTATTTTCAGATCACCTTCTCCGTACACTAGGAACATATCTTTAGTTCTTCTCAAGTACTTAAGAATGTTCTTGACGGCAATCCAATGCTCGTCTCCCGGATTCCCTTGGTAACGACTCGTTACAGATAACGTGAACGCTACGTCAGGTCTAGTGCATAGCATAGCATACATAATCGAACCGATTGCGCTAGCGTACGGGACTACAGCCATGCGTCGTTTATCATCATCGGTTTTAGGACATTGATGATTGTTTAACTTTATTCCATGTAACATGGGTAAGTTACCTCGTTTCGATTCAAGCATGCTAAACCGATTTAGCACCTTTTCAATGTATGTAGCCTGTGAAAGACCAAACAGTCTTCTCGATCTATCTCTATAGATCTTTATACCAAGTATATAAGCTGCTTCACCAAGGTCTTTCATTGAGAAGTTACCAGATAACCATACTTTCACTGACTGTAAGAGAGCAACGTCATTTCCCATTAATAATATATCGTCCACATATAGTATGAGAAATGCTATAGAGCTCCCACTTGCTTTCTTGTAAATGCAAGCTTCTTCGCAATTTTGTTCAAAACCAAATTGTTTTATGGTTTCGTCAAAACGCTTATTCCAGCTTCTAGATGCTTGCTTGAGTCCATAAATGGATCTCTGAAGTTTGCAAACTTTATTTGCATCCTTCGATATGAAACCTTCAAGCTGCATCATATATACATCCTCAAGCAGGTTTCCGTTTATGAAAGCTATTTTCACATCCATTTGCCAAATCTCATAATCGAAATGAGCGGCAATTGCAAGCATGATTCTGATTAATTTGGACATAGCCACAGGAGAGAAAGTTTCGTCATAATCAATTCCTTGCTTCTAACGATATCCTTTCGCTACTAACCTAGCTTTGTAGGTGCTAACCTTTCCATCCATGTCTGTCTTCTTTTTGAAGATCCACCTGCACCCAATGGGTATTATCCCTTCGGGTGGATCAACCAAAGTCCACACTTGGTTAGTATACATGGAATCCATTTCAGAATCCATGGCCTCAAGCCATGCTTTAGAATCTGGACTAGTAAGAGCCTCTTCATAGTTTTCGGGTTCGTCGTCTAACACGGGAACCTCATTATCATCTCCCACTAGAAAACCATATCTAACTGGGAGTTCACGAACTCTTTGTGATCTACGAATAGGTGGCACTGGAGTCTCATCTAATGGGACTCCTTCAGGTACCTCAACCGCCTCTGTTGTTTCAGTCGGTGTTTCTTCTTCTTGAACTTCGTCAAGTTCAATCATGCTTCCCTTTTGTGTTTCTTCGAGAAACTCTTTCTCTAAGAAGGTTGCGTTCTTGGATACGATTACTTTCTGATCATCTGGATGATAGAAGTAATATCCCATAGTTTCCTTAGGGTATCCAATGAAGAAACATTTATCAGATTTCGAATCTAGTTTGTCGGACGCAATGCGTTTGACAAAGGCTGAACAACCCCATATTCTCATAAATGAAAACACGGGTTTCCTACCAACGAACAATTCATATGGTGTGGAACTAGCGGATTTTGTTGGTACTCGATTTAGGGTGAAGAGGGCAGTTTTTAAGGCATAGCCCCAGAACGTCTTTGGAAGTAAGGCCATGCTCATCATGGATCGTACCATGTCTAATAGGGTACGGTTTCTCCTCTCGGACATACCATTGTGTTGTGGTGTATAGGGAGGTGTCCATTGTGAGCATATCCCACATTCAGTTAGATAATTCAGAAAATCATCTGAAAGATATTCGCCACCTCGATCAGATCGAAGCGTCTTTATTTTCTTTCCTAATTGATTTTCTACTTCATTCTTGAAGCATTTGAATTTCTCAAAAGCTTCTAACTTGTGCTTCATCAAGTAGATGTAACCATATCGGGTATGGTCATCTATGAAGCTTATGAAGAATCTGAATCCTCCTCTTGCTCGAACTGACATAGGACCACATACATCTGAATGAATGAGTCATAGAGTGTCTGATACATGCTCACCTTTATTGCTAAAGGGTGTCTTTGTCATTTTACCTTTTAAACATGATTCGCATGTTTCCAATGATTCGGGATCGATTGGATCTATAAGCCCATCTGAATGTAGCTTTAGCATGCGTCTCTTGTTTATATGGCCTAAACGACAATGCCACAAGTAAGTTGAATTATCTAGCTTATGTCTTTTGGTATCAATTGCAAAAGCAGGAATTTTGTTATCTAACACATAAATCCCATTTTGTGAAATTCCTAAAAAATAAAAGATCGAATCTTTATAAAAATTGCAACTCTTGTCTTTTATTGAAATATGAAAACCGTCGTCAACAAGACGGTTAATAGAAATAATGTTGCGAGACATTTGAGGAACGTATAAACAATTCCTTAATTCTATTACAAGCCCAGAGGGCAAATTTAAAACATAATCTCCAATTGCGAGGGCGGCAACTCTTGCTCCATTTCCTACTCGCAAGCTTATGCTTTCTTTCTTTAGTTCCCTAGTCTGATTTAGCTCCTGCATATTTGTACAAATATGAGATCCACATCCGGTATCTAATACCCAAGATTCGGACAATGAAACTGTATTTATTTCAATATAAAACATACCAGATGTTGAAGCACCGCCATTTCCCTTCTTGAGGGAGGCTAGGTACTCCTTGCAGTTCCTCTTCCAATGCCCATCTTTACCACAGAAGTGGCACTCTCCTTTGGGCTTCTTCACTTCCTTTCCCTTAGCTTTGTAGGGCACAACTTTCTTACCTTTCTTGGGATAATTAGGATTGGGATAGCTCCCTTTCCGTTTCTTTGATCCCTCAATGACAAGAGCCGGTATGGCTTTGTCTTTCTTCATATTGGGCTCAACTGACTTGAGCATATTTGCAAGCTCTTCAAGAGAGGTTTGCAATTCATTCATCTGATAGTTCATAATGAACTGTGAATAACTTTCTGGGAGGGATTGAAGAATTAAGTCTATACTTAACTCATTATCCATCGCAAATCCAATACTAGAAAGTTTGGTAATGTAGCCAATCATCTTGACATAATGTGTCATGACATATGTGCCCTCTTGCATCTTACTATGATATAACAACTTGGATATCTCGTAGCGTTCGCACCTGGTTTGTTTCCCAAACAATTCCTTTAGGTGCATGATGATGGAATAGGCATCCATTTCCTCATGTTGCCTTTGTAATTCCGGTGTCATCGATGCAAGTATGATGCATCCGGCATGATCATCATCAGCCTTATGCTTCTGGTAAGCATCAATTTCCTCAATAGGAGCATCATCAGCAGGGAGAGGGGGTATCGATGTATCAAGTACATACCCTATTTTATCGAACTTCAAAACAATTTTGAGGTTACGAAACCAGTCGATGAAGTTTGAACCATTCAATTTGTTATCGGTAAGAATGTTTTGCAGATTGGTTTTAGTCATGATTATAAGAGTGGGTTTAATTTAAACCTGAGAGTGAGAAAGAGTAAACGTATGTCATTCATTTGCTTAAAGTATATCAATCTAAAATTATAGGCCTTTTAGTTTATTTTAGATTGCTCCCACTATTTTGCCAAATTAATAGCCCTCCATATTAATTCGAAGAATTTCACAAATCCTTTAGTGAGCTAGGATCCTAACTCCTGAGATTTCGCCTTGAGTTTACTCAACAAGCTAGTCTCATTCATTAGGTAGATTCATGTAATCAATCACATCTTTAATGTGATTCCTAGGTTATTGGGTTACTAACCACATTAGTAACTAATATGCTATTCATATTAATCCCAACCGTCTTGCCCATTAGTTTATGACAACATGAGTTTACTCATCCAATTATCATAATCTAATTTAAGTATTACCCCATATTCATGAAAAATGATTTTCGATAATTCAGGTGTTACCGAAAGGACCCCGAGCTTGAGTTTACTCAACAACCCAAAGGCCCTCAGCACTGCCGGCTGAATTATAATATTAGGGAGGGGCAACCAATTTTAATAACTTGTTTATTTACTTAACTTTTTAATGAGGGATTTTATTTTAGGTCTCATAATCTAACTTAGTCTTGATTTGCTTTAGCATACATCAGACACATACATTCACATACATTGGCGTTATGGACATATCATCTAAATTATTCCGTCGAGCCAGAGACGGAATAAAAGGGCAAACCTAAGGAAATACTAACTATTACATATTTCTCTTTAGGTCCTCCGTCTTCTCCATGACGCCTTGAAATTACATATTAATTTCTATACTACTAAAGAAAACTTTAATTGAATTGAAGGGAATCAGATGAGAGGAGAAATTACAATAGATAGTAGAAAGGCAGGACTCGCAGGCCCTATTTCAAAAATACCAAAAGACTAAAGAGGGTCCAAATATGTCCATAACTCCAAACATGCATAGACTCAATTAAATAAATTTAATTGGTTGATTACATAACTATCTTATGTAATATTTATGTTAATCACATTAACATATCAAATTAACTTTCATCCAATTTTACTTCTAATAGTTTCGTATCTTTTATATTAATCTTTAGATTAATATAACTATATAAAACTTTAATTATGCACGTCCCAATTATTTTGATTTTAATTCATTTAACATTTTGATTTACAAATTGGTAAAACAAACTTTTAAACAAATTTTCATTCGATAATCAAAACAGAAAACTATCAATTTCTGAAACATATATATTTAAATATAAAAACGATTTTAAATATATATATATATATATCAATTCTAAAACGGTTTTAAAACGATTTTCAGAAAATAGGAAAAACTACTATAGATTTCCGTTTTATCTTTAGAATTAATAAAACTGATTTTATCAATCTAACTATAAAACTAATAGATTTCGTTATAATGATTATCAACCAAAATAATTAGGAACATACGCATAATCTATTTTAATTAACAATTAATTAAAACTTATTTATCTTTAGAATCAATTAATCAAAACAATTTGTTAATTAATCCTAACTATAAATATTTATTCAATCCTATTGAAAAACTTCTAAATTTTCATATATGAAATAACGGATTTAACGATGGCTCTGATACCACTGTTGGAAATTAGGCTAAGGTATAGCAGCGGAAATATAAATTTTTTAACCTATTTCCATTTAACCACAAGATCCGTTAATCGTTATTTCATATAAAGAAGGATAAGAAGAAATACCTTTTAGAAGTTCTATCTACCGTTGCAAACGAAGTGCCCACAACTTCAAAAGAGATAGAAACTGTCTACCAAACTTTCTCTATCCGAAACAGAGCTTCCAGACCTCCGAACGACAATCCCTTCGGTGGAAACGAGGAAGAATATGTCTAGAAGCTCTTGTCCAAAAATCGCGACGATCCGACGGTTCAATCTCCGGGAATCCGCGAAATCGTGAACTGACCTGATGTATGAGTAGTAAAACGAATTTCTCCCTTTTGTTTGTTTTTGTTCTTCGAGTTCCCAAACACGAAATAAAACACGGGAAGGATTAATTTGGAATCAACCGTTGAATAGCAACCAAAGTAGATTGCCTCTAACTAATCAACACAAGATCAAGGATAAAAGAAATAGATGAAAATCAATTGATCAAACGAAGCCGTAGAGAAATCTCGTCCTCGAACTAGGGGTGTCGAATTTTCTCTCTCTTGGACTAGGTGAATTTCGAAAATCACAAGTAGGGTATGGCTTGCTTGGATTTCGAAAATCTCAAGGGAAGGGGTATTTATAATCTCTTGTATCTAATCCCTAGTTAGATAGAATTAGGTTACTGAATAGAAATTTCATTCGGAATAGAATTCCTAATTATTATCTCACTATATATCTAATATATTAAGGATAATAATAATAACCTTATTGGATAATAATAGGAGTATAATCTAATTAAAACTCCTAACTTAATTATCTCTTAATTAATTTAATTCATATTCCTAATCTAATTAGGATTAACAAAATCAAATTAATTATTCATGTATATCACTACATGAATTTCGACCCCCTTATGTCCATGAGCCTTATTGGGCTCAATTGGGCTTCTATCAATTAATTAACATCTATCTCTCTTTTAGGTTCCAAGTCTTATGTGTGATCCATTAGGTTCTTATTGCTTCTAGCCGTATGCAACGTTATTAAATTAATTTTCAAAGAATTATATTTAATCTTTGCATAATGGAATGATGTATAGAGTATGTGATTAGCAAGTCCGTAATCATTCCCCCAGAGCTATAAGAAGACAAGTTGATTCTGTCGTTAACCTTTCCGTATTAGTTACAGTATAATTCGATCCTTTATCAACTACATCCTTGAACTGAATCTTATGACTATGGGTGATGTCAAGTCACATATAGCGAGACGTTCGTTTTACTTGTACAGGCCGAGTCAACTCAAAAAGATAGGTTAAGTGAAATCTGTATTTCTTACTCTTAAGCTATCACCTTGAAAGGATTTAGAGTCGAGTCTTCCACAAGCGATCCATGGATGTATCTCCCATTTATCGGGAGTGATAAATGCTCAATCCAATATATAACGACTCCGCAATTACTTCCTGTGATACCCAACGTCTACTGTTCACACCCCAGAGTCATCTCTGTTAAGGATCGTGTTACACCAGAGTCAAAGCATCACATTCCGTAATCCAGAATACCAATTAATATTCCTTTGAGTCTGAGGATTAGTTATACCTATTAATACCAATGAGATGAACAGGTGACAAGGATGAATCTACCCATCCTGTTATCTCAAATCGGATCCCCAATCCTAATGAACAACGTTTCATCGGATCTATGTAACTGTCCAGATATCTGTATATATGAAGCTTGTGAGATCAGCTTTCTGTCGGACAGAAGACATTGTTACATACAAGTCTCAACAGTGATATGTCAATCCCAAACATATCACTTGACTTGGGGTGGTTTTAAGTTTATCAGTTTACTATAAAGTTTTGTCTCACTTCATGCTTGTATGAACACTTTATAATCACTTTAAATAAACTTACGGATTTCCTTTTATTAGACTTTATTTAGTGCTTAAAAGGGATTGCCTTTATATAGTTATAAAACATATATCTCATTAAACAAATGATATAAAGAACAATTCATGTACATTAAGTTTGTATCCTAGAACAATTGTCTATAGGACACTAAACCCCAACAACCTCGAGTTTGCACATTCATCCGGGTTTTTCCACCTGTATTATGGTTTGGGAAATATTAAAAATGAACCCGAATGGGGGTTGTAATATGGGTGGCTTTTTAGTGGTAAGTGGTTAATCTTTAGAAACTCGAGTCCAAATACCATTTTGATGATCGCATCGCTTTTTCATTTGTTTGGTTTTATCAAGTTCGTAAAATATGACTTGAAAATGCTCGGGTGGAGCTTGAGAATGCCTTTTTGCTCTCTATTTTTGCTTCATTTATTATTTTTTTCTTTTTATTTGAGAGCGGCACAAAAACGATTTCAAAGATTTATTTGTGCTTAGTTGTTAAGGCTCCGGTTTGTTTTGGGTGATTCCGATGCGATTGAGTTTTTGGTATTTGAACAAGAGGAAAAAGGGTTAAATGTTAAAAAGGTGTTAGCAAAGAAGTCGGTTAATAGGCTCGAGGGGGCTTCCTAAAGGTTTATGAAAACGAGAAAAAATAATTTAGGAAAGAGTTAGCCTAAGTGGGTTCGTTTTATCATCTATTGCCCTTCTTACCAAAACAAGTGTACTTAACCCGGTATTAGATGCAAACTCTATGAGTTAAGTGAAGTCAAATCTCTCAAAATGTTGTGAAAGAAATAGAGTTCTCGTGCGAACTCTTTTAGGCTCAAAAATACCTCACATGAATTTCGGGTTAAATTGTATACTTTCAAGTTCTCGTAAAATTTTCAAAAATCTTATCTTTATTGCCTTTTTAAATTTCATTATAGAGATAACTCGTGGGTTAGGACTCAATGCTTTTGTTTAGTACGAGTCTCGACTTTGCATAAGTTCCCTAGTTTCGAAATCAAGACCTAAAATTTTCAATTAGACCGATCCTTTGTGTTTCCACGTGTTTACTTTTGAAGACAAATAACGGAACTTTTTAATTATTTTCCAAGGAGGGTAGTGTGTCGGAAAAATTATGAGCCAATAAATTAGTTTAATTATTTTTTGTTTATTTTACTTTTATTTTTGTTTTTATTGGTGAAAAACAAACTGAAAGTGCGGGGTTGCACGACTCTGCGTGAATAAAATGATGTTTATTCCAAAGACGTCGGAAAATAAAAGAAGACAAAAACAAAACGAAAAATAAAGGCGGAATTAAAAAGCAACAAGGACCTTACATGTCTGTTCGCATGCGTGGCGTACCAAGGGGTACGCTCCGCATGAGAAGTTTACTTTTGGGCAGAGACTCGGATACGCGGGGCGTACCCAGAGGGACGCTTCGCGTTATCCGAATTTCAGGCCGTTTTTGGTTCAGAAGGTGGTTTACGCGAGGCTTGCCTTGCGGGGCGCTCCGCGTGAACCGTGTGCCTTCACAAAAACAAGACGAACACACATATAAACGTAAATAGCGAGTTAGTTTACGGATAAAATAAAACATAAGGACGTAAAATAAACGAACAAAACACAAATGGAAATCATAATGAAATTATATATATATATATATTAGAGAAAGGAAACAAATTACAAGAAAAACACGAAACTAAAAAAAACATAAAAAATGGAAAAAAAGAGAAACAAAAACTATGGTTGAGGGGGGGGGGGGTTCCCATAGATGTTGAAATGGGAGAAGAGGGTGTTGGTGAAGGCATCGAAGCTAGCCCGGTCCACTTGCCTTTGTGCTTCGAGTGCGTCGAAGCGTGTGGCAAAGGTGGCTTGGTCTATGAGGCGATTAGCCTCGAGGGTGTCGAACCGGGCGTTTATGTTAGCCCGGTCTTGCCTTTGATTCCCCTCCAAAATGTCCAACCGGGTATAAACCGATTGGAAGTCGGGGTTGGTGGAGAAGGAGGGACCGGTGGGTGGGCTAAAGTCGAGGTCAAAGTCTGAGTCCCACTCCTCCCCCTCACGTTGTTGAGTGGCCCCCGAACTTTCACCCGGACCGGAGGTGTTGCGGTGGACGGTTTTGAAAGCGTTTTTGTCCAAAGGACGGGGGTCGTAGTGGGGTAGGAGGTCAAGGGCCTCTTGGCCAAGAGAGGAAGAAGCATAAATAGTGACCAAGTGCCCCAAACCTATCCCGGCACGCCTCCTCGTGTTCATTTGTTGAAGCATTGTTTCCACGAGGAGGGAGAGATCAAAAGTGAGCCCATTCTCACAACAGTAGAGGGCGAGGAGCTCGAGTTTGTTGACCTTATTGGCCTCGGCTTTCCTCGAGAAGTAGTAGTTGATGAAGCGGTGGAGAAATTGAAGGATGGGGTTGCAGATGCGACCCAGATGGAGGTTAGAGACGTCATAGTCGTCCCGCCCCATAATGGACTTCCAAAAGTCATGAGGAGCGACTCCGAGGGGCCATTGGATGAGGCCAACATCTTCACCTTGCTTGGTAAAGTGAGTGCAGATCCATGCCGTGGTGATAGAGAACGGCCGATTTTAGAGGCGAAAGGCAAGGACGTAGCTATCGAAGAGACCGGTGGGTGCTAAAGTGGTAAAGAATTCGGTCACCAAGGATGGGTATATGCAGTGGCATGCACAGAAATGATCGTGCCATCCGAGGGCACGGAGACGATCCTCGAAGGCACGACCAACATTGTGGTGGTCAAGGGCGTCGAGGGTGATGAACGGGATTGCCATGATTTTAGAACGGGAGACGTTTTGGTAGGCTATCCCCTCTCCCTCGGTGTAGATGTGGAAATGGGCTCGGTATTGGAGGGTGAGGGGTGGTATTTCATTTTGTTCGGGTGGGGTGGTGATGGTGTTCGGTTGGCTTGGGAAGAGCGAGAGCGAGAAGAACGGGGAACATGTTCAATGGCGGATCTCTTTTGGCGAGTCATGGTGAGGAGGTGAGCCAGTTGTTGAGAGAATAAGGAGAGATATGGTGGATGTAAGGGAGGAAGTGAGGGAAATAGTGAGGAATATATAGGGGAGGGGTGGGAATCTAAGCAATTTTTGGATTCCCAAGGGGGTACGTGGGGGCGTGAAGGGGCCACGCCACACGTATCCCACCTCCTGAACCAATTTTGGTCCAATAAGACCAAGGCACGCAGGGCGTGCATGGGAGCACGCATGGCATGCATGGGAGCACGCCACGCGTACTTTGGTCTCTGACCAAAAATTGGTGGAAGAGTGGAAGGCACGCGGGGCTTGCCAGGGAGCACGCCCCGCGTGTCAGACGGGATTTGAACCATTTTTTCCATTTTTTTGTGGGTTATTAAATGTTTTTGGGGTTTTGAATGGTTTTTAATTTTTAGGGGTTTTTAATGAGTAATTAAGGTGGGAGTTAAATGGAAAATTAATTATGGAGGGAGGTTGGAGAAGCGGAGAAGTTAATGGGGAAGAGGGAAGAAGTGATGTGAGTGGTGGAAGAAGGAGGTGGAGTGTGAGGGTGGAGAAAGAGAAGGGAAGGCTGCCATGGGGAGTTGCAATTCGCAACTCCCCCAGGACACGCGGGGCGTGGTGTAGGGGCACGCCCCGCACGACCTATTTTAGTGGCATTTTATTCCGGAACTTCTACAGGTCAAACCACGCGGGGCGTAGAATGGTGATACGCCCCGCGTGGGGTGCTTTTAACACCTTACTTGCCCCCAACATTTATTCATGCGGGGTTTATTTATTTACACGCCCTATACGAGCGTTTGGATTAAAGAGGGATTTGATTTTTTTTCTTTTTTGGATTTTATGAATTTTTTTCTTTTTATGGGTGGAGGTTTAAAAATCACAAAAAGGGGAAAAAACGGGTTTAAATTGTTGAAAGTCAAGAGGAAACTAAAATGAGCACCAACTTGAAAGAAAATGAAAACATGCAAAAACACGAAAAAGATAAATTGAAAGATGCGTATGATACATTTATACAAAGGTGTGGCTATTGCATGTTCGAACTAGAACCCGATGCATCCGGACCTTTATTGTTAAGAAGAGTTATTGCTTGTCCGGATTCCCTATTCTTAGCTCGTGGGTTTTGTTCGGTGTTTGTCGGGAGAGCTCCTAGCTGCCTCTCCTGTTGATGACGGTTTAGATGAGCCACTTGGTGACTCAAATCCCTACAAAACACCTCATTGTCGGCAAGACGAGTTAGAATATCCTTTAACAAGGAAGTTACCGATCCTTGCACGTTGTTGGGAGGTTGTGCATTTTGGCCACCGAAGGTGGTTTGAGATTGGCCGAGCCCGTGCTCCCTATATTCTTGGTGAAAATTGGGTGGGCGCCTCAATACATTATTATTATTGCCATACGACAAGTTCGGGTGTTGGTATCGAGGCCTCCACCCATTATCATGGTTATTGTGGTGGTATGTGTTAATGTAGGAGTTCGGGTTAGAGTTATACCTTTGGTTAACTCCTACGTAACTTACATTCTCAGTGTCACCAACAAAAGGGGTGCAGGTGTGGCAATTTTGCCCGTCATGATCGCCACCACAACGGTTGCACATCAGGACCTGTGCATCTTTGAGGCTCAATTGTGCTATTAAAGCATCAAGTTTCTTGTTCATCTCAACCATAGAACTTTTCGAAGCCTCATTTTCCATGGCGAATGCTTGATGTCTCGGGGGTCCGGCAAGCCGATCTTCTTGCCATTGAACGCTTTTTCTCGCGAGCTCATTGATGAGCTCATATGCTTCGCTTGCCGATTTCCTAAACAGGTCCCCACCTGCTGCGGAATCCACAGTAGCACGATTAGTAGGCGTTAAATAATGATAGAAAGTACTTACAAGATCGTGCTTGGGGATGTCGTGGTGTGGGCAACTTCGAAGCAATTTTCGGAACCTTGCATAAGCCGCGTGAAGGGCTTCGTACTCGAGTTGCCGAAAGGAAGTGATATCGTTGCGCAACTTCACCGTCTTGGAAGGTGGAAAGTAGTAGGAGAGGAACTCCTTCTCGAGTTCGTCCCATGATGTTATAGTTCCAGCTTCCAACGAGTGCAACCATTCTAATGCTTGTCCTGTCAAAGAAAAAGGGAAAAGCTTTAGACGTACAGCCTCAACCGGGACACTGTTTTGCCGAGAAGAATCGGCACACATAAAAATTTATCAAGGTGTTCATTAGGGTTCTCATGAAGTTCTCCTCCGAATTGACCGAGTTGTTGGATCAATTGGATCATGCTAGTCTTTATTTCATATGTGTTGGCTGGGATGGTGGGGGCGACGATTCCATTGCGATTTGTTGATGTTGGCCATCTTTTCTCTTCGAATCCTACAAAGAGTACGTTCAATTTCAAGATCAATAGGAACGAGAGTATCACTCCGAGATCGGGTGAGCATAAACAATCAAAAGAAAATAAAAGAAAATATGAACAAGAAAAGAATGGTTGTTAGTATATAAACAAAATATAAACAATTTATACAAAAAGAATGCCTAGACTAACAATAAAACGTTTTTGTCTAATATTGCAAGAAAGTATAAATCCCCGGCAACGGTGCCAAAAACTTGATATGCCGCCGAGTAGAGCGGTAAGATATATATGTGTTATGATGAGTGTGCTATAATTATGGTTATGATCTTTCTAAGTGCTCTAGCTCTACTAGACGCTACTACTTAGGGGCAAGTGTACCCCGTCGTATTAAGTAATAATCCGGTTAAGACCGGGTATCGAATCCACGGGATTTATATCTACAAGTATTAAACTACTCGGTTTTACACGTTACCTAAGCGGTGAATACTTTAGTTTGGTTAGGGTGACAACTACAAACTACTCCTAAATTATGGTGAAACAGATTTATATAACTCAAACTCTAAAGAAGTGATACGGGTGACAATAAGTTATAATATATAAGAAACAATAATTCCGAACATATACGAATGATAATTTACTCTAGCAAAAACGACTATGTGTAGACCGACCGACCCATGAAGTGCTTAGACTACGTGGTTCCTCCTAAAGGCGTGTCTAATACGAGGGATCAGAAACTAGGGCCCGTAAGTTCCGCGGCTTGTCAATTCCTACGGTTTTCGGGTTGTCAATTCCGGTAAGGCAACTCCTATATGGCTCCCAAAAGGTATCGGGAATCACATCTCCCTACACAATAATCAATTACGAATATCAAAACAAGTAATAAATATCACCACTATAGAGAAACAGAAATTACAAATCATATATTATAAATGTGGAATGCGTAAATGCGGAATACAACCAAGCCTAGTACATAGGAAGAGTGCAAGCTAATTAGCAAGTAGAAAGGGAAGAAGAATCGGCCCTTGGAACTAGCTAACCGAACTCAAGGCCGTCGTAGGACTTGGAGGTGGAACTCTCGAGCTTGGTGGAAGAGGATGGAACGGAACTTCGACGGAGTGACGGAATAAACGTACAAGCTCTCAAGGTGGTAGAGTTTTTATTACATAAATTCTGAATGAATGAAATGAGTGCTAATCACTCTTATTTATACACATCAAGCTTGGGGGTAAAATTGTAAATATACAAGTCACAAGTAAGAATTCACACTATTTTTGCAGCGAACGCCCCGCGTGGAAGGTAGTACGCCCCGCATATTTGCAAAATTAACCTATTCCGTTGATAATTTCTTCCGTATGGACCAGATTTAGACTTATTGACTCAACCATGCCCCACGTAGACTAGGGTACGCCCCGCGTAGACTGGGGTATCCCCGCGTGGTTGACTTCCTGGATCTTATTTGCTTGAAATACGCCTTGGACGCCCCGCGTGGTCTGGGTTATGCCCCGCGTAGTTGAGCTCCTAGAACTTTTGTCTTCAATTAACACCTTAGACGCCCCGCGTACCGTGATATACGCCCCGCGTGGTTGGTGTTGACCATGTGGGAACGCTCAATTGACTGCCGTGTGTTGAGGGACATCGTGCTACGCCCCGCGTGCCAGGTTCTGCACCCCGCGTGTTTATGAATTACTACCTGTTTATTTCTAACTTGTACCTGCAAAATACGATCCTTGAAAACCGAATTAGCTTGACGTTTATTTTTCTAAAATTAATCAAAAATTAAGGAAATTAACTAAAAACATAAAATTTATTTTTATTTTGTAATTTATTCGAAAACATACTATTTTTGTAATTAAACTTATTTATTAAGCTCAAATTTATACCGTAAATCACGCTAAAAGATAGGGACAAAACGTCCCTATCACTTAGCCTGATCTCGTTCATCCTTATATTGAGCCCCTAACTCTTCAACACTACGCCACCCAGAGTTGGTAGTAGTTAAGGCCACCTTCAACTCTTAACAACTTGCTCACTTTTACGAGAAGCAGCTTCATATGCCTTCGCTCATTCTTCAGCAAATGAGCCACTCGCACTTTTAGTAAGTCAGCTTCAAAATGACTCATAACAGCATGACTACTTTTAGCTTCAGCCTTCGCCAATTGAAGGGATTCATCCTTCGACATCAATTCTTATCGAAGGGTTGCAATTTCTTCTTCATGATGGGCAAAGAGCTTACGGGCTTTCTTCAAATATATTTCAGCTTGAAGGCTGATAGAGATCTTGTGCCTAGCTTCCAAAAGCTCGTTTCGATGAAAGGCGGCTTTTAGACGGCCATTAAACTCAGAGTTGGAGGATATAGCCTACATTCAAAGAAACGATGATCAGAATTCACATGGAAGAATATATAATAAAAAAAAGTAAGGATATAACGCAAACCTGTGCTTGGCAGATTCAGTTCAATTCCATCATTTCACGATCAATGGCTTGGGAAAAGAGGCTAGTTTAGGGAGGAATCATTATCTAAGCCTATTAAGGATGCTTCAGTTATCATTGCAGAAAGAATAAAATTTAATATCAAGAGACCTGGTTCCCCATGTAGAGGGCAAACTCGCTCTCGTACTGTTTGGAGACGAAAAAATACCTCATCAGGTTTGATACCACCTGAACTTGGATAGTAGTGTCATGGTACTTGTTGACTTGCATGTTGATGCAATTGATAATGAAGATTCGGGGGCACCTTTCATCTTGGTTGTTGAGATTCAACCTAAAAGGAAGAGTTAGTCAGATACCTCCGTGCTATCAATGCAAGTCCCATATTGGAACTTGTACGGATCCGGTAATGCAACCACCCGACAACATCGGCTTGATTTGGTTTATATTATGGAACCAATGATTAATTTTGCTTCTATTCCGGTTCATTTTTGGCAAAGTTTGGGATTACATCTTTTTTCTACTAATTAATATCGACAATTCAATCTCTTTATGGGTTCTTGGCAAGGTTTCTATTTCAGCCTTGTGTCATGTCTCCTTAGTCACGAGATATTTTTTTCTGACTTACATGTCGTAGTTCTGGATAGTTGGATTATCTTTGGAGATCTTCTCGATTCGGGAATTCCGAGGTTTTATTGATAGTTTCGACTTGACTAAGGTGGACACTGCTAGAGCTTTCTTCACTTGGACAAATGGAAGATTTGGATTGCAGACTTGATATTAGCTTTAGACACTTTTGGCTTCTTGGCTTTTTAGGACATCTCTTATATCTCTAAAGGAACAGTTTCACGTGCTTTCAAGGTATGAGGGGACCGGATCCATTTGTTGAAGATGGTACTCATCTGCGTCTACCTCTAATGCAACTGTTTATTGGAAGTTACGTTGGAGTCATGTAGTTTGTAGATTTTGGATTCGATTAATGAGCTTTGGCACATCTACATTCCTCACTCTTTAGCGTGTCTCATTTCCGTTTCCAATTGCCAACACCTTTTCTCATCCAGTTGAACTACGATTATGGCTATTCATATTGTTTGGCACAATCTCTGGCATGAATGTGATTTTATCTATATGGTGAATTTGTTTCGGTCTCGTTCTTTGGACGTTCCTTGGGTTATTCCAAAGGATTGAGTTCAGTGCTTGAGTTGGATTTCGTCCATGATTTTTTTTATTTCCTATATCTCCCGTGAAGTTAATGGTGCAGCTAATGCTTTAGCTTTAGCTTGTTTTGGCCAGCAGCGCACCTCTTTCCATCGATGGTAGTCTCATCCAACTTTTTATAATTCCTTTATTTCGAATGATCTAACGAACATTTTTGTTTTTGTTGATCTTAAGTTGTACTTGATTTTCTTTTTTAATAATATTTCGGACCTAATGTTTTATGTTGTTGTTCCTTTTAGTGCAACCTAGTTGGAATCTTTATATTCTTCAACATTCATTAGCCTCCGACCTTTAATTTTAAAAAAATGTAATCTATGAAGAATTAATTCACTTTGCAAATTGAAGAACAAGAAAATAAATTGTCAGGCTTCAAAATCCCAAAGGACAACATTTTCACTATATACAAGATTAGGTTATGGCTCACTTTGAAGGTGAGAAACTAAGGGCTCGTTTGGTTCGTTTAGTTCATAGAATAGGTAGGAAATAGAATAGCTATTCCTTAGGCATTCTTATTCCAACATTTGGTTCAACTTTTTTTTATGCAGAATAACTATTCCGTGGAATGTCTATTCCATAAATTAAGGAATAGGGATTCTTTGATTTAACCTAAGAATAGACTATTCCTAATCAATATAATCATTTATTTCTAAAATTGCCCTCTAGCCATTTCTTAAATCCTATTTTTTTTTTCGCAAATCCATAATTTATATCTTAAAAAAATGGGGAAAATGTTATAAATGCAAAAAAAAAAAAAACGAAAACACAAAAAATGTGAATAACACAAACGTTAAAAAATAAAAAAACACAAAATAAAAAACGCGAAGAACATGAACAAACGCGAAAAACACAAAAACAAAAAAAAGCAAAAACACAAAAACACAAAAACGTGAATAACACGACCAATACAGCAACATGAAAAAACACGACAACACGACAACAAAAAAATGTGAAAAATGTGATAAACATGAAAATAAAAAAACTAAAAATAACGAAAAGGTGAGAAAACGCAAAACAAAAACACGAAAATGTGAAAAACATGAATAACAAGAAAACGCGAAAAACACGAAACCGAAAAAACGCAAAAATATGAAAACCACGATAACACAAAAACGTGACAAACATGAAAAATGCAAAAAAAAAAGGTTAGAAAACGCAAAAAAAAACACACAAAAACATGAAAAAATCAAAAAAACATGAAAAACGACAAAATACAAAAAAAACATCAAAAAACACGAAAAACCGAAAAAATGGAAAACACAAAAACGTGAAAAAAAATGAAAAACACGATAAACATGAAAATGCGAGAAATGCAAAAAAAAGCGAAAAGGTGAGAAAACGCAAAAAAAAACACGAAAACGTAAAAAATATTAAAAAAATGTGAATAACACGAAAACGTGAATAAATGCAAAAAACACGAAAACCCAAAAATACGAAAAAACGTGAATAACATAAAAATACAAAAATGTTGAAAAAAGCGGCAATACAAATGCGACAAAACGTGAAAAACGCAATAAACATGAAAATGCAAAAAAAAAACGCAAAAAAAACACAAAAACGCAAAAAAAATCGAAAAGCATGAAAAAACGACAAAATATAAAAAGTACAAAAACTTGAAAAAAAAACAAAAAAACGTAAAATAAACGTGAAAAAACACGAAAAAGCGAAAAAACCGAAAAAAACGCAAAAAAAAAAAACATAAAAACGTGAATAACACAAAAACATGACAAAACGCGAAAAATACGAAAATGTGAACAAACGTTGTAAACGTATTTTTTCACATTTTTCGTTTTTTAACATTTAAAATATTTTCACATTTTTGTGTTTTTAACGTTTTTTACACGTTTTCGTGTTTTTCGTTTTTTTTTCACTTTTTTGTGTTTTTCCGCTTTTTTCATATTTTCCTGTTTTTAACATTTTTTTTACTTTTCGTGATTTTCGTATTTTTTTCACTTTTTTCATATTTTTATGATTTTAGCATTTTTTTACTTATCGTGATTTTCATATTTTTTCACTTTTCGTGTTTTCACGTTTTCGTGTTTTTAACAATTTTCACTTTTTTTTGCAGCTTTTTCACGTTTTCCTATTTTCCAGATTTTTCAGGTTTTTGTGTTTTTAACGTTTTTTCCGTGTTTCATGTTTCCCGTTAGTAATTTATAGTAATAATTAAAATTTTAAAAGAAATAAAAAATTATATTTGAGGGCAATGTTGTCATTTAGGTAAAAGGATTATCTATTCCATTCTATTTTATTCCACCAACCAAATATAGAAAAAGTCATTTCTAAAGAATATCTATTCCATTCTTTTACTATTCCATTCCTTTGGAATAGTTATGCTATTCTATTTCATTCCGTGAACCAAATGACACCTACGTGATAAAAATAGAAAAAGAGATCAATTGCTATTGTTAAGTTTCCTCATAGCGAGCAAAAGTAGAAAAGCGTTACAAGTTTCAATTCTAATCATTTATTCAAAATTATAAAAATAGTGCGTATATTGATCTTTGGTTCTCATTAGATCATCTAAAAAAGTGTGGATTGTTAAACACATGTGAAACTTAAGGTTGTAATTTTCTAAAAAAAAGCTTGCAACGATTGGGGGGAGGGTTTCTCAAACACTCGATAAGTTTGAGAAAACTGAATATTAGATAAATATTCACTTAACTAGTTTTTA
The DNA here is from genome assembly GCF_963576675.1 of Euphorbia lathyris. Classification (NCBI taxonomy): domain Eukaryota; kingdom Viridiplantae; phylum Streptophyta; class Magnoliopsida; order Malpighiales; family Euphorbiaceae; genus Euphorbia; species Euphorbia lathyris. Next base: position 47,931,086 of record NC_088914.1, read on the forward strand.
AGTTGTAAAAACTACACAAACTTGATCCTTGCTCGGAAAAAGAATCATATAAAGAAAAAAACTCAAGAGGTGCTCTTGAGGAGAGGACGTAGGATGAAATTGCTAAACTTTTATAAACGTCCCGAGTCTAATCTTTATGTCGTTATACTCCTTTAATTATTGTCAATTTAAATATCTACAAATATTTAAGCCTGGCTATATTGATATACTTGCATGCAAACGAAAACACTAATTAGTCTCCTCTAAAAAAACACTAATTAGTCATATATTCACTTTTTTTTTTGAAAGAATGAGTGAATTAATATAAATCAGAAAGAATAACATCGGTAATCATAGGTGGTGGACATGCCCACTCACCCAAATCAGAATTAGAACTAACAGCCTTCGCTAAGGAATGAGCTGCTAGGTTCGCTGATCTTCTAATAAATGAGATCGAAACTCGGTTCAAATCTCATAATAGTAAACAACAATCCATTACAAAATCCGAGAGATATGAAAGATTAAAGTTTTGATGTTGAATAGCTTTAACAACTTCGTAGCAGTCTGATTGAACTTCAACATTGGACAAGTTCAGAGACTTGATCCAGCTTAACGCCTCCTTCACAGCAATTGCCTCAGCCATCGCCGGGTTGATGAAGTCTGCAAATCCTAGTTTCCGTGCAAATAAGCAATTGCCCATATGGTCTCAATCAACATCCTCGCGGAACTGAAATTTTCTCCTGTGTTCATACCCGCGTCAACGTTGCAAACGAGTGTACCTTACTGCGATTTTTTCCATCTTTCCTCCTTTGCATTCCGTGTTGTCTATTTCTGCAATTCTGCTCTTGTCCCCGCCTTCCAATTCTGTAATTCTGTTCGCGCTGCTGTTAACACAGACTCCGCTATGCTAAACTTCTTTTCCCAAACCGTACGGTTATGATTCTTCCACAGACTCCACATGGTCACAGATATGATTTCTAATTCCGGGGAATTAGCTTCCAACTGTTGTGTAAACCAATTGAAGAAATCGTACACTCCTTCCATTCTATTATCCGAGAAGAACTTCTCCCATACTTGTTTCGTGAAAAAACAAGTTAAGAAAATGCGGCTTTCATCTTCTCCCGTTTCTCCACAGATCGGACATCTATCCATTAGAGTACCGTGTCTTCTAGTAAGGTTGGATAGAGTCGGCAAACAATGAGAGCGAACTCGCCAAAGGAAGTTTTTTACCTTGAGAGCCACATCTAACTTCCACAATTTTTTCCAATTGTCCTCTTCTATCATCACATTTTCATCTCCTGCAGATCTAACAGCCATCAAATATCCACTTCTCACTGAATATTTCCCATTTGGGCTGTGTTGCCACAGCCATGAATCTTTAATCCCAGGTCTGCCTCGCGGGATAGATAGAATCAGCCTGCTGTCTCTTGCATTGAAAGCTTGCTAGACCTGTTGTCTGTTCCATCGTCCTTCGTTATCCATTAATTCCCCTACGAGTTCGACTGCTGTTCCGCTAGACTGCACGCTACTGACATACGGGTTTGCGGCATCTGGTAGCTAGGGATCCCTCCAAATGTTTGTTATCGACCCATCTCCGATTTTCCTTCGAAGCCCGAGCTGCAATAAATCTCGACTAACCATTATACTTCTCCAAGTATAGGATGGGTTATGTCCCAAGGGGGCTTGGATAAAATCTGAGTTTGGATAGTAACGTGCCGTCATGACTCTTACCACTAACGATTCCAGATTCTGCATTAATCTCCACCCTTGTTTTGCGAGAAGCGCCATATTGAACTGATGTATATCGCGAAATCCCATTCCCCCTATTCACTCATCTTCTCCCATTTTTTCCAGTGAACACTTGTCGAACTTGCTCCTGCAGACCTCCACCAGAACTGATTAAATAACTTGTTGATTTCCTCACAGAATTCCTTGGGTAATAAGAATAAACTCATCAAGTATGTTGGTATGGCTTGCAGAACTGACTTTATCAACACCTTTTTTCCGGCTCTAGACAGAAACTTCTCTTTCCAATTATTAATTCTATTCCATATTCTGTCCTTTAAAAGTCTAAAAACATTCATCTTGCTTCTACCAATATCAATCGGAGCTCCCAAATACGAATCAAGTGATTCGACCTCAACCACATGTAAGACATCTATGACTTCTGCTCTTGCAGCGGGTGTAGTATTTGCGCTGAAGAATAGAGATGACTTTTCAAAATTGATGCATTGCCCCGAGGCCTTTGCATAGTCGGCCAAACGCTGCTATATACTTTGGGCTTCCTCTTTGTTAACTCTGAAGAATAATAGGCTGTCGTCCACGAAAAACAAATGTGATATTCGCGGAGCCTGTCTGGCAACTTGGATACCATGGATCCTGCCTTCCCCTTCTCTAGCCGTTAAACTTGCTGTCAAACCTTCTGCACAGATAAGGAAAAGAAATAGTGATAGAGGATCCCCCTATCGGAGACCCCTTTGCGGGATTATGGGTCCCAATTCTCTACCATCCTGATAGATTTTGTATGATACTGTCGTTACACACATCATAATCCAACGTATCTAGTTAGTAGGGAATTCTAATTTCTGCAACATATGTTCTATGAATCCCCATTCAACTCGATCGTATGCTTTGCTCATGTCGAGCTTTAGTGCCGCTGATCCTTTCTGACCATGTCTTGAGCCTTTTAACTTGTGAATGATTTCATAAGCTACAAGGATATTGTCAAAAATTAGTCTATCTGAAAGGAACACACTCTGATTGACTGAGATTACCTCTTTAAGCACTTGTTTGATCCTATTAGCCAGCATCTTTGTTAGAATTTTCATGAGAACGTTACAGAGCGCTATCGGTCTTAACTCTGAAACCAATTTCACATTCTGCTTCTTCAGAATGAGGATAATAAGGGTATCATTCATATGTTGAGGGAGATTGTACTGACTGAGATATGATAAGCACACTGTGCTAATGTCTGACCCGATCGTCCCCCAGAACTTCTGATAAAATGCAGGGTTGAACCCGTAAGGCCCCGGACTCTTGTCCAGATGCATTTTAAAGCAGGTTCTCTTCACATCACTGCTGTAAACGATTTAGCAAGGACTTTTTTGTACTGCTCCGATACCTTGCACGAACACAATTAAGAATCGGTGCATCCTCGATACCCGAACTGGAGAAAATGTTACTGTAATAGTCGGTTAGAAGTTCATCTAACCCTGCGCCCCAAGTGCAACTTTCCCCCTCCTCATTCTGTAATTCACTAATCGCATTATGGAATTTTCTCTCTGTAGCATACGCATGAAAGTACTTTGTATTAGAATCGCCATCCCGAAGCCAAAATAGCTTCGCTCTTTGTTTCCAGAATTCCTCTTATTGTCTCAGCGTTTTAGAGTAAGCCCAAGAAGCTCTGATGAATTGTTCTGCCCCGAAACTATCTCTTCTACCTTTGTAGCGCTGAAGCTGCACCCGTAGGTTGTTTAACGATTTCCTGAAATTGGTATCTAGATTCGTGCTCCAACCTTGCAACGCCATACGACAACTTGTTAATTTGGTACTTACTAGTTGATCTATTTCCGCTTCCCAAACAGCAGCCATAATTGTTTCGCAATGCTCTTCTTGTAACCATGCGTTTTCAAAACGAACCCGCTTTCCCGCAGACCTACGGACCCAGACCTATAATTCTAACAGTAACACTGTATGATCAGAGGCAACGATGATCAAGTTTTTAAGGCGTGAATCCGCAAACTGTTTTTTCCATTTCTGATTTACCAAAGCTCGATCGAGCTTCTCCTCTACCCAGCTATCTGTCCCGCCCCTTGCCTCCCAGGTGAACTGATAGCCCTCTAACGCCACTTTGTACAATTCACAATCTTCAATTGCTTTTTTGAACCCTCCATTAGGCCATTCGGATGTGGATGACCTCCTCTCTTCTCACTAGATCGCATCAAATCATTGAAATCACCTATACAACACCAGGCTAAGCCATCATATTCCTTGAGGGATCGCAGCAAGTCCCAGGATGCTCGCCTTCTATTTCTTTACGGAAATCCATAGAAGCCAGTAATTCGATAAGGCATTACATTTGGTAGAGAGATAATTGCATTGATAAAATTTAATGAAGAAGAGATAATTTCCACCTCAATATGATTCTTCCAGAGAAGGGCCAGACCTCCTCCATGACCACTACTTTCCACCACGAACGCTTTCCCAAATCCCAGCTTTCTACTAACTGTCCGGACTCTTTCCTCACTAATCATTGTTTCCATTAAGAATATTACCATGGGGTTGTGGACCTGAATTTGGTCCAGTAGAACCTGAACTGTTCGTGAGTTGCCCAACCCACGACAGTTCCAGCTGAACAGGCTCATTGGTATTGTCGGGCCTGTCCTCCAGGTCCCGCTGAATCTTCGTTTTTTGAGTTGTCTGAGCCATCCACCTCCATATCTCTCTCCTCCATTCTTGGTCGTTTTGGATCATGCGTGATACCCTGAATGATATTACTGATGTTTGGCTGTATGGCTATCCCCGAGATATGGGAACCGAAGGATCTTATTATTGATCCAACTTTTCCAATCGTTGTGCTAGCCTCTCCCCTGGGCTGCTGATTTCTCGGACTCTGACTGGTTTTACCCTCACTGTTACTGTTGCTCCCTTCCCCTACTGGCTCGCATAACCACTCTCGCCCTGCCATGCTACTGTTTTTAGGAATTGCAGCTCTAAGGAAACTCCCATACTGCCTTTCTGCTGGTGCAGCCGGGTTATAAAAGAATTTTGCGCAAAACTTGTCTGAATGGCCTATAATCCCGCAATAGAAACAAAAACTGGGTAACCTCTCGTATCTGAAGCTGACCCAAAACCATTCACCCCTGCTCATTTTCATCTTCTGTCCCATCTTCAAGGGTTCCCGAACATCTATATCAACCTTGATACACAAGTAACTGCGTCTGAGCCCTGTAAAGTTCCTCTCATCTGCTTCTATGAAGGATCCTAGGTAATCCCCTAGAATTTTGCAGATCTTCTCAGTTTGGAATCCCACCGGTAAGTCTGCTATCTGTACCCATATGATCAGTCTGTCTAGCTCCACCTGCATTACTTGTTCCATTAGGTCTAGTCTTTTGATAATTAGAACATTCTGGTTGAATATCCAGGGTCCGTCATTCAGAACTCGAACCACATCCAGTTCGTGGTAGAACTGAAATAAGTACCGTCCTTCCCTATCCGTCTCCGTGACCATGACACCCTTCACCGGTTTCCAGATTGACGCTAACGTACACTTCATACTGTCTAGGTGGATTGTCTTTGCGATTAGGAATTGTCCGACGATAAACAGTGAAGGTTGAGATTCCGAACCTTGGACTTCGTCCGTCGAGATGATGATTTCGTCCTCCCCCTCCTCTAATCGCAGCCTTGCGTAAGCATCGAGTATGCCCTTGTTTCTGTCCATCGTAGAACTATGCTATTGATTGGTGTTTCAGGTTTTGAATTGGTGTTTCAAGTTTTGGATTTTTGAGTGACGCAAAATTGCCGAATTGCACCGGTTAGCTGGCGATGTTAAATAACGGGATAAACCCTAGAAAGACTTCTTCTCAATAGAAAAGACTAGACACACTCCAACAGGAGAGACCAAAATCCACAATAGTCATATATTCACTTAATATATGAATTTGCAAAATAATTTTAAATTCTGCATCATATAATAAATGCAAGTTTATTAATCAGGCATATTCTTTAAAAGGGTAATAAATCTTATTGACCCCTCTAATAATTATTTAATCATATCAGACTAACACCATTTACACTTAAAAAAACCAAAATTGAACCTTTTGGTTCTATATACTTAAAAGGGAAAAGTACAAAAATAAACCTTGTGGTTTGGCCTATTTTCGAACTGCACCCATGTGGTTTAAAAGTTTGTAAAATAGTATATTGAGGTTCATTCCGTTAGCAAACACATACCAAATTGACTAACGGTGTTAAAAGTCAAAGGGAAAAGAGTTAATTTGGTCCTTATATTTATTTATTTTATAAATTAACCTCACTTATTATCTAATTATCACAAATAAACCCTAAAATAAAAATTAAAAATCAAATACACCATCTTCTTCCTCTCTTTCATTTCTTATTTTTGTTCTCTTTCTCTCTCTTCTCTCTCTTCTCTTTGTTAATTTTTCTCTCTAAAATCAATTGAATTTCTCTCTAACAAAAAGAAACCATCTCTCCAAATCAATATCAAAATAACTAAAAAAAATTGAAACTATCGTTTGTTAAAAAAAGAAGACAAAGAGTCTTATACAATGACTTAGCTTTGTCAGAATTAGGATTAAATATATGAAAAATATGATCTCCTTGTATTTCCACAATCTCTGCAGTCCCTCTTCATCCACTCTTCACCAAATTTTCATAATAAAACCTTCCTCTATCTCTCAATATATCTTTCTCTGCAACAACCACCATCACTCTCTCACAGCCCAATCCTTCAAGCTCCAACAACGCCACCGTTTCATCCACAAAGGGATTAATCATCGGGTCATCCAACCATTTCTCTAACGGACAAACAAACAACCACCAATCATCCACCATTGATTTTCTCACTTCATCACTTACTTCCACACCTATTGGATCTTCCCCCAAAAGTAAGCTATTCCTTCAATTTTGATCCCAAAAGTATCATTATTTTTACCAAGCCTTACACCAAAATGATGAGCCATGTTTGCACCACAGCTATCTCTGGCGAGAAAAACCTTATCAAAATCTGCGTAATTATTCAGCCAGGAGTCTTGGCGTTGGAAAATCCAATTGAGTGCAGTCCAGAAGTCTTCATAAGCAGCCGGAAGTGGTGTCTTGGGGGCTAATCTGTAATTAATTGAAACTAGAAGTACTCTGGCTTCTGCAACTATTTTGTTTAGGCTGTGGTGGTAGAAGGGATCGGCGGTTGAGGATAAGAAAAAGCCTCCGCCGTGACGGTAGATTACAAGGGGGATTTTTTCATGTGTTTTGATTGAGTTGGGGAGGTAGAATCTGGCTGAGACTCCGGTTTGAGGTGTGATAATGGTGTCTTTTGATTTGTTGAATCTAGTTATAAGACTCCATTATTGTTTAAGACTCCATTTTCCGCGTTGTATCGGGAGCTTATGTGTGATACACCTGATCAGAAAAGTAGAAACGTTTCAGAGGGTATAATGGCTCCCACGTTCCTGGATTTGAACCTCTTTTCTCCGTCTGCTTGGTGTTCTTTTCCTCTTATGAGTCCGAGAACTCTTTCCAGCTTGGACCAAAGTACTGTTCTTTAAATGGTAATTATTGGATAATTATAATTGTTAAGTAAGTACCCTTTTAGTTATTTTGATATTGATTTGGAGAGATTGTTTCTTTTTTAGAGAGAGAAATTCAATTGATTTTAGAGAGAGAAGTTAACAAAGAAGAGAGAGAAAAAAGAATAAAAATAAGAAAGGAAAGAGATGGAGAAGATGGTGTAGTTGATTTTTAATTTTTATTTTGGGGTTTATTTATGATAATTAGATAATAAGTGAGATTAATTTATAAAATAAATAAATATAAGGACCAAATTAACTCTTTTCCCTTTGACTTTTAACACCGTTAGTCAATTTGGTATGTGTTTGCTAACGGAATGAACCTCAATATATCATTTTGCAAACTTTTAAACCACAGGGGTGCAGTTCGAAAATGGGCCAAACCACAAGGTTTATTTTTGTACTTTTCCTTACTTAAAAATATATATTTTTCTAGTTCAATATTTAGTAACTAGGTTAAAAACATCATTAAATCCATAAAACAATGATTACCAACCATTTATATAGGCATACAAAGAAAACAAATACATAAATCATTGTAAGTCGTCCACGTTTTTTTAGGTTAATCTCAAGTGATATTTCAAGCCTTTTATAATTCGATTCTAACCACATTTAAAGAAAATAAGCCACATTATAAAACTCCTTGGAGTCCAGGATTTACCAAAAGATAATCCCAACTTTTGAACTTGAAAATGAAGTCAAATATAAAAAAACTCTTGATTTGAACTAAGTAAAGATGTTTTAGATGAGAACAGACAACTTTAAAGAATGAGTTGTTGGTGTTTTAGATGGTTTGGGTTGTAAATAAAGGTCAAAAGTGCTTTAAGATGTTTATTGGTGTTTTAGAAAGAAAAACTGAAGCTTCTTCAATCCAAATAATATGATTTCAGTGTTGTTAACTTGAGTAAAAGAAACAATCACTTACATTAACGTATTAAACATTCATTTAGTTTAACTGCGTTTTGATAACTGTTTTTTATTAGCTATTTAAATTACATGAACCATATCATATGTACTACTAAGATAAAATGACATCTCCTGCATTTAAGATGAACCCGTTGAAACAAGCATGCAATGCAATAGCAGAAAAAGCAAAGGAAAATAAAAAAAGATCACAAGTACAAGTAAAAGGACACCGTTACCATTAACAAAATCATCCATTGGGAAGAATGAGGCACAGTTAAGGTATTTGTACGAGAAATTTGAAGTTGAACGGAAAATCTACACTTTCCAACCGATGGATCCACTGATGTTATCAAACCCAAGCCTCCAAATTCACAGCTTTCTGGCCTTTGATCATGCTGTTGATAATAGCTATTAAATGCATAAGATATATTCCCAGGCCAGCTGAGATTGAAACATGATCCACCGCGTGAAATTGCTGTGCAATCAGCAACTGAACATGCATCCAAAGCACTTGCACTTGCATTGCTCAACTCTTTATTATTGTTTACAACACACCACTTGGGAGGAAGATACTCAATGTTTTCTGCATTTATTAGGTTCTTTAATCCTTTCCCGAAATCAACCCGGTATTTGGCCTGTCCATCAAAAGTAAACAAACCCCAATGTCTCTCAAAGTTTCCCGTAACTATGCTCTTTTGATCCTCATCTAAAAGGCTATATATGTATGTCTCAGTCGGTGGATTCCGAGGTCTCAGCGGGGTTCCTGATTTGCTACCAAGATGATCCATCAGGCCTTTCATGAAGGTCTCTGCCACCGATGAAGTGGCATTGGCTGCACCATCTGTCGGCCACCCAATCTTCGAAATAATGATACTAATATCAGGAAATCCAATTGCTGATAATGCATTAACCAGAATATCATAGGTTAGGTCAAAGCTGTTTTTGTAACTTCTGTGACTGTCATTATGGGGACGTGCGGATCCTTTGAAGAGAGTAAAGTCCAGGGAAATGTTTTTGTTCTGATGGAAGGTACTGAAAGGGGAGATGGTAACAAAGAAAGGTGATTGATGCTTTCTGAGTAATGTGAGAAGTTCAATCATGGTTTTATTAAGATCAGGCCTGAAGTGTCCTTTGGAGGGCAAGCCAGAGTGTGACTGATACGAGTCATAACTACATGGTACTACGACCTTCACTTGGCTTGCCAAGTTAGCTCTGGTCAAAGCTGTTTGGATGTTGTTTGCAGCCCCAATGACTAAGGGCTGGAACTGCTCACTGTTACTTAGCTGAAAAGGATCATCTCCAACAGCAACATATCTGTGATTTGTTCAGTTCCAAATACATAGAAATGAAACAACATTCAGTCTTTCACGCCCATTCTAAAAGCTAATGTAAACAGTTTCGGTTATGAAAAGTAAAAGAAGCCATATTGCTAGAGAAAACTCGTCAACACAACATTGTAATAGCTCAGATAGAACATAGCACGTACGTGCTTTCAATATATATATAAGATATATTTATTTTTGGATAACATTCTTGGATGCACCAACTTTTGCCTATAGAAAATGATACAATCGCGGAATATGCATCCTCGCACTTCTTGGATTCAATTCAATAAATCCAGCATCTTTTTAATTAGCATGCCAAAATACATTACATTGGATGATGCTTCACTTAAAAGTACAAAAGAAAAATAAAATAGTAATATAAGAGGAAAGGAAATGATGAGAGCATCAGTGAAGGAAGGTGAAGAACCCCTGAAACAGGGCTCACAAGGTGTGTGAGATCACCAACATGTCGTGTCGTGTGAGGAAGTGCAGCAGCCAGGAAACAGGGCAAAGAATGTCACACAGCGTGTGGGATTTCGCTGAGTTTCTGTTTCTTTCCAAATGAAGTCACACGCGGCGTGTCACTCTTGCAACACGTCGTATGGACTACACCAGCAAGTTCTGCCGAGTTATGCCATTTCTGCACTTGTTCTATTTACCGTTTTGCCACTACCTAGGAAGGACCTTCTTATTTAAAATTAAAATTTAGCACCCACAATGCTGACTTGTGGATGCTTCATCCATCCAAGTGATGTTTTTTCTATAATGTTTTTCAAAAAAATAAAACATATGTTGCAATAACTGGATGATGAAAACGTAGCAGTTCTGAAAGTATTATTTGTTCGATAAACAAAAAAAGATGTCCCAAGTTGTAAGGAGGTCTAAAAAGAACATGCAACTTTATATACGAACATAAGGATTAGATGTACAAAGCTTGACTTTTCTCTTTAATTTGTTATTGAGAAAACTCAAGAGAAGTTAGGACAAAGTAGACAAATATTTTTAAGAAGTGTCAGGCTCAAGAATAGCTTTATACAACGGAATTAAATTTTACTGTTTGAAGAACTGAAAAGAGTTGACAGAAACGATGTTTCAAGTTTTTGCAGAATAAAGCCAAACACTCTAATTTCTCATGCATGTATGTAGGAAATATAGGTTCATCAACACGTAATAGTAGTAGTAACTCATACAATAGAACAGAGTAATGTAATAAGTTCAACAAGATAGAGACCAATTATTGCACAGGCACAGGCAAATCAGAGAATATATATATATATATATGTGTGTGTGTGTTACAAAGGCATATTATTGAACAACAATTTTTCTAATCCCCACACATCCGTGGCATGCATCTTGACTACATATGACAGGATTACATTCAAGAAAAAGTACACATGTAGTCCTTCCTTATTTCCAGAACAATTTCATAGATAAAGGCAAAAGAAATGTTATCTCATTGTCAATGTCATCATACTTAGACAGATTAGCCACAAGTTGCATGATAAAAAGTGACCAACAAAAGGAATAAAAAATAAGTTTAGCCAGATGAAATGAGCAAGAACGTACTCAAAAGACATTCTTGGATCGTATAGTGAAACCTGAAAACTCACATTTCCCATACACTTGAATCTTAACACAAAGACCACTTGGAAAGAAAAAAGCCTAAATTGGATATGAATTTTTAAGAGCATGAAAGGTAAAGGCAAACCCATTAGGCAAGTAGAGTGATAAGAAAAACAGCTTACTCAATTCGTACTTTACTGCTACCAGCAGAGAAGTAACGGGTGACATTATCATGAACCCAGATCTCTGCAGCTTTTTTGGAAGAATTCAAGCTTTTAAGCATAGAATTGGGGATTCCGACAGTAACACCAATGCTAGACCCAGAAAGAGCCTGTAACAACGGTGGGTCAGCATCAAAGAGCTTCACCTTCGACATATTGTTCAATTTTAAGAGCTCCATAACTTTAGCCGGCGGAAGTGGGTGAGAGGCGGTGGTTCCCCAATTCACTCCGATAGCTGCAGCCGTGTAGACTATGGCGCCCACGGAGGACAAGAAAATGAAAAATATTTGGAAACTTTGCGGCATTTGGCTTTGGACCGTGCAAGTATAATGTTTGAAGGCCAACTCCGGTGACTCCTGACAAAGAGTTCGAAGAAACCCAACTCCGGTGAAGAATGGAATTTGCTGAGAGGAAGTGAGAACCTAATGAACGGGTGGGGATGGCACTACTCCCTCGTTCCCTCTCTATACTTAAATATTTTTTTTTGGTAGAAACAGTCAAAAAAAAAAAAAAAAAAAAAAAAAAAACTAATCAAAGAACTAGCTTGGGATTAGCTTAGGAAAGCTAACCCCACCTTTATCCTCTAAAAAGAGAGAAAAAAGAGAGATAGGAAGATCAAATAGAGTGGTAACACCTAACATCCCCTCGTGTCCAGCCGCCGCCAAACGATCCGCAATCCGATTCTGTTGTCTGTAGATGTGGCTGAATTCTAAGGACTCAAAGGAGGAGCCAAGACGTCTTATAGCTTTGATAGGGTTCTGGCTACTAAGACAAATAGCATGATTATTAGAGATCATACTAATAGCCTCTTTATTGTCAGAATCCACAGCAAGCCTTTTAATACCCTGATTTCTGGCAAGCTTGACTCCAGAAAAAATACCCCAAAGCTCTGCTGAAAAGGAAGAGCCCAAACCCAGGTTATGGGTGAACTCAGACAACCAGGCACCTCCACGTCTCTGAGCACGCCTCCAGCCGCGATTCTTCTATTATTAATTTTAATTATAATTAATGATAACAAAATCAAACATCTAGAAACAGATCAGTACCCGTATAATAAATCTCACAAATACGTTTTCTGATGAACTTCAGATAATGTGTATAAAGAGCAATATTTGTAAACATGTTGCTGCTATGTTATTGGCTATTTCAAGATTATCTTTGCTTTCAGAGTAATAAAATACATCTTCTTGTTAACTTATACTAGATAATGCTGATGTTCTCCATCGTTTTAGGTTTGTATTTATCTCAAGTGCAACGACGGGTATAACAAGATCCATAACCAAGGGAAGGCAAAGTAGATTATATATATTTTCAAGTGAACTGAAATTTTCTTCAATAGAAATGGCTCAAGATTCAAAGCACAAAAATCCAAGGAGCCGACGAACGGTGATAAGAAAGCATCAGTTATAATAAAAGTAAAGTTCATGCCGGTTTCAGCAGCCACTGCTTCCATTTCTCTCGTTAGATTTTCAGCGGCGGGTTTTAAGAAAAGATCAAAGGGCTCAACAGGACTGCCGGAGAATTGGCGACCCACCATCTTCAATATTGTGGATTTTGATGTTGGATGGTAATTCAAAATCGGAAGATGCGAGCAAGGAAATATTGGATTTTTTTAGTGTTGAAGAAAGAAAAGAGAATGTCGGGAGCAGAAGTTGCCATTTTCAGTAAAAGTGTCATGTCGTGATGGCTGCTGAAGGGGAAGACAAGAACTGCAACATGTTTTTTAGTTAACATCTTTAAGTTTGCAGAGAATCCGAGAGAGATAAGTGTTTGAAGATGAAGATGCCTACTACAACTTCAGAATTATATAAAGAACTTCGGAATTATAGAATGGGATAAGTTATTGGTACTACTAATTTAGACTTCAAACTTAATATCTTGGCTTAATTTTTGTCATGTTCAATTGATTTAGAGAGAGAAAAATTAAGAGAGAAGAGAAAGACAAAAAAAAAAAAAATTAAAGAGATGAAAAAAATGGTTTAATTGATTTTTATTTTTTATTTTGAGGTTTGTTTGTAATAATTAGATAATAAGGGGGTTAATTTATAAAATAAACAAATATAAGGACCAAATTAACTCTTTTCCTTTTAACTTTTAACACCGTTAGTCAATTTGGTATGTGTTTGCTAACGGAATGAACCTCAAGGTACCATTTTGCAAACTTTTAAACCACGTGGGTGTTGATCGAAAACAGATGTAACCACAAGATTTATTTTTGTATTTTTCCCTATCTTTTATCATAACTAATCAAGTTAAATAAAAGAAATCCTGAAGTTTATTTAAGCGCTTAATCTAACCTGTGCCGTAAGGCACATGTTTATGTATCAATTATGCTGGAAAAAAAAGGTAAGATCTAGAGTATTAATTAGGCTATTTCTAGGTATTAATTACTTTTCTTTTCTTTTTACGGTAAACCTTCAAAATTCCATCAATATATGTAGGGTAATTAATTTATTAGTCCTAATATTTTAAAAAACATACTGTTTTGTCCTCATATTTTCAAAAACACACGGTAAGATTTCTAACATTTTTCTCGATGAACTGTTTAGTCTTTCCGTCTGTTTGTTAAATTTTTTTACCGTTTAGAAAACGGTAGGGACTAAACAGTTCACCAAGAAAAACGTTAAGGTTATCAAGAAAAAGGTTAGGAACCTTACTGCGTGTTTTTTAAAACACAGTGACTAAATCGTGTGTTTTTGTCAAAATATAGGGACTAATAAATTAATTAGCCATATATGCATGAGTTTTTTTTATTAAAGTTCTAATGAGTGAGTTAGTCCTCGTATTTTCAAAAACACACAGTAAGGTTCCTAACCTTTTTCTCGATGAACTGTTTAGTCTTTTCGTCTGTTTGTTAAATTTTTTTACCGTTTAGAAAACGGTAGGGACTAAGCAGTTCACCAAGAAAAACGTTAAGGTCATCGAGAAAAAGATTAAGAACCTTATTGTGTGTTTTTTAAAACACATGGACTAAACAGTGTGTTTTTTAAAACACAGTGACTAAACAGTATGTTTTTATCAAAATATAGGGACTAATAAATTAATTAGCCATATATGCATGAGTTTTTTTTATTAAAGTTCTAATGAGTGAGTTAGTCCTCGTATTTTCAAAAACACATGGTAAGGTTCCTAACTTTTTTCTCGATGAACTGTTTAGTCTTTTCGTCTGTTTGTTAAATTTTTTTACCGTTTAGAAAACGATAGGGACTAAACAGTTCACCAAGAAAAACGTTAAGGTCATCGAGAAAAAGGTTAGGGGCCTTACTGTGTGTTTTTTAAAACACATGGACTAAGCAGTGTGTTTTTTAAAACACAGTGACTAAATAGTGTGTTTTTGTCAAAATATAGGGACTAATAAATTAATTACCCATATATGCATGAGTTTTTTTATTAAAATTCTAATGAGTGAGTTAATTATGTTTTATTAATTGCATATGATTACCTAGAAAAACTAAACATCTTTTGAACAAAAAAAGTATATTAGTTATGTCTTATCCTATGCCTTATGGCATAGGTTAACCGTGTTGGTCCCTAGTAATTAGTTCCAAGGGGGGGTTAGGAACTAATGTAACTTTTTCGCTCTTTTTTTTTTGTAGAAAAGGAAAAGAAAAACGAACAACAACAAACTACCCACGAATTAGCCTAGGGAAGGTAACTTTTTCGCTCTTAATTATGCTGACTTAATGTTATTTTAAGAGTTTGATAACTCAACGTGTTGGTCAGCACGGGTGTTTGATTATTCAGACAGTTTTAGTTCTATGCTGACTAAGACTGCTTGACTTGAGAGTTGGGAATTGACACTTGAAAGGTCAGTTTCCAACTTAGCACTCAGATTTACTCAGTTTCAGTTTTAACAATTTATAAGCTGAGTAAATACAACAAGCAACACATACACACACACACACACACACACACACATATATATATATATATATATATTGAGAGAGAGAGTTTAGAAGTTACTCAGCACGACTTATCCTGGTCCGGCCTCTCTGCATACGTCCAGTCCCCAGTTCCTCCTGGGATTTTCAATCCAATACTGAGCTCTTTCAAGGTAGAGCACAAACTCTTTACAAGGCAGTGAGTATGCAAGAGTACGCCCTCTATTCGTCTACTCAGCTCCTACTAAGTACTACAACCCAGCACTTAGATTTTTCTACTACTGAATACTTACAACCAAGTACTCAGCTCAACACTCTCAATATTCCTATTGATCACGCACTTGTTCTTTTTCAACTAAAGAACACTTTAGATGATTACAAAACAATCAATCTAGCATTTACACAGAGAATAGAAAAATTGGTGTAAGATCTTTTTGTATTTGAGTGCTTTCAGAATTTTCTCTCTTATATTTTTCTTTTGATGCTTGAGCAAATGATCCAAGAACTCTCATTGTCCTTTTATAGACGAATTTCAGAAGTTGGATCATTTTGAATTAGTTTAGCCGTTGTGTCCAAAACGGCTCTTTTAGGAGACAGCTTCTGGTCAGCTTCAGACTGTTCCGCCATTCCCTTCTTCTGTTTTCTTCAGGCGTCAGGTTTTGTCTTTTTGCATCAGACTTGTCTTTTTGTGCCAGTTGTCTTTTACCAATAATCCACAGACCCATGATTCTTGGAATTAGTCTTCTGTGTGCTTTCGAGGCTTCAATTATTGGTGCAGAAGATTGGCAGACTTTGTCCTTTAGTGAACGGATCTTTCATGCTGTCCTGACTGTTACTCAGCTTCATCCGTTATCTTCGAATGTTCAACTTCTATGCTGAGTTCCTTCTTAGTCAGCTCCGTTCTTGTTTATTCAATTCTGAGGGAGTCTTCTAATTTAGTCAGCTTCGTTCTGGCAACTTTGAAAGAAGCTTCTGATGCTGAGTTCTACTTTACTCAACTTCTATCCTTTCATGCTGAGTTTCGTTCCACTCAGCTTTTGGCTTATGCTGACTTCTGACCTGTCTTACTTTATATATATATTTTTGCACTCAATATTGAACAAACACATCAGTACAATTAAATCAAAGCATTTAAATTTAATTACCTCTTAATCATGGATGATTTTGTCAAATCAAAATCTCGTGGAAAGGTGTTTCAACAAACTCCCCCATTTTGATGTTGGCAAAATACATAATTATGGAACTCAGTTATAAGTTACCCCATGATTGATATATTTTTGAAATGACTCCCCCGTAAGGGTTGCACATATTGTCTTAACTTAATTCCAAACCTTCCAAGATTTAATTGAATTATCTTTAAGACATTTGTGTATACTGACTTAGTTTAATGTTGGATTTTTCAAGATCTGAACTTTTTGAATTTTAAGTCAGCTTTCAAAAATATTAGAAGTATGTTGTTACTCAGTTTATTACCTAAGTGTTTTAGTGTTAATGTATACTGAGTATGTTTTACTTCTTAATTTGTTTGTTCAATTTTATTGACTATATTGAGAAAATAGTACTTGCTATAGATTAAACAAGAAAATAAAGCAAACACATATATGAAGGTTTCTATGCTAAGTTCTAAACATTTACTAGACTATATCTAGTTCTTCTTCTTCTGAGCTTGGTGGTCAGCTTTAGCTATTCCTTTGCCTTTGTCTTTACTTCCTGAGGCATTTCCTGCAAGCTGAGTTCCTCCTTGACTTGTCTCCCCCGTTTTGCCATCATCGGGTTTATAAATGAATGTGTCAGTGCGAGCATGAGCGGAGAGGTGAGTTGAGTAACGCTGGAGCCTCTTAGTACTTTCTCGCAAGCCATCAATTATAGGAACACTGTCATGATGGACATGGCGAGGAACTCGAAGAGAACTGCTAATCATACTGAGCAGGCATTCATGAGATTTGCTAAGCCAGGTGAGCGAGCTGGTAAGCTGACCAAAGGATTGGTGGTACATCTTGAGCAAGGCAGAGTCATAAAATATGCGCTGGGCATTGTTGATACGCATTGCATTCATTATGGCTTGGGAAAAGCTCAAGAGTTCACTATTGGAGACTGGATCAACATCCATCTGTGCTTTGTTGATGTTGAGTAGGCTAACTGCTTCACTCAGTTGGTCAATTGTACACTGAGAAGAGGAAGATACTAAGTCACGCGTACTGGTCAACTCAGCATGAAGCTTGGTAAAGCATTCTTGAAGTTCAGTAGAGGTGGCAAACTCAGCATTGCCAGGTGCGCTTGAGTTGGTCAGGTCTGCAGTTAACTTCGCAAAATATTCTTGAAGTTCAGCAGAAGTGGCGTACCCTGGATTGACTTCTGAGGGTTGTTGGATTTTGCCTTCAATCGAGTTCAGATGGTTTACCATGGAGAGAACTAGTTCAGTCAGCTTTGCTATTTGATCTTGGTTTGGTTGCTGAGTTTGAACAGTTGTTATAATACTTACCAGATCCTTGAGTCCTCTCAGTTCATTGAGAAGCTGAGTGATGCCAGATAGGTGGGAGGACTCAGCATGAGACGATCTAGTAGCATCAGCTTGAGAGGTGTTCAAATCTTGAAGCAAGGACTGAGCAGAGGCAATGATGCGTCTTCCTGACTCAGTAGCATTCAAGTATTGGAATGGGCCAGCATTTGTCTCAGAGGCTGGAATTGAGCTTGATGGTGGAGGAGTTTTCTCTTTGCCAGATTGATCACCTTGATTGGTGACTGGGCTTTGGTGCAGATTACCTTCAGGAGCTGAGTTGTCAACATGCGGAGTTGGAGGTGGACTTTGGTTAGTCATGTTGACCTGCTCATCCTGAGTGGGTGAAGTTGAGGCAGGATTTGTTCCTTCTTGAACAGTTGGATTTGGACCTTCAAGGGTTTTGGCTTGTTCCTCATCCTGAGTAACAGAGGCTTGTTTTTCCTTTGAGGGAGACTCAGGGTCGTTTGCAAAGTATGCGAACTGCAGCTCAGACATGCCAGTGAATTGTTCTGGAAGAGGAGAATCTGCAAGAAGATCAATAACCTGAGTTTTATGGGCTTTCTTCTTAAGCCACTTGAACCTTTGTTCCTTGGGAGGAGAAGGGTCAGCATCAATGTCTTCCTCATCAGTATCAACTGTCTCCTCTACCATGGTTGGATGCTCATGCTACTCAGCATGATCCTCAACAGCAACGTTTTCTTCTTCCTCAGCTCTTTGCTCCATATCACCCTGAGGTTGCTCAATATCAGCATGTTCTTCATGCTCAGTATGGACATTTTCCTCAATATGGGTTTCTTTCTCAGCTTCCCTTTCTTTTTCAACATTTGTTTTCTCAGCTTGTTGCTCAGTTTCTTTCTCAGCTTCCTTTTCTAGGTCAGTTCCATGACCTTTGGACGATACAACCCAATCTAGGGGATCAGCTTCAACTATTTTTAAGGAATTAACCTTCTTCCTTTTCATCAAGGGGGATTCTGGAGTACCCTCTTCTTCATCCTCGGGCTCTTCTAGCCTTTTTCTCTTCTCTGCCGACTCAGCTTTTTCCTTAGCTTTGTCAGCTTTAACCTTTTCTTGAGACACTAGTCTCACTTTCTTTGGGACAACATGGATGTCTTTGGAGCATGTTTCAATGGCCTTTCTCTTATTCGTCTTCTTTTGCTTAGGTGACTCAGCAGGAACCTCCACTTCTTTCTCAGGCTCATTTTCAGGCTCAATGTCTAGCTCAGCTTCATCATCAACAACTTCTTCATATCCCTTCAACGGTTGATTATACAACAGTCCAACCAACAGAGCTGCTGTGATCTCACTTCCCAAAGTGTCAGTTTCATTGATTGTCTCAATCTGTTTGTCCTCAATAATCTTAGTGATCAAAGAACCCAGCCTGAGCTTCTTTCCACTGCGTTGAAGAGCCCCAACCAGAAAGACGGGCATGTTGAGTGGAGTGTAGGTCAGCATGTGCCATATGAAGCACTGTTCGAAATTGGAGGCAGATGAGGCTGAGTTGAGTTTGGGGAAGATGAAGTTGGTCAGCATGTAGTGAGCCATCTTCTGGTCTTGCCCCATATACGTGCTGGGTATTTCCCCTTTATGATCTTTGGGTTTGCAGAACCCCTTGATCTTGTCAAGTTTTTCCTTTGGTACTTTCTCTTTTGTTGTCCTAAATTCTATTCCTTCATCAGGTAAATCAAGCAAAGTAGCTAGATAGGCAGGGGTTATGGTGATTTTCTGACCTTTGACTGTAGTCTCCAAGTAGTCAGCATCATCCTCATCAACAAGCATGTTAGAGTAAAATTCTTTGACCAGCCTGGGGTACGTTTTTCCGGCGAGTGAGAAGAGACCGGTCCATTTGTTCTTCTCGATCCAGTCGCAGAACGGTTTCTCTGAAGTGACGAAACCTGGAGAGAACCATCTACATTTCAATACTTCCAAGTTATTGACCTTTTTATGGACCTTGATCATATTCCTTTCGATTTGCCTCGAAGAACCAGCGGGGTCAGCTTGAGTGGGTTTGCCAGAGGTTTGGCCAGGCTGAGTGGTGAGGTTAGGGATTTCGTTCTTGCCGGAAGCCATTGTTACCAAGGAAGGTTTTTAAGATTTAAGGAGAGAGGAGAATTCGATTTCAGAGGATCGTAAGCGTAAAGAGAAATGAGTGGGGATCCTTCCGCTACTTATAGAGTTTTTACTCATTAATGAACTAGCCGTTTTCATCTTGGGACTCTAATCGACAAAGATTCTGCCATTTATGACAGGTTCGGCGCACGGGTATTCATCATTACTTGCGTTTTCCTAGGTATGATTTGTTACACGTGTCATTGTTTATCGGTGCAAGTGGGCATTTACTCAGTTTGCCAGAATATGAATCGTTTATGATACTGGATATTTAATTCTACGTAGATGGATTTCCTATCTCTTAGTAACTCAACATACGTTCATCACACAACATGTACATTCACTCAGCATAAGGTGATTACTCAATATGTCTATTTACTCAGCATTTGTATCTACTCAGCATAGACTATTAAGCTCAATGTGCAGTAGTTACTAGATTAATATCAGTCAGCATGACAATCACTCAATATTTATTCAAATACTTAGAGTTATTGAAGAGGATTAGACATACCGATGGCTTCCCTTAGTATGTTAAATTGTTCACGAGCCAAAGGCTTGGTGAAGATATCTGCAAGCTGTTCATTTGTTGGTACATAAGTCAGCTTGATCTCACTCTTTAGTACGTGATCTCTGATGAAGTGATGCCTTATGCTGACATGCTTCATCCTGCTGTGTTGAATAGGATTCTTGGATAGATCAATGGCACTTTTGTTGTCACATTTGATCTCTATTGTCTCAGTTCTTACTCCATAATCCTCAAGCTGTTGCTTTATCCATAGGACTTGAGCTACACAGCTTCCAGCACCAACGTACTCAGCTTCAGTTGTAGACAGAGCAACTGATGACTGTTTCTTGCTGAACCAAGATACTAGACAGCTTCCAAGGAAATGGCATCCTCCTGAAGTACTTTTACGTTCTAGCTTATCCCGTCCATAGTCAGCATCAGTGTATCCTATGAGTGTGAAGTCATTTGAGGCTGGATACCATAAACCTGCATCAACTGAGCTCTGCAAATATCTAAAAATTCTTTTTACAGCAATTAAGTGAGATTCCCTTGGGTCAACTTGATATCTTGCACAATAACAAACTGAGTACTATATATCAGGTCTACTAGCAGTGAGATAAAGTAGGGAGCCTATCATACCTCGATAAAGTTTACTATCTATTGACTTACTTTTCTCATCTTTGCATAGGACAGTATCAGTACCCATAGGGGTTGATATGGGCTTACAATCTTCCATATCAAATTTCTTTAACATCTCCTTGGTGTACTTGGACTGACTAATGAAGATGCCGTTCTTACCTTGCTTGATCTGAAGTCCAAGGAAGAAGCTGAGTTCTCCCATTATAGACATTTCGAACTCAGTCTGCATCTGTTTGCTAAACTCTTGACACAAGGATTCGTCAGTAGCACCAAATATTATGTCATCTACATAGATTTGTGCAAGTAGGGTATGTTTACCCTTTTTCTTAATGAACAAGGTTGTGTCAGCTTTTCCTCTGACATAATTCCTGGTCAGCAGGAAGTTGGTCAACCTTTCATACCAAGCTCTTGGAGCTTGCTTCAGGCCATATGAGGCCTTCTTGAGTTTATAAACGTGGTTTGGAAATTTTGGATCTTCAAAGCCCGGAGGTTGATTAACATATACCTCCTCGTTTATAAATCCATTAAGAAATGCACTTTTAACATCCATTTGATACAATTTAAAGTTCATGAAACTAGCATTGCACACAATATACGTATAGCTTCTAACCTAGCAACTGGTGCAAAGGTTTCACCATAATCAATGCCCTCTTGCTGACTATAGCCTTGGGCTACAAGTCGAGCTTTGTTCCTAATTACATTTCCATGCTCATCTAGTTTGTTTCTAAAAACCCACTTAGTTCCTATGGATTTTTGATTCCTAGGTTTAGGTACTAAATCTCATACCTCATTTCTTGTGAATTGGTCAAGCTCTTCTTGCATAGCATTGATCCAATACTCATCATGCTCAGCATCAGCAAAGTTCTTTGGTTCATGAACTGATACGAAAGCAACGTTGCTAAGGAACTTCTTAAGCTGATCTCTAGTCATTACTTTGTTGTTTGCATCATCAAGGATGGACTTTTCTGAATGTCCTCTTGGAATTTTTATCTCCTTGGGTAATGTTGAGTTGTTTGGAACAGGTGTTTCTACAATCTCTGCATGGACAGATTGGTCAGCAAAGATAATTTCAGTTTCGATTTTACCTTTGGTCAGTTCTTGTACTAATGACTCAGCATGTCCATTTTGGTCAGCAGGAGCTGAGTTGGGTTCTTCCTCTGTGTGTTGAGTTGTTCTTCCTATAGGGTCAGTTTCATCGAAATCTACATGGACTGACTCTTCTACAACCTGAGTCCTTTTATTATAAATTCTATATGCTTTACTGTTTGTTGAGTATCCCAAAAAGATCGCTTCGTCAGCTTTGGCATCAAACTTTGCCAGATTATCCTTAGTGTTGAGTATAAAACATTTACACCCAAAGGCACGAAAGTATCCAATATTGGGCTTTCATCCTTTCCAAAGTTCATAAGGGGTTTTCTTTAATATAGGTCTTACCAATGCCCTATTCAATATATAACATGCTGTATTGACAGCTTCTCCCCAAAAATACTTTGGAAGCCTATTTTCACTCAGCATTGTCCTAGCAATTTCTACTATTGTCCTATTCTTCCTTTCAACAACTCCATTCTGTTGAGGAGTTCTATGGGCAGAGAAATTGTGGTCAATACCATTAGTTTCACAGAATTCATCAAACAATTGGTTTTTTAATTCTCCACCATTATCACTTCTAATGTGAGCTACTCTTAGGTCTTTGTCATTTTCAAGCCTTTTGACTAATGCGGTAAACATCTCAAATGTCTCATCTTTGCTACTTAGCAAGATGACCCAAGTATACCTAGAGAAATCATCTACAATAACTAAGGAAAATTTCTTACCTCCCATGCTGAGTGGCTGGATAGGTCCGAAAAGATCCAAATGTAGTAATTCCAATGGTCTTTTGGTTGAGACAACCTTTTTGCTATGAAATGACTTTTTGATTTGTTTACCTTGCTGACAAGCATTACAAAGTTGATCTTTTTCATACTTCAATTTTGGTAATCCCTCAACTAATTGCTTTCTAGCTAGTTTGGTAAGGAGGTCCATGCTGACATGCCCAAGTCTCCTATGCCATAGCCAGGAGTTGTCCTCTTTTGACACCAAGCATATACTTTTTGAAAATTCCTTTTCCAAACTCAACATGTAAACATTCTCTACACGAGGGGCTGTTAAAATCAAATCATTTGTTTTTCCCTCGAGTATTTGACACTTAGTATCATCAAATATAACCTTTCTTCCACTCTTGCAAAGCTGAGCTACGCTTAGAAGATTATACTTGAGACCTTTAACTAAGGAGACTGACTCGATTTTAGGGTTACCTCCGATAGTTCCTGAGCCAACTATCTTGCCCTTCTTGTTGTCTCTAAAGCATACACTACCTCCTCGTTTAAGCTCTAGTGTGATGAACTGAGTTTCATCACCTGTCATGTGTCTTGAGCATGCGCTGTCTATATACCAGAGTTTTGATTTCTCCACGCATGTCAAGCTGACCTGCATTTTACACTATTCGTCTTTTGGTACCCAATTCTTTTTGGGTCCTTTCTTGTTAGTGTAAACAGGTGCAAAGTCATATTTCAACTTGTGACGACATACTTTTGTATTATGGCCACTTTTACCACAAAAGCCACACATAGTTACCCTTTGAGGGTGATATTGAGTGTGGTCAGCATTGTTGTGCTGAGCATGCCAGCATATCTTGGTAGTATGACCTTTCTTACCACAGAAGTCACATTGGACAGTCTGTTTGTTATGCCAGCACACAGCTTTTGTGTGTTCTTTCTTCCCACAACAGCTGCATTGAGTAAACTGTTTATGCTGACCAGTACCTGAGTACTCAGCATGAGGTTTATTCTTAGTTGAACCTTTTGTTTGGTTCTATAAAGTTGTGACATCCTTTCTAAGTTTCTTTGACTCAGCTTGAACCTCCGTGACAAACTTATGTAAGATTTGCATGTTCGTATGTAAATCTGAGTTGTCCTGGAGGAGATATCGGAGGTCACTCAGCTTGACCTCCTCAATCTCGTCACAGCGCCTGCTAAGTGCCTTAATCCTTTTGTTACACTTCTTAGTTAGTGTATATAAGTCACTCAGGGCATTTACCATTTCGTTCTAAGCAAAAGTAAGGATGTTACCTCATTGTTGTTTTCCTCCTGCTCAGAATCTCCAGAGAGGTCGGCTTGCTCAGATTGAGATTGGTCAGCTCCATCATCTGCCATGAAACATATGTTGGCTGTTTCATTTTGCTCAGCTTCAGATGATGTTGACTCATCACTGTCACTCCACGTGGCCACCATTGCCTTTTTTCTTCCATTCTTATCTTTCTTCAGATTAGGACATCTTGACTTAATATGCCCAGTTTGATGGCATTCATAACATGTGACAGGCTTGGAGCTGTCCTTTTTGTATCTGGTGTCACTGGACTTAGCTTTATATCTGTCTCCTCTCTTGTATGGCCGCTTACTATTTCTTTCATTTCTTCTGAACAACTTTTTCATTTTTCTAGTGAACATGGCCATTTCCTCATCATCAGTTGACTCACCTTCTGTGGAGTCAGCTTTCATCACTAGTGATTTCTGTTTCTTATCCTCAGATTTTTCTTTAGCTTCAAAGTTTTTCATGGAGATTTCATGGGTCAACAAGGAACCGATCAGCTCATCATATTTGTATGTGGTCAGGTCCTAAGCTTCCTCTACAGCTGTCTTCTTGGCTTGCCAGCTTTTGGGAAGACTTCGTAAGATCTTCTTCACTTGTTCTTCTTCAGTGAAATTCTTACCGAGTCTTTTAAGCTCATTTATTATGTTGGTGAACCTGGCATTCATTGCTGAGATGTCCTCATTGCCAGTCATCTCGAACAGCTCATACAATCGCATGTGTTGGTTCACTTTGGATTCCTTGACCTTGCTGGTGCCTTCATAAGTTACTTCTAGCTTTTTCCAGATCTCATGTGCTGACTCACAACCTGAAATCTTATTGTATTCTGCAGCATCTAGAGCACAGTGAAGCATATTGATAGCCGAAGCATTATTTTGTAATTTTCCGAGGTCATCCTCTGTCCACTCAGTTTCACTCTTGATAACTTTCTCATTATCAACAGTTTTATAAGGTACATGTGGACCTTGAACTATTGCAAGCCATGCACTAATGTTTGTGGCTTGAATAAAGTTCTTCATCCTATTATTCCAGAATGTATAATTAGATCCAAAGAATAGGGGAGGTCTAGTGATTGATAATCCCTCAGGGATTATCTGTGTTGTTTGGTTTCCAGGAAGGAAACGAGTGTTATTCTCACCCATTTTTTGGGATCAACTCAAGATTGTTAGATCTTTGAGTAGTGAGCTCAGGCTCTGATACCACTTGTTGGTCCCTAGTAATTAGTTCCAAGGGGGGGGGGGGTTAGGAACTAATGTAACTTTTTCGCTCTTAATTATGCTGACTTAATGTTATTTTAAGAGTTTGATAACTCAGCGTGTTGGTTAGCACGGGTGTTTGATTAGTCAGACAGTTTTAGTTCTATGCTGACTAAGACTGCTTGACTTGAGAGTTGGAAATTGACACTTGAAAGGTCAGTTTCCAACTTAGCACTCAGATTTACTCAGTTTCAGTTTTAACAATTTGTAAGCTGAGTAAATACAACAAGCAACACATACACACATATATATATATATTGAGAGAGAGAGTTTAGAAGTTACTCAGCACGACTTATCCTGGTTCGACCTCCTGGGATTTTCAATCCAATACTGAGCTCTTTCAAGGTAGAGCACAAACCCTTTACAAGGCAGTGAGTATGCAAGAGTACGTCCTCTATTCGTCTACTCAGCTCCTACTAAGTACTACAACCCAACACTTAGATTTTTCTATTACTGAATACTTATAACCAAGTACTCAGCTCAACACTCTCAATATTCCTATTGATCACACACTTGTTCTTTTTCAACTAAAGAACACTTTAGATGATTACAAAACAATCAATCTAGCATTTACACAGAGAATAGAAAAATTGGTGTAAGATCTTTTTGTATTTGAGTGCTTTCAGAATTTTCTCTCTTGTATTTTTCTTTTGATGCTTGAGCAAATGATCCAAGAACTCTCATTGTCCTTTTATAGATGAATTTCAGAAGATTGGATCATTTTGAATTAGTTTAGCCGTTGTGTCCAAAACGGCTCTTTTAGGAGACAGCTTCTAGTCAGCTTCAGACTGTTCTGCCATTCCCTTCTTCTGTTTTCTTCAGGCGTCAGGTTTTGTCTTCTTGCATCAGACTTGTCTTTTTGTGCCAGTTGTCTTTTACCAATAATCCACAGACCCATGATTCTTGGAATTAGTCTTCTGTGTGCTTTCGAGGCTTCAATTATTGGTGCAGAAGATTGGCAGACTTTGTCCTTTAGTGAACGGATCTTTCATGCTGTCCTGACTGTTACTCAGCTTCATCCGTTATCTTCGAATGTTCAACTTCTATGCTGAGTTCCTTTTTAGTCAGCTCCGTTCTTGTTTATTCAATTCTGAGGGAGTCTTCTAATTTAGCCAGCTTCGTTCTGGCAACTTTGAAAGAAGCTTCTGATGCTGAGTTCTACTTTACTCAGCTTCTATCCTTTCATGATGAGTTCCGTTCCACTCAGCTTTTGGCTTATGCTGACTTCTGACCTGTCTTACTTTATATATATATATATTTTTGCACTCAATATTGAACAAACACATTAGTACAATTAAATCAAAGCATTTAAATTTAATTGCCTCTTAATCATGGATGATTTTGTCAAATCAAAATCTTGTGGAAAGGTGTTTCAACAAGCCGGACCGTTATTTAAGTAATCATAAAGTGTTCATACAAGCATGAAGTGAGGCGGAACTTTATAATAAACTAATAAACTTAAAACAACCCCAAGTCAAGTGATGTGTTTATGGGATTAACATAATACTGTTGAGACTTGCATGTAATAATGTCTTCTGTTGTGAACAGAGGCTTTAGATATGGAGATGTCTAGACAGTTACGTGGATCCAGTGAGGAGTTTTTTAGTATTGGGGACTCCACTTGAGACAACAAGATAGATGGATTTATCTAATGTCTCATGTTTCATCTCAAATGGTATTAGTAGGTCTAAGTGATCATCAGACTCAAATAAACATTAATTAGTAATTCTGGATTATAGAGTGTGATGCTTTGATTCTGTGCGAGCATGATCCGCTACAGATGCACTCTGGGTGTGTGAGAGCAGGGTTGGGTATCACATAAAGTAATTACAGGATAATTAATGTTAGATTGAGTATACGTTACCCCTGATAGATATGACTACTAGTAGAAAGGTTTGGTCTCGCTTCTGAGGGAGAAGGTTGAGCTCTTATCACAAGGTTTCTAATCTATATTTGGGATTAAAGCAAAGTTTCTAATCTATACTTGAGATTAACAACAACTAGTGTATAGGTAGTGAGAACTTTGATTTAAGACCAAACTCAACTATATCATCACGAATCTGTATCATCTATAGGCGAATTAATAAATGACAGCTAGTATAAATAAAAAATAAAGTAGGAAAATCAATTATGTAAAACAAAAATTGCTTGTAAATGACACTTTTTTTTTTTATTACACTTAACAATTAGTCTAATAAAAACATCTAATTTCATATGAAAAAAAAGATTTTTTTTTTCGCTTTAAGTACCCAGTTATTAGTACTAAACATTTTTTAACTAGCATTAGATGAAATCATTATACATCAATATGCTCTAAAAGTAATATTTTTATATTTTTTTTGGCCACTCCCTCCCATGAGCTATGAATTTATGGTGCGAATTTTTGACGTTTGGATTATTGTCGTTTCATCTTAATAAATTTTTTTTATAAAAACGTTATTTTTGTACCCTGATTTTATTAGTACTAATTCTCACACTATGCAAGATGAATATATCGGTTTCCTAGTTTTTGTTAGCAAAAGATATATTAATTTAACATTCATATAAGTTGTATAAATAGGGTGATTGTCTCCATTAAATATAAAGAAGCAGAATTGCATAGTATAGTGCCAAATGGATTCTATAATGAGTCAATAGAAATATAAAATAGAGTTAATATATTGAATTATAGGAGCCAAAGGAATATTTAAGGAAAGATCATCCATAAACTAATATTCGTATAGCTTAAATGAAGGAGTCAAAGTGGAACTAAAAATAAAAATAGGAAAACAAAAGCTATATATAAAAAGAGGGTAAGAACACAAAACAAGTTGTTTAAGGTAGAAAAAGTAAAACAAAGGATGCTTTTCACTACTCCCTCTTTTGTTTATTATTCTATAATTCTTTTATCTCTTCTTCATCTTCCATCGTATGCACAACAACAAGAGGTACATGTTAATTTTACATTAATTTGATCTATATATATATATATATAATTGATTTGATTTGATTGCAGTCTTATGTTGTGTACTTGGAAGATGACGATGATTCACCTGCCGCCGGTGGTCATTCCATTTTTGATGAACAAAAGTCGGTGGCCATTAAACAGAACAATTTACATGTGCTTGCAACAGCATTCAAGAGGTAGGTACACTGTATGTATTCTATCAATGTTTACCCTAAATAGTAGTAATCAAATTGAATTATTTTTTTATGGTTTTTCCAGCCAAAACATGGTTGATGCCCAGGAGCAACTCATTTATTCATATAGTAAAAGCATTAATGGATTTGCTGCATATCTTAAGACTGATCAAGTAGAAGAACTTCGAAGTAACAATTCAATCTTTTATTTTATTCTTATTATTTATCATTTTGCAACAATTCTTATTATTATTATTATTATTATTATTATTAATTTTGTTGCAGAAAATGCACGTGTTAAATCAATATTCTTAAACAAAAAATATAAGCTACACACAACACGATCATGGAATTTTCTTGGATTAGAAAACAATGGTGCATCTAGTTCCTTTTGGCAAAGTACCAAATTTGGCGAAGATGTCATTATCGGAAGTCTTGATACTGGTAACTTTGATTTGATCTCAATGTGTTGAGTTTAAGATTCCCTTATTTTTTCTGAATAACATTGCATTTGTAAGGTGTTTGGCCGGAGTCAGCAAGCTTTAATGATGTAGGGTTAGGTCCTGTGCCAAAAACATGGAAAGGAAGTTGTAGCGGTGAGGGAGATATTAAATGCAATAAGTAGGTGGTATACTTTTGTTTTATGTTGTTATAGTAGTAAGTAGAAGTTGTAGAAAGAAATTGATAAAAATAAAATGAATCAGGAAGCTGATAGGTGCAAAGTACTTCTACAAAGGGGCAGAAGCAGGAGGGGTGACGATGAACGAAACAATGATGAATGCTAGAGACTATAACGGGCATGGTTCCCACACATTATCTATAGCGGGAGGGGACTTTGTTCCAGGAGTGAATGCGTTCGGTTTCGGAAATGGAACAGCGAAAGGAGGAGCACCTCGTGCTCGTCTTGCTGCTTATAAAGTATGCTGGATGGATGGGTGCTACAGCGCTGATATCTTGGCTGGATTTGATGCTGCTATTAATGATGGAGTAGATATAATATCTGCATCACTTGGTGCTGATGCTGGCACTGATATGTCTACTGATACTACCACTATTGGAGCCTTTAAAGCCATTAAGAGAGGAATAGTTGTTGTTGGCTCAGCTGGTAATTCTGGTCCAACTCCTTCTTCTATTGAAAACGTTGCTCCTTGGTTTATTACTGTTGCTGCTAGCAAAATGGACCGTAGCTTCTTATCAACTGTTATTCTCGGAGATAAAAAGGAAATCAAGGGTGTCAGTTTTTCAGATAAATCCTTACCACCTGGACAACAATTTCCTTTGGTTGATGGTTCATCAGTACCAGCTGATCCTTCAATGACTCAAGACTCTGTCAGTTGTGTGGAAGATTCTCTTGACCCAGTCAAGGTTAAGGGTGCCATTGTAGTGTGCTCACAAGGGGATGGGGAGGTTTTAAAAATGGGAAAAGAAGCACTACGAGCAGGTGCTGTTGGTATGATTGTTGCTAATAATCTCTTCAACCCATCCGAACTTTTAGCTGAAGCTCATCTGCTTCCTGCTTCTCGCATCACCAACGCTGATGCTGACATTGTTACAGCCTACATCAAATCAGCCAAGTATGTTGTTGTATATCTTTTTAACATTTTCTTTCTTTTTAACAATTCTAACATTTTCTTTCTTTTAGAGCTCCCACTGCAACACTCACTCCTGTTGTGGATGTAACTGGAGTTAAGCCAGCTCCAGCTATGGCATTTTTCTCATCCAGGGGACCAAATGAAATCATGCCTGAAATTCTTAAGCCTGATGTGACAGCACCTGGTGTGAATATACTAGCTGCATACTCAGAAGGAACCTCAGTAACTGGACTAGATTTTGATGAAAGAAAGTCTCCTTATATGGTAATGTCTGGAACTTCTATGTCTTGTCCTCACATATCTGGCGTTGCCGCTCTTATAAAATACCTTCACCGTGATTGGAGCCCTGCTGCTATAAAATCTGCCATCATGACCACAGCAACTTCACTAAACAACGATGGGAAGACAATAGGAGATACAAGTGGGCAAGAAACGACACCGTTTGCATATGGTGCAGGACAAGTGAGACCAATCTTGGCTGCAGATCCTGGTCTAGTATATGATATGGGAGTGGATGACTACCTGTTCGCAGTATGTACATTAGGATTCAACGCAACTAAGATGAAAACATTTGCAAATGAAAGTTTTGTATGTCCAACCAATTTCTCACTCGTTGATCTCAATTACCCAAGTATTACAGTTCCAAATCTGAAAGACCAAATTATTGTCAATAGAAAACTAAAGAATGTAGGGACTCCTGCCACATACACTTCTGAGCTCAAGTTACCCACCGGAGTTACAGCATCCGTTGAACCTAAGGACTTGGTTTTTACAACCATCGGCGAAGAGAAGCCCTTTCAGCTTACTTTGAAATCTGCAGCACCTGGCCAACCTAAGGACTATGTTTTTGGGGAATTAATATGGTCCGACACCAAGCATATTGTTAAAACTATAATCACTGTCAAGCATGCTTAGTTTCTCTTTTTTTTTTCAATCTAAATGGATCCATCACACTCCTTCACCTTGTTATATATTCACCATTTCAATAAGATTAAAGCTTTTTGTCCGGAGATAACTGAAAGATGTCCATGGTTCATTTATTCTTCACTAAACCTCAACTTAAGCTTTTCAATTGTTTCCTTCACAATATATAAACTTGTTCTTCTACTGCAATTTTAAGTATTCTTCCATGTGATAACTAGGTTTGACACTAAAACATACAAATTTATCTAAACTTTGCTTCTATTGTTACTTAACGGTCACATCATACCTTCTAAATATTAATTATAACTAACATATTTAATATGCTATTAGCACAACTAAAAAAAAACCTCTATTAAAATGTTTATAACTATTATACATATAAGTTAAACACAATTTTTATTTTGTCAATATATCTAAGATATTTAAGTGTTACTAATATGATTACAAATAAACATTAAAAAATACGTACGGAACCACTTCAATTTTATCAACAAACTCGTTTAGATTCTAGAATTAGTATAAAATTTCTTTTAACATGGGTAAAATTGATATTGATAATAAATAAAATTGTACTTATGATCAATTCAGTATGTCTAAAAAAATGGTGAAAATATATTATATTATAAAGTGGAAAAGCAGTAGGAGACAGAAGAATTAGAAGTGAAAAAGAAACAGGTATGTGTAATTTTATCGGGCTAGTTTAACTAGTTTGTAGGTAAGTTTGATGCAAATTTGGGGGATGGAGATGTGATGTGGTTGAAGTAGGAGTAGGGAAAGTCATTGTTTTTTTTTTATTCAAACCCTCCTTCCCTCTAATTAGGGTTTTTGGTTACTCTGTTTGGAGAAAAGTGTGAATCGGACAGAATTAGTAACCTTACGGACCTAATCCTCCTATAAAAAACAATCGAAACGTTGGCGATCTCTTTGGTCTTCATTTCCTGATCTTGATTTCACCACCTCTAGTAACACTACTAGTCTTGCTGTTGAATATTAGTCATTAATATTGATGTTGTGGGAATTCCAAATAGAAAGAATAAGAAGGAAATCTGTATTTTATATTGTCTGGAGCCATCTGTATTTTGGATAAGAATAAACAGTTTTATAACTGTTTTGGCAACCAACTTTTTGGTTATAAATATCCTCAATCCTTCATATCTTTTTAATTACTGTGTTTTAATTATTCATATACGTTCATAGGGAAATTAATTGAATTGCTATCATTAATTTCATGTTAGGGAAATCCTAGAGGAAACTTAGTCAGAAACCCAATAGTAATTGACAGTGGGGGATAATATTTCCTTAAGAACACTGATTAATCATGTCCCTATTTTATGTTTGTGATCCCAAGTTTTCTAACAATCTTAAGGAAATATTATGGAGAACGCATCGAAGAATGTTGGTGATGCTGGTAAACTTGATCGGTTTGATGGGACGAATTTCACTCGTTGGAAGGAGACTATGAAGTTTTTTATGATCATTCTGAATTTTTTTACATTCTAGACATTGATTTGCAGTCTATTCTAGCACCGAGTGACAAAGATACTGATGGAATCGTGGCTGAATGTAGCGAGAAGAAGACGAGGCTCTATGTAGAGGATATATTTTGAACCATCTCTCTGGTCGTCTTTATGATTTGTACATTCATGTGTAAAAGGCAAAGGATATATGGATCTCTCTATAGACAAAGTATAATTCAGAAAAGCAAGGCGCGGATAAGTTTATCACTATGAAATTTTTTGAATTTACTACGAATGATTCTGCATCTGTACTTGTTCAAGTCCATGAATTTCTTATCTTGGCCTCTAAATTAAAGGATCTTACTATAAACATTCCAGAGAAATTACTTGTGGGGGAAATCATAGCCAAACTACATCCAAGTTGGAATAACTATAGGAAAAAACTGTTACACACTTCTGAGGATTTTAATTTGGAACAGGTTCAAAAGCATTTACGAATTGAAGAAAAACTCGAATTCGTGATAAGAAACATGATGTTGCTTCTAGGTCTAAAGTTAATTATGTCAGTAATAATCAGAAGAGAGGCAAAAAGAGGAAAGGAAATTATTAGAATAACCCCAACAACACAAAAAGTTTAAGAAGAATTTGTCTGATGTTGTTTGTTATAATTATGGTGAAAAAGGACACATCAAAAGATTCTGTAAGAACCCCAAGAAGAAGGATAGCAAAAACCAGAATAAGGAGAGTGAGGACAAAGCAAATGTTGTTGACAATAATGAAATTATTGCCATGGTTTCTGAGTTGCAGATTGATATGATCCAAGAATTGCATATGGCATCTCTTACCATAAGTAATGATTGGATTTGGTGGTATGATTCTGGTGCAACTACTCATGTTTGCAACAACAAAGAACTCTTCAAGACTTATATTAATTCCTCTCCAAACCATGAAGTTCTGTTGGGTGATCATCACTCTTCCAAGGTTCAAGGAACCAAGAATGTTGAAATTCAGTTTTGATGACTTGTGGAGAATTTCCGATTAGCTTCCGTCCCTATGGGGGCGTCGTTGGGTTCGACGGGGGGAAGCTCCGATGCCAAAGTTAGTATAAAGTATGGAAGAGTAAACTGAATTGACAAAGTAGGGTTTCTAGGATTGTGTGAATGTGTACCTTGATAGCTTGAGATGCAAGCTATATATAGTCGTGAAGTTGTAACCTTTAGTAACTAGAAAGTCTCCATTAATGCTTTATTAATGGCGGTTACTGGTTTCCTTTAGGTATGTCCGTTAGCTTATTAATAGCTCATTAATGGCCTTTATTGTGGAATCGGCTCCGCTGCTCAGCTGGCGGACCGAGGGGTTATGGCGGATCTCCACATAGGTTTGACTGTGGATCTCACGTGGCGGAGTCTTGCTGATCCGCCTGTCGGATCTCTTCACTTGATACGCCATGGCATTCCGGTATCAGGTGATCAATACACGGCCGATCTAGGCGAATATCTCCTTTGATCCTTTGGATAATATCCCAATGTTATCAGAAGCCCCCCTAAAGTTCCTTTAAAGTCCTTTAGGGCTTTTGATCTTCTTCGTGTGCCGTCATAATGACTTGCACTGATGGTCACTCTGTTTGATGCCAATCGATGGGTGACACGTGTCGTAGGCGCGCCGCTCGAAGAAAGAGAAAACGCCTTCTTCCTTCCTCTCTTTCTCTTTCTACCCCATTTGCATTCCTCTTCCATCTTTCTTCGAGTTTTTTGCCCAGAGTTTCCCGGAGTTCAGAATCCTCAAAGCCTTAACTCCCATGTAAGTGAATCTTTTCTTTCTATTTCTCTGAATGTTTAGGAGTTCTTCTTCATCCTCCGAGTCTACATTCGAACTTTTTAATTTGACCACTTCTTCCGAAACCGTAGTTAGCTGGACTTTTTCTTCTTCGGAAAATTCTGATTCTTCCGAAGGTACTGTCAGTTGCGACTTAGCTGAGTTGCGTAACTCGGCGTGTAATAGCAATCGAACTCGTTCAGGTAGGATTCAGAACTTTCCCGTCGCCGTTACTTGTTTTTCTCCGGCAATAGATTCTAGGCGACTTTCGGGGATGGAGGCATCTTCTTCAGCCCCGTCTAGGAAAAAGGCGCCTCGTGCGGAATCCACTTCCTCCCGTATGAGCGCCACGGATCTAGCGCATCTGGCGGATCGCTTTCCTTGGATAAAAGAATATGAGACTAAATTGGTGGAAGCTCATCAGCGACCCGCCTGTCCGCCAACTGGATATTTGTCTGTGTACAGTTGTCACGTAGAAAGAGGGTTCCGGCTTCCTCTTCCTAAGATGATGGCGGATATCTTAGCTTACTTTGACATCACTGTTAGCCAGCTGCATCCAAATGGCTGGTTAGATCTGGCCCTGGATTGTTATTTAGCTTTAAACTTAGGGATAGTTTCTCTGGCAAGATGTCCAATGTCCATCTCTGGGATGAGAAATTTTTCTATGTAAAGATAATGGAGGGCGAGTCTCTAGGCTTTCCGTCGGTTTGGAACGCCAAACCTTTGCATATGGCTGGAGACATACGTATACTAACGAACAGTGACGAGGAAGTGGCGGAAATCATGAAAAGTGTCAAGGCGGAGGCCTGGACATACGCTGACGCCTTGGACTTCATGATGAATGATATTCCCTTAATCCGCCAGGAAGGGAACAAGATCACTTATGTGAAGTTTACAAAACTCGATGAAGGTAACTTTGTTTTTCCTTGAACCTTGATTATTTTATGGTTCTTTTATCAGGGGTTTGTCTAAGGCCAGTCACGCTCTTGTAGAGATACGCAAGAAACTGAAGGAGGATGAAGCTCGAAAGAAGGGCAGGTAGCGAATCCTCCTAAGAGCTTGGAGAAGCGCCCTGCTGGCGATATGGTTGATCCTCCTCTTCCAAAGAAGAAGAAATCTGTATCCACTAGTGGAGGAAAGCTAATGGCGGATGCCACGCGTGCCATGAAACTAACGGCATGACTTGAAGAGGTACGTTGATCGTATTATTTTCTCTTCTCTTACTTGAATCTTACTTTTTACTTTTTAATGTTTGCATAGTTGGTGAAGCCGGACCTGGGAGGTTACTGGTCTGCCAAGTATGGTGACAAAGGATCTCTGAGAAATGAATCCGTCATCAATGACTTGGACGAAGCTCTTGGCCAATTTGGGGAAGTTCGGGAGAGCCAAAATAAGATCTCGGGATCAGCCCATGTCCAGATGGGAAAAACGGAGCTTCTTACGGTAAGTTCCTTCTATCTTTTTTCGCATTTTAGGATGAAAGAGTGATCTCTTTTGGGGAGAGTTTTGTTGTTGTTCTTTCGCTTGAATTGGCTTTTTCTTTGATAGGTATACACCCGTATGCGTGCTATGGAAGAGGATCTCCTTCAAGGAGTGGCGGATAAGGCAACTATAGAAAGGTTGGAGAAGGAGGTCGCCGCTGCCAATGCGAATGCTGCGTCCGCCATTTCCCTAAAGGATGCTGAGATCCTTAAATTGAAGAAGCAGATGGATGCGGATGCTAAAGAACATGAAGCTGCTTTAGAGGACACAGAGATCTTGGTAGGGGAGCGAGCTTACTACTATGGCGAGTGGATCATGGCGTATGTCCAACTGGCGCATCCCGAGATTGATTTTACAGATCCGGAGTTCGTGGTTCCTGACGTGGATGTTGTCCTTAAGTATCACAAAATTCCAGAAGTCAAGGACTACATCCGCGATCACATTCGCAAGGTGATGAACAGATCCGCCGAAGAAAGCAAACCCCTTGTTGACCTTGAGCCAGAGGACCCCGATAAAGTGCTTGCGAAGGCGGGTGACTAGAGTGAGGAGCTGATAACTGATTGTACTATTCCTCAAGAAGGAGTTGTTTCTGTAGAGAAGGAAACCCCATTGGAGGGCGCATCTGGTGTAAAGGATGCTAAGGAGGATGCTCCTACAGACGTTTAGTTTTTGTTGTAAAACTAAGTACAATTTTTAATCCTCATGATAACCATTTACTTTACTTTATGCCTTATAATATTTTAGCAAGTAAATTTATAGGCTTTTAGGATTGATTTGAAGTAGGTGGCCAGCCATACCTCGTGGTGTGAACCTTTGTGAAGGCTTGAAGCTTTTATTCATTTTTAGAGGAAGTTAAGCTGCCTTAGGTGATTGATTTGCTTCCTATTTTTGAGGTGAATCGATCCGCCCTTAGGACTTTGAACCCTTCTTTGGAAAGGGTGTGAGAGAGTGTAAAGATCTCGCGTCCGAGAAATATTTTAACTCTATCTCTAATGGTGATCCTTTAAGGATTGATCCGCCCATGAGATTGTTCTCCTACCTTTGAGGAGAAAGTAAAGAAAGTAGCTATGTCGTGATAGCATTGGCGTTTGTTAGCCCCCCTTCTTTTTTAATCTGGAATATTTATATTGCTACAAAACAAATACTTAAAAAAGAATTGATAGGACAAAAATTGCTTCTTATTGAATGGCGATGTGCCTTATTACAGCAGGTGGGTCTTATATGTGAGCCTCGTTAAAACCTTTGATAAGAAAAACCTCATGGGATAAAAACTTATCAAAGGAAAAAGAGTACTCAAGACCGTGATTACATTCTATTTTCCGGTGAAATATTTGCGGAGGTTCTGGATGTTCCATGTACGCGGCATCGTATTTCCCTCCTTATCTTGGATTTTAAATGTGGCGAATCCAATCTTGGTGACTATTCGGTACAGACTTGTCCAGGTGATCCCCAACTTTCCTTTCCCCTCCGTAGATTGGATTTTGTCTGCTTTTTGGAGCACGAGATCTCCCACATTCAGATTGACTAGCTTTGCATTTTTGTCATGATAAGCCGCGATCCGCTGCTTGTAGGCTGCCATGCGTACATATGCCTTTTCCCGCTTTTCTTCCACTTGATCAAGACTTTCTTTCAACCTTTGATTATTTTCATCCTCACAATAGAATGCAACTCTGTCACTTGGGACCTGTATTTCGACTGGGATTACAGCTTCCACACCGTGAGAAAGGGCGAATGGTGTTTTGCCTGTGGCTGTTCTGGGAGTAGTGCGATACGCCCATAGGACGCTCATTAACTGATCCGCCCACTTTTTGTCATGCTCCCCCAGCCTTTTCTTTATTCCCTTAACGATCGTCCGATTTGTAACTTCGGTCATACCGTTAGATTTAGGATAATAAACGGAGGCGATAATTGTGTGGGGAACTCCATACCTTCCTACGATGTTATCCTTGACGAACTCCACCATTCGTTCAACATTGATAGAGGAGACAACTTCAGCCTCTACCCATTTGGTGAAATGATCTACTGCCACTACCACATACTTCCTCTGTCTTTTGGTAGGAGGAAAGGGTCCAACGATATCAATTCCCCAAACTGCAAAGGGTCAACCTTCGATGATGGGCCTTTGAAGGTGTTTAGCTGTGTGTGACTCATTTGCATGAATCTGACAATTATGGCAAGACTCCACTAACTTTTGAGCATCAAGTTCCGCTGTGGGCCAATAAAATCCTGCTAACCTAGATTTCTTCAAAATGGAGGCAGATGCCTCATGGGCTCCACATGTGCCTTCGTGCAACTCCTTGAGGATCTGCTGTCCCTCTTCTGGCACAATGCATTTCAGCCAGGGGTGGCTAAAAGACTTTCTGTATAGGCAATCATTTATCACGGAGAAATAAGCCGCCTTCCTTACTATCCGTCGAGCTTCTTCCTTGTCCAAAGGCAAAGTTCCATCTATCAGATATTGGCGGATTGGTGATCTCCAATCACTCTCCACAGACGTGAGTAAGGATACCATCTCCGAGGCGAATGCCGGTGCTGTCTTGACCTCAAACGGGCACTGCAGATCCGCCCAATGCTCCTTGCTTGAAGCCATTTTGGCTAGGTGAGCGGCCTCTGTGTTAGATCCTCGAGGCACATGGATCAATTCCCACTTGGTGTCCTTGGCTTCGAGGTGATTTAGCAACTTCTTAACCTCGTCGACATATTTGGCCAGAATGTCATCTTTTACCTCAAAATTCTTGATCACCTGGTTGACCATTAATTTTGAGTCACTGTAGATCACGATCCGTTCAGGAGTGATTTCCTTTAACAGGCGCAGTCCCAATATCAAGGCTTCGTACTCCGCAGCATTGTTGGTAGCGAGGAAGTCCAGTTTTGCAGCATAGTGCAGTTTTATATATTGTGGACCTTTGATCACGATGCCAATACCTGCGCCTTCCGCCAAAGAAGCCCCATCTGTATACATCGTCCATTCCTCAATTTTAGATTTGGGGAGATTCATACCTTCTTCAGTGAATTCATTCACAAAGTCTGCCAAGACTTGACTTTTCAGGGCTGATCGGCTTTCATAGCAAACATCGAATTCCCCTAGGCGGATTGCCCATTCCATCAATCTCCCCGAGGTTTCTGGGTTTTGCAACACTTTCCTCTTGGGTATGCTTGTGCAAACTATGACTGTATGAGCCTGAAAGTAGGGCCTGAGGCGAATTGACGTGGTGACGATGGCCAACGCCATCTTATCCAGCTTGGAATATCGGGTTTCGGCATCTTTTAATACTTTGCTCACGTAATAAATTGGATACTGCTGGCCATCTTCTTCCCTTATCATGACCATGCAAACGGCTTTATCTGTAACAGAGACATACATGTAGAGATCCTCACCTTTCAAGGGTCGACTCATCAGGGGTGGTTCCGTGAGAAACTGTTTGATCCCTTGGAAGGCTTTTTCACAATCCTCGCTCCATTCGAACGCCTTTTGCTTCTTGATCACTTCATAAAAGGGTTGGCATCGTCGAGCTGAACACGAGATAAACCTGCCCAAGGCTACGATACGCCCGTTAAGACGTTGCACTTCTCTAATATTCTGCGGCGTTTTCATTTCCAAGACAGCTTTGATCTTGTCGGGGTTTGGGCTCACTCCCTTCTGGCTGATCATGAATCCTAAGAATTTTCCATACGTCGCTCCAAAGGTACATTTCTCCGGATTCAATTTAATGTTGTGATGTCGGAGTACGCCCAGTACCTCCTTTATATCATCCGCATGCTTCTCTATAGTGGTACTTTTGATGATCATATCATCCACATAGACAGAAAAGTTATCGCCTTTGCTTCCTTCGAATATTTTGTTCATCATCCGTTGATAAGTTGCCCCTGCGTTTTTAAGCCCAAAGGGCATGACTTTGAAGCAATAGGTGGCTTGGTGTGTCACAAACGAAGTTTTGATTCTATCCGAAGGCTCCATCGGGATCTGGTGATAACTCGACTTCACATCAGTGAAGGAGTACATGGCGTGTCCTGCTGTTCCATCGACTAGGATATCGATACACGGCAAGGGGTAGTTGTCTTTGGGACAAGCTTTGTTGAGATCTGTGAAGTCAATACACATGCGGTATGATCCGCCTCCTTTTTTGACTAGGACCACATTCGCCAGCCACTGTGTATAAAGCACCTCTTCAATGGCGTCCGCCCGCTTGAGCTTGGTGATCTCCTCTTCTATCACCTTCTGCCTCTCAGGGCCATGGTTCCTTCGTTTTTGTGCCACCGGGACTGCGTCCTTGTCAATGTTGAGTTTGTGAGTGATCACATCTAGACTAATCCCTGGAAGAATCTCATCTTTCCACTCAAAAACATCTTCTGACTCATGGAGAACCTTGGTAATAGCTTCCTTAATCTCTCCTTTTAGCCCTTTGGCCATCTGTACCTGTTTTTCATCCGCCATAAGGTACATTTCCGTTTCACCCAAGGCCATTGTGACAAGTTCTTCCTCGTCCTCATCTTTAGCCTGTGGGCGAATCATTAAGGATGCCGAATACTAGAGGTGTCAAAATGGATCATAACCCATTTAACGACTCGTTTAACTCGTAATTAAACGAATTAGGGTTGACTCATTTATGTGTTGAGTCATAAATGAGTCGACCCACCTAACTCATATAATAAATGGGTTGGGTCATGGGTTAATTGGGTTGACTCAATTAACTCATTTAATTTTTTTTTTTGGTAGGAAAAGAAAGAAAAACAAACAAACAAAGAAAACGCTCAACCCGGGATCAGTCTAGGAAAACTGACCCCCACCACATCCAATTAACTCATTTAATAATTTGTGAAAAAATGATAAATCATGAAAAAATGGAAAATCGAGAAAAATGGAAAAAAACTAAAAAATAAAAAGCGGAAAATTAGTTAGAAACTTAATGTATTTAAGGGTTAATTTTAAAAAAAATGAAAAGAGTGAATAACAAGAAAAAGT
This sequence comes from Euphorbia lathyris, assembly GCF_963576675.1. NCBI lineage: Eukaryota > Viridiplantae > Streptophyta > Magnoliopsida > Malpighiales > Euphorbiaceae > Euphorbia > Euphorbia lathyris. Next base: position 47,971,753 of record NC_088914.1, read on the forward strand.
GAACTATAACAAAAATAAAAAACGTGAGAAGAACACAAAAATGTGAAAAATGGAAAACGAAAAACGAAAAAAAACGTGAAACCTCGAAAATGCGAAAACACACAAAAACATGATAAAACACGAAAAATACAAAACATGAAAAAACACGAAAAACATGAACAATGGAAAAAAGCGAGAAATTGTGAAAACGCGAAAAAACACAACAAAAACAAAAACGTGACAAAACGCGAAAAATGCAAAAATGTGAACAAACACAAAAAAAACATGAAAACGTGAAAAATATGAACAACATGAAAACACCAAAAACACGAAAACGTGAAAAAACGTTAAAACGCATTTTTTCACATTTTCACTTTTTCAAAGTTAATTTTTTTTCTTCAGATTTTCGTGTTTTTCACATTTTTTTATGTTTCGTGTTTTTAATATTTTTTAATATTTTTCGTGTTTTTCACATTTTTTCACATTTTATTTTTGTAACGTTTTCGTGTTTTTAATAGTTTGTTTATGTTTTTTCACGTTTTCCATATTTTTTCAACTTTTTTCGTGTCTTAACAGTTTGTTTATTTGCGTTTTTTTCCCGTTTTCCACATTTTTCAAGTTTTTCATGTTTTTAACGTTTTTCATGTTTTTGTGTTTTTCCATATTTTTTCACGTTTTCGTGTTTTTAACCTTTGTTTAAGTTTTCATATTTTTTTTTTTTACTTTTTCTGTTTAGAGATAGTGGCAGAAGGCACAAGGTGCCAACACCCACGACTGCCAGGAACCATCCCTTATGTTATTGGTTACGTCTTTGTTCACATTTAACGTATCCTTTTTTTAATGTTGTTTCCGTTTTTACCTTTTTTTTGTTTAAATTTTAATTATATTTAGTTAATCGGGTTAAATGAATTAAATATGTTGATTTTTAATTTTCATTGTACTTAAATCAAAAGTTGCTTAGATTTAATTAATTGGGTTAAATGAGTCAATTCGTATAACTCGTTTAATAAATGAGTTGTGCCATATCCACCCATTTATTAAATGGGTCATCCAACTCATTTATTAAATGAATCGAGTTGTATCGATTCATATATTAAATGAATTGAGTCAATCCATTTATCCATTTTGACAACCCTACCGAATACGTCTCCTGAGTAACTTTTTGGTTTCCTCGGATCATTACACCTCCCTTGGCCGTGGGGATGTAAATGGTTAAGTGGCATATGGAGATGAGAGCTGCGGCTTCGGAGATGAAGGGTCGCCCAAGGATGATATTGTAAGCCAACTGGCCATCTAGGATGGAGAATTCGAGATCTCCCTTCCATATTTGATCTTCATCTGCCAATTCACAATCTAGTGTTACCTGGCCTTTTGTTTGGATGGTGTGCCCTGTTACCCCCAAGATGTCTACTATGGTGGTTTCCACTTGGATGGGATCAACCATAAGCTTGGCGAATGCCCCTCTTATGATAACGTTGCATGAACTTCCGGTGTCAATCATCACTCTTTTCATTTCCCATCCTTCTATCATCATGGTAATGACCAGTGCATCTGCATGAGGAGGAATCTCCGGGCCTACGTCCGCAAAAGGGCGATTAAGTGATGCCCTATCGCGGGCAATGGTCTTTGCCTTTTTTAGCACAGGTTGATATCTTGGTCCGCCCGCTATGACATTGATGGTGCCTTTCGCCTTCTTTTTCTGATCGTCTCTTGATCTATCACCATCTCCTTTCTTGTTATCATTTTGGACGAACCTGTCTAGCTTTCCCCTTTCGATAAGCCTTTCTATCTCTCTGGCCAATTCCCAGCATGCGTCCGTGTCATGACCATTCCTCCTATGGTATTTGCAATAATTTTTGGGATTTTTCCCGGTTGGTGTACTCCCCCCCTTTTGGTTCGGGGTATGAAATGCTCCGCTTGTGCTGGCTGTTCTCTATCCACATCAGCACTTCGCTTTTGGAGGCGTTTAATGGTGTAAACGACGACATGTATGCCGATTTGTTCTTAGAGCCTCTACGCCTGCCTCTGGATGACGAATCAGGATTCTTGTCCTTCTCCTTATCCCGTCGTCGAGATTCGCCTTTGTCCTTTTTGGGAGGAGACACTGACTCCCGGCGGATATCATCCACCTCCATGAAGTCCTTGCACCGTTCTATCAACTCTGCCATATCTCGGGGCTTCTTTCTGATCAGATCTTCCTGCAAGCTTTTACATGTGGTATTTTTCACTAGAGCTTCCACTGCCATGGAGACATCCACATCGACAATTCGTATACACAATTTGTTGAAATTGTCTACGTATTCGCGAAGGGGTTCACTTGCTTTCTGCTTCAACTCAAAAAGCTTCCGTGATTTGACCACTGGAGGAATACATCCGATGAATTTGGCACAAAACTCTCTACTCAACTGATCCCAGCTGTTTATCGATCCAGGAGGCAAAGATTGGAACCAATCATAAGCAGGTCCTCCTAGCGTGGTGATAAACATCCGACATAATACCGCTTCACTGGCTCGATTAAGGCTAAGCAACATTCAGTACTTTCTGGCATGGGCTTTGGGGTTATCTCCTCCCATGTAAACTGGGATATTAGGAATTTTGAAGTGCCTATCTGTCTCCTCAGCTTCGATCCACGCCGTGAATGGCGAATCACGATTGGCGAATGGGTTATGCCTGGCATTTTCTTCATTTATGCGGAGCACCGTAGCTCTAACTAGATCTGCTAGATTGCCTGGATCCTCTCTGGGGCGTCTCCTATTTAGAGATCTACTCGGAGGTCTCCTGCTTGGAGATCGACTTGGAGATGATGAGGAACTAGATCCAGACGACGGATCTGATGGCGAACGCCCACCTCCACCTGCTTGTCCTCTAGAAGGAGCTTGTCTCTATTCCCCTTGGTTCGGTGGTGGTTGTGGCCTATCCGGATGAGGTGTCTCTACTGGCCTCTTACTTGGTCTCCGACCTGAGGATGGGGGTGACCTACCCCATCGGGATGACCTTTGTCTTGGAGGTGAAGGTGACCTTGATTGCCTGCTGCTTCCTTTCTTTCTCTTTTTGTGTCTTCGGCCTTCTGATCCGCCTTCTAGGAGATTCGACCGCGGGCGACTTGGGGCACCTGATCCACCCAGATTCACCCTAGGGTTTACTGGTCCCCCCGGGAGAGTTTGGTCATTCCTTCGACTCCCTTCTGCTCCATCAGAAAATAGTTGCCGATTGAGTGGTGGGTTACCAGCTGCTATGGTAGTAATCACCATGGAATCCGTAGGTTGAGTTTAGAAAAATGAAAAATCATAGGCGTTCGATCCTATAGCTGCCTGTGGCCATTGAGATGTTGTAGGAGTGGGTGCCGTGCGCCGAAGCTCTAGAATTATCATGAACGACCTTAGGCGGTTCTCCATCTCAAGTCCAAACTCTCTTCTTATGGATCCCGCACATATTTCGATGAATGAATCTGGCGACATACTCCTTTCACCATGCGTCGTAGGAGCATTTATATCAACGCGACCAACGCTAGTTACAGGTTGGCTTGATGGTGTTACCAACGGTGTTTCAATCCCCAATGAGGGATTCTGGTCTCCACTCGTCATGTCTTACTGTGAACGAAAAACCCTTTTATTTGGTTAAGGTTCCACGATCACTGCACCAATTGATGACTTGTGGAGAATTTCTGATTAGCTTCCGTCCCTGTGGGGGCGTCGTTGGGTTCGACGGGGGGAAGCTCCGATGCCAAAGTTAGTATAAAGTATGGAAGAGTAAACTGAATTGACAAAGTAGGGTTTCTAGGATTGTGTAAATGTGTACCTTGATAGCTTGAGATGCAAGCTATATATAGTCGTGAAGTTGTAACCTTTAGTAACTAGAAAGTCTCCATTAATGCTTCATTAATGGCGGTTACTGGTTTCCTTTAGGTATGTCCATTAGCTTATTAATAGCTCATTAATGGCCTTTATTGTGGAATCGGCTCCGCTGCTCAGCTGGCGGACCGAGGGGTTATGGCGGATCTCCACATAGGTTTGACTGTGGATCTCACGTGGCGGAGTCTTGGTGATCCGCCTGTCGGATCTCTTCACTTGATACACCATGGCATTCTGGTATCAGGTGATCAATACACGGCCGATCTAGGCGAATATCTCCTTTGATCCTTTGGATAATATCCCAATGTTATCAAGTTTACTTCTGGAAAGAAAGTTATTCTCACCAATGTTCTTCATATTCCTCAAATTAGGAAGAATATAGTTTCTGGTTTTATGTTATGTAAGAAGGGGTTAAAGGCTGTAATAGAATCTGATAAAGTAATTATGTCTAAGGCTGGAGCATTTGTTAAGAAAGATTATGTTTGTGATGAAATGTTCAAATTGCCTATTAATAAAGTTGAAAATTCTGCTTATTTTCTTGTGCATTACTTCTTTTCATTTGTGGCATAATCGTTTAGCACACACCAATTATAGAACCATGAAATATATGTCTAAAAATGGAATGATATCTTATGGTAATGATCATGAAGATAAATGTGGGGTATGTTTTCAAGCAAAAATGAAAAGGAAACCATTTCCTAAAATTGAAAGAAGTACAAAAATATTAGAACTTATTCATTCTGATATTTGTGAATTTAATGGAAATTTAACTAGAGGAGGTAATAGGTATTTCATAACTTTCATTGATGATAGTTCTCGTTTTACCTATGTTTATTTATTGAAAACAAAAGATCAAGCATTTGAAATGTTTAAATATTAAAAAGCCATGGTAGAGACACAAAAGAATAAGAAAATCAAAATTTTATGTAGTGATAGAGGTGGGGAGTATTTTCCTACAAAATTTTCTTCTTTTTATGAATCTAGTGGAATTATACATCAGGTTAGTGCTCCTTATAGACCTCAACAAAATGGAGTGGTTGAAAGGAAAAATGGTGTTTTAGGGGATATGCTAAATGCAATGCTTGTTAATGCAAATTTGCCACTTAATTTGTGGGAAGAAGCTTTGCTAACCGCATGTTATATATACAACAGAGTACCTTCTAAGAAATTTAAGGTTTCACCTTATGAAATTGGAAGGGAAGGAAACCTAGTATAAGTTATTTTAAGGTGTGGGGCTGTCTTACATATTACAAGGTCTCAGATCCTAAGAAAACTAAGTTAGGACTAAAGGCTTTGAGAAGTGTTTTTGTGGGCTATGCTGAAAATTCAAAAGCATATATGTTTTTGTATTTAATGTAGAGAGATGGACCAGATGCTTGTGAACTCTTTGTTTCTCTTTTTGTTTTTTTGGAGAAATTTTACATTACATTTTGCACAATTTGGAATGAATTTTTTATATGTATGATCTAAAAAAGATGGATTTATGAGGGAAACATAAAAATGAATTCAAGATAATGCAGTTCTTTGACAAACTCATAAATTTTTACATGGCATCATCCCACACTTTTTTATTTGACAAATTCAACATAATGCAGTTCTCTTATCTCAAACAAAAATGAAGTTATTTAGTTGAGAAATTGGTATTCCTATTTATTAAAGAATAACGTTAAAATAAGCTCTTATCTCAAACATCTATAAATCTACAGATTAAACACATGATTTCTTATTAGTATAGGTCCTAGTGATGCAGAATCTCTATGGAAATGAATATGATATATACAACCATCAACTAAGAAAAAACAAAAACAAAAGTGCAAGCATAAAAATAAAAGAAATATTTTAATACAAATCCTTATTTCTAAATGGATCAAAAACCCAAAGTTAACACAAAAACAATAATGTAAGCTAAAAGTGAGGACTAATACATTAGTTAACATAAACTAATATTTCCATAGACTCGGATCCTTTCCACAACTCTATATTCAATAAAATCGCAGTATACCAACAACAGTAGGGATAAAACACTACAAGAAAACAGCTTGTTAGCTACTGTTTTTAGCGATCGGATCAAATATGGTCGCTAAAACAGCTACTACATTCGTCGCCTATTGTTTTTGCTAGTCGGTACAGTGGGCGGCAAAATTGGCGCCCATTGTACCGACTGTACATTTTATGCAGCGACTTTCTTAGTCGCTTGATATATAAAAAAAAAAATTAAAAGAAAATAGAAATTATATTAAATTAAAAGACAAAACCCTAAACCTCTCTCTTCTCTCTTTCTCTCTACGATTGGAAATTGAAAAAGAACAAAAGCCCTAAACCTCTCTCTTTTCTCTCTGTGTTTGCGTTTTCGTCCGACTACCTCAACTGGGCATAAAATCGTCTTTCAGTAAGCTTCATTCTCCAATCGTCATTTAGTTTAGTCATAGCAAGCAGATGAAGGACTGGATTTCTTAGCTCTTCCTTTTCTGCTATTTTCTCCTTCTGCGATTAACTCATGGGGTTGAAGGTTTGTAGTTGTTCTTTCTGGCTTAAGCTTTTGTAATGAATCATATTAAATACTAATTTATTTTTATTTTCTTGGAGATATCTCTACTTGGTAGCATAAAACGATTTAATGGATGAAGGGAAATAGAACTTGAGAACACAGGGCAAGGAATGTAAGGTTGTTTTGTAAGGAATTGTTGGAGGTAAGCTCATTCTCTTTAGTTATTTTTCATCCTTAGTAAATAATTTGACAAATAAGTGTTTATATGTGAACTGTAGGATGTGTAGCTTTTATAATTTATGTGTTTGCTCTTGTTTAGTAAATTAATTTTTGTGTTTGCACTTGTGTTTTGGGGGCTGGTTATTATTTGCTGTATTAGCTTACATGATTTCAGTTTGGGGATTCTTTCTCTTTCTTTTTGTCAGCCTCTGATTTCTTTCTTTTCTTTTTTTTTCATGATTTTGATGCATCTTTTACAAATGTGGAATTTACAAATGATGAAATTAAGTTTTTGGTGAGAAATTACATGGTGTTGATTGCCCGGAGATGTTGTAGTTATTTGGTTGATCTCCATGTGCTTCTTATCTAGTGTACTTTTGAAATGAAACTCTTGTTTGGGCAGTCATTTAGTTTATAGATCAAATCCTGCCTCTTGTTTAGTAAAACAAAGAAAACAGTTGTCAAGACAGGGTTATCCCATCTTATGCAGTTTTCTAATGTTTAGGGAATACTTTTTGTAGAGCATTCCATTGAATATTGTCCTTGGCTAGCTTTGTCTTAGAAGTTCTGAGATGTTTCAGGATAGTAGGTAATATAGTATTCAAGTGATCATCAGATTTGGAATAAGTTCTGATCACTATATTGCAAAATTTAATTTGGTAAGACATACGTCCACTGTTATTTGAAAAAGTTGTTATGAATGCAATGCTGCAGAGTCAACTAGTTAAAGAGTTGTCCATGTAATATACCCTACAAAATGTATAGATCAATGTAATATACCCTCCAAAATGTATAGATCAGTGAATTAATAGAACATATTATTGTCTTACGATTAAGGACAACATCTAGATATAATGTATTAGGACTAGCGTATGCTCCAACAAGATGGACCAGTTAAATTGTGAAAATGGTGGATAGCTAGAAAAGGAGTTATTCCATGCCATCTGTGGCCGAGGGTGAGAATGACTGCTATTTAACTTTCTGGAGATAGTCTTATAAATTATAGCACTTGTTGTTTCCCTGATATTTATGCACCTTTGCATCATGTAGTTTCTAATTCTCTCTTGCAATATTGGTTGGGCTTTGTCCTGTTTTTAGTCTGTTTGGTTTGAAAAAGTCTTGTTATTTGTGTTAACTGCTAGTCTTTTTCTTCTTATACTTTGCTAATTAGATATGAAAATATTTAGATGATAAATCATTAGTTATTTTGACAATTGTGTCATATTTTAGTAAAGTTTAGGATTTCATTAAGTCTGAGTTAATGGAAATGCTTAGGATTTCATGAAGCTACTGCTTAGCAGCAACTTTGCTGCTGTTTGGGGGCAGCAGTGAATGATGCTGGCCCGTATTACAGGACATCATGTTCTTCTTTAGTTAGGCTTTTTAGGCAGCTCATTTATTCTCTACTCTACCATAGAGTGATGTCATAGTATAGATTATTTTCTTCTCTAATTAGGCTTTTAAGGAGCTTTTATAGGTCTTCTTAACTGGTTGAACAAAATGGTTCGTCATGATAGAATGTGGATGTATAACAGACTTATGAGCAACGGGAGGCTAACTAGAGAATTTGTAGACGGGGTTGCTCATTTTGTGGGTTTTGCAATAACTAAACCACGATTCATGAACGATGATCATATCCGGTGTCCTTGTACGAGGTGTGCGAATAGACGTTTCGAACATCCAAATGATTGCAAGGTGCATTTGTATAAGTATGGGTTTCTTCCTAACTACTGGGATTGGATTAATCATGGTGAAGCGTACAACAGTAGTTCCTCTAGACAAGTTGAAGAACAAGTATATGACCAGCACCCTGATCCAATTAGTCCTCTTCGTCAATGTGTGTATGATGCTATTGGGCCTGAACTTTCGACACAAATGACAGAAGAGGAGCCCAATCCTGAATCTCGAAAATTCTTTGACATGCTTCGTTCCTTGGACGAAGAACTATATGATGGGTGTGAAAACCATTCAGTTTTGTCGATGATGGCTCGACTATTAAATATCAAGTCTGAGAACCATATGACTGAAAGATGTTTTGACTCCGTTTTGGAGGCAATCCACGAAGCATTACCATCGGGTAACAAAATGGCAAAAAACTTTTATGAGACCAAGAAACTAATTCAGGGGCTTGGTTTGCCGGTTGAAAAAATAGATTGTTGTGTGCAGGGGTGTATGTTGTTCTGGAAGGACGATAATGATTTATTAACTTGCAAGGTATGTGGGCACGCGAGGTTCAAGCCGAGACATGGTTCGAGGAAACACAAGCTTATTCCATTCAGAAAGATGGTTTACTTTCCTCTAACTCCGAGGCTAAGACGCTTATTTGCTTCGAAAGCGACTGCTGAGCATATGAGATGGCATCACAACCATGTTTGTGATGAGGAAACGATGTGTCATCCATGTGATTCAGAGGCTTGGAAGCACTTCAACCATTCGAATGAGTCATTTGCAGCTGAGTCTCGTAATGTCAGGTTGGGATTGTGTACCGATGGATTTCAACCATTTGGACAGTCTGGTAAACAATATTCATCATGGCCTATCATTGTTACTCCATATAATTTACCTCCATGGATGTGCATGAAGGATAAGTATATGTTTCTGACGGCTTTAGTTCCAGGACCTAATAACCCGAAGCAGAAGATAGATGTATTTTTGCAACCTTTGATACACGAGCTAATGAATCTTTGGGAGAATGGAGTTGATGCTTATGATGTTTCTTTGAAGCAAAACTTTACACTTCGAGCTGCTTTGATGTGGACTATCAGTGACTTTCCAGCTTACTCGATGTTGTCTGGATGGACTACAGCTGGAAAAAATGCATGCCCTTACTGTATGGAACATTCAGATGCTTTCTCATTGCCAAACGGTCGGAAAACCTCATGGTTTGATAATCATCGTAAGTTTTTGCCTATGAACCATACATACCGAAATAACAAGGTTAAGTTCAGACGTAATTATGTTGAGAGAAGGTGCCCTCCACCTATAAAGAGTGGCCAACAGATTTTCTGTGAAATACAAGAGTTAGGTTTGTTGAGAGTTACTGATCCTGATTCAGAAAATGTGAACAAGCAAATATCTAACCGAAATTGTGGGTGGAAGAAGAGAAGCATTTTTTGGGATCTTCCTTATTGGAAAACTAATCTGATCCGTCATAATCTTGATGTAATGCACATTGAGAAAAATGTATTTGAAAATGTTTTCAATACTGTAATGAACATCGATAGTAAAACGAAAGATAATGGTAAAGCTCGTGAGGACATTGGTTTATTTTGTAATAGGCCTGAACTTCTGAAGAATCCTGTCACTGGTATATACCCAAAATCTTGCTATTCTTTAAGTCAGAATCAAAAGAAGTTAGTGTGTGATTGGGTTAAGCTGTTGAGATTTCCAGACGGTTATGTATCAAACTTAGGAAGATGCGTTGATGATAAAAAAGCTAAGTTATTCGGTATGAAGAGCCATGATTGTCATGTGTTCATGCAACGTTTGCTCCCGATTGCACTTCGCGAGAATCTTCCAAAAAAAGTCTGGGAAGCTATTACAGAGTTGAGTTGTTTTTTCAAAAACTTAACAGCAAATGTGATCAAAGTTAATGATATGGCGCATTTACAAGACGAAATCCCAATCATTCTTTGCAAACTGGAAATGATATTTCCACCGGGATTCTTTGACTCAATGGAGCATCTTCCGATACATTTGCCTTACGAAGCCAAAGTTGCTGGTCCAGTTCAATATCGATGGATGTATCCATTCGAGAGGTATTATAACTCTCAACTCGAATTTCCTATGTCACATTGTTTTTCTAATGTCATTCTAAATTCCATTGATATGTAGATATCTCGGTCGCTTGAAAAAAAGTGTAAAAAACAAAGCACAAGTTGAAGGTTCAATATGCAATGCGTATCTAGTAGAAGAGTCATCCAACTTCTGTTCATACTACTTTGAGCCACAAGTCTACACACGCCATCGCAAAGTCCCTCGCAATGATGATGGAGGCGATGATGGTGTTGTTGATAAGTCGAATTTGATGATATTCTCTTATAATGGTCGCCACGCTGGACCTGATAAAACAAGATGGTTGGATGAAAAGGAGCACGATGCAATTCACTCTTATGTCTTGTTGAATTCTGCAGAAGTTAGACCATATGTGGAGTGAGTTTCTTACATTTTTTAATTTACAATTCAACATTGTTGGTAAATATTCATATATATGCCTTCAATTGCTAAATATATATACTAGGTTATATAAGGATCATTTGCAACGTCTACACCCCGGTGCTAATAATGCAACCATTGAATCAGATATTGACAAAAATTTTGCCAATTGGTTTTCAGAATTTGTAAGTGTTAGTTAACTTGCCCTTTTTTGTATATACATCAATAAGTTCTTATTATTGATATCAATTTTCATTCATTTTGGCAGTGTCAAAATAATGTCGTTGAGAACAAGTGTGTTGCCAATTTGGCTTTTAAACCGTCTCGAATGGCGACGTCCTTCAATATTTATTTTGTGAATGGTTATAGATTTCACACAACAACGTATAGTGGTAATCGAACAACTTCTAACAATGGAGTTTGTGTCTTTGGAGATGGTATTGAATATTATGGAGTCATAGACGAGATAATACAAGTTTCTTACCTTAGTTTGTCGGTTCAAAAAACTGGATTATTCAAATGCAAGTGGTATGATCCTACACCAAATGTTGGTTTTCGAGTTCATGATCGGTACAACATTGTTGAAGTAAATACGAAGCGATATTTTAAAAAATATGAACCGTTCATTTTGTCATTGCAAGCTACACAAGTATATTTCGCTCCATATCCTTCTTTGAAGCGTGATAAGGCTGATTGGGTTGTCGTTTGTAGTGTTAAAGCTAAAGGGGTCTTTGACATACCGGAGAATAAGGTTGCCTCTAGCAATGACGCATTTCAAGAAGAAGAAGCTCAATTAATTGAAGTTGAAGTTTCAAATAATGATGATGTTCTTTTGAACGATGAATCTGATCCTTATTTTGAGTTTCCAACAGGGCTAAGTGAAGAAGAAGGAGAAGAAGAAGCTACATTTGAAACAGATACTGAGGCTGAACTTAGTGATGAAATCGATTTTAGTGACAATGATAGTGATTAGTTTTCAATCAAATTAAGTTTTTAATGTTGATTTCATATGTAATTTTACCTAACTAGTGGCTGAGATTTGCTTATTTTCTTTGTTCTATGTTCTTCCATTTACAAATGCTCATCTTATTTCTGCTTGCATCTTTACTTTTTTTTTATTTGTTTTCTAGTCTCTATTTCGTGTTTGTTGAATTTCAATTTTGTCTTGCTAAGATTACTTTATATTATGTTCTACATGACAGGATGGTTTCACCTAGAGGTCGTAACGCACATATTGATAAAGGGAAAGGGATATCGAAAACCAATAAGAGGTTTTCCCGTAGCAGCGTCCCTCTTTACTTGCAGTCGCTTGTTTTGGAGTCGACAAATCCTTCGACTAGACAAGAGACATCTTCCTCTACACGAGAGCCTTCTACTCCACCAACATCATTATGTGGCCCAATTACACTCCCATCCAATCCATCACATCCGCAGACATTGAATCCGTCTACAATGCATGTTGTTGTTCCTTCACAGTCGTCCATTCCACCTCCTCCACCTATCGGTTCATCATCACGGTCAAGACCGTTGGATTCACGTACCTCTACATCGGGATCATGTATCTTTAGCCTTTTCCTTATATATATATATATATATATATATATGTATTTTGATATATGTAAACTAAAGTTTATATTTTGTTTATAATCATCGGCTGCTGTCCCAGAGAGCTCTGCCACCGGCGAAGGTTCCACTCCGAGTTCAACCACATCACGTCGAGCCCCGGGACCACGAAGGAAAACAACTTCTGATGCTCCTAGAGATGCTAACAACAAATTCATTGTGGTGCTTTCACCTCGAAACAGGTAAATAAAAAATCACGTATTATTTTGTTGGATATTGTGTTAGTTCATTAAGATAAGTTTATTTCTAACCTGACAATTTTGTTTCATGTGATGTAGGATTGTTGATGCCCACCTTTCATCATTGATTACGTCTATCTTCGAACAATATCCACAGGAGGTCGCAAATGAGTACAAAATGTTTCCAGAATCTACTCGAGATAGATTTTGGGAGGAGTTTAAGGTATTATAAGTATCAAATTAACAATATACTCATTTTATTATTTATTTGATTTTCACATTGAACATAAAAATTATGGAATATATGCAGAAGGATTGTGTATGGGACTCTTCGGTGTATTCTGATGATGTAATGAAGCGAGCATTCCTTTATAAATTCCAAGAAAGATATAAAGATGCTATGCACAAACTCCGAAAAAGTAAAAAAATGCCTGACTGGTGCACTAAACAGGCATGGGAGGCTTGGTGGCAGGTCTGGAATTCAAGGGCCTTTAAGGAAAAAAAGTGAAAGATCAAAAAAGGTCAGGGCTGGAAAATCTGGAAAAGCGACAAGTACTCACACGGGAGGTTCAGTATCTCATTACAGAACTGCGGAAAAACTTGTAAGTATTCTGATGTATTTTAGCTGCTTACATGAATGTTTCTAGTATCATCTCTGTTTGAAATATCACTTAATTAAGTTAATGAAATCTATTTGCTAATGTTTGGGGCAACAGTGAATGTTGTTGTTTGGTATATCCATTTGCTAGTTTATCTATTTGCAAGTTCTTCTCATTTGCTAGATGAATTACATTAAAAGTGTTATGTTAAAGTGAATGTTTTTTGGGGCAGCAGTGAATGCTACTGTTTTGATGTTGGTTAAGCACTATTATTTCTTGAAACAGAACTGCGTAACTATGGAATTGAAGTGCTGTATTTTCTAACTTTTAAAGTTATGAAGCATTTTTAGTGTCCAAAATTTAGGATGATGCATTGTGATAAATTTTAAGGTTCTAGTGTTTATAATTTTGGGTTTAGGGGTTCATATTTAGGTTGGTGACTTTTCCCATTTATCAGCTTGATTAAAGGCAAAAAAAAAATTTGGCGGTTGAAGATCAGAAGTGTTAGGACTCAATGTACTTATGATTGCAAGATTCTAAGACTATCTGCTCTTTTTAATATTATCAAAAGCATTTAGTTTTGTATGTTTTAATTTGTCTATTTTATGGAACTCAGATGTATCTAAATGATCTATATCATACTACTTATGTTGATTGGTAATGCAGGCTAAAAAGTATGGTAAGCCCTTGAATCCAGATCAGTTCTTCTTGCATTCCCACACAATGGAACATGATGGAATTACATTTGTGAATGATCGGTGTAAAGAAATCCAAGTAAGAGTAATAATGTATGCATAATGATAATATTTAACTCTTTATATATTGTTTATGTGATAATTTGTTTCTTTAAATGTATTATATAGGATAAATATGAAAGTCTTACCCAAGTTGAACGAAATACTGCTGAGGAAGTTGAACAAGCTGCTGAGGAAGTTCAAAATACTATTAATGAACTTGAAGCATTCTATGAGGCTGCTGGAGGTATTAATAGGGGTGGGGGAATTTATGGATTGGGTTCAGCTGCTTCACAGTATTATGATGATCGGTATCCCAGAAATTCAAGAGCATCATCTTCAAGTTCTGCTGGTCCATCTAATGTAAGTGCTAGTACTACTGAAATTGATGGGATAAGAAACACACTTGAGACCGTGCAGGAACGCCTTGATGGCTTCAATGCGGATAGAACCAATTTATTAGCACGTCTACAACAAGTAAGTGAAAGGCAAGAGCAATTGACAGAAGGTATACACTTGTCTGCTAATGCAACTGATCTGATACGACTTCAGGAGCGATTGACGGAGTTGGAGATACAAATAGTCCCATCTATTAGCAAACTCCAAAACACTATTGACCATCTTCAGGCGACTGTCGAGAGGTTAGAGCGTAGCTCTAACTTAGGTTAATTTAACTCTTAGATATATTTTGACATAACTTTATAGGTTAACTTTCTTAGTTTATCATATAGATTTTTGACCTAACATATTAGGTTAACCTAGATTATGATATTTTGTGAATTATTTTATGTATTTTGACATATTTAAACTTTAAATATCAATTATTTCTATATATATTTTTAGTTTTCATGAATATTGTGGTTAAGTAATTGTGAAGGTTAAAATATATTTATATTTGTATTTAATAATCAGAATTGTAATAACAATTATATATAAATGATTTAATTACAAACAAATAAATTACCGACAGAAAATCCGTTAGAAATTCATCAGTAAACCAATCAGCTTAGGTTTCCATCTTGCCCATTACCGACAGAATTCTGTCAGAAATTCGTCGGTAAATAAATCCGCTTACGTGTCCATTTTCCTCATTACCGACTGCATTTGGTCGCAGAATATAGTCAGTAATATAGCGACTACTTAGCGACCAATTAATTTAGTCGCTATAGGCTGCGACTAACTTCAAGAAACGGTCGGCATTTGTCCAGCGACTAAGCCGTTACCGACTGATTGCGTTTGGTCGGTATCCATATAAATTCAGTCGGTAAATGCCTTTAGCTACCGCATCAGCTACCAAAGCTGCGGTAGCTAACAAGCTGTTTTCTTGTAGTGAAATAAAACATCTCCGAAGTTCAGTAATTAATAAAATACTTGTATGTATAATGTACATAATGGCCTAATAAAATAGAGATGTTTTATTACTTGGGAAGATATGAGCATGATTAGAAATAATACAGAATGAGTTAAGGTTAAGTTTAATGTGTGAGACCCATTTGAATTGACATAATTGAAGGCTTTGAATTGATAAATTGGAGTAGGAAGGATGAAGTGATGGCCTGCTGCTTGATAGGGGCGTTTCGTCCCTATCTTTTAGCGTGATTTACGGTTTAATTTTAGAAGAAATAAATAAGTTTAATTACAAAAATAGAGTGTTTTAATAAAATAACAAAATAAAAATAAATTCCTTACTTTCGGTTAATTTTCCTTATTTTTGATTAATATTAGAAAATAAAACGTCAAGCTAACTCGGCTCTCAAAATTTGTATTTCAGGTACGAGGAAGGAGTGAAAATCTACTCAAATACGCGGGGCGTATCATTATTTACGTGGGGCGTATCGTCATTTACGCGGGGCGTAAAACATGGTGTCAGAAATAATTGCCTTATCCGCAGGCACCATGTGGAAATGACTCAGCATACGCGGGGCGTATGACACCTTACGCGGGGCGTATGACACATGTCGGAAATGATTGGCCTAATCTTGAAAGTCAGACTGCATTGTCTCCCGGAGTCAACTCTCCATACGCGGGGCGTATCACCATTTACGCGGGGCGTAAAAGGTAGTTCTCCAACGTAAAAACTTCAGAGACTCAAACACGCGGGGCGTACTTCAGCTACGCAGGGCGTGTTTGAGACAATTAGACACGGAATTGGTCCACATGCAGGAGATTTCTGACGGAATACGCGGGGCGTGTATCACCATACGCGGGGCGTATTATGGGATTTCTGCACCAAATAATGTTGCTCCATACTTGTACCTTATGAAGTTACAATTCTACCCTTAGCTTGATGTATAAATAAGAGTGACTAGCACTCATTTAGGGACCTTACCTTGAACATAACTTCATTTTGCTTCTTTTAGATAGTTGTTGTATAGTTTTGGTTTTAGATTCAGTTTATGTAATAAAAACTCTCCCACCTCGAGAGCTTGTTCGGTTATTCCGGCGTTCCATCAACGTTGCACTCCATCATTCATCACCAAGCTCGAGAGTTCCACCTCCAAGTCCTAAGAGACGGCCTTGAGTCCGGTTGGCTAGTTCCGAGGGCCGATTCTTCCCTCTTTACTTGCTAATTAGCTTTGATCTCATCCTATGTACTAGGCTTGGTTGTATTCTATATTCTTACTCTCCATATTTATAATATATGATTTGCAATTTCCGTTTCTGTATACGTGTTGATGTTTATTGCTTGTTTTGATACTCATAATTGACTATTGTGTAGGGGAACGCGATTTCTGACGCCATTCGGGCTATCTTTAGGGATTCATATAGGTGTTGCTTTACCGGAAGTGACAAACCGGAAACCGTAGGAATTGACACACCACGGAACTTACGGGCCCTAGTTTCTGATCCCCAGCATTAGACACGCCTTGACTAGGAACCACGTAGTCTAAGTACTTCACGGGTCGGTCAAACTACACGTAGTCGTCTTTGCAAGAGTAAATCGTCAATCGGATATACTCGGAGTCATTGCTCATTATATTTATAACTTATCGTCACCCATATCACTCCGTGGAGTTTTCCATTACATAAATCTGTGTCACCAATAGGTTAGGAGTAGTTTGTAGTTGTGTCTCACACCAACTCAAAGTATTCACCGCTTAAATAACGTATAAAACCGAGTCGTCTAATACTTGCAGTTATAAATCCCGTGGATTCGATACCCGGTCTTAACCGGATTATTACTTGATACGACGGGGTACACTTGCCCCTAAGTAGTCGTAGCGTCTAGTAGAGTTAAGAGCAATTTATAAAGATCACATCCATAGATATAGAGTCCGCACTCATAATATATACATTTCGTCGTGAAAACTCTACCACTAGACGTCGCGCTATCAAGTTTTTGGCGCCGTTGCCGGGGATTTATAATTTCTTACAATATTAGACAAAAACGTTTTATTGTTAGTCTAAGCATTTGTACATATTACTTTCTTTTTGTGAATAATTTATTTTGTTTCATACTAATAATCTTCTCCATGGTATCATAGTTGTCATCTGTGGGACGATCTCATGGATGATGAATGTTCGCACCAACAATCTCCCTCGCAATTTGATGTGGTAATCTCTATCCTTAAAGATATTCAAGTAAGATTATCTAACAATGAGGCATATTGCAGGGATTTGGGAAATCAAATCACTAGATTGACATCTCGTATTGATTCAACCGCGGACGAATCAATTCGAGACGCCAATCCGGGTGGTCAAGTTGTAGGGGTCGAGTTAATTGAGCCCTCTCAAGAGGAGTCCCCAAGTCATGTAGGATGTCTCAACTGCGAGGAGCCGGAAATCCTAATCAATAAGCCGGCTGTGTGCGAACCCATGGAAATAAAGTTGGAAGAGTTTGAGGTTCCGTCTACCTCGGAATATTGCGCTCTTTTTGAACTACCAAAGGAGTCAAAAAGGGAGCAAACTAAACTCTTCAATAATTTCTGTAAATATAGTTTTTGGTTTTTGTTAAATTTCTTTGAAGCTAACAATTCGTTTTGTAGGTACGGATTGTTTATTCAAGAATTTGCATTTCTAACGCGAATGGAAGCATACACCTAGGAGGAAATGCTAAGTCGAGCTCACCGACTATAACGTAGCGCTTCTTGGGAGGCAACCCAAGCTCGAATAAGGGAGTTTTCTTTCCCAACTTTTATTTTCCGCATGTCATTTCTTTTAAAATAAAATAAATAAATAAATAAATAAATAAAAAAACCCCCCACTTTATCCAAATGAGAATAAGCCACGCGGGGCGTACACACCTATACACCCCGCGCACCGTGCTTGTTATTTCTGTTTTAGCGTGAGTTAATAACATTCACGCGGGGCGTATCCCTGTTACGCCCCGCGTGGTCCACCTTTTCCATAATAAGATGGCTCAGAGCTCGGAACACGCGGGGCGTCCCTTTACGTGCGCCCCGCGTATCTGAGTCTCTGGCCCCGGTGCACTTAAAAAGCCTCTTCTACGCGGGGCGCCCCCAGGGATACGCCTCGCGTAGGATCTGACCTTAAGGGTCCCTTTTTCAGCTCATTCTTTATTTTTGTTTTTGTTTTGTTCTCTTTTTGCGACGCCCTTGGAATAGGCGTCATTTTAATAACGCGGAGGGACGTGCAACCCCGCACTTTTAGTTTGGTTTGCACTAACAAAAACAAAAATCAAAATCAAAATAATTAAACAAATTTATTGACTCTTGAATTCTTCCGACACGCTACACCTCCTTCGAAAATTAATTAAAGTTCCGTTATTTGTCGTTAAAAATAAAAACATCGGAACACAAAGGATGGTTTAATTGAGAAATTTTAGTCTTGGTTTTGAAGTTAGGGAATTTATGAAAAGCTTAGGCTAGTACTAAACAAAAGCATTGAGTCCTAACTAACATTTCATCTCCATAATGAACTTTAAAAAGGCAATAAAAACGGGATAGTTGAGAATTTAGCGAAGACTTGATAGTACACAATTTAAACCCGAATCTTTGTGAGGTATTTTTGAGCCTAAAAGAGTTCGTACGAGAACTCTAATTCTTTCACAATTTTTCGAGAGCTTTGACTTCACTCGACTCATAGAATTTGCATCTAATACCGGGTTAAGTACACTTATTTTGGGTAAAAAGGCAATAGATGATAAACTGAACCCACTTAGGCTAATTTTTCTTAATTTATTGTTGTCGTTTTCATTTTCCACTAGGAAACCCCTTCGAGCTTATTAACCAACTTCTTTGCTAACACCCTTATAACATTTAACCCTTTTTTCCTCTTGTCCAAATACCGACAAAATCAATTTGCACCCGAATTATCCAAAGTAAGCCACGGCCTTAACAATTGAGCACTATAAGCTTTCAAAAGTCGTTTTTGTGCCTCTATCGAAACAAAGGATACAATAAAAGAGAAAAGGCATTCTCAAGCTCCACCCGAGCAATTTTGAAGTATATTTTGTAAAATTCGCCAAGGCCAAAACAAAAACACGGTGCAATCACAAAACGGTATTTTTGAACTCGAGTTTCTTTAAACTAACCACTAAAAAAGCCACCCACATTACAACCCCCCTACGGGTTCATTTTTTAATGTTGCCTAACCATATTCTAGGAGGAAAAACCCGGATGAAAATGCAAATTCAACATGATCTCGAGTAAGTGCAAAGAAGAGTGCGAAAACAGCGACCCACCAAAAATTGAGCGTAAGAGTGAAAATCCTTGGTGAGGTACTACCGAGTTCTCAAAAAATGATCGGCTCCCGTTAATATCGCCTGTTAAACTTAATCATGGAGGTCTCAAATAAGTTTTTGTACTCAATTGCTTGCGTAGGTACTTACCGAAACCTTTGCATAAAACCGTAACTTTGAAATCACGCACTTGGTAAAACCAACCTTCGGTTTGTTTCTCAATTATCTCAATCCCTTGTCTTTCGATTTCTTTTACTTGAGGACAAGTAAAACTTTAAACCAATTCTGTTCCACTTAATCCCTATTTCATGGCCACAGTCCGAGGAGGTTTGATAGGGGCGTTTCGTCCCTATCTTTTAGCGTGATTTACGGTTTAATTTTAGAAGAAATAAATAAGTTTAATTACAAAAATAGAATGTTTTAATAAAATAACAAAATAAAAATAAATTCCTTACTTTCGGTTAATTTTCCCTATTTTTGATTAATATTAGAAAATAAAACGTCAAGCTAACTCGGCTCTCAAAATTTGTATTTCAGGTACGAGGAAGGAGTGAAAATCTACTCAAATACGCGGGGCGTATCATTATTTACGCGGGGCGTATCGTCATTTACGCGGGGCGTAAAACATGGTGTCAGAAATAATTGCCTTATCCGCAGGCACCATGTGGAAATGACTCAGCATACGCGGGGCGTATGACACCTTACGCGGGGCGTATGACACATGTCGGAAATGATTGGCCTAATCCTGAAAGTCAGACTGCATTGTCTCCCGGAGTCAACTCTCCATACGCGGGGCGTATCACCATTTACGCGGGGCGTAAAAGGTAGTTCTCCAACGTAAAAACTTCAGAGACTCAAACACGCGGGGCGTACTTCAGCTACGCAGGGCGTGTTTGAGACAATTAGACACGGAATTGGTCCACATGCAGGAGATTTCTGACGGAATGGGCATATACGCGGGGCGTGTATCACCATACGCGGGACGTATTATGGGATTTCTGCACCAAATAATGTTGCTCCATACTTGTACATTGTGAAGTTACAATTCTACCCCTAGCTTGATGTATAAATAAGAGTGACTAGCACTCATTTAGGGACCTTACCTTGAACATAGCTTCATTTTGCTTCTTCTAGATAGTTGTTGTATAGTTTTGGTTTTAGATTCAGTTTATGTAATAAAAACTCTCCCACCTCGAGAGCTTGTTCGGTTATTCCGGCGTTCCATCAACGTTCCGCTCCATCATTCATCACCAAGCTCGAGAGTTCCACCTCTAAGTCCTAAGAGACGGCCTTGAGTCCGGTTGGCTAGTTCCGATGGCCGATTCTTCCCTCTTTACTTGCTAATTAGCTTTGATCTCATCCTATGTACTAGGCTTGGTTGTATTCTATATTCTTACTCTCCATATTTATAATATATGATTTGCAATTTCCGTTTCTGTATACGTGTTGATGTTTATTGCTTGTTTTGATACTCATAATTGACTATTGTGTAGGGGAACACGATTTCTGACGACATTCGGGCTATCTTTAGGGATTCATATAGGTGTTGCCTTACCGGAAGTGACAAACTAGAAACCGTAGGAATTGACACACCACGAAACTTACGGGCCCTAGTTTCTGATCCCCAGCATTAGACACGCCTTGACTAGGAACCACGTAGTCTAAGTACTTCACGGGTCGGTCAAACTACACGTAGTCGTCTTTGCAAGAGTAAATCGTCAATCGGATATACTCGGAGTCATTGCTCATTATATTTATAACTTATCGTCACCCATATCACTCCGTGGAGTTTTCCATTACATAAATTTGTGTCACCAATAGGTTAGGAGTAGTTTGTAGTTGTGTCTCACACCAACTCAAAGTATTCACCGCTTAAATAACGTATAAAACCGAGTCGTTTAATACTTGCAGTTATAAATCTCGTGGATTCGATACCCGGTCTTAACCGGATTATTACTTGATACGACGGGGTACACTTGCCCCTAAGTAGTCGTAGTGTCTAGTAGAGCTAAGAACATTTAAAAGATCACATCCATATTCATAGCACATTCACCGCAATACACATTTAATCGTCGTAAGAAAACTCTACCTAGGCGCCGCGCTATCACTGCTTTTGCTTTTAGTGCCACATATTTTGACTTTTCATAACTCGGCTACCAAATGCACATTTTGCCTGAGTAAACACACACTATACCATAGATGGTCTGTTGCAACACCAAACAAGTGTTAGCTAAAGTCGTTATTGTGTTGCTAAAGAAGTTTTGGCAACAGTTTTTGTCAGAAAAGAGAGTTGCTTTTTCGCACGTTGCTAAAGATGTCTTAAGCAACATTTTTTCACATTTTTAGCAACATCGATACAAATGTTGCTACACGTATCTGTGGCAACACTTTCCTATCCTATAGCAACTTAAATGAAAGTGTTGCCTACATCGTAGAACAAGTAACACTATTATCGAATAAAATTATAAGCAACACTTTTGAACTTTTTTGCAACAAATTTTTATGCAACATTGTTTTTTAGTTGCAACTCTTTTTATATATAATTGCAACACTTTTTAATTTAACATTTTATTGTTTCAAACAACTCTTTCGTATACAATTTGCAACATTTTTTAAGCAACTCTTTAATTTAACATTTTTTTAGCAACTCTTTTATATTATGTTCATAGCAACGCTTTTTGTTTGAAATTTTAACGGTTTTTAATGTAACACTGTAATATATACAACATAATCTTTAACTCGTGCAACACTAAAAAAATTAAAAGAAATTTTTGAATTTAAATAATAGCAAAAAAAAAACCCTTAATTGCAATTACAAATCCATAATATGCCAATATGTTAACAATGAAATTTAAAATTCTCAAATGATCCAAAACACATAAACAAAAGTATAATAAAGTCATAATGTAACATATTCTTCAAACTCCTTAGAAAAGACAGTAGCATTCTTATTTTCATTTGAAATGCCACCATATATATCCTCAATATCAATGTTGAGATTGAGATTAACTTCTACCAATTTGTTTATGATTAATGTCAAGCTCTTCCTCACTTTCTAATCCACTCGTTTCATTTTCTCCTTCATTGCTTCTTCAAGTTTGATAACTTTCTCCTCCATTTCTCCTTGCAATTGGTTTTTTTTTATCTTTATTAATTCCTCTACATAGGCATCAGAAACATTTCCAGTTGACTGTTCTTTCAATTTCTTAGGTATTACACGTCTGCCAATAAGCCAAGAGAGTCCATGTGATGTGTCACCACAAATAAGCTACTCAACATTCTCACTATTTGCTCCAGACGAACACATCTCTTCAATTGTGGACTATAAAAAAAATGAGTTACATGAATAATTTAACAAGTCACAATCAAGTGGCACATAATTACCTTTCATTCCTCATACCTCATTATATGGACAACATCCATCTTTATTCGTCCTCTAGGCTTTCTCTGATATATCTATCATTTACATATTGCCCAAGTAATATATTAAGCCATGATTGAACCACAATTTCTAAATATTATATATAGAAAATATTTTTTACCTTTTGAATTGCCGATTGTTTGATTATCAGTTTGGGGCAAGGATGATTCAGCAACATCATTTTCTTGTTCAGTTTCTACTTGAGCAATTTTTTGGCATTCCCGTAAAGCTAAAAATTCATCAATTGACCCCATTCCTTTATGCCTCGGTTGATGTAATTGTTTACTACAAGAAGGTCCAACAGATGTGACTGTTTTTCCATCAACCTCCTTGGAATAACAAAATTAATATAAGCAAGATTGTGTTACCCACAAGACAAGACCAAGGCAATGACATCCCAATGTTAAATGTGAGGAAAAAAGCAAAATTGCATTAGCCACATCAGTTCTCCAGGACAGAACAGAACAAGAAAGTTTCTGCTAAGATTTGAAAGGCACAACTCTACCAAACCTCAAACTTAAAAGCCTTTGGATTAAGTTTCTGCTAAGATTTGAAAGGCACAACTCTACCAAGGAAGTTTCTGTTAAGATTCAGCAAAAATAATTATATTTGATGAAATTTTGAATAACATTTTTTATTAGCCTGCTATTTCTTTGACAAAATCAAATATGAGGGTTAAAAATAAAAATTAGGTAGTTGGTGATCATACCAAAGTAGGTCTTATGAACCTATAAACAATGTTTCCCCTGTTTCTTTGGTAAGCTTGGAAATTAAAATAAAACAAAAACAAGACTAACAAAAAGAAAAGAAAATAAAAATGAAAATAGAAAACAGGACAGACTCAAGGATCCACTAAACAGGTAACTAACAATTGATGATTCAGTCTAGAATTTAATAGTCCATGATTCAGTCTACAATTTTTACACGTTCTTGTCTAGGTCGTTTAGAATTCTAGATATTGTACTTGCATTCTTCATGCCTATGCATGCTAATTGCCAACTCACTTTTTAAACATAAGAAAACAAAATATCAGAATAAAATAAAACACAAGTGTTCAACCTAATTATATTTGGTTCAATGGGTAAATTGGGTTACAGTTCATGTTTGTAGTTTGATTTTAATTTAAATGAAGTTGAAATTTATGGTTTGCTTGAATATGGTATTTGAATTAGGCTCAACGTTCAAAATAGCACAAATATAGGCTTAACGTTTACAACATAATATCAATTTAGGCTTAACGATTACAATATAGCATCAATTTAGGTCTCACGTACAAAATAAGGAAAGAATATAATATGATTAATTTAATTATAATGTTTAGCTTAAATTCTATATATTTTGTAAACGTTAAGCTTAAATTCGTATTATTTTGTAAACGCTAAGCCTATATTGGTGCTATTTTGTACGTGAGGCCTAAATTGATGCTATATTGTAAACTTTAAGCCTAAATTGATATTATGTTGTAAACGTTAAGCCTATATTGGTGTTATTTTGAATGTTGAACCTAAATTGATACTTAGACCTATTTTGGTACCTTATCCCTTCTAATTTTATATATACAAGACACAGTACAATTTAATATAGTAAGTTCTAAATGCAGCAAAAGCTTCATCTATCAACTCAAGTATTTCCTTGACAAATGACAGCCTAGAACATCATAATAGAATACTTTAATATCCATATGAGTCTTCATGTTTCGAACATATGATTGAGCATCTATTATTTTCATCAGATGTGCATCCTCAATTGTCATGTTGCAGAACAAGTTTTCAAAATATTAAAATGTTTTAAACTTCATGTTGTATTTGAATTCACTTCTATTTTTAATTTTCAAAAAGGTTATTCTCTTACTTGAATTGCTCAGAAGTTTTGTGAGGCAGGGTTCCACGAGCTTCTTCCTCCAAAGCTATCGCAGAAGGGGAAGTTCGCCAATTCCTAAGTGCTACAAGAAATACCTGACCAATTCTTCGAAACACACTTTTCTCTTCCGCTTTGACACTAAAGCGATATGACCGAGTTCCAAGTAAGAAAATGATAAGTGCAACGACCATCATAATACATGGTATTCCAAATCCAAGACCCCAACTAAGGTTGTCTTGGATGTAGATTAAACCCAACAGTGCTTCTATGGTGCCTGCACAAATACAAAAATACCACCAATTGAAGAATGAACTTTTGGCTTTGCACTCCTTAGGATCTTGCCCATCAAACTGATCTGCTCCAAAAGCCTGAACACAAGGTTTATAGCCCCCTTGCGCAAATTCTACCAAATATATTGAAAAGAAGAACAAAATTACTTGAAGTAAATTTTGAAAGCCAACAAGCCAAGACCCTGTTATTAAATTCGACAAAGGGCATATATCTTAAAACTAATGGTGAAAAGATCTCAAGTAATTAGTGTAAGCTTAAAAATTGTAACAGACAAACCTTTTTTCGCAACTTCCCAAAAAGAGAGACAAGAGATCTATCGAATACCTCCACTAGCACAATCTGGCAGTTTTAGTGTTACAGCTTAGATGTGTGTGACAAAGCTAAATGGAGACCAAGAGAAATAAAATCTA
Source organism: Euphorbia lathyris (assembly GCF_963576675.1). Lineage (NCBI taxonomy): Eukaryota > Viridiplantae > Streptophyta > Magnoliopsida > Malpighiales > Euphorbiaceae > Euphorbia > Euphorbia lathyris. The sequence goes on from NC_088914.1 coordinate 47,997,203, forward strand.
TTGGTTTTGTTAAGCTCCATGCATGATTAGATTAGTTTGAAGTGGTGCATAAAGTAAACCTCAGTTTCTACAATTAATTTGAAGCATGAACAGGTACTAGTTCTCAAAACTTTGGGCAAAAAATTCTGGAAATTTCAAGCATAAACAATTATTTAGTTTTATTTTCTCTTTGAGCTTTCTTGATAAAAGAACGTTGGATTGATGGTCATGGCTATGCAATGTCCTAGGATACAAATCCATATTTTGGATTGGTTATTCAAAGCACATTGTCTATGTTCATAAGACTAAACTGAGCCATGGAAAATGAAGTTTAGATTCTCTTCTCCCTCGTACAAAATGCTTAGGACAAACATTTGACTATTAAAAAGTTCAGTTTAAATTGTCTGGCCAGAGAATGAAAACCTGCCATTTGCTTCACCATTTTGGACCTGAGAATACCTCATTACATTTGGTCGTTCGGGTCAAAGGTTAACATGCTGAAGATAAAAAGAACCCCAATGGGGGGAACCTGGATGTAGATTTGGTTTTAAGGAGGCCTTAGCATATTAAAGCCAACATCAAGCTAATTGGTTGGCCTATCAATACTACCGGTTATTATTAGACATTTGAAGTCTGAAAGCATCCCAATTGAACATGTGCAGTTAAACATAATTAATCAACAGATCACAATTCATTGCAACATGACTTATGATTTCACCATGGAAACAAAATTTGTAACGACCCGGTCTAGAGATGCTGGAACCGGGTTAGAAGACCTGAACAATGAGCGACTCTAAGGGATGGCGATGGGAACAAGAATGAACTGAATTCCATAGTTGTGAAAGGTGCAAGACGCACTAAGGTGCAAAGGGGTACTAGAGCCTAGTCGCAAGGCTCAGCCGTGAGCCTGAGCGACACAAGGCGCACCAAAACAACTAGCATATTAAAGGGACTATAATCCTTATTGTCGATTCCATAGAGTAGATGGTCCTGACACGGACAAGGAAAGAAATTAAATGCTAACTAAAAGAGGAAAGTTTAATCAATGTTTCAAGAAAGATAACAAAAAGAGAAATTATGGTAAAGGCATGGAGTAATCCATATCATTATAGGAAAGCCAAGTTTCAAGCCAGCAGTCAAGAAAGCCTCTTCTCTTATCTAATGGCCTCAAATACTCACAAGCTAACACCTAGACAACTTTTTCTGTTAAATTAATACCTTTTTCTCTTTGAGTTTTCCATAAGTCGAGACAGTCATACTATACTAATACGTGGCAAGTACAAATTCCAGCAAATAACAAATGAAAAATGAGCACGTATCAAATTCCAAACTCCTCAGACAAAGGATATTACTCCTAATCAACAACTCATGCAAAGATTTTATCATACCACAAACTTGCCAATTTGAACAACATCAAAATACTGGTGATTTAAGCTTTCACTTTCCATAAGGTTCTATTTTCTACCCATTTTAAATTTGACAAAACAAGTAAGAAACCTTTCATGGAAAAAGTTGATTTCCCTTCACACATGGAGCAACTTATTGTGTTGGATTTCTTTACTTTCCACCTAAACGAAAATTTCTAGAATACAGTAGAATAAAACTCAAGTCCACAAGCTCTAATGGTGTAATCTATATCTCCATACAGAGAAACTATTAGTCCATATGAATTTAGGGATACGTTAAGTCTTGAAATCATAACTTCATTCAGTATATAATTTAAATGGCAATTACGAATTCAGGGATATATTAAGCTCTAATTAGGAGAAGGTTTTCCCTTAAATTAGTTCTGGGTTTCAATATCCACAAAGTACCAAATTCATATGGAACATGTTCACTAAAGTAAAAAGAATTAAGGTAATTTTGAATTAAATTCCAGAAACTTCAAGCTTTTTTAACCATTGTGAAAATACCGTTGCCGAACTTGTATTGCTGAAATAACAAAGGGGAAATCAAAGATTACCTCGAGAGAAGAACTGAAAGGCATGCTAACCGAAAACCTCAACAGCAAGGACGGAGTGGCTGTCTCTACCAAATTTTAGAAACGGAAAGCCATGGAGAGTAGCATTGAGAGAGAAGAGAACTTTGAGAGAGAAAGTTCTTACGATAGTATTTTTTAGGTTTTGATTTTTTGATCGTGAGATATACAGAAGGACAAGGAAACTAAAATTTTAGGGGGAAATAAAATATTTGTTCCCTCCCTCATTTTACAAGCACAAAAGTTTTCCCTCTTAAGACAATTTTAATTTTTATTATTTTTTTAATTCTGAAATATACAAAACGACGTCGTTTTGTATCTAACAGAATTAAGAAAGATTATTTAAAAAAAAGTGTTTCAATTTTGACACATCTCTTGCAACACTTTATAATTAGTGTTCTGAAATTTCAAAGTTATGTGAATTTGAAATGTCTTTTGCAACATTCTATAAACCATGTTGTAAAAGATCCAAAAAAAATCATAAAAAGTGCAACACATTGCAAGCAACACATCTCTTTTAGGTTGCAAAAGACCATCTATGGTGTAGTGACACCTCACATGATATATTCCTCATGTGAATGCCAATAATTTGTTATACCTTATTATATAGGCTTAACATTCATTGTTAAATAATGGGATAAGGTACCAAAATAGGTCTATGGTTTTTAGGAAAGGCTCCACTTATAAAATAGCACCAATGCATACTTAACGATTAAAAAATGGTTTCAATTTAGGCCTCGATAACGGAATGAGACACATCATTGATATTACTCCGTTATGTTCTGTCAATTGTACGTGGAAGGAGAAATCAGAACTTAACCGAGTATTAGGAATGACGTGTCTAATCCGTTCTCGAGGCCTAAATCGGTACCTTTTTTAAACGTTAAGCCTATATTGGTGCTATTTTGTACATGGAGCCTAAATTGATACTTCCCAAAAACCATAGGCCTATTTTGATACCTTAACCCTTAAATAATTGGATTGCTCCTTTGAAATTTATTTAAAGTGATACAATTAATTTTTTAATTTTTAAGTGACATAGTAGAGATTTAGACAAATTAAAGGCATATGATTTAGAAGCTAGGAAAGTTGAAGGGTATGATTTAAAAGTTAAGAGCATCAATATATCACTGTTAGTAAGCTAATGAGATATATTTAATAGGTCACAGGAGTTCCTGGAAACGATGGGATGCATCTCTGTTTATTAGACTATTATGTACATTATGTTTAACTTGGGAGATGTTTTATTAATTAGAGTAATATGACATTATACATAAAGGTAATAAAACATCTCCCAAGTTCATTTTAACTTGGGAGATGTTTTATTATCTATTTAATGCACTAGAAGAACACTTTTATGTTTGAAAAGTAATAAAAAAAACTCTTAAAAGCTTGAACACTTTCGTAAGCCATGATCTTCTCACCATAGTAGTACGCCCGACTACCCGCTATAAGTTCCGTGTTCATCAACACGGCTTTGTGATCCTCAACATCCTTCTCCATCTTCTCTTTCAGCTGGCGGATCTCGTCATCCTTCTTCTGATTAAGTGCAATGGCAGCAGCTGTATTGGCATTGGCCACTGCTACCTCATTCTCCAGCCTCTGGATAGTAGCCTTATCCGCGACTCCCTAGAGAAGATCCGCCTTCATTGCACGCATATGAGCATAGGCATGACAAGATAAAAAGACCGTTTAAGAAACAAAGTCTCCCTCATGGAGATCACACTTTCATCCAAAAATGTAAAACAAGAAGAGAAAAGCTTACTGAAAGGAGATCCCTTTTCCCCATCTTGGCATGATCAGACCCAGAGAACTTAGTCTGGTTCTCGTGAACCTCTCCAAGCTGGCCAATGGCTTCATCCAAGTCATTCACGACCGCCTCGTTCCTCAGGGACCCCTTGGCACCATACTTGGAGAGCCAGTATTTCCCCAAGTCAGGTTTGATCACCTATCCAAGCAAAAGATCAGGGTCTATAAAGCCAAGGAGCAAGAAAAGTAAGGCGGTCGTACCTGCTCTTGGTTGGGAGTTAACCAGTCCATCCTAGGCTTCCCGGCTTTCAAGGCATTCACTAGCAATTTCTCTCCACCAGCAACGGCTGATCTCGTCTTCTTACTAGGGGGATTCGCGGCACCCTCCAAAGGGCGTTTCTTATCCCTCTTACTGGGATTCGCCACCTGCGCATTCTTTTAGGCCTCCGGCTCCATCTGTTTTCTACGCTTCTCTACAAGGGCGCGACTGGCTTTAGACAAATCCCTGACTAGGGAACAACAAAATAATCAAGGTTCAAGGAAGAAACAAAGGTACCTTCACCAAGTTGAGTAAACTTCACGTAAGTAATCTCATCCCCCACTCGGCGAACCAGGGGAATGTCATTCATCATGAATTCTATAGCATCGACGTACGTCCAAGCATATGTTTTGATGCTCTTCATGAGATCCGCCACTTTTTCATCACTATCAGTCAGTATACGCAAGTCCCCAGCCATATGTTGAGGTTTAGCGTTCCAGTTTAATGGGAATCCAAGAGATTCGCTCTTTTCCACTTTGACAAAGAAAAACTTTTCGTCCCAAAGATGGACGTTTGACATCTTATCACTAAAAGGAGAATAACCTTTGAATTTGACAAAGGTGAAGAAAGATTCGGTTTAACGCTTCGAAGGCTTGTGAAGAGATCGGAAGACACGGGGAGTACAAGTTACCCCCAGATTCGAAGCTAAAAACAATCTAGAGCTATGTCCAACCAGCCATTTGGATGCAGATGGCAGACAGTGATCCCGAAGAACTCTAAAATATCCCCCATAATCTGGGGAAGAGGAAGGCGGAATCCTCTCTCCACATGACTCCTATATACAGAAAGGTATCCCCTAGGGAGATAGGCGGGTCGTTGATGAGCAGCTGCCAATTTGGTTTCATAATTTTTAATCCATGGATAACGATCCGCCAAATCGGCAAGATCCGCGGCACTCATGCGAGACGGAGTGATCTCCGCGCGAGGCTTCTTTTTTCTAATCGGGGTTGAAGGGGAAGCCTCCATTCCGGAAAAGCTCCTAGGGTCTATCGCTAGAGCGGCGGAAGGGTCCTAGATTTCAATTAAACGGGGGCGACGATTCCTACGCTCTCTCACCGTATTGCGTAACTCGGATAAATCGCAACTAGGGGTGCTTTCGGAAGAATTAGAGCTCTCGGAAGAAGTCCAACTAAACAAAGGCTCAGAGGAAGTGGTCAAATCGAAGAGTTCAGTAGTAGAACCAGAGGAGGAACTCATAAAAACCCAGATGACAACAAGAATAGGACAAGAAGGTTAACTTACATGGAAAATCGGAAGCTTCAAAGATTCTTGACGCAAGAAAAGCTCTGGAAAAACGCAAGCAAAATCGAAGGAAAATTAGCAAATGAAGAAGAAAGGAAAAAAAAGAGTCTGAAGAAGGTGCCGCCACTTAGCTCTATCTATGTGTCCAGGACACCTGTCGCGCGATGAATGGTCTGGAACAGAGCGGTAATTAATGTGACGCATCATGACGGCACGCCAAGAAGTGCAAAAGCCCTAAAGGACTTTAACGTTACTTGGGGGGGCTTCTGATAACATCAAGATATTATTTACGGGACCAAAAGGGATATTAGCCAAAACGACCGCGTATCTAAGTAATCGGGAAAGCTATGGCGTATCACGCAAGCTACTAAAGTGGCGGATCATAGGGATTCCTCCACACGCTATCCATAGTCAAACCTATAGGAGACCCGTCATCACGCCTTGATCCGCCCACAAGATAAGTACGCTGATTCCCGATAAAGGTAACTGATAGACCCATTAATAAGCTAACGGTCATACTTGAATGAGATTAGTAACCGCCATTAATGGAGCATTAATGGAGACTTTCTAGCTACCGAGAGTTACAACTACATGACTATAAATAGCTTGCATCCCAAGCTATTGAGGTACAAATTCACGCTCTCTTAAACCTTACTTTGTCATTACAGTTTGTTCTTTTACTATATACTGACTTTGGCATCGGAGCTTCCCCCCGTCGAACCCAACGACGCCCCCCCTGCAGGGAAGGATTCTGATCAAGAGTTCAGCACCAGTCATCAATTGGTGCGGTGAACGTGGAGGTTCTAATCCAAAAAGGACTTAGTTCACAACCCAAACATGGCAAGTGGAGGGTCTAACCCCTCAACCGGAACTACAATACCATCCGTACCACCATCAGTTAACCCCCCTATAAACGCTGGTCGCGTTGATCCCGATGCGCCAACCGTCCATGATGAAAGGGACATGTCGCCAGAATCCTTCTGGGAGATTTACGCAAGTGCCGTAGGGAGAGAGCATGGACCCATTATGGAGGGTCGATTGAGGGCCTATCTAGAGAACCAGGATGTAGGTGGACCCACGACAGGGACTATTCCCTTGCTGAATCATCATCGCCCGCCAAGACCAACCATATCACAATGGCAAGGTGTCTATTATAGACCCGGTGCTTTCCGTGATTCGTCATTTTTGCTCTCTCAACCCGTGGATTCAACAATCATTAATCCGGAGCTCGCTAGTCATATACCAATAAACCGAAGGTTATTTTCCGATATACCCGAAGGAAGCCGCAGGAATGATCAAGCTCCCTTGAGGAACACGACAAACCCGGGAATTACTATTGGCGGACCTCGAGCTCCTCTAGTGCAAATCGGAATGCCGGCGGATCTGGGACAAAATAACACAGTGACAGATCAACCAGAAGCCGGACGTGATGGTCACAGACATAGGAGATGAACCAGATCACATGGGAAAGGACGATCCAAATCCCGTTCTCATCGTAGACGCCGAACTAGATCTTCCCGGCGTGGAAGATCGCTCCCACCTCCAAAGCGAAGGGAGGATGAATGTCGAGCTGGGTCACCTCACCAGGTCATCCAACACCCGCCACCAAATCAAGGAGGAGGTGGACGGTCTCCACCAAGGGGGCGTGGCGGCGGTGGAAGAAGGTCACCATCAGAGCCTTCATCAGAATCCAGCTCGTCTTCCTCATAGCGAAGCAGGTCTCATAGTAGGAGATGCCCAAGAAGGGGTTGAGGTTCTATGGCGGATCAGATTAGGGCAGAGATACGCAGACAGAATGAGGAGAATGCTAGGCACAATCCGTTCGCCAACTGAGAATCGCCCTTCACTGCGTGGATTGAAGCCGAGGAAACTGATAGGTATTTTAAGATCCCGAACATACCAGCCTACTCCGGTGAGGATAATCTTGAAGCTCATGCAAGGAAGTATCGCATGTTGCTTGGACTTAACCGTGCAAGTGAAGCAGTGTTGTGCCGGATGTTCATCACCATGCTGAAAGGTCCGGCGTACGATTGGTTCCAATCTCTCCCCCCAGGATCGATAGATAGCTGGGATCAGTTGAGCAGGGAATTTTGCACAAAGTTTGCAGGATGCATCCCGCCAGTGATTAAATCGCGAAATCTCTTCGAGCTAAAGCAAAAATAAAATGAGTCTCTTCGGGAGTATGTCGACAACTTCAATAAATTATGCATCCGCATGGTGGATGTGGATCTCTCCATGGCAGTTGAAGCAGTGGTGAAAAATACAACCTGCAAGAGCTTGCAGGTGGATCTAATCAGAAACAAACCAAAAACTATGGCAGAGCTGATGGAAAGATGTAAGGATTTAATGGAAGTTGATGATATCCGAAGAGATTCGGCGTCTCCTCCTAAAAGAGGGAAAGGCGAATCCCAAAGGCGGGATAAGGAAAAAGAAAAGCCCTCTGACTCATCCTCCCGGAATAGGTGAAGAGGCTCTAGGAATAAATCAGCATATACGCCATCGTTTATGCCGTTAAACGCCTCCAAAAGTGAAGTGCTAATATGGATAGAAAACAGCCAACACAAACGGAGCATTTCATACCCCGAACCAAAAGGGGGAGAGTACACCAATACGGGGAGTGATGCTCGTAAAGTATATAGCAGTTAATAGGACAAGTGTATCCTATCGCAACAAGTAATAAAGTGCTAAGCACGAGATCGAACCACAAGGACTATTCGTTATAACTAGCAAATCTACCTAGAATGATCGAACCACAATTGTTTGGGAGATTAAATATGTTGTAGAGTGATTAAAGAGGAAACTATCTAAAATAAAAGTTAAAAACATTTTTTTAGGGAAGAGTTCGAATTAATTTATGACACAATCTAAGATGGGGATTCCCTCGATTGGATTCCAAATGTGATTTGGGATTTAGTTTCATATCTTAATGATAATTGACGGTAACCACCTAATTAACCACGTGAAATTGTCAGTCTCTTGTAGTCTATTCACATGCATTTGGTTAATGGCTTGATTAGGCATAAAACCTAGGGCATGTAAAGCATTAGGGTCTGTGGTGGTTAAGGCTAAAGCCGTAGCCCAGCCATAGCCCGCACTCCTATTGGTCTCTAGCGAGGTCAGATTATGCTAATTCGGATTAGGCAACTCCTTGGTCAGGTATCTACCTATCTGCAATCCTAAATTTGCCAGATTCAAGGCATTAGGTTCTGCTAAGTCAGGCTAAGTGATCATCATCGATTCTCATTCTAGCATTCATCATATCTCTTGACAAATCCAGGCATTAAGCTCACATAATCTAATCAATTGGAAACTATCCATGAAACTAAATCCCTAATCATACATGGTTACGCAATCAATTCATCCCCATCCCAGATTGGATGGGGATTAGTTCATAGTTAAACCAATCATCTCACATAGGCATAAATTTTCAACATGAATCATCATTAATTAAAGAAGCAAAAAGTAAAAGACGGATTCAGGAGTTTAGAAATCTAAAACCCGGTTTGTCTGATTCTGATTACACAATGGCGAGAACTCCCCTCACCAATCTTCAATAAAACAACAATTACAATGGAAGAAAAACCCTAAAATTTACTGAAAAAGAAAGAAGGAGGAAGAAAAGATCAATTGAGCAGACAAAGAAAAAGGTAACCCTCACAAAGGAGGCTTGCAGTTCTATTTATAGTGGTAAGTGTTTTAAGGGGTATTTTGGGCATTTTTCAGGCCCAAATTCGCGCCCTGGAGGTGAGAAGACGCTGGGGAATTGTTCCCAGCGTCTCGTCCCGTCGAGACCAGAGATGTCTCGGCGAGACGAGAGGGTGTCTCGACGAGACACTTGACATCTCGTCGAGACACCACGTGATGGTGTTCTCGTTGGGGACCCTCGGGCCGCCTCGTCTCGGTAAGACATAATGTGTCTCGGCGAGACGAGGGCCTGTCTCGACGAGACAGGCACTGTCTCGGCGAGATAACTGCTGGGAAGTCCACGAACCCCTCCTGGATGCATCTGTTTCGGTCCCTGCTTCCATTATTTGATCCGGTGGTCTCTGGACTGTCCGGAAATGCTCAAAACGTCCTAAAAGCGCCTGAAAATACAGAGAAAGCCATAAGTAACGGAAATTATTGCTTTTAACTAAAAGATAGCAGAATGATATGAGGTTGAGCAAAAATAAAGCAAAAACGAACAGGAAATGATCCTAAAATCCCCATATAAATGGGAGCTATCAACCCCCCCACACTTGAGTCTTGCTTGTCCTCAAGCAAGAAGGAGTAGAAAGCAGCGAAATTTCAACGAATAGCTCCCGTACACAGACAAGGATCTATTGTACTTTTATAGTCCATACGGTTTCAGACTACTCTAGTTGCAATTTAAAAACAAGGTGAACCTCGTATAAATTCCCCAAAACTGATTATTTAGTTTTATCAACCAACACTTCGCGACAATGGAAGGCGAGGACTAAAGTTGTATGCTCACAGGTGGTCGCTCTTACGCTCAAGTGTTTGGATGTCTTGTGAATTTGGCAAGCTCTCTACAGTGTATTTGCACAAAATGGTCACGTTGGAATTGCATCATCCATCCGGTTGAAATCACGCATCATAAATAAACAAGATCAGAGGTCTTTAAAGGGATGTGACGTAGGCTAAGGTTTGGGGGTAGGAAGAAGGTAATTTGGGCAAAAAGTTAATGACTCAACTTCAAAGACTGACACACTTTTGTTTTTTAAGCTCAAGGTTGTTTAATTTCAGTTCGGGAAGCAGTTAGAGATGTCATTTGTCCTTTCCTCTGCATATTCTTCGGTTCACCTTTTTTTTTTAATAATAAATTCGCTTTTCTTTTCCTTTTGAGGTGGAGGGGACATCGAGTCAATTTGATACTTCTTCTGTTTGGGATTACAACCTTTTAGTGATCGCTAATTGAAGCTCAGAGGATGTGTGCCTAATGATTTAAGTTAAGTCAATTAACTCGGGTAAGGAAAGGTATTTAGGAAGGCTAAGGGCTTGTAACAAGGTCGATCAAAGGAAATGGGAAAATTAGGCTCAAAGGGGTTTATCTAGTGGAGTTTGTAAAGGATTTTGGGCTAATAAAAAACTGGCTGTATTCACAAATGGATACTCCTAGATTGCCTAATCATCTCAGGTTTACCTATAACACAACATTCAACCAGTATTGGATGCAATTCCTATGAGCAAAAAGGCAATAACTGTAATCCCACACCTAAGAGATCGATTGTTCCTAAAATGAGTCTAAAATTTCGACCTTTAGGCTCTAGCTCACAATTTCAGGGTTATTTACAACAATCCTTGCCTCGCCTAACGATACGTTCCATGTCAGTCTTAGTTAAATAACACTCTTTGGGGGCTTAAATGTTGTTCACAAGTTTTTGCATGCATCGATTTCACTGAACTTTCAGACTTTCAAGCACAATTTCAACTGTAGTGTCAGGCATGCTAAACGCCTGAAAAATCAACTGCCTGAGATTCTAATCCTTTTTATTTCTGACTAATGACAGCAAAAACAAAGTCTCCAAACAAAAATGCAAAGCATGCAATAATTGGTATATGTACAAAATGTTCTATCCTATTTGTCTCCCCCCCCCCCCACACTAGATTATGCATAGAAATCCCAACATATGCATATTAGAAAGCAAACCATAAGTGAAAGAAGAGAAATAGGATAGTAGAAACTCCCTTATTGGGCGTCCATGTAACGCAGTGTCTCCACTACGCCCAAGTCAGCTTCATAGATTTTTAGACGCTGCCCATTGACCTTGAACGGGGTACTGTTGCCGTTTGTGATCTCCACTGCTCCATAGGAGAATAACTGGGTGACCTCGAATGGCCCATACCACCTTGACTTCAACTTCCCCGGAAATAATCGTTGTCTGGTGTTATATAGCAACATCTTATCCCCGACCTCAAAGTGACGTTTGATTATTCTTTTGTCGTGCCATCTTTTTGTTTTTTCCTTGTAAATCCGAGAGCTCTCATAAGCGTCAAGCCTGAACTCTTCCAAAGCATCCAACTGTAGTAAACGGTTTTCTCCTGCAACTCTTGCATCAAAATTTAGAAAACGTGTAGCCCAATAGGCTCTATGTTCGAGTTCGACAGGAAGATGGCATGCTTTACCATACACTAGCCTAAATGGAGACATGCCAATTGGTGTTTTAAACGCAGTCCTGTATGCCCATAGTGCATCGTCCAATTTGAGAGACCAATTATTTCTAGAGGAATTCACAGTTTTTTCAAGAATAGCTTTGATTTCTCTATTAGAAACTTCTACTTGGCCACTGGTTTGGGGGTGGTACGGGGTTGCCACTTTATGAGTGACCCCGTATTTATGCAGGACCTGTCTAAACGCCTGGTTGCAGAAATGGGATCCGCCATCACTAATAATGGTGCGGGGGGTGCCGAACCGTGTGAAAATGTTCTTTTGCAAGAATCGGATGACAGCCCGCGCATCATTATTAGGTAAGGCTACAGCTTCAACCCATTTGGAGACGTAGTCTACAGCTACAAGGATGTACTCGTTATTGAACGACTTCGGGAAAGGGCCCATGAAGTCTATTCCCCAAACATCAAAAAATTCACAGACTAAAATGGGTTTCATAGGCATTGCATGTCTATGTGAAATGTTCCCAGTACGTTGACACTTATCGCAGTTTTTAACAAAATCAAAAGCATCACGAAAAATGGTGGGCCAATAAAGCCCACTCTGAAGTACCTTAGCTGCCGTTCTATTCGCTCCGTGGTGTCCACCTACCTCTTTGGAGTGGCAAAATGCAAGGACAGAGGCAGTCTCCTCTTCAGGTATGCACCGGCGAATAATGTTGTCACCATAGACCTTGAACAAATAGGGGTCATCCCAAAAATATTGTTTCGCATCATGCATGAATTTTCTCCGCTGTTGGTAGGAGAACTCGGGTGGAATCACCTTTCCTACAAGGAAGTTAGCAAAATCAGCAAACCAAGGTACATGTTGTATTGACAGCAAGTATTCATCTGGGAACTTCTCTTGGATGTCTGCAGTTGTTTCCTCATTCCTTTCCTCCTGTTCCAATCTGGAGAGGTGATCAGCAACCACATTCTCCACGCCCTTCTTATCTCGTATCTCCAGATCAAACTCTTGCAGTAACAAGATCCACCTAAGGAGTCTAGGTTTCTCATCCTGCTTAGAAAACAAATACCTTAATGCAGCATGATCAGTGTAAACAATGACTTTGGACAGCACTAAATATGAACGAAATTTTTCAAGTGCAAAAATCACGGCTAATAGTTCCTTCTCTGTGGTTGTATAATTTACTTGGGCATCATTAAGGGTTTTACTAGCGTAAGAAATTGGTTGACAAATTTTGTCCACTTTCTGCCCTAAGCATGCACCTACGGCTGTGTCGCTAGCATCGCACATTAGTTCGAAGGGTAAATCCCAATTGGGGCTAACCATAATGGGAGCTGCTGTTAGTTTATCCTTCAAGGTATTGAAAGATTCTAGGCACTCGGGTGTGAAAACGAAAGTAGCATCCTTCATTAGTAATTGGGTCATAGGCCTGGAAATTTTAGAAAAATCTTTTATGAAACGTCTATAAAAACCAGCATGGCCCAAAAAACTCCTGACTGCTTTGACATTGGAGGGAGGGGGCAATTTTTCAATGACCTCAATTTTAGCCGGGTCTACCTCAATACCTTTTTGTGACACCTTATGGCCTAAAACAATACATTCAGTGACCATAAACTGACATTTTTCCCAGTTTAAGACTAGATCAGTTTCTTCACATCTTTGTAACATTAAATCTAAGTTATGCAAACAACTATCAAAGGTTGTCCCAAAAATAGAAAAATCGTCCATAAAGACCTCCATGAAATTTTCTATCATGTCAGAAAATATAGCTGTCATGCACCTCTGAAACGTAGCAGGTGCATTGCATAGCCCAAAGGGCATCCGTCTATATGCAAAAGTCCCAAAAGGGCATGTGAAAATGGTCTTCTCCTGATCATCAGGATCCACTGAGATTTGCATGTAGCCCGAATACCCATCCATACAACAGAAGAAGAACTTACCTGCCATGCGTTCAAGCATTTGATCGATGAACGGAAGGGGGAAATGGTCCTTCCGGGTGGCGTCATTCAATTTCCTGAAATCCACACACATTCGCCACCCTGTCGTTTTTCGCACCGGAATCAACTCATTCTTCTCGTTCAACGTCACGGTTGTGCCTCCTTTCTTCGGTACCATATGCACAGGACTCACCCACTAGCTGTCGGAGATTGGAAAGATCATCCCTGCATCAAGCAGCTTAATCACCTCAGCCTTCACCACTTCCTTCATTTTTGGATTAAGCCTTCTCTGTGGTTGAGCAGCCGGCTTTACTTTCTCTTCCATATAGATCCGATGTTCGCAAAGTGATGGGCTGATCCCTTTTATGTCAGACATTTGCCATCCAAAAGCCCCCTTATGCTTCCTTAGCACCTCCACCAGACGATCTTCCTCATGACCTGTAAGTTCAGCAGAAATAATTACAGGTAAGAATACAGGTGGTGCTAAGAATACATATTTTAAATGCGCAGGCAAAGGTTTTAGATCGAGTGTCGGTGGTTCTTCAATTGACGTTTTAGGCCTTGTTTTGGTTTCCCTCTCTAGGAGTTCATCGTGCCTGGCCCAATTACATTCTTCTTCACTGCCATCCTCACTCCCTTCATCTGATAGTTCTTCCTCTTCCAGTTCGATGTTCAGATTCTTCACCTCGTTCTCCTGAAAAGTTCTCTCGACCAGAGTATCAGTAAGGCTCAAGAAATTACAACATTCGTCATCGTTGGGAAATTTCATGGATTTCAGAATATTGAATTCTACTTCTTCATTCTGTAAACGGAGAATTAATTTTCCCCCTTCGACATCAATCAGAGTCCGTCCTGTAGCGAGGAAAGGTCTCCCTAATAAGATAGGCACATGATCGTCCTCTTCGATGTCCATTATCATAAAATCTGCTGGAAAAATGAACTGGTCTACCTTTACCAAAAGGTCTTCTACCACTCCCACTGGTCGTCTTATTGATCTGTCAGCTAGCTGTATGGTGACTGATGTAGGTTTAGGATCTCCCATCCCCAGTTTCCTGTAAACAGATAAAGGCATCAAGTTAATGCTTGCCCCTAGATCACATAAGGCACGTTTAAAATGCACTTTGCCTATTGTACAGGGTATGCTAAAACTTCCCGGGTCCTTTGATTTTTTTGGGAGAGGGTTTGTGAGCATCGCAGAGCATTCCTGACTCAGCATTACGGTCTCATGATCTCCTAATCTTTTCTTTTTAGAGATTAATTCTTTCAAAAACTTTCCATACACAGGCATATTCTCAAGAAGTTCAAGGAATGGGAGATTAATCTCTATTTTCTTAAACACATTAAGCATCTTTGAATAATCCTTATCTAATTTAGATCTTCTAGCAGTAGGATAAGGTAATGTTACCTGTGTTGGCTGTTCAGCAGTGTCAGTTAATGAAGCCGGATCAGAATTACTTACTTGGGACGAAGATGGGGCCGATAGGAGATTACCAGTAACTGGGTCTAACCCCTCATCACGTTGAGGTACGAACTGTGGTCCTTTGACCTGTGTTCCACTCCTGAGTGTGATTGCTCGTGCTTCCTCTTCTGCCATCTTACTCACTTGCTTCTGAAGCCTTTGATGGAATGCTTCATTGTTTGCGAATCTGCTCTCTAGGGCACTCATACTTTCTATCAGAGCGTCCATTACCCTTTCCAGGTCGAATGCAGAACTGGTCCTTCTCTGCCCGTCCTGCCTTGAACGGAGGATCTGTTGGAACACTACGGGACAAGCTACACTTTTGTGGCATCCGTTGCAAACCTCGCAGCTCGCTACTGCTCCTGGTGAGCTCATGTGACTTCCTAGCAGAGCTACCTTTTCTGCGAGTGCTGCTATCTGACACCCCCCATTGCACTCCTCTGATGTTGTGACCCTGCTCTGAAGCGGCTTTACATCTTGCCAACATGCACTCCGTTCGGCCAATTCTTTCACCAGATTATAAGCCTGTATTGCGGTTTTGTTAAACAGATTCCCTCCTGCCGATGTATCAAGAAAAGCGCGGCTGACAGGCGATATTCCCGAGTAGAACATATCCACGAGTTGGTATCGCTGGTAATTGTGGTGGGGGCACCTTCTCAACAACCTCTGGAATCTTTCCTAGGCTAGATGCAGGTTCTCACTCTCAGTCTGCCTAAACGATGCGATTTCGCTTCTGAACTGTGCAGTCTTTGATGGGGGAAAGTATTTTGCTAGGAAAGCTGATACTGTATTGTCCCAATTGGTGAGAGACCCTGGCTCGACTGAATGTAACCATTCTGCAGCTTCTTCTTTTAAGGAAAATCTGAACAACTTCTGGTAGACTTGCTCAGACGTCACTTCTTCGCACTTGAAGGTGCTGCATTATTCTACGAATCTGTCAAGGTGTGAATTGGGATCTTCGTAGTAATCCCCCCTGAACTGTCCCGAGTTCTGAATCATCTGGATCATCGCTGGTCTGATTTCGAATGATTCTGCTGTTATTGCTGGCTCTAGGATACCAGAGGTGCTTGTCGATCGTCTCGCCTTAAGCAGCTCCATCATTGACATATCCTCGGCCATTGTATTCTCGATTCAACCCCTGCAAGAACAGTTTCAGCTTATGAAATCAGATAAGAGTATGACCAATTACCGGTCCCTCGGTTGGAAAAATCCCAAACAATTATTCAACCATCGTAGTGAATTAAGTAATTGTAAACAAAATAGTCCCCGGCAACGGCGCCAAAAACTTGATGCTCGTAAAGTATATAGCAGTTAATAGGACAAGTGTATCCTATCGCAACAAGTAATAAAGTGCTAAGCACGAGATCGAACCACAAGGACTATTCGTTATAACTAGCAAATCTACCTAGAATGATCGAACCACAATTGTTTGGGAGATTAAATATGTTGTAGAGTGATTAAAGAGGAAAGTATCTAAAATAAAAGTTAAAAACGTTTTTTAGGGAAGAGTTCGAATTAATTTATGACACAATCTAAGATTGGGATTCCCTCGATTGGATTCCAAATGTGATTTGGGATTTAGTTTCATATCTTAATGATAATTGACGGTAACCACCTAATTAACCACGTGAAATTGTCAGTCTCTTGTAGTCTATTCACATGCATTTGGTTAATGGCTTGATTAGGCATAAAACCTAGGGCATGTAAAGCATTAGGGTCTGTGGTGGTTAAGGCTAAAGCCGTAGCCCAGCCATAGCCCGCACTCCTATTGGTCTCTAGCGAGGTCAGATTATGCTAATTCGGATTAGTCAACTCTTTGGTCAGGTATCTACCTATCTGCAATCCTAAATTTGCCAGATTCAAGGCATTAGGTTCTGCTAAGTCAGGCTAAGTGATCATCATCGATTCTCATTCTAGCATTCATCCTATCTCTTGACAAATCCAGGCATTAAGCTCAAATAATCTAATCAATTGGAAACTATCCATGAAACTAAATCCCTAATCATACATGGTTACGCAATCAATTCATCCCCATCCCAGATTGGATGGGGATTAGTTCATAGTTAAACCAATCATCTCACATAGGCATAAATTTTCAACATGAATCATCATTAATTAAAGAAGCAAAAAGTAAAAGACGGATTCAGGAGTTTAGAAATCTAAAACCCGGTTTGTCTAATTCTGATTACACAATGGCGAGAACTCCCGTCACCAATCTCCAATAAAACAACAATTACAATGGAAGAAAAACCCTAAAATTTACTGAAAAAGAAAGAAGGAGGAAGAAAAGATCAATTGAGCAGACAAAGAAAAAGGTAACCCTCACAAAGGAGGCTTGCTGTTCTATTTATAGTGGTAAGTGTTTTAAGGGGTATTTTGGGAAATTTTTCAGGCCCAAATTCGCGCCCTGGAGGTGAGAAGACGCTGGGGAATTGTTCCCAGCGTCTCGTCCCGTCGAGACCAGAGATGTCTCGGCGAGACGAGAGGGTGTCTCGATGAGACACTTGACATCTCGTCGAGACACCACGTGATGGTGTTCTCATTGGGGACCCTCAGGCCGCCTCATCTCGGTGAGACATAATGTGTCTCGGCGAGACGAGGGCCTGTCTCGACGAGACAGGCACTGTCTCGGTGAGATAACTGCTGGGAAGTCCACGAACCCCTCCTAGATGCATCTGTTTCGGAACCTGCTTCCATTATTTGATCCGGTGGTCTCTGGACTGTCCGAAAATGCTCAAAACGTCCTAAAAGCGCCTGAAAATACAGAGAAAGCCATAAGTAACGGAAATTATTGCTTTTAACTAAAAGATAGCAGAATGATATGAGGTTGAGCAAAAATAAAGCAAAAACGAACAGGAAATGATCCTAAAATCCCCATATAAATGGGAGCTATCAGGGAGAAACCCCAAGAATTATTGCAAGTATCACAGGAGGAAGGGCCATGAAACAGATGCATCCTGGGAGCTGGCTAGGGAGATTGAAAGGCTTATTGAGAGAGGAAAACTGGACAGGTTCGTCCAGAACGACAAGAAAGGAGATGGCGATAAACCAAGAGATGAGCCGAAGAAGAAGGCTAAGGGGGTCATTAATGTCATCGCTGGCGGACCAGGGTACCAGCCTACAGTAAAGAAGGCGAAAACACTCGCTCTAGATAGAGCATCACTTAATCGCCCCTTTGCAGATGTTGGTCTAGCGATCCCCCCACATGCAGATGCCCTCGTCATCACCATGATGGTGGAAGGATGGGAAATAAAGAGAGTAATGATAGACACTGGCAGTTCATGCAATGTCATCACTAGAGGAGCATTCACCAAGCTCAAGGTTGATCCTATTCAAGTAGAGACCACCATCGTAGATATCCTGGGAGTAACAGTTCACACAATCCAGACAAAGGGACAAGTGACGCTGGAATACGAATTAGCAGATGAAGATCAGGTGTGGATGGGAGATCTGGAGTTCTCCATCATGGACGGTCAATTGGCATACAACATCATCTTGGGGCGTCCTTTTATCTCAGAGGTGGCGGCTCTCATATCGATACGCCATTTAACGATGTACATCCCTACTGCCAAGGGAGGAGTGATGATGAAGGGGAACTAGAAGGTTACTCAGGAGACATACTCTGCATCCTTGTTGATCCGCCCACAGTCCAAGGATGATGAAGAAGATGAGCTTGTTACGACGGCCCTTGGAGATACAGAAATGTTCCTCATTGCAGATGGTAAGCAGGTACGAATCGCCAAAGGGCTAAGAGTTGAGATTAAAGAAGATGTTACGAAAGTTCTCCTCGAATCAGAAGACGTGTTCGCATGGAAGGATGAGATCCTCACATGGGTCAGTCCAGATGTGATCACTCATAAACTTAATATCGCTGAAGATGCGGTCCCTGTAGCTCAGAAGAGAAGGAATCACGGTCCAGAGAGGCAGAAAGTGATCGAGGAAGAGATATCTAAACTGAAGAAGGCAGACACCATTGAGGAAGTTATTTATACGCAATGGCTGGCCAATGTGGTCCTAGTTAAGAAGGCAGGCGGATCATACCGTATGTGTATCGATTTCACGGACCTAAATAAAGCTTGTCCCAAAGACAACTACCCTCTGCCTTGCATTGATATCCTAGTTGATGGAACCGCAGGACATGCAGTATATTCCTTCACAGATGTGAAGTCGAGCTATCACCAGATCCTCATGGAGCCATCGGATAGGATCAAAACTTCCTTTGTAACTCACCAGGCGACTTATTGCTTCAAGGTCATGCCTTTTGGGCTTAAGAACGCCGAAGCTACTTACCAGCGGATGATGAACAAGATATTCGAAGGAAGGAAGGGTGAGAACTTCTCAGTTTACGTGGATGACATGATCATTAAGAGCACCACCATGGAGAAGCATGCAGAGGACATAAGAGAGGTCTTAGGAGTCCTTCGCCATCACAACATTAAGCTAAATCCTGAGAAGTGTACTTTCGGAGCAACTTATGGAAAATTCTTGGGATATATGATCAGCGAGAAAGGAGTAGGTCCCAATCTAGATAAAATCAAAGTTGTACTAGACATGAAGGCACCGCAAAATGTCAGAGAAGTGCAACGCCTTAATGGGCAGCACTTGGTCGATTCATCTCATGTTCTGCTCGTAGATGCCAACCTTTTTATGAAGTGATAAAAAACAGAAAGCATTTGAGTGGAACGAAGATTGCAAGCAATCCTTCGAAGGGATCAAACGCTTCCTCTCGGAACCACCTCTAATGAGCAGACCTTTGGAAGGTGAGAATCTTTACATGTATGTCTCTGTTACTGATAAAGTGGTTTGTGCTGTCATGATAAGGGAAGAAGATGGCCGACAATATCCAATCTATTATTTAAGCAAAGTCCTAAAGGATGCCGAAACTCGGTATTCAAGATTGGATAAGATGGCATTGGCTGTGGTCACCACTTCGATTCGCCTGAGACCTTATTTTCAAGCACACACAGTCATCGTTCGCACCAACATACCCATGAGGAAGGTATTACAAAAGCCAGAAACTTTAGGGAGGTTGATGGAGTGGGCGATCCGCCTAGGCGAGTTTGATGTTCGTTATGAAGGTCGATCCGCCTTGAAAGCCAAGTTTTGGCAGACTTTGTGAACGAATTCACCGAAGAGGGCGTGAACCTTCCTAAACCAAAAGTGGAGGAATGGACGATGTACACGGATGGCGCTTCTTCAGCGGAAGGTGCAGGAATAGGCGTAGTAATCAAGGGACCTCACTACATCAAGTTACATTATGCATCGAAGTTAGAGTTCCCTGCAACAAATAATGTCGCAGAATATGAAGCCTTAATATTGGGGCTACGCCTACTAAAGGAGATTACGCCAGAGCGAGTTGTGATCTATAGCGACTCTAAGCTAATGGTCAACCAGGTGATCAAAAACTTTGATGTAAAAGATGAAACTCTGGTCAAATATGTAGAGGAGGTCAAAAAGCTATTAAACCATCTAGAAATCAAAGAAACCAAATGGGAGCTAGTTCATGTGCTGCGAGGATCAAACACGGAAGCGGATCACCTGGCTAAACTGGCTTCAAGCAAAGATCAGTGGGCGGACCTGCAATGCCCATTCGAGGTGAAAACTAGACCGGCATTCACCCCAGAAGTCGTAGCTCTCCTTACATCTGCCGTGGGAGATTGGAGATCGTCGATCCAGCAGTATCTCACAAACGGGACTTTGCCTCAAGACAAAGAGGAAGCCAGACAGACGGTAAGAAAAGCGGCATACTTCTCTATAATAAATGGCCAGCTGTACAGGAAATCTTTTGGACACCCCTGGTTGAAGTGCGTTGCGATGGAAGAAGGACAGGAAATCCTCAAGGAGTTACATGAAGGTGCTTGCGGAGCCCATGAAGCATCCGCCTCCATTCTGAAAAAGTCCAGGTTATCTGGATTTTATTGGCCTACGGCGGAACTCGATGCTCAAAAGCTGGTAGAGACCTGTCATAATTGCCAAGTCCATGAAAATGAGTCTCACACGACTAAGCACCTACAAAAACCCATTATTGAAGGACGACCTTTTTCCATCTGGGGTATCGACATTGTCGGTCCTTTTCCTCCTACTAAGAGACAAAGGAAATATGTGATAATAGCTATTGATCACTTTACGAAGTGGGTAGAGGCCGAAGCTGTCTCCTCCATAAACGCGGAGCGAATGGTCGAGTTTGTAAGGGATAATATCGTCGGAAGATTCAGAGTCCCTCGCACAATTATCACCGACAATGGGACACAGTTCAATTATGGGGAGTTTAGAGCATTCTGCGAAAGTCAAGGCATTCAGAACAAGTTTGCCTCAGTTTACTACCCCCAATCCAACGAGATGACTGAAGTTACAAATCGAACAATCGTTAAAGGCATAAAAAAGAGACTGGGGGAGCATAACAAAAAATGGGATGATCAGCTGATGAATGTACTATGGGCATACAGAACCACTCCTCGGACAGCAACAGGTGAATCACCGTTCGCCCTCTCCTATGGCGTAGAAGCTGTGATCCCCATAGAGATTCAGGTCCCTAGCGATAGAGTTTTATTCTATTGCGAAGACAAGAACGATCAAAGGTTGAGGGAAAGTCTCGATCAACTGGAGGCAAAAAGGGAAAAAGCATATGCACGAATGGCCGCCTACAAACAGCGAATTGCAGCCTATCATGACAAACACGTCAAGCTTATAGACTTGAATCCAGGAGATCAAGTGCTCCGAAAGGCGGACAAAGTTCAATCCACAGAGGGCAAAGGAAAGTTGGGAATCACCTGGACGGGGCCATACAAGATAGTCACCAAAATTGGACCCGCCACCTTCAAAATTCAAGATATGGAGGGGAACACACTGCCACGGACGTGGAATATTCAGAACCTCCGCAAGTATTTCACTAGAGAGTAAAATGTAACCAAGGTCTTGAGTACTCTTTTCCCTTTAGTAAGGTTTTATCCCATGTGGTTTTTCTTATTAAAGGTTTTAATAAGGCTCACACATAAGACCGATTTGCTGTAATAAAGGCGGATCGCCATCCAATAAAGAGAAATTTTCACTTATAATTTTCTTCTTAAGCATCTTGTTGCAGAAATATAAATATTCCAGATTCAAAAATAGGGAGGCAACAAAAGCATTCTTGTTGGAGTTTAGTGTCCTAAAGATAATTGTTTTAGGATATAAATATTAATGAATAAATTGTTTATTTAGTCATTTGTTTAATCAGATATATAACATTAAAATGTAACTATATATAAAGGCACAAATCTTTCATAAAGAAAGTAATCCTAAGTTTATTTAAGTAGTTATAAAGTGTTCATACAAGCATGAAGTGAGACTATACTTTATAATAGACCAATAGACTTAAAATCAACCCAAGTCAAGTAATATGTTATAGGGGTTGGCATATTACTGTTGAGACTTGCATGTAACAGTGTTTTCTATCGAGACAGAAAGCTGATCTCACAAGCTTTAGATATTTAGATATCTAGACAGTTACATGGATCCGGTGAAGGACTTCATTAGGATTGGGACCCGACTTGAGATAACAGCATGGATTAATTTATCTAAAAGTGTCAACTGTTCATCTCATTGGTATTAGTAGGTATAAATAATCCTCAGACTCAAACATTCGTTAATTAGTGATTCTGGATTATGAAGTCTGATACTTTGATTCTGTGCGAGCATGATCCAACAGGTGAAAGCCTGGGGTGTGTGAGAGCAGGGTTGGGTATCACACAAAGTAATTGCAAAATAGTTAATGTCAGATTGAGCATTCGTCACTCCCGATAAGTGGGAGATATATCCAAATGGCCACATGTGGTGAATTGACTGAAATCCTTGCAAGGTGACAGAGTTAAGAGTAGAAATGAACATTTCACTTAACTTATCTTTCAGAGTGAATTCAACCTGTACAAGTAAAACCGGACTCTTCGTTATATGTAACCTTGACACGTTCCATGGTTATAAGGAATTGACCGACAGAATATAGTTGATGAAGGATCGTATTATATTGTACCTAATACAGAAAGGTTAACGTCAGTTATCAACCTGACTTCTTAATTGCTCTTGGGGAATATCATAGGTTCTGCTAGTAACAGCTCGCGACGGTATTCCGTTATATATATGTTGGAATTAATCGTGATGAATAATTTCAAAGGATATATATGGCTAGTGGCAATAAAGAACCTAATGGGTCGCATATGGGACTTGGAATCGGAGGATGAAATGTAATTAGTGAGACACTATATATATGGGCCGAAATTTGTAGATTAATTAGGGATAAATTAATTTGATTAATAATTATAATTTGATTATGGTTATGAATTAAATTAAAGGATTATCTGATAATATTAATTAGAAGTTTTTATGTGATTGAAACTCTGATTAATTATCCCTAACATTAATTAATTATTAATTTGATTAATAATAATTATCTAGATATAATTAGTTATTATTTAGATAATAGTAAAGTGTTTATTTAATTATCTAATTAGGAATCCTATTCTGAATAAGATTCCAATTATTTAATTACCTAACACAATTGGGATTAGGGTTTTGAGAAGTCTATAAATAGACTCCTAACCCCATAATTCGGCCAACACACAACAAGGGGGCAAGAGGAACCGTTCCGAAACTGTCTCGGCTAATTACAATCTTTCTTACTCTCTCTTTGATCTCGTATCGATTTCTGTTAGAGGCAATCATTGCGATTGCTATTATTAAGGTTGATTACTGATTAGTTATTCTTTTCTGTGTTGTTTCTTTTGTTGTTCGTGATACACAGATTAAGAGTTGTGGGCACTTCGTTTGTAACTGTAGATAGTTCTTCAGAAAAGGTATTTCATTATATCCCTCTTTATATGAAATAACAATTAACAGATCTTGGAAAAAAAATAGATAAAATAGATAAAATTTTATTATTCCGATGCGCCTAGGCTTGTCTATTTTCCTTCATTGGTATCAGAGCCTATGTTAATCTGTTATTTCATATATGTAAATAAAAGGGTTTTCAATCAGATTGAATAGATTTATTGTTAGGTTAATTAATAAATTTGATTTAGTTAATTAATCTAAAGATAAATGGTTAAGATGAGATTAAGATGTTTTATGATTCGCTTAATTAACAAAGGGTTTGTAGAATTAAACGGTTGATTAAAACGATGTTTGTATATGTGATATACGTGTTTTGTGGATTAAGGGTTTTAACTGTTTGAATCGTTAAAAGAGTTAATTAGATTAATCTTTGAAAATTTGATTTTGTTAAACGATTTAAACGAAACGGTTAAAACCGATTAATTAGGGATATATATTGAAAAGGTTTATATATAATCATAAATTGGTTTATACGATTTATATATAAAAGTTTTATTTAAAAGTTTTGAATTAAAAGAGTTTTAATCTAAAACGATTTTGTTAAAGGAGTTTAATTTAATTAAAAGTTTTGTTTAAGTTATAAATAAAAAGTTTTAAAACAAGCTCCTGTTTTGCGCAGCCCTTCAAAAAATGTTGATGCTGCTAGGGTTCGAACCCTGGCCTTCTTACTTACACTCCACACTGCTTACCACTAAACCATTTACTTTCCTTGTGTATTCTGTCGCGTGCTGATTAATATACCAATGCTCTTGTAGCTTCTATTGTTTGATATTTGATGCATGCACTTATTAATATTGATTAAATTCGCATAATAATTATTAATAGAAAAAAACAAATGTGCACAATAATTAATTATTAATAAAAAAAAAAACCCAAGAACATGCTCTAATTTCTTATTTATTTAATTCCTCTATATTTTTTGTAATTTATGTTTTAAATTGTTAAGGACGATGTTCTAAATATTGTTACATATGTTCTAAACTTTATAATTTGTGTTCTAAAAATTAAGATAATTTTTTAAAAAAATAGTAAATATATGGGCCATTTTTTTTGTTCAAATAAAAAACTCACATTCTAAATAACATAACGTATGTTCTAAAAAACATAACATATGTTCTAAAGTTTATAGTTTGTGTTCCAAAAATTAAGTATAATTTTCTAAAAAAAGCAGTAGATATCTGGATCGTTTTTTCACTTGTTCTATAATATAATTTATAACTAATGTTCGAAAAATCATAACATGTGTTCTAAAAAACATAACGTATGTTCTAAAAAATATGTCGTACGTTCTAACTTCATAATTCGTGTTTTAAAAGTTAAAATATATGTTATAACGTATGTTTAAAAAAATATATAGTTTGTGTTCTAAAAATTAAGTATAATGTTCTAAAAAATCAGTAGATATCTCGATCGTTTTTTCATTTGTTCTATAATATAATTTATAACTCATGTTCGAAAAAACATAACACATGTTCTAAAAAAACATAACGTATGTTCTAAAAAATATGTCGTACGTTCTAAACTTCATAGTTCGTGTTTTAAAAGTTAAAATATATGTTCTAACGTATGTTTAAAAAAATATATTTTCTTATATAACATAAATTACAAAAATATAAAGGAATTAAATAAATAAGAAATTGGAGCATGTTTTTGGATTTTTTTCTATTAATAATTCATTATTATAGACATTTTCTTTCTTTTTTTTTGACATTTTCTTTCTATTAATAATTCATTATTATGCAAATTTCTTTTTTTTCTATTAATAATTTATTATTATGCACATTTAATCAATATAAATAAGTGGATGCATCAAATATTAAACAATAGAAGCTACAAGGGCATTGATGTATTAAGCAGTGCGCAACATAATACACAAGAAAAGCAAATGGTTTAGTGGTAAAGAGTGTGGAGTGTAAGTTAGGAGGCTAGGGTTCGAACCCCAGCAGCATTATCGTTTTTTATTAATTTTTACACTCAAAACTACGTAGTTTTGAGTGGTTCTCACCTAAGAAAGGGTTCTCACAAGAGCCATCTCCTATATATATATATATATATATATTGGTTTTTCAGAAAACTAAAATTAATATATATAGAATTAATTAATCCACTTGATTTAATCGTTGTCTATTTTAAATTGTATAGATTGAATTCAGTTGTCTAATTAAGATGTTTGATACGGTTAATTAGATAAACTATTTCATTGATACAAAATTAAAATTTAGGAACAATGAATCAGCCCATATAAATTTATTAATTGTTATAATTAATAAAAGGATGAGGTAATGATGGTATGTGTTTTAATTTGATTTTGCAAACCGTTTTGTGCTTAATAAATATACTTGATATATTAGTTAATCACGTTAAATGGTTTTTGTAAAATGATTAAACACAATGATGTATAATCTCTCGTCTTAAAAGTTTTGTATTCTGGAATTAATTTTACAAAGTTTAATTATTTGTATGTGATACGGTTGAATTAAATGCGTTAAATAATCTTGGTAAAATAATTCAACACAAATAATTAATATTTTATATAGTTGTATTTTGAAGTGTCTAATTAAGTTTATATTTGATATACTTTAATTAAGATAAAATATAGACGATACAAAATTAATTAAAGGTTAATTAGATAGTAAAGTTAGTTAAAGGACTAGATTGAAAATGTAATTAATCTAAAGGTTTAATTTGATTAACTTAAATATTAGATAAAGGGTTTATGTAATCAACCAATTAAATTCATTTAATTGAGTCTTTGCATGTTTGGAGTTATGGATATATTTGGACCCTCTATAATTGTTATTTAGTCTTTTGGTATTTTGGAACATAGGACATGCGTGTCCTGCCTTATCTACTCTCTATTGTAATTTCTCTTCTCATCTAATTCCCTTCAAATTAGTTGAAGTATTCTTTAGTAGTATAGAAATTGATATTGATGTAATTTCAAGGCGTCAAGGAAAAGACGGAGGACCCAAGGAGAAATATGTAATAGTTAGTATTTCCCTAGGTTTGACATTTTATTCCGTTTCTGGCTCAACGGAATAATTTAGATAATATGTCCATAACTACCAATGTAAATTGTATGTGTCTGATGTATGCTAAAGCAAATCAAGACTAGGTTAGATTATGAGACTTAAAATAAAAATCCCTCACTAATTAAAAGTTAAGTAAATAAGCAAGTTATTGAAATCGGTTGCCCCTCCCTAATATTATAATTCAGCCGGCAGTACTGGGGGCCTTTGGGTTGTTGAGCAAACTCAAGCTCGGGGTCTTATGGTAACACCTGAATTATCGAAAAATCGTTTTTCACGATTATGGGGTAATGCTTAAATTAGGCTAGAATAATTGGATGAGCAAACTCATGTTATTCTAACCTAATGGGCAATATGGTTGGGATTGATAAACGACACATATCAATTAGTAATGTGGTTAGTAACCCAACAACCTAGAAGTCACATGTTTGATGTGATTGATTACATGAATCTACCTAATGAATGAAACTAGCTTGTTGAGCAAACTCAAGGTGAAATTTCAGGAGTTAGGATTCTAGCTCATTAAAGGGTTTGTGAAATTCTTCGAATTAATATAGAGGGTTATTAATTTGGTAAAATAGTGGGAGAAATTTAAAAACATAAAAGACCGACGTATTTAAATTGTAAATGAATTAAACAAATGAATAACATCCGTCACTCTATCTCACTCTCAAGTAAATACTCTGAATCATCATATCTAAAATGGATCTATGTAATATTTTACCGATAACAAATTGAATAGTTCAAAATTCACCAACTATTTTGGCAAACTCAAAATTGTTTTGAGGATTCGAAATGATTGGGTATGTATTAAAATACACTGATACCCATCATCAAAATTGTTTTGAAGTTCGAAAAGATTGGGTATGTATTAAGATACGTCAATACCCAATGTCCTTGTTGATGATGCTCCTGTTAAGAGGATTGATGTTTACCGGAAGCACCAATCAGATGACGAACGTACATGATGTATCGTACTTGCAGTTATGGCACTAGAGCTACAAAAGCAACATGAGAACATGGATACATATTCCATGGTTATACACTTGGAAGAGGTGTTTTGAGAAACATACTCAAATGCGGACGCTATGAGATAGCGATGAATGATTCGCTCCAAGATGCAAGAAGGTTCTTCTGTTGTGGCACTTTGTGTCAAGATGATTGACTACATCACCAAAGCTTTCTAGTATTAGATTTATGATGGATAATGAATTAAGTGTCGACTTAGTTCTACAATCCCTCCTAGAGATTTATTCATAAGTTCATCTCGAACTGTCAGATGAATAAACTCAGAGACCTCTCTAGAAGAGCTCTTGAATATGCTCAAGTCAGTTGAGCCCAAATCTTAAGAAAGTGATGTCAGCACTTATTATTGAGGGATCTCACGAGAGAAAGGGAAATTTCCCAATTCTAAAGATTCCAAGAAGAACAAATGCATTAAACCCAAGTCAATAAAAGCAAGAAGGGAATGCCACCAATATGGTAAAGAAGGGAATTGGAAGAGGAACTGTAAGAAGTACTTAGACTCTCTCTAGAAGAAGGGTCATGATGGTGCTTTTACTTTTAGAACTAAAGGATAGATAATTCAACTTACTTGTGATAGTCACCTAGGCCATGTAAGAAAGAAACACATGTCTAAGCTTCATCAAGATGGTCTTATAGACTCGGTTGATTTTGAATCAATGGGCACATGTAAGTCTTGTTTAAAGGAAAGATGACAAAGACACCCTTTAGCAATAAAGGGGAATGTGTATCAGACACTCTAAGACTAGTACATTCAGATGTATGTATTCATACGTCAAACACAAGCAAGAGAAAGGTTCAATCACTTCATTAGCTTCATAAGATGATCATATCGGATATTGATTCATCTACTTGATAAAGCATGAGTCGGAAGCTTTTGAGAAAGTTCAAATGCTTCAAGAATGAAGTAAGAAAAACAAACAAGAAAGAATATTATAGTGCTTCGATTAGACCATCGTGGAGAATATCTTTCTAATGATTTTTCTGAATTATCTAAATTGAATATAGGATTCGCTCATAATGGACTCCTCCGTACACACCCGCGATGTATCTGAAAGGAGAAATTGTACTCTATTAGATATAGTACGATCCATGATGAGCACAACCTCCCTTCCAAATATGTTCTAAGGCTACGCCCTAGAAAACACCAATATTTACCTTGAACCGAGTATCCACAAAACCGCCAAGTTCTATTCCATTTGAATTGTTCATTGGAAAAAGAAACCCAGTTTCTCTTTCATAAGAATTTAGGGGTGATCAGCATATGTTAAATGCATAGCATCAGATTAAGTTAGACCCTAAGTCTGATAAATATTTCTTCATTAGAATTCCGAAAGAAATAGTAGGATATTACTTCTATCATTCGGATGATCGAAAGTAATAGTATCCAAACACGTTGTATTTCTAGAGAAAGAGTTTCTTCTAGAAACACAAGTAGAAAGTGTGATTGAACTTGAAGAAGTTCAAGAAGAATGATTGGCTGA
Organism: Euphorbia lathyris; assembly: GCF_963576675.1. NCBI lineage: Eukaryota > Viridiplantae > Streptophyta > Magnoliopsida > Malpighiales > Euphorbiaceae > Euphorbia > Euphorbia lathyris. The sequence goes on from NC_088914.1 coordinate 48,026,382, forward strand.
AATAGCGGAAGCGATGGTGGAACCCGAATCTGCCTCACAGGATGAGACACTGGTGACATTACTAACTCATATGTCTGGTCAAGTTCATCAAATCCCAAAGAGATTTGGATTTCTAGTGGGAGCCGATGAAATCCCAATGAGATTTGGATTTCTAGTGGGAGACGACGAAGAGGTTCACGTATTAGACGATAAACCTACGACTTATGAGAAGGCTCTTGTAAACCTATACATGTAAGCTAGTGGGAGCTCGTATGAGCCTTTACATGTAAACTAGTGGGAGCTTGGTCATTTACTTAGTATTATACATCGACGATATTCTACTAATGGGAACGACGTAGCTATACTGCAATCGGTGAAAATTTTTGGTTATCGGATAAAATTCTCCATAATAGACTTAGGAGAAGCAGCTTACATCTTAAGGATTAAGATCTATGGAGATAGATTGAGAAGACTACTTGACCCCTCCCAGTCTAAATATGTTGACAAAGTACTCAAAGCGTTTTGCACAAGACCTAACATCACTTTTGCTTTAAGCATGACAAAGTCGATTATAGGTCAATCCGAGTGATGGTCACTGGATTATTGTCAAGAACATTCTTAAGTACTTAAAAATGACTATAGACATGTTCCAAGTATATGGAGATGGTAAATTGAAAGTTGGAGACTTTCAGATACAAGTCATCAAACAGATAAAGATGATCTTACAGAATACAAGTTTATTCTGAAAGAGGTACAATTAGCTGGAATAATTCCGAGCAGGGGTTGGCATATTAAGTAGTTATAAAGTGTTCATACAAGCATGAAGTGAGACTATACTTTATAATAGACCAATAGACTTAAAATCAACCCAAGTCAAGGAATATGTTATAGGGGTTGGCATATTACTGTTGAGACTTGCATGTAACAGTGTTTTCTGTTGAGACAGAAAGCTGATCTCACAAGCTTTAGATATTTAGATATCTACACAGTTACATGGATCCGGTGAAGAAGTTCATTAGGATTGGGATCCGACTTGAGATAACATCATGGATTAATTTATCTAAAAGTGTCAACTGTTTATCTCATTGGTATTAGTAGGTATAACTAATCCTCAGACTCAAACATTCGTTAATTAGTGATTCTGGATTATGAAGTCTGACACTTTGATTCTGTGCGAGCACGATCCAACAGGTGAGAGCCTGGGGTGTGTGAGAGAGCAGGGTTGGGTATCACACAAAGTAATTGCAAAATAGTTAATGTCAGATTGAGCATTCGTCACTCCCGATAAGTGGGAGATATATCCAAATGGCCACTTGTGGTGAATTGACTGAAATCCTTGCAAGGTGATAGAGTTAAGAGTAGAAATGAACATTTCACTTAACTTATCTTTCAGAGTGAATTCAACATGTACAAGTAAAACCGGACTCTTCGTTATATGTAACCTTGACACGTTCCATGGTTATAAGGAATTGACCGACATAATATAGTTGATGAAGGATCGTATTATACTGTACCTAATACAGAAAGGTTAACGTCAGTTATCAACCTGACTTCTTAATTGCTCTGGGGGAATATCATAGGTTCTGCTAGTAACAGCTCGCGACGGTATTCCGTTATATATATGTTGGAATTAATCGTGATGAATAATTTCAAAGGATATATACGGCTAGTGGCAATAAAGAACCTAATGGGTTGCATATGGGACTTGGAATCGGAGGACGAAAATGTAATTAGTGAGACACTATATATATGGGCCGAAATTTGTAGATTAATTAGGGATAAATTAATTTGATTAATAATTATAATTTGATTATGGTTATGAATTAAAATAAAGGATTATCTGATAATATTAATTAGAAGTTTTTATGTGATTGAAACTCTGATTAATTATCCCTAACATTAATTAATTATTAATTTGATTAATAATAATTATCTAGATATAATTAGTTATTATTTAGATAATAGTAAAGTGTTTATTTAATTATCTAATTAGGAATCCTATTCCGAATAAGATTCCAATTATTTAATTACCTAACACAACTGGGATTAGGGTTTTGAGAAGTCTATAAATAGACTCCCTAACCCCATAATTCGGCCAACACACAATAAGGGGGCAAGAGGAACCGTTCCGAAACTGTCTCGGCTAATTACAATATTTCTTACTCTCTCTTTGATCTCGTATCGATTTCTGTTAGAGGCAATCATTGCGATTGCTATTATTAAGGTTGATTACTGATTAGTTATTCTTTTCTGTGTTGTTTCTTTTGTTGTTCGTGATACACAGATTAAGAGTTGTGGGCACTTCGTTTGCAACTGTAGATAGTTCTTCAGAAAAGGTATTTCATTCCATCCCTCTTTATATGAAATAACAATTAACAGATTTTGGAAAAAGGAAATAGATAAAATAGATAAAATTTTATTATTCCACTGCGCCTAGGCTTGTCTATTTTCCTTCAATTCCCACGGTAGAACAACGCTATTATAGCACACCTACCTCCTCCTCAAAGATGGGAGGGCATCAAACTCGAATGGCGGATCAATCTACCTCAAAGATAGGAAATGATTAAACGCCATCGGAGAGGGATTAAAAATTTCTCAGACGTGAGATCTTTACATCCTCAAATACTCTTCCCAAAGAAGAGTTTCAAGACCTGGTGGCGGATCGATTCACCTCAAAGACAGGAAGCAAATCGATCGCCTAAGGCAGCTTAACTTCCACAAAAGGAATAAAAAGCTTCAAAGCCTTCAAAAAGGATCACATTTCAAGGTACGGCTGGCCACCTACCTTGAACCAGCAAAATAAAGTCCTAAATATAAGAAATTTACTTGCTAAACGATATAAAGTATATAAGGTTGAAATTAAAAACCAAAAGGCTTGCAAAAATTGTACTTAATTACAACAAAATTAAATGTTCACAACATTATCCTCTTGGGATCCATTTTCAAGAGACACATCCTTCAAAGGGACCTCCTTCTCCATATCAACGATACCCGCTTGAGGAGCCGCGTCATTGATCTTTGTAGCATCCGCCTTATCCCCTGCTTCCTTAGATGTCTCATCAACGTCATCCGCGTCAAGGTTGACGATGGGCTTGACTTCCTCATCTGATCCTTTCAGCTCTTTTCGGACCTGGTCACGGATGAAGTCACGAGGATTTGGCACTCTGTCATATCTAAGGGCATCCTCAACCTCGAGGACCACATACTCCGGATCTACAAAGTCAATCTCTGGGTAGGCGACTCTAACGTAAGCCATGATCTTCTCACCATAGTAGTACGCCCGACTACCCGCCATAAGTTCCGTGTTCATCAACATCGCTTTGTGATCCTCAACATCCTTCTCCATCTTCTCTTTCAGCTGGCGGATCTCGTCATCCTTCTTCTGATTAAGTGCAATGGCAGCAGCTGTATTGGCATTAGCCACTGCTACCTCATTCTCCAGCCTCTGGATAGTAGCCTTATCCGCGACTCCCTAGAGAAGATCCGCCTTCATTGCACGCATATGAGCATAGGCATGACAAGATAAAAAAGACCGTTTAAGAAACAAAGTCTCCCTCATGGAGATCACTCTTTCATCCAAAAATGTAAAACAATAAGAGAAAAGCTTACTGAAAGGAGATCCCTTTTCCCCATCTTGGCATGATCAGACCCAGAGAACTTAGTCTGGTTCTCGTGAACCTCTCCAAGCTGGCCAATGGCTTCATCCAAGTCATTCACGACCGCCTCGTTCCTCAGGGACCCCTTGGCACCATACTTGGAGAGCCAGTATTTCCCCAAGTCAGGTTTGATCACCTATCCAAGCAAAAGATCAGGGTCTATAAAGCCAAGGAGCAAGAAAAGTAAGGCGGTCGTACCTGCTCTTGGTTGGGAGTTAACCAGTCCATCCTAGGCTTCCCGGCTTTCAAGGCATTCGCCAGCAATTTCTCTCCACCAACAGCGGCTGATCTTGTCTTCTTACTAGGGGGATTCGCGGCACCCTCCAAAGGGCGTTTCTTATCCCTCTTACTGGGATTCGCCACCTGCGCATTCTTTTAGGCCTCCGGCTCCATCTGTTTTCTACGCTTCTCTACAAGGGTGCGACTGGCTTTAGACAAATCCCTGACTAGGGAACAACAAAATAATCAAGGTTCAAGGAAGAAACAAAGGTACCTTCATCAAGTTGAGTAAACTTCACGTAAGTAATCTCATCCCCCACTCGGCGAAGAATTCCAGATCATCAGCGTACGTCCAAGCATCTGTTTTGATGCTTTTCATGAGATCCGCCACTTTTTCATCACTATCAGTCAGTATACGCAAGTCCCCAGCCATATGGTGAGGTTTAGCGTTCCAGTTTAACGGGAATCCAAGAGATTCGCTCTTTTCCACTTTGACAAAGAAAAACTTTTCGTCCCAGAGATGGACATTTGACATCTTATCACTAAAAGGCGAATAACCTTTGAATTTGACAAAGGTGAAGAAAGATTCGGTTTGACGCTTCGAAGGCTTGTGAAGAGATCGGAAGACACAGGGAGTACAGGTTACCCCCAGATTCGAAGCTAAAAAACAATCTAGAGTTATGTCCAACCAGCCGTTTGGATGCAGCTGGCAGACAGTGATCCCGATGAACTCCAAAATATCCCCCATCATGGGGAAGAGGAAGGCAGAATCCTCTCTCCACATGACTCCTATATACAGAAAGGTATCACTTAGGGGGACAGGCGGGTTGCTGATGAGCAGCTGCCAATTCGGTCTCGTAATTTTTAATCCACGGATAGCGATCCTCCAAATCGGTAAGATCCGCGGCACTCATGCGAGACAGAGTTATCTCCGCGCGAGGCTTTTTTTTTCTAATCGGGGTTGAAGGGGAAGCCTCCATTCCAGAAAAGCTCCTAGGTTCTATCGTCAGAGCTGTATGAGCTACAGCGGTGGAAGGGTCTTGGATTTCAATTAAACGGGGGCGACGATTCCTACGCTCCCTCATCGTATTGCATAACTCAGATAAATCACAACTAGGGGTGCTTCGGAAGAATTAGAGCTCTCAGAAGATGTCCAACTAAATAAAGGCTCAGAGGAAGTGGTCAAATCGAAGAGTTCAGTAGTAGAACTAGAGGAGGAACTCATAAAAACCCAGATGACAACAAGAACAGGACAAGAAGGTTAACTTACATGGAAAATCGGAAGCTTTAAAGATCCTTGACGCATGAAAAGCTCTGGAAAAACGCAAGCAAAATCGAAAGAAAATTAGCAAATGAAGAAGAAAAAAAAAAGAGTCTCAAGAAGGTGCTGTTGAAACACCTTTCCACAAGATTTTGATTTGACAAAATCATCCATGATTAAGAGGCAATTAAATTTAGATGCTTTGATTTAATTGTACTAATATGTTTGTTAAATCTTGAGTGCAAAAATATATAAAGTAAAGACAAGATAAAAGTCAGCACAAACGAAGCTGAGTAGAGAGGAACTCAGCATGACATAATAGAAGCTGAGTGGAGTTAAAATTCAGAAATAAAACGAAGCTGACTAAAACTGAAGACTTCTTCAGGAGCGGTTAAACAAAACGAAGCTGACCTTGTAGGAACTCAGCATGAGCCATGAAACATTCGAAAAGAACAAACGAAGCTGAGTAACAATCAGGACAGCATGAATGTTCCGTTCACTAAAGGACAAAGGCTGCCAATCTTCTGCACCAATAATTGGAACCTCGAAGACACCTAAAAGACTAATTCCAAGAGTCATGGGACGTTGGATTATTAGTAATAGACAACCGACACAAACAAACAAAAGAGACGCTAGAAGACAAACCTGACGCCTGCAGAAAACAGAGAAAGGGAATGGAGGTGCAGTCTGAAGCTTTCCAGAAATTGTTCCACAAAAGAGTCGTTTTGGTGGCAACGGTCAAGACATTTCAAAACGATCAAATCCACAGGTTTTCGTCTATAAAAGGACAATCGAAGAACCAAAACAAAGATAGACAACTGAAGCATCAAAAGAAAAATACAAGAGAGAAAGTTTCAAAAGCACTCAAATACAAAAAGAAACTTACACCGACGTTTCTATTCTATGTGTAAATGCTAGATTGAGTTGTAATCATCTAAAGTGTTCTTTAGTTCAAAAAGGAACAAGTCTGTGATCAATAGAAATATTGAGAGTATAAAGCTGAGTGCTTGGTTGTAAGCATTTTAGTAGTAGAGAAATCTAGGTACTAGGTTGTAGCACTTAGTAGGAGTTGAGTAGACGAATAGAGGAAGGTACTCTTGCATATTCAACTGCCTTATAATTGGTTTGTGCTCTACCGTTAAAGAGCTCAGTATTGGATTCAAAAAGCCCAGAGGACTCTGGGGACTGGACGTAGGCAGAGAGGCCGAACCAGGATAAGTGATACTGAGTAATCTCTAAACTCTCTCTTATAACTGCATTTGTTGTTTGTTTTATTTACTCAGCAGATAAATTGCCTAAGCTGATCTTGAGTAAGTAAGTGGTGCTGAGTTAGAAGCTGACCTCCAAGAGTGTCAATTCCTAACTCTCAAGGGATCAACTTTGGTCAACATCTGACTAAAGCTGTCATGTGATATATCTCACCAAGCTGACCAAAGGCTGAGTTAATAATCTCTCAAAATAACTTCTGGTCAGCTCAATTAAAACATGAAAAAATTATATTAGTTCCTAACCCCCCCTTGGAACTAATTACCAGGGACCAACAAGTGGTATCAGAGCAAAAGCTCACTACTCTAAGATTTAACAATCTTGAGCTGATCCCTAAAAATGGGTGAGAATAGCACTCGTTTCCTTCCTGGAAACCAAACAACACAGATACTCCCTGAGGGATTATCAATCACTAGACTACCCCTATTCTTTGGATCAAATTATACATTCTGGAAGAAGAGGATGAAGAACTTTATTCAAGCCACAAACATGAGTGCATGGCTTGCAATTGTTCAAGGTCCACATGTGCTATACAAAACTATTAACAATGAGAAAATTGTTAAGAGTGAGGCTGAGTGGACAGAGGATGACCTCAGAAAATTACAAAATAATGCTTCGACTATAAACATGCTTCACTGTGCGTTAGATGCTGCAGAATACAATAAGATTTTGGGTTGTGAGTCAGCACAGGAGATTTGGAAGAAGCTTGAAGTAACCTATGAAGGCACAAGCAAAGTTAAGGAGTCTAAAGTCAATCAACATATGAGACTCTACGAACTGTTTGAGATGAAGGAGAATGAAGACATCTCAGAAATGAACGCAAGGTTCACAAACATTATAAATGAGCTAAAAAGGCTTGGAAAGAACTTCACTGAAGAAGAACATGTAAAGAAAATTCTGAGAAGTCTGCCCAAGAGCTGTCAAGCAAAGAAAACAGCCGTAGAAGAAGCTCAAGACTTGACTACCTACAAATATGATGAGCTGATCGGATCCCTGCTGACCCATGAAATCTCTATGAAAAACTTTGAAGCCAAAGAAAAAGAAAAATCAGAAGATAAGAAACAAAAATCCCTTGTCATGAAAGCTGACTCAACTGAAGCGGAGTCAACCGATGATGAGGAATTAGCCATGTTCACCAGAAAGATGAAAAAGCTGTTCAGGAGAAATAATAGAAATGGAAAAAGATCATTTAGAAGAAATGATAAGTACAAAGCTGAGTCAAGCGACAAGTACAAGAAGGACAGCTCGAAATCTGTCACATGCTTTGAGTGTCATCAAACCGGGCACATCAAGTCAGGCTGTCCCAACCTCAAGAAAGAGAAGAAGGGAAGCAAAAAGGCTATGGTAGCCACATGGAGTGACAGTGATGAGTCAACATCATCTGAAGCTGAGCAAAATGAAACAGCCAACATATGTTTTATGGCAGATGATGGAGCTGACCAATCCAAATCTGAGCATGCTGACCTTTCTGATGAAACTGACCAAGAGAATCACAACAATGAGGTAACATCTTTACTTTTGCTTAGAAATGAAATGGTAAATGCCCTGAGTGACTTATATACACTAACTAAGAAGTGTAACAAAAAGATTAAGGCACTCAGCAGGCGCTGTGATGAGATTGAAGAGGTCAAGCTGAGTGACCTCCGATATCTTCTCCAGGACAACTCTGACTTGCATACCAACATGCAAATCTTACATAAGTTTGTCATGGAGGTTCAATCTGAGTCAAAGAAACTTAGAAAGGATATCACAACATTACAGAGTCAAGGGAAGGGCTCAAACAGAAATAAAGCCCATGCTGAGTACGCAAATAATAGTCAGTATAAGCAAGTCACTCAATGTGAATATTGTGGAAAAAGGGGACACACAAAGGATGTGTGTTGGCATAACAAGCGGACTGTCCAATGTGACTTCTGCGGAAGAAAAGGGCATACCACAAAAGTATGTTGGCATGCCCAACACAATAATGCTGACTATACTCAGTTCAACCCGCAAAGGGTATCTTTTTGTGACTTCTGTGGTAAACCAGGCCACACCATAAAAGTATGCCGTCACAAGTTAAAATATGACTTTGCACCTGTCTATACTAACAAGAAAGGACCCAAAAGGAATTGGGTACCTAAAAATGAATAGTTTAAACTGCAGGTCAGCTTGACATGCGTGGAGAAGTCAAAACTATGGTATACAGACAGCGCATACTCAAGGCATATGACAGGTGATGAAACTCAGTTCATCACACTAGAGCTTAAATGAGGTGGAAGTGTAAGCTTTGGAGACAACAAGAAGGGTAAGATAGTCGGCTCAGGTACTATCGGAGGTAACCCAACCATTGAGTCTGTCTCCTTAGTTAAAGGTCTCAAATACAATCTGCTGAGTGTAGCTCAGCTTTGCAAGAGCGGCAGAAGGGTTGTATTTGATGATACTAAGTGTCAAATACTCGAGGGAAATACAAATGAATTAATTTTAACTGCCCCTCGTGTAGAAAATGTATATATGTTAAACTTGGAAAAACAGTTTTCTAAAAATATATGCTTAGTGTCTAAAGAGGACAACTCCTGGCTATGGCATAGAAGACTTGGGCATGTCAGCATGGACCTTCTTGCCAAATTAGCTAGAAAGCAATTAGTTGAGGGATTACCCAAATTAAAGTTTGAAAAAGATCAACTATGTAAAGCCTGTCAGCAGGGTAAACAAACTAAAAATTCATTTCATAGCAAAAATATCGTCTCAACCAAAAGGCCATTGGAATTACTACACCTGGATCTTTTCGGACCTATCCAGCCACTCAGCTTGGGAGGTAAGAAATTTTCCTTAGTTATTGTAGATGATTTCTCTCGGTACACTTGGATCATCTTGCTGAGTAGCAAGGATGAAACCTTTGAGATGTTCACCACATTGATCAAAAAGCTTGAAAATGACAAAGACCTAAAAGTAGCTCACATTAGAAGCGACAATGGTGGAGAATTCAAAAACCAACAGTTTGATGAATTTTGTGAAACCTGTGGTATTGACCACAACTTCTCTGCTCCTAGAACACCTCAACAAAATGGGGTTGTTGAAAGGAAAAATAGAACCATTGTCGAAATAGCTAGGACAATGCTGAGTGAAAATAGGCTTCCAAAGTACTTCTGGGGTGAAGCTGTTCACACGGCATGTTATATACTGAATATGGCTCTAGTCAGACCTATACTCAAGAAAACCCCATATGAACTTTGGAAAGGTCGAAAGCCCAACATTGGATACTTTCGTGCCTTTGGGTGTAAATGTTTTATACTCAATACAAAAGACAATCTTGCTAAATTTGATGCTAAAGCTGATGAGGCGATCTTTTTATGGTACTCAACAAACAGTAAAGCATATAGAGTATTTAATAAAAGAACCCAGATTGTAGAAGAGTCTGTACATGTTGAGTTCGATGAGACTAACCCTACAGGTAAGTCAGCTCAGCCTGAAAAAGATGAACCAGGCTCAACTTCCGCTGATCAACCAGAAGCCACAGTGTCAAACATACAGGAGCTGACCCAAGGTAAGCAAGAAATTGAAATATCATTTGCTGACCAATCTATTCCTGTAGAGATTGTAGAAACATCTCTTCCAAACAATTCAACATTGCCCAAGGAAATAAAGATCCCAAGAGGTCATACAGAACAAGCCATTCTTGATGCCGCCAACAACAAACTAATGACCAGGGATCAACTTAGAAGATACCTCAGCAATGTTGCATTCGTATCAATACATGAGCCAAAGAACTTTGCTGATGCTGAGCAAGATGAGTATTGGATCAATGCTATGCAAGAAGAGCTTGACCAATTCACCAGAAATGAGGTATGGGATTTAGTACCTAAACCTAGGAATCAAAAGCCCATAGGAACTAAGTGGGTCTTTAGAAATAAGCTAGATGAACATGGAAATGTGATTAGAAATAAAGCCCGACTTGTAGCCCAAGGCTATAGTCAGTAAGAGGGTATAGACTATGGAGAAACATTTGCTCCTGTTGCTAGATTAGAAGCTATACGTATATTGTGTGCCTATGCTAGTTACATGAATTTTAAACTGTACCAAATGGATGTAAAAAGTGCGTTTCTTAATGGCTTTATAAACGAAGAGGTATACGTTAATCAACCTCCCGGGTTTGAAGATCCAAAATTTCCAAATCACGTTTATAAACTCAAAAAGGCCCCGTACGGTCTAAAGCAAGCTCCAAGAGCTTGGTATGAGAGGTTGACCAACTTCCTGCTGACCAGGAACTATGTCAGGGGAAAAGCTGACACAACCTTGTTCATTAAGAAAAAGGGTAAAACATACCCTACTTGCACAAATATATGTTGATGATATAATCTTTGGTGCTACTGACGAATCTTTGTGCAAAGAATTTAGCCAACAGATGCAAACTGAGTTCGAAATGTCCATGATGGGTGAACTCAACTTCTTCCTTGGACTCCAAATCAAGCAAGGTAAGAATGGCATATTTATAAGTCAGTCTAAGTACACCAAGGAAATGTTAAAGAAATTCAGCATGGAAGATTGCAAACCAATATCAACCCCCATGGGTACTGATACTGTTCTATGCAAGGATGAAAAGAGTAAGTCAGTTGATAGCAAACTCTATCGAGGTATGATAGGTTCATTACTCTATCTCACTGCTAGTAGACCAGATATACAATACTCAGTATGCTATTGTGCTAGATATCAAGCTGACCCCAGGGAATCACATCTAACTACTGTAAAAAGGATTTTTAGATACTTGCAAAGCTCAGTTGATGCAGGTCTAACCTTAAATGACTTCACGCTCATTGGATATACTGATGCTGACTACGGACGAGATAAGCTAGAACGAAAAAGTACTTCAGGAGGATGTCATTTCCTCGGAAGCTGTCTAGTATCTTGGTTTAGCAAGAAGCAATCATCTGTTGCTCTGTCTACAACTGAAGCTGAGTAAGTGGCTGCTGGAAGCTGTGTTGCACAAGTCCTATGGATAAAGCAACAGCTTGAGGATTACGGAGTCAGAACAAAGACTATAGAGATCAAATTCGACAATAAAAGTGCCATTGATCTATCTAAAAATCCAGTCCAACACAACAGGATGAAGCATGTTAGCATAAGGCATCACTTCATCAGAGATCACGTACTAAAAGATGAGATCAAGCTGACCTACGTGCCAACAAACGACCAGCTTGCAGATATCTTCACAAAGCCCTTGGCACGAGATCAATTCAACATACTAAGGGAAGCAATTGGTATGTCAAATCCACTCTAACTAAATCTGTATTGAATAATTGCCATGTGAGTGGAACTTTGAATGATTGTGCAAATACCATGTTGAGTGAAATATCTATTCCCTACTAAAGCTTAAAAATGACCCTATGCATACATAGTAAGTAACGATACTGAGTAGGCATAAAAGTTAAGTAAACATCCCATGCCAAGTAGATAAACAAAATCACTCTATGCTGAGTTAATACACATGTTGAGTATGTAACTTATGCTGCGTCAATAAAAGATAGAAAAATTGTCTTCACAAACGCTAAGCACTCAATATCATGGACGCTTCGAATTCCAACGAAACCTAGCCAAAACCCACTCGCGTAAAGTGAAGCTACACGTGTAACCTCTGACACCTTGGGAAGACGCACATTAATGGCAAAACCCATCCGCCGAAGATGTCATAATTGACAGAATGTCTGTCGATTGAACGTCCCTAGGAGAAAAACGGCTAGATAATGATTTAGGGTCTTCATAAATTTATATAAAAATAGAAAAACCCCCACTCGTCATTCCTTACGTTTGTAATCCCTAAAATTCAATCTTCTTCCTCTCTAAGAACTTCAAAATTGTCAAAAATGTCTCCCAGCAAAAAGAAAACCCCAAAAGCTCAGAACACAGACAAACCCACTGACCACGCGGGTCCTTCAATAGAAAGGGAGAGGACGATGATCAAGGTCCACTCAAAAGTTAACAATCTGGAGGTGTTAAAATGCCGATGGTTCTCTCCAAGCTTCGTATCGTCTGAAACGCCATTCTGCGAATGGATCGAGAAAAACAACTAGAAAGGTCTCTTTTCTCTTCCAGGAACAACCTACCCCAGGTTAGTTCGAGAATTCTACTCGAATTTACGGGTTGATGCTGACGACTTTGATTATTTGGAGACCACTGTGAAAGGTCAGAAAATCGTCATAACCCCTGCCTATCTAGCCACACTGTTAGAAATACCAGACAAAGGAATCCAATTTAGAACAACAAAGGAGAAGATACCAAAAGCCACATCTGAGAAGCTAAAGGGGTTCTGTAAACCCAAAGATCATAAAGGGGAAATACCCAGTACCTGTATGGGTAAAGAGCAAAAGATGGTCCACTTCATGCTGACTAACTTCATCTTTCCCAAACTCAGCTCTGCCTCCTCCGCATCAAACTTCGAACAGTGCTTTATCTGGCACATGTTGACCTCCACTCCATTCAATCTTCTCGTGTTTCTTGTTGGAGCATTTCAACGAAGCGGTAAGAAACTACGTTTGGGTTCACTTATTACAAAAATTATACAGGACAAGCAAATAGAGACCGTGGATGAGACGAGTTCGTTGGGAAGTGAAATCACTGCTGTCCTACTAAATGGACTATTGTATAATCAACCCTTGAATGGGTATGAAGGAGCTGGAGATGCTGAGGAGGATGAGGAAGCTGAGCAACCAGAAATGGAACCTGAAGCTGAGCCTGCAAAAGATGTTGTGGCTCATACTGAGTCACCTGAGACAGTTCAGCCTGAAAAAGGGAAAAAGAGGAAGGCTGTAGAAGCTTGCTCCAAGGACATTCATTCTGTTCCAAAGAAAATAAGGCTTTTATCAAGACAGAAAGCTAAAGCTGACAAGGTTAATGAGCATGTTGAGAAAAGAAAGAGGCCAGAAGAGCTTGAGGATGAGAACGAAGAAACTCTTGAAACCCCGTTAAAGAAAAAGAAAAGAGGTAATTCTTTGAAGATAGTGGAAGCTGTCCCACTAGTCTCTACTCAACCTGAAGGTCATGTGATTGACCAAGAAAAGGAAGATGAGGAACATGTTGAGCACCAACAAGTTAATACTGAAGAGGAAGAATACCCCAATGATGATGCTGAGCAGACAAGGAAAGATGGTAATGTTGAGCAACCTGTAGAAGAAGGGACAGTTGCTGCTAAGTCAAGTGAAGGTCTTCAAACTGACCATTCACCGCCAAAAACTGAGACCCGGCGAAGATTAAAGAAGAAAGCGCAAAAGCACCTGGATCTCATGAACGACTTTCCCATTGACGAGCCAGAGATTAACCTTTCTACAATTCAGTTCAGTATTTTTCAAATGCAACTGAATCTCCACCAGAAGATCTAGCGGAAAAGCAAGCCTCTGTTACTCAGGATGAGGAACATGCCAAAAACCCTGTAGATCCAAGTCAAACTGCTCAAATTAAGCCAACTCATACCTCAATTCCATCTCCAACACAAAATGTTGATAACTCAGCTCAACAAATCCATCAAAGTCCAGGTACTCAATCTGGCAAGGAACCACCACCTCCATCAGAAAATCCTGCACCAGCCTCTAAGTCCAATGCTGCTAAGTTTGCATACTTAAATGCAACTGAGTCTGGCCGTCGGGTCATTGCTTCAGCTCAGTCCTTGCTTCAAGATTTTCATCCTACTCAAGCTGAAGGTTGCCAATCCACTCAAGCTGAGTCCTCTCACCTGACAGGTATCACTCAGCTTCTGCATGAACTACGTAGCCTAAAAGATCTGGTCAGTATTATCACTACAGTCCAAACTAAGCAACCAACCCAAGAGCAAATGGCCAAACTGACTGAATTAGTGCTTACAATGGCCACTCATATGAACTCTCTTGAAAGGAAAATTCAACAACTGTCTGAAGCCAATCCAGGGTACGTCACTTCCACTAAGCTTCAAAACTGTTTTGTTAAGCTAGCAGCGGAACTGACCCCCTCTAGAGCAACTGCCCATACTGAGTCTGCAACATCTGCTGAGTTGCAAGATTGCTTCACCAAGCTATATGCTGAGCTAACTAAATCCAGTCCACCAAGCAATACTGAATTTGTCACCTCCACCGAACTCCAACAATGCTTCACTAAGCTTCAAGCTGAGCTAACAAGTACACGTGACTTAGTATCCTCTTCCTCTCAGTGCACCATTGACCAATTAAGTGAGGCAGTCAGACTCCTGAACATTGATAGAACCCAGATGGATGTTGATCCCGTATCCAACACAGAACTCATGAGCTTCTCCCAAGCTATCATGAAGGCCATGCGGATCAACAATGCCCAGCGCATGTTTTATGACTCTGCTCTGCTCAAACTATTCCATCAATCTTATGGTCAGGTCACCAGTTCAATTTCCTGCCTGAGCAAAGCCCATGAATGTCTCCTCAGTATGATCAGCAGCTCCCTTCGAGTTCCTAGGCATGTCCAGGATGATAGCGTTCCCGTCATTGACAGTTTGGGTGAAAGCACAAAAAGGCTTCATCGCTACTCTAACTATCTCTCCTCTGCCGCCAGAAATAAGACCTTTCTTTACCAACCCGATGATGGCAAAACGGGGGAGACAAGTAGACCAGGAACTCAGCCTGTAGGAAATACATCTGGAAGCAAAGAGAAAGGGAAAGGAATTGCCCTAGCTGAACCCTCAGCTCAGAAAAAGAAGAAATAGAACTTGTCTAGCCATGTCTAGAAATTATCCTGTCTTTAAATGTTGTTTGGATAGTTTTTTTTTGTGATTGTTTGTTTCTGCTGTTTAAACTTCAATATTACAAGTAGTTGCTTTTCTTTCTGATCTGACTAGTCTAGTTTGAACAGAACAAATCAGATAGGTCAAACACACCAAACACCAAAAATAAACTGAACGACAACATCCTTCCAAAACTGAGTCAGTACAAATGTCTTAAGTCTAAATTAGATCTTGGAAGGCTTAGAATAAATTTCAAACAAAATGAATGCAACCCTTACGGGGGAGTCATATCATAAAATATCAATCATGGGGCAACTTATAACTGAGTTCCGTAATTATGTATTTTGCCAACATCAAAATGGGGGAGTTTGTTGAAACACCTTTCCACAAGATTTTGATTTGACAAAATCATCCATGATTAAGAGGCAATTAAATTTAGATGCTTTGATTTAATTGTACTAATATGTTTGTTAAATCTTGAGTGCAAAAATATATAAAGTAAAGACAGGATAAAAGTCAGCACAAACGAAGATGAGTAGAGAGGAACTCAGCATGACAGAATAGAAGCTGAGTGGAGTTAAAATTCAGAAACAAAACGAAGCTGACTAAAACTGAAGACTTCTTCAGGAGCGGTTAAACAAAACGAAGCTGACCTTGTAGGAACTCAGCATGAGCCGTGAAACATTCGAAAAGAACAAACGAAGCTGAGTAACAGTCAGGACAGCATGAATGTTCCGTTCACTAAAGGACAAAGGCTGCCAATCTTCTGCACCAATAATTGGAACCTCGAAGACACCTAAAAGACTAATTCCAAGAGTCATGGGACGTTGGATTATTAGTAAAAGACAACCAACACAAACAAACAAAAGAGACACTAGAAGACAAACCTGACGCCTGCAGAAAACAGAGAAAGGGAATGGAGGTGCAGTCTGAAGCTTTCTAGAAATTGTTCCCCAAAAGAGCCGTTTTGGTGGCAACAGTCAAGACATTTCAAAACGATCAAATCCACAGGTTTTCGTCTATAAAAGGACAATCGAAGAACCAAAACAAAGATAGACAACTGAAGCATCAAAAGAAAAATACAAGAGAGAAAGTTTCAAAAGCACTCAAATACAAAAAGAAACTTACAACGACGTTTCTATTCTATGTGTAAATGCTAGATTGAGTTGTAATCATCTAAAGTGTTCTTTAGTTCAAAAAGGAACAAGTCTGTGATCAATAGAAATATTGAGAGTATAAATCTGAGTGCTTGGTTGTAAGCATTTCAGTAGTAGAGAAATCTAGGTGCTGGGTTGTAGCACTTAGTAGGAGTTGAGTAGACGAATAGAGGAAGGTACTCTTGCATATTCAACTGCCTTGTAATTGGTTTGTGCTCTACCGTTAAAGAGCTCAGTATTGGATTCAAAAAGCCCGGAGGACTCTGGGGACTGGACGTAGGCAGAGAGGCCGAACCAGGATAAGTGATACTGAGTAATCTCTAAACTCTCTCTTATAACTGCATTTTTTGTTTGTTTTATTTACTCAGCATATAAATTACCTAAGCTGATCCTGAGTAAGTAAGTGGTGCTGAGTTAGAAGCTGACCTCCAAGAGTGTCAATTCCTAACTCTCAAGGGATCAACTTTGGTCAACATCTGACTAAAGCTGTCCTGTGATATATCTCACCAAGCTGACCAAAGGCTGAGTTAATAATCTCTCAAAATAACTTCTGGTCAGCTCAATTAAAACACGAAAAAATTATATTAGTTCCTAACCCCCCCCCTTGGAACTAATTACCAGGGACCAACAGGTGCCACCACTTACCTCGAGCTGTGTGTCCAGGACACCTGTCGCGCGATGAATGGTCTGGAACAGAGCGGTAATTAATGCGACGCATCATGACGGCACGCTAGGAAGTGCAAAAGCCCTAAAGGACTTTAACGTTACTTTGGGGGGCTTCTGATAACATCAAGATATTATTTACGGGACCAAAAGGGATATTAGCCAAAACGACCACGTATCTAAGTAATCGGGAAAGCTATGGCGTATCACGCAAGCTACTAAAGTGGCGGATCACAGGGATTCCTCCACACGCTATCCATAGTCTAACCTGTGGGAGACCCGCCATCATGCCTCGATCCGCCCACAGGATAAGTACGTCGATTCTGGATAAAGGTAACTGATAGACCCATTAATAAGCTAACGGTCATACTTGAATGAGATCAGTAACCGCCATTAATGGAGCATTAATGGAGACTTTCTAGCTACCGAAAGTTACAACTACATGACTATAAATAGCTTGCATCCCAAGCTATTGAGGTACACATTCACGCTCTCCTAAACCTTACTTTGTCATTACAGTTTGTTCTTTTACTATATACTGACTTTGGCATCGGAGCTTCCCCCCGTCGAACCCAACGACGCCCCCCCGCAGGGAAGGATTCCGATCAAGAGTTCAGCACCAGTCATCAATTGGTGCGGTGAACGTGGAGGTTCTAATCCAAAAAGGACTTAGTTCACAACCCAAACATGGCAAGTGGAGGGTCTAACCCCTCAACCGGAACTACAATACCATCCGTACCACCATCAGTTAACCCCCCTACAAACGCTAGTCGCGCTGATCCCGATGCGCCAACCGTCCATGATGAAAGGGACATGTCGCCAAAATCCTTCTGGGAGATTTGTGCAAGTGCCGTAGGGAGAGAGCATGGAACCATTATGGAGGGTCGATTGAGGGCCTATCTAGAGAACCAGGATGTAGGTGGACCCACGACAGGGACTATTCCCTCGCTGAATCATCGTCGCTCGCCAAGACCGACCATATCACAATGGCAAGGCGCCTATTATAGACCCGGTGCTTTCCGTGATTCGTCATTTTTGCTCTCTCAACCCGTGGATTCAACAATTGTTAATCCGGAGCTCGCTAGTGATATACCAATAAACCGAAGGTTATTTTTCGATATACATGAGGGAAGCCGCAGGAATGATCAAGCTCCCTTGAGGAACACGACAAACCCGGGAATTACTATTGGCGGACCTCGAGCTCCTCCAGTACAAACCGGAACACCGGCGGATCAGGGACAAAATAACACAGTGACGGATCAACTAGAAGGCGAACGTGATGGTCACAGACATAGGAGACGAACCAGATCATATGGGAAAGGACGATCCAAATCCCGTTCTCATCGTAGACGCTGAACTAGATCCTCTCGGCATGGAAGATCGCCCCCACCTCCAGAGCGAAGGGAGGACGAACGCCGAGCTGGGTCACCTCACCAGGTCATCCAACACCCGCCACCAAATCGATGAGGAGGTGGACGGTCTCCACCAAGGGGGCGTGGCGGCGGCGGAAGAAGGTCACCATCAGAGCCTTCATCAGAATCTAGCTCCTCTTCCTCACAGCGAAGCAGGTCTCATAGTAGGAGATGCCCAAGAAGGGATCGAGGTTCTATGGCGGATCAGATTAGGGCAGAGATACGCAGACAGAACGAGGAGAATGCTAGGCACAATCCGTTCACCAACCGAGAATCACCCTTCACTACGTGGATTGAAACCGAGGAAATTTATAGGTATTTTAAGATCCCGAACATACCAGCCTACTCCGGTGAGGATAATCCTGAAGCTCATGCAAGGAAGTATCGCATGTTGCTTGGACTTAACCGTGCAAGTGAAGTAGTGTTGTGCCGGATGTTCATCACCACGCTGAAAGGTCCGGCGTACGATTGGTTCCAATCTCTCCCCCAGGATCGATAGAAAGCTGGGATCAGTTGAGTAGGGAATTTTGTGCAAAGTTTGCAGGATGCATCCCGCCAGTGATTAAATCGTGAAAGCTCTTCGAGCTAAAGCAAAAAGAAAATGAGTCTTTTCGGGAGTATGTCGACATCTTCAATAAATTATGCATCCGCATGGTGGATGTGGATCTCTCCATGGCAGTTGAAGCAGTGTTTAAAAATATAACCTACAAGAGCTTGCAGGTGGATCTAATCAGAAACAAACCAAAAACTATGGCAGAGCTAATGGAAAGATGTAAGGATTTCATGGAAGTTGATGATATCCGAAGAGAGTCGGCGTCTCCTCCTAAAAGAGGGAAAGGCGAATCCTGAAGGTGGGATAAGGAAAAAGAAAAGGTCCCTGACTCATCCTCCCGGAATAGGCGAAGAGGCTCTAAGAACAAATCAGCATATACGCCATCGTTTACGCCGTTAAACGCCTCCAAAAGTGAAGTGCTAATGTGGATAGAAAACAGCCAACACAAACGGAGCATTTCATATCCCGAACCAAAAGGGGGAGAGTACACCAATACGGGGAGAAACCCCAAGAATTATTGCAAGTATCACAGGAGGAACGGCCATGAAACAGATGCATGCTGGGAGCTGGCAGAGAGATTGAAATGCTTATTGAGAGAGGAAAACTGGACAGGTTCGTCCAGAACGACAAGAAAGGAGATGGAGATAAACCAAGAGATGAGCCGAAGAAGAAGGCTAAGGGGGTCATTAATGTCATCGCTGGCGGACCAGGGTACCAGCCTACAGTAAAGAAGGTGAAAACTATCGCTCTAGATAGAGCATCACTTAATCGCCCCTTTGCAGATGTTGGTCCAGCGATCCCCCCACATGCAGATGCCCTCGTCATCACCATGATGGTGGAAGGATGGGAAATGAAGAGAGTAATGATAGACACTGGCAGTTCATGTAATGTCATCACTAGAGGAGCATTCGCCAAGCTCAAGGTTGATCCTATTCAAGTAGAGACCACCATCGTAGATATCCTGGGAGTAACAGTTCACACAATCCAGACAAAGGGACAAGTGACGCTGGAATGCGAATTAGCAGATGAAGATCAGGTGTGGATGGGAGATCTGGAGTTCTCCATCATGGACGGTCAATTGGCATACAACATCATCTTGGGGCGTCCTTTTATCTCAGAGGTGGCGGCTCTCATATCGATACGCCATTTGATGATGTACATCCCTACTGCCAAGGGAGGAGTGATGATGAAGGGGAACCAGAAGGTTGCTCAGGAGACATACTCTGCATCCTTGTTGATCCGCCCACAGTCCAAGGATGATGAAGAAGATGAGCTTGTTACGACGGCCCTTGGAGATACAGAAATGTTCCTCATTGCAGATGGTAAGCAGGTACGAATCGCCAAAGGGTTAAGAGTTGAGATTAAGGAAGATGTTACGAAAGTTCTCCTCGAATCAGAAGACGTGTTCGCATGGAAGGATGAGATCCTCACAGGGGTCAGTCCAAATGTGATCACTCATAAACTTAATATCGCTGAAGATGCAGTCCATGTAGCTCAGAAGAGAAGGAATCACGGTCCAGAGAGGCAGAAAGTGATCGAGGAAGAGATATCTAAACTGAAGAAGGCAGACGCCATTGAGGAAGTTATTTATACGCAATGGCTGGCCAATGTGGTCCTAGTTAAGAAGGCAGGCGGATCATATCGTATGTGTATCGATTTCACGGACCTAAATAAAGCTTGTCCCAAAGACAACTACCCTCTACCTTGCATTGATATCCTAGTTGATGGAACCGCAGGACATGTAGTATATTCCTTCACAGATGTGAAGTCGAGCTATCACCAGATCCTCATGGAGCCATCGGATAGGATCAAAACTTCCTTTGCAACTCACCAGGCGACTTATTGCTTCAAGGTCATGCCTTTTGGGCTTAAGAACACCGGAGCTACTTACCAGCGGATGATGAACAAGATATTCGAAGGAAGGAAGGGTGACAACTTCTCAGTTTACGTGGATGACATGATCATTAAGAGCACCACCATGGAGAAGCATGCAGAGGACATAAGAGAGGCCTTAGGAGTCCTTCGCCATCACAACATTAAGCTAAATCCTAAGAAATGTACTTTCGGAGCAACTTATGGAAAATTCCTAGGATATATGATCAGCGAGAAAGGAGTAGGTCCCAATCCAGATAAAATCAAAGCTGTACTAGACATGAAGGCGCCGCAAAATGTCAAAGAAGTGCAACGCCTTAATGGGCGGATCATAGCACTTGGTCGATTCATCTCATGTTCTGCTCGTAGATGCCAACCTTTTTATGAAGTGATCAAAAAACAGAAAGCATTTGAGTGGAACGAAGATTGCAAGCAAGCCTTCGAAGGGATCAAACGCTTCCTCTCGGAACCACCTCTAATGAGCAGACCTTTGGAAGGTGAGAATCTTTACATGTATGTCTCTGTTACTGATAAAATGGTTTGTACTGTCATGATAAGGGAAGAAAATGGCCAACAATATCCAATCTATTATGTAAGCAAAGTCCTAAAGGATGTCGAAACTCGGTATTCAAGATTGGATAAGATGGCATTGGCTGTGGTCACCACTTCGATTCGCCTGAGACCTTATTTTCAAGCACACACAGTCATCGTTCGCACCAACATACCCATGAGTAAGGTATTACAAAAGCCAGAAACTTCAAGGAGGTTGATGGAGTGGGCGATCCGCCTAGGCGAGTTTGATGTTCGTTATTATTGGGGTTTAGTGTCTTATAAGACAATTGTTCTAGGATACAAACTTAATGTAAATGAAGTGTTCTTTATATCATTTGTTTTAATGAGATATATGTTTTATAACTATATAAAGGCAATCCCCTTTTAAGAACTTACTAAAGTCTAATAAAAGGAAATCCGTAAGTTTGTTTAAAGTGATTATAAAGTGTTCATACAAGCATGAAGTGAGACGAAACTTTGTAATAAACTAATAAACTTAAAACCACCCCAAGTCAAGTAATATGTTCAGGATTGACATATCACTGTTGAGACTTGCATGTAACAATGTCTTCTGTCCGTCAGAAAGCTGATCTCACAAGCTTCATATATATAGATATCTGGACAGTTACATGGATCCGATGAAAAGTAGTTCATTAGGATTGGGGACCCGACTTGAGATAACAGGATGGGTAGATTCATCCTTGTCACCTGTTCATCTCATTGGTATTAATAGGTATAAATAATCCTCAGACTCAAAGGAATGTTAATTGGTCATTCTGGATTACTGAATGTGACGCTTTGATCCTGTTGTAACACGATCCTTAACAGAGATGACTCTGGGGTGTGAACAGCAGACGTTGGGTATCACAGGAAGTGATTGCGGAATCGTTATACATTGGATTGAGCATTTATCACTCCCGATAAATGGGAGATATGTCCATGGATCGCTTGTGGAAGTCTTGACTCTAAATCCTTGCAAGGTGATAGCTTAAGATTGAAATACAGATTTCTCTTAACCTATCTAATTGGAGTTGACTCGGCCAGAACAAGTAAAACGAACGTCTTGCTATATGTGACTTGACATTACCCATAGTCATAAGATTCAGTTCAAGGACGTAGTTGATAAAGGATCGAATTATACCGTAACTAATACGGAAAGGTCAACGACAGAATCAACCTGTCTTCTTATAGCTCTGGGGGAATGATTACGGACTTGCTAATCACATACTTTGTACATCATTCTGTTATGCAAAAGATTAAATATAATTCTTTGAAAATTAATTTAATAGTTGCATACGGCTAGAAGCAATAAGAACCTAATGGGTCACACATAAGACTTGGAACCCAAAAGAGAGACAGATGTTAATTAATTAACGGAAGCCCAACTGAGCCCAATAAGGCCCAATTACTATGGGGGGCGATTTATGTATGTAAATACATAAATAAATTAGTTTGATTTTATCAAATCCTAATTAGATTAGGATTATGAATTAAATTAATTAAAGGATAAAATAAGTTAGGAGTTTTAATTAGATTATATTACTCCTATTATTATCCAATAAGGTTATTATTATTATCTTTTATATTTCGATATATTAATAGATAATAATTAAGAATTCTATTCCGAATTAAATTCTTATTCAGTAACCTAATTCTATCTAACTAGAGATTAGATACAAGAGATTATAAATACCCCCATGTAGTGAATTTCGAATTCAACCCTAAGAAAATAGAGAGAATTTCGACCCCTAGCTCGAGGATGAGATTTTCCACCGCTTCCTTCCGTTCAATTGATTTTCATCTCTTTCTCTTTATCCTTGATCTTGTGTTGATTAATTAGAGGCAATCTATTTTGGTTGCTATTCATTGGTTGATTTCTAATCGTTTACTTGTTCGTTTTTTTGTGTTCATGAAAGAAGAAAAACAAACAAAAGGGAGAAATTCGTTCTAGTTCCTCCTACATTAGGTCAGTTCACGATTTCACGGATTTCCGGAGATTGAACCGTCGGATCGCCGCGATTGTTGGACAGGAGCTTTTAGACATATTCTTCCACGGTTCCACCGTTGGGATTGTCGTTCGGAGGTCTGGAAGGTCCGTTCGGGTAGGGGCAGATTGGTAGACAGTTTCCATCTCTTTTGAAGTTGTGGGCACTTCGTTTGCAACGGTAGATTGAACTTCAAAAGGTTTTTCCTTCTATCCCTCTTTATATGAAATAACGATTAACGGATCTTGGGGTTAATGGAAAAAGGTTAAAATTTTTATATTTTCGCTGCTATACGTTAGCCTATTTTCCTTCAGTTATGAAGGCTGATCCGCCTTGAAAGCCAAGTTTGGCAGACTTTGTGAACGAATTCACCGAAGAGGGCGTGAACCTTCCTAAACCAAAAGTGGAGGAATGGACGATGTACACGGATGGTGCTTGATGCTCGTAAAGTATATAGCAGTTAATAGGACAAGTGTATCCTATCGCAACAAGTAATAAAGTGCTAAGCACGAGATCGAACCACAAGGACTCTTCGTTATAACTAGCAAATCTACCTAGAATGATCTAATTGTTTAGAGGGTTGGATAAAAGTTGGGTTTTTGAATAACTAATTAAAGCAATAAAGATAACAAAATAAAGGGAACAATTGACAGGGTAGAAGGTGAATTCATGGATGACACAACCTAGGCTGAGGAATCCTTTGATTAAATCCTATGTATGGGTTCAGGGAGTTCAGATTTGTGTTTTACCAGTGATTGAAGGTAATTGCCCTAAGTGAAAGACTAATATGATCAGTATTGTCCTTCCTATTCACATGCATTCGGGTGACGGCTTGATTAGGCATATACCCTAGGTCATGCAAAGCATTAGGTTTATTGACAATTAAGGCTAAAGCCGTAGCCCAGCCACAAAGCCTCATTCCTAGTGGTCTCTAGCGAAGTCAGATTTACACAAGTTCGGTATAGACGATTCCGTGGTCAGGTTCTCATCTATCTCTAATCCTATTTAATGTCAGGGTAACAGGCATTAGGCACATTATATACATAAACAGGCTAGTTGATCATTATCAATGTTCATTCTAGCATAAATCCTGTTCCTAACAATATCTAGGCATTAAGCATGCATAAACTGATCAATCAAAGGTCCTAGATCCCTAATCATACATATTCATATAATCAATTTCATCCCCATCCCAAATTGGATGGAGACCAGTTCATAGACAAACCAATCATAGCAATAGGAAAATAGGAATAATGGAAAAACATCTTCAATTGAATATAATCGTAAAAGATAAAAGGGAAAGAGAGAAATCTAGAACCCGTTTTGCCGATTCTGATTACAAAAATAGAAGATGCGGAACTTCTCCCATCAATTGTTCTTGAATAAAATAAAATAAAAAGGAATTAAACCTAATCTAGAAAGCAAGGAAATAAAAAGCTAAAACTTCTACATTATGGCGGCTCCTAATGAATCCGTCCCCGAATAACTGAGAGGAGCTCCCTATTTATAGAGATAGGGCGAAACCCTAGTGTCTCCGGGGGTACAAAGGTCGTTTTCTATATTAACAGGGGCTTTTTGGGCATAATAGTTCGACATTCCAGCAAGGGAGAGGCGTTTTTGTGCCTCTCCCACCTCGTCTCGTCGAGACAGGAAGTGTCTCGTCGAGACGAGGACCTGTCTCGTCGAGACAGGCCTTGTCTCGCCGAGACGCTTTTGTGTCTCGTCGAGACAAGTGCCAAAATGGGGCAGAACTCTGGTTTTTATCCGTTTTGGTCCATGGGCTTCCGAAATATGCTCTAATGGTCCCTGGCGAGTCCCAAAAGTGCTCCGACGGTCCCTGAATTGTCCAGAATTGCTCCAAAAGGCTCGGTCTGGTTCGGGAATGCTCAAATAGGCCTAAAAACACCTGAAAACACAGAAAATGCCATAAATAACAGAAATTACTAATTCTAACTAAAAGACAACAAAACGATAATAAAACTGAAAGGAAATAAAGCAAAAGGAAGCTAAAAAGGGCCTAAAAACCCTATACAAATGGGAGCTATCAGTGCTTCTTCAGTGGAAGGTGCAGGAATAGGCGTAGTAATCAAGGGACCTCACTACATCAAGTTACATTATGCATCGAAGTTAGAGTTCCCTGTAACAAATAATGCCGCAAAATATGAAGCCTTGATATTGGGGCTACGCCTGCTAAAGGAGATTACGACAGAGCGAGTTGTGATCTATAGCGACTCTAAGCTAATGGTCAACCAGGTGATCAAAAACTTTGATGTAAAAGATGAAACTCTGGTCAAATATGTAGAGGAGGTCAAAAAGCTATTAAACCATCTGGAAATCAAAGAAACCAAATGGGAGCTAGTTCATGTGCTGCGAGGATTAAACACGAAAGCGGATCACCTGGCTAAACTGGCTTCAAGCAAAGATCAGTGGGCGGACCTGCAATGCCCATTCGAGGTGAAAACTAGATCGGTATTCACCCCAGAAGTCGTAGCTCTCCTTACATCCGTCGTGGGAGATTGGAGATCGCCGATCCAGCAGTATCTCACAAACGGGACTTTGCCTCAAGACAAAGAGGAAGCCAGACGGACGGTAAGAAAAGCGGCATACTTCTCTATAATAAATGGTCAGCTGTACAGGAAATCTTTTGGACACCCCTGGTTGAAGTGCGTTGCGATGGAAGAAGGATAGGAAATCCTCAAGGAGTTACACGAAGGTGCTTGCGGAGCCCATGAAGCATCCGCCTCCATTCTGAAAAAGTCCAGGTTATCTGGATTTTATTGGCCTACGACGGAACTCGATGCTCAGAAGATGGTAGAGACCTGTCATAATTGCCAAGTCCATGCAAATGAGTCTCACACGGCTAAGCACCTACTAAAACCCATTATTGAGGGACGACCTTTTGCCATTTGGGGTATCGACATTGTCGGTCCTTTTCCTCCTACAAAGAGACAAAGGAAATATGTGATAGTAGCTGTTGATCACTTTACGAAGTGGGTAGAGGCCGAAGCTGTCTCCTCCATAAACGTGGAGCGAATGGTCGAGTTTGTAAGGGATAATATCGTCGGAAGATTCGGAGTCCCTCGCACAATTATCACCGACAATGGGACACAGTTCAATTATGGGGAGTTTAGAGCATTCTGCGAAAGTCAAGGCATTCAGAACAAGTTCGCCTCAGTTTACTACCCCCAATCCAACGAGATGACTGAAGTTACAAATCGAACAATCGTCAAAGGCATAAAAAAGAGACTGGGGGAGCATAACAAAAAAATGGGCGGATCAGCTGATGAATGTCCTATGGGCATACAGAACCACTCCTCGGACAACAACAGGTGAATCACCGTTCGCCCTCTCCTATGGCGTAGAAGCTGTGATCCCCATAGAGATTCAGGTCCCTAGCGACAGAGTTTTATTCTATTGCAAAGACAAGAACGATCAAAGGTTGAGGGAAAGTCTCGATCAACTAGAGACAAAAAGGGAAAAAGCGTATGCACGAATGGCCGCCTACAAACATCGGATTGCAGCCTATCATGACAAACATGTCAAGCTTGTAGACTTGAATCCAGGAGATCTAGTGCTCCGAAAGGCGGACAAAGTTCAATCCACAGATGGCAAAGGAAAGTTGGGAATCACCTAGACGGGGCCATACAAGATAGTCACCAAAATTGGACCCGCCACCTTCAAAATTCAAGATATGGAGGGGAACACACTGCCACGAACGTGGAATATTCAGAACCTCCGCAAGTATTTCACTAGAGAGTAAAATGTAACCAAGGTCTTGAGTACTCTTTTCTTTAGTAAGGTTTTATCCCATGTGGTTTTTCTTATAAAAGGTTTTAATGAGGCTCACACATAAGACTGATTTGCTGTAATAAAGGCGGATCTCCATCCAATAGATTATGATCGAGTCTATTTGATAGTTATTGAGGATGACACGAGAGTGCTCCGATATGATGGAAACAGTTAATCGGCATATGTTGTGGTAGACGGATACGAAAACCACCACATATTGGGGTTTCTTTACGAATGTTCCCCTAGGCCTAATGCTTGTTTTTGAGTTAGCACAAGGATACTTGGTTAATATCATTTACTTAGGAACTTTGGAAATGGGATACCTGACCTTAGTGACCAATGAGGGAAAGACCCAACTCAGGAATATTGATTCACTTCTTCATATAAAAAGGATAGGCACAGTTGTTTCTTAGGTGCATGGTTAGGCCTGTGTTTGTTTATTTTGATTGCACACTTTACTTGCTTGTTTGACATTTGTTTATGTTAAAGTCACTATCATTAACATTCTTCAGAATTTGCATCTAACACTTAAGGTAACTTATTCTTCCTATTTAAGTTCAATCCCTGTGGAATACGACACTTGGTCTTGCCACACTACACACGACCTAGTACACTTGCTAGCGTCCCTATTCTAAACACCAACTTTTTGGCGCCGTTGCCGGGGATTGTTTAAACTGAAATATCGAAGAATTTGTATGCTTATTTCGTTACCTGATAACCACCTGTTTGTCCAGTTTGTGCATTTCGATTGTTAGTTTTGTATGCGAAGAGCAGGTGTTCCTATCCTTCCTATAGACGTTGAGATAGAAAGAACGTACAAAATAAGGAGAAGACTGTTCAGACAAGCTTGACGCAACAGAATGGACTACGAAGTTGAGATGCCTGGCCCAGGACACGGTGAGAACCATGAGGAAGGTCATGGTGAAAATGAAAATAACAACAATAATGTCAACCCGAGGTTGAGGATGAAGGATTACTCCAGACCATCCACCGAAGGGCATTCATCATGCATTGTCATACCAAACGATGGAAATCGCATGTTCGAAGTGAAAGCCCCAATGATTCAGATGTTACAAACAGCTGTGCAGTTTGGGGGATACCCAAACGAAGACCCAAATGCCCATATTCAAGATTTCATCACAATGTGCAACACTTTTTGATCCCATAGGAATGACGATGACGAGGTTATGCGGCTCAAGTTGTTTCCCTTCTTTTTGAAAGACAAGGCAAAGAACTGGTTGAAGAACTTACAACCAGGATCTATCACGAGCTGGGAGGAAATGGCTACCCTATTTCTGATGAAATATTTCCCGCCTAGACAGGCAATCAAGTTGAGAAATGAGGTTTCACACTTCGTTCAAGAAGAGGATGAATCATTATCTGAAGCGTGGGAAAGATATAAAGAATTATTGCGAAGAGTGTCGAATCATGGCATACCCATGTGGATGCAGGTGCAGAACTTTTATAATGGAGTGACCAATGCCTACAAGATACAAATTGAATCAGTTGCCAATGGAAATCCGGAGGAACTGGAACCTCAAGCCTTGTACGAATTAATAGAGAGAGTGGTCAACACTAGTTACAACTGGCATTCGGTAAGAGCCGACAGCAAGAGAATCACGAATACCGCAAATAGCGAGGCGATCAGCAAATTGTCTTCACAAATGGAACAACTAGTCAAAACAATGGGAAAGATGAATGTTTCAGCAATGAACACGCAACCCTCTGCTCCGATGGAAACCTTATCACCTGATGGCTGTGATTTCTGCAGTGGGCCTCATCGACCAATAGATTGTCCCGGAACTAAACCAGGAGCATCAATGCAAGAACAGTGTGATTTTATTGCTCGCCAACCACCGAACCCCTATTCGAACACATATAATCCAGGGTGGAGAAGTCACCCAAATTTTTCTTGGCAAGATAATCAGAGGCAACCAGCGATGCAGCAGCCTTATAGGCAAGAGAATTCACGACCAGCATATCTGCCACAACAAAGCAATTCATCTACTCAACAATATCAACGCCATTCAAACACTCCACAAGAAGGAAAGCCTGATTTAGAATCCATGATGATGCAATTCATGAAGCAGACACAATCATCTATCAAGAATCTTGAGACCCAAATGCAACAATTTGCTACAGCCATAGCTTCAAAAGAAAAAGGCGCACTTCTAAGCAACACAGTAACCAATCCAAAAGAAGGAGTCAGTGCCATTATCCTGAGGGGAGGAAAGGAAGTACCGGACCACGCGGTGAAACCTACTACCGAAGGAGCAAGCTCTAATGATCAACCACCTGTTTCCAAACACAGGAAAGATAAACAGTTGATGGAACATGAACCAGGTGCATCCCAATATGAACCAAGGGTTCCATACCCTGAAAGGCTGAAGCAGCAGAATTGTGAGAAGAGACATAAGAGCTTCCTTGACCAATTGACGAAGTTGCACATCAACATACCATTTATCGAAGCTTTATCTGAAATGCCCATGTATGTCAAATTCCTAAAGGATTTGCTGACCAACAAAAAGAAACTGGAAAGCGTAGCCATGGTACAATTGAACAGGGACAGCTCATCCATCCTGCAAGACAAACAACAAATTCTAAAAAAGCTCAAAGATCCAGGGAGTTTTTCTATACCTTGTTCGATAGGAACATTTACCATCCAAAATGCTTTATGTGATTTAGGAGCCAGCATTAACCTTATGCCATATTCAATATACATGCAATTAGGCCTAGGAGAACCAAGACCAACTAAGGTCACGGTTCAACTAGCAGATCGATCAATTCGATACCCCAAGGGTATAATCGAAGATGTTTTGGTTAAGGTTGGCAACTTCATTTTACTTGTTGATTTTATCATAATGGATATTGCTGAGGATCTGGAAGTCCCAATAATTTTGGGACGACCCTTTCTAGCAACTGGCAGAGCTGTTATTGACGTGCATAAGGGGCATCTCATTCTGAAAATAAATAATGAAGAAGTAGTGTTTAAAATGCATGAAGCTATTCACCATGCACCAACCTCTAACGACTCATGCTATTTTATGGATACAAAGGATGATAATTTTTCCTTGCAGGAACAAATCGATGCGCAGAAGCGTAAAAAAGAGGAACAGTTGTTTGAATCCGAACCAGAAGAAAAAACCAACGATGAAAAAAAGCAAGATACCCCCCCTGAGATATGCATCGACAAGGGAAACAAAGAAGAACACCCTGAACTAAAACAACTGCCCGATCATCTGGAATACGCATTCCTAGATCCACCAAACAGTAGACCAGTAATTATCTCAGCAACATTGACAAAAGATCAGAAGGAACAATTGCTCACCATCTTAAGAAGGCATAAGAAGGCTCTAGCATGGAAAATAGAAGATATAAAGGGGATCAGCCCAACCATCTGTATGCATAAGATCTTGATGGAAGAGAATCATCGACCAACTGTACAACCGCAAAGGAGACTCAATCCACACATGAAAGAAGTCATAAAAGCAGAAGTGATTAAGCTCATCGATGCAGGAATCATTTATTCTATTTTAGATAGCATGTGGACCAGTCCTGTTCAAGTTGTTCCCAAGAAAGGAGGAACCACCGTGGTCAGAAATGATAAGGATGAACTCATCCCCACCAGAACAATCACAGGATGGTGAGTGTGCATTGATTACAGGAAGCTCAACAAAGCAACAAGAAAGGATCACTTCCCCTTGCCTTTCATCGATCAGATGCTAGAAAGACTAGCTGGTTATCAATTCTATTGTTTCTTGGATGGGTATTCAGGGTACAACCAGATTCACATTTGTACCAAAGACCAAGAAAAGACCACGTTTACTTGTCCATATGGGACTTTTGCTTATAAACGCATGCCATTCGGATTGTGCAACGCTCCAGCAACATTTCAGAGGTGTATGATGGCCATATTCCATGATATGATCGAGAAGACTGTGGAAATATTCATGAATGATTTTTCTGTCTACGGAGCATCATTCAACGCCTGTTTGCAAAATCTGGAAGCTGTTCTAGAAAGATGCACAGAGACACAGTTGGTCTTAAATTGGGAGAAATGCCATTTTATGGTAACAAGAGGCATTGTACTAGGACATAAAATATCGAGCAAGGGGCTGGAAGTCGACCAAGCTAAAGTGGAAATAATCAAGAAACTACCTGCGCCCAAAACAGTCAAGGATATTCGAAGCTTCTTGGGACACGCTGGTTTCTACAAACGATTCATCAAGGACTTTTCGAAAATTGCACAGCCACTCTCCGCATTGTTACACAAAGAAGCTGATTTCAATTTCACCGACGAGTGCAACCAGGCATTCGAACATATCAAAAATCTGCTGACACATGCACCTATACTCGCTGCACCAGACTGGGGCGCACCATTCGAACTCATGTGCGATGCTAGTGATCTCAGTGTAGGGGCTGTTCTTGGACAACGAATTCCCAAGCAGTTTAAGCCCATACACTATGCCAGCAAAACTCTGAATGAAGCTCAACAAAATTACACGACCACAGAAAAAGAGTTTCTGGCCGTAGTCTATGCATTCGATAAATTTCGCCCTTATCTTGTTCTCTCTAGAGTAACTGTTTACACTGACCATTTTGCATTGAAATACCTGTTTGCCAAGAAGGACGCTAAACCAAGACTAATACGATGGTTGCTCCTCTTACAAGAGTTCGACTTAGAGATCAAGGATAAAAAGGGATCGGAAAACTTAGCAGCTGATCACTTATCCAGAATCCAAGCCACCACTGAAATCGAACAACTAGACATTCTCGACCAGTTCCCTAACGAGCAACTGTTTGCAATTTCCACGATTCCCTGGTTTGCCGATATCGCAAATTTCTTGGCTTGCAAAATAAAGCCCTTTCGATACCCCACTAATAAAAAACGAAAGTTTTATTCTGATCTAAAATATTATATTTGGGAGGAACCTTATTTGTTTAAATTATGTGCAGACCAGCTCCTGCGAAGATGCGTAACCAAAGAAGAAGGAATGGAAATCTTGTAAAAATGCCACGCCGCGGAATCAGGTGGCCACTTTGGGGCTAACCGAACAGCTGCAAAAGTGTTTCAAGCAGGTTTCTTCTGGCCCACCATATACAAGGATGCGCAACAGTATGTTCAACGTTGTGATGATTGTCAACGAACAGGCAATATCTCTGCTCAAAACGCCATGCCTTTGAACAACATTATTGTTTGCGAGATCTTTGATGTATGGGGCATGGACTTCATGGGACCGTTTCCCATATCTTTTGGAAATCATCACATCCTGGTCGCTGTAGATTATATGAGTAAGTGGGTGGAGGCCTGTGCATGTCCCTCGAATGATGCCAAGGTAGTGCTACAATTTTTGAAACGATTGTTTACAAGATTCGGAGTACCAAGGGCAATTATAAGTGATCAAGGTACTCACTTTTGTAACAAAGTATTTGAGAAACTACTTTAGAAATATGGCGTCACGCATCGTATAGCCACACCATACCACCCTCAAACGAGTGGTCAAGTGGAATTATCCAACAGAGAGCTGAAGCGAATTTTAGAGAAAACAGTTAATTCTTCAAGAAAAGACTGGTCTCTAAAACTCGACAATGCACTGTGGGCATATCGAACAGCCTATAAAACACCTAGAGGAATGTCTCCTTTCCGGCTCCTGTTCGGAAAAGCATACCACCTCCCTATTGAATTAGAACATAGAGCATACTAGGCACTAACATTTCTAAATTTTGATGACCAGGATGTCAAGCTAAACAGGTGCGCCCAGTTAAATGAAATGGATGAATTCTGCTTATTCGCCTACGAGAATGCCATCAAATACAAGGAAAAAACCAAACTGTGGCATGATTCGCGTATTCAGTCCAAAAACTTTAAAGAAGGTGATCCTGTACTCCTGTATAACTCACGCCTACGCCTGTTCCCTGGTAAACTTTGCTCACGGTGGTCTGGCCCATTCACGGTGTACCGAATCTTCCCTCATAGGGCAATCGAAATTCAGAACACCAAGGGAGACATATTCAAAGTTAATGGGCAACGTCTGAAACCTTATTTGGCCCATGAACCCCCCGGTACTGTGGGCACAACCCACCGCTTAATCAACCCACAATGATTCCAAAGTTGGGGGTCAATAAATTTTAATTTTTTTCTTTTCTGCTTTTAGATTTGCAATTTCATCATTTTTATTTTTATTTACTACGTTCACTTTTATTTACTAAGTTTATTTTATTTAACTTCCTCATTTCTCCTATGATAGTTTCTTTTGGGTGTCAAAGTGCATAGAAACGTACGAACAACCATTTCTCTCACCACGTACGAGACACTCACCGCCTCTGCCGTCTTGTCCTTTAATGCCACATTGTCAGACGGCAGACCTACAACTACAACGGTCACAAGAATTGATGTGGTTACCCCCTTTCCCAAACACAGCAAATTCATACCCTATTCTTACGGTGGAATAAGGGATTTGATTGGTTCAAACGGTTACTCTCATCCCTGACGGTTCAGTTGGCTGCCATCTTGTATAAAGGAGTCACATTTCACTCATCACACATATTTCTGCATTTCCGAAACCTCCTTTCATCCCTTCACCATGGCAAGAAAGAATACAAGGTCGGCTACTGCGACCAAGAGCAAAGAAAAGAAACCCGATGTGAGCTCTAGCACCCACA
Source organism: Euphorbia lathyris (assembly GCF_963576675.1). Classification (NCBI taxonomy): domain Eukaryota; kingdom Viridiplantae; phylum Streptophyta; class Magnoliopsida; order Malpighiales; family Euphorbiaceae; genus Euphorbia; species Euphorbia lathyris. Next base: position 48,060,101 of record NC_088914.1, read on the forward strand.
CATCCCGTGCCATTTCCAAAATATGGAACTATGCGCCACAAGGCAAATATGTTGGGACAGTTTACGAGAAGTTGGTTTGGATACGGAGGTCAAGCAAATGATAGCCGGTGCCAATCTGGAGAAATTTTTGGCCATTGATGAGTGCACTTATCATGAACTCACAATGGAGTTCATCTCCACATTCCAAAGGGATGCAAAGTACACTGACCCCAACCACCACAAGCGCTACCAATTTCGTCTTATGGGTAACCACATGAACTGCTCCATCAACAAAATGAACATCTTTCTTGGCTTGGTTGACCAAACCACACTCGAAGAGGAACCCTACCTTTCGGCCCACCGGGAGATTCCTGAGGAATTTGACGCCGGCGCTTTCTGGCATGCCATCACAGGTCATCTCGAGTATAATCCTAGTTCCTCCAAGGCCTCAGGTATCGAGAGCTATTCCTTGAAATATTTACACCGTATTCTGGCTGGCTCACTCTTTGGTAGGGTCCATCAAGCCACGGTTCCATCCGCTGATCTATTTGCCCTAGCATGTTTGCGTGATCAGAAACCATTAAATGTTGGGTACTATTTTGCAGAATATATTGCCTCCCTACAACAAAAGAATAATGTCGCTGGCCTGTTCTGTGGATCGTTCATCACCACCATTGCTCAGAATTTGGGATTTTTCGATCCTAAATTAACTACATCACTCACCCTTGGTCCAGCAATGGATCCTTTGAATTTGCAGGTAATGAAGCGGATTGAAATATGTTGCGATATCAAAGGAGTTTGGTATCTCTGGCGGGAGGCAGAACACCTACGGAAAAAGGACAAAGACCAAGCTGGTCCCTCCAAGCGATGCAGATCCGAAGAGGCTATTCCAGAACCTGTTCATATCACACCTATTTGCTCCGTCCCAGAACAATCACCAACAGCTGATGATGAGCAAATCCACCGCATTGCCGCTAGAATGAGCATGGAGACCATCTTTCGCAACATGCGTGTTATGGAGCAACGAATCAATACATATGAGTAAGAAATGGAAATTTTACGTGCCAGAATAGCTATTTTGGAAGGAAACACCCGGTCTGCAGCCAAACCCCATCAATCAGATGCATCCCAGAAGTCGCAAAAGAGCCCCGTCCAAAATGAACCAGTTAAAACAGGCACCACTGCCTCTGTTCCAAAACCAGCTGCCGAAGAGGGGGCGGAGTCCTCCCAATCCCCTACAGTGTAAATGTGTATCTCTCTTTCTCTCTATCCTTTGTTCGTCCTGCTGCTACTGCTGTTTTGCTTATTTCTGTTGGCGTCTGGTTCTTACCCCATCATTTTCCATTGAGGACAATGTGTTTGTTAAGTTGGGGGTAGGAACCTAGCGTCTTAACACACAGTTAGGCTGTTCAATACTGCTTTAACATGCTCATTCATTTTATCCCCACTATAAGTTTTGCCTAGTCCTCGCTTCACCTCAGCACCACCCCACAAAAAGAAAAACAAAGCACAAACACCACAATCACCCTGTGCGCTTCACCCGCAACTCAACCATCCATTCTCACATTGGTATGTTTCTACTAAACTTAGCATAGCTGAGTCACCATACTTTTGTTGTCTTCTTGTGGTGAATTGATGATTTGTTGGTGAGAAGTTTAGGCTGGTCAATTAATTTGTGATATCCCTGATTAGGTCAAGTATTGACTTAAGTACAAACAACCGGTGAGGCTTGTGCTGAAATTATGCATAACTGTATGCAATTATTATTTTTTGTGAGTGAGCTTTGTATACCTTAGTTAAGTGAGACTTTGCCTCACCTGCCCTTCAGTTGAAAGAAATGAATCTTGACACATTAGAATGAACATTCAAATACTCAACACAAAACACCCATAGCCGAGAGCTGGTAACAAAAGAAAAAGGCCATGTTTCCTCAAAATATATCAATAAGGACATTATCAAATAGAAAATCTGTCCTTTTTTATCCAAAAAAAAGAGAGAAGAAAACAGAAGCAAACAGGAAAGCCTATCTAAAAATGACCAGCTCTTCAAAAGCTAAATTATCCGCTAAACACAAAACAACTACCATTCAAATCAAACCACCATTCAAACCACCCCTCGCCTGAGACCTTATTTTCAAGCACACACAGCCATCGTTCGCACCAACATACCCATGAGGAAGGTATTACAAAAGCCAGAAACTTCAGGGAGGTTGATGGAGTGGGCGATCCGCCTAGGCGAGTTTGATGTTCGTTATGAAGGCCGATCCGCCTTGAAAGCCAAGTTTTGGCAGACTTTGTGAACGAATTCACCGAAGAGGGCGTGAACCTTCCTAAACCAAAAGTGGAAGAATGGACGATGTACACGGATGGCGCTTCTTCAGCGGAAGGTGCAGGAATAGGCGTAGTAATCAAGGGACCTCACTACATCAAGTTACATTATACAGCGAAGTTAGAGTTCCCTGCAACAAATAATGCCGCAGAATATGTGTTGGAAATTAGGGCTAAGGTATAGCAGCGGAAATATAAAATTTTAGCCTATTTCCTTTTAACCATAGGATCCGTTAATCGTTACTTCATATAAAGATGGATAAGAAGGAATACCTTTCGATGAACAATCTACCATTGTTAAAGAAGCGCCCAAAATTCTTCTCCGAGGTTCCAACCGCAAAGTAGAATACGGTGAGGTTAAGATAAAATCAACCCTTATGAGATGCAACCAAAATAGATTGCCTCTAATTAACCAACACAAGATCAAGGAGAAAGAGGGATGAATAAGATTAATCAATCGATGGAATGCCGTATGAATTCTTATCCACGAACTTGGGGAATAGAATTCTTTTCTCTCTCTCTCTAAGCAATTTCGAAAATCACAAGTGGGGAGGCTTAGGGCTTGGTCGAAATTCACTATAGGAAGGGGTATATATATTAGCTTGTATCTAAACCCTAGTTAGATAGGAATAGGTTACTTAATAGGAATCCAATTCGGAAAAGGATTCCTAATTATTATCTCACTATATATCTAATATATTTAGGATAATAATAAATAACCTAATTGGATAATAATAGGAGAATATTAATCTAATTAAAACTCCTAATTAAATTATCTCTTAATTAATTTAATTCATAATCCTAATCAAATTAGGATTAATGGAATAAAATCAATCCCTTACTAATACATACAAATTTCGACCCCTTCCTTGTATTTGGGCCTTACTGGGCTCAATTGGGCTTCCATCTATTAATCATATCCATCTCTCTTTTGGTTCCAAGTCTTATGTGTGATCCATTAGGTCCTTACTACTTCTGGCCGTATGCAACCTATTAAATTAATTTCTTCAAGAATTATATTTAATCCCTTGCATAACGGAATGATGTACAGAGTATGTTATTGGCAAGTCTGTAATCATTCCCCCAGAGTTCGTTAAGAAGACAGGTTGATTCTGTCGTTAACCCTTCCGTATTAGTTACGGTATAATACGATCCTTTATCAACTACATCCTTGAACTGAATCTTATGACTATGGGTAATGTCAAGTCACATATAGCGAGACGTTCGTTTTACTTGTTATTGGCCGAGTCAACTCAAAAAGATAGGTTAAGTGAAATCTGTATTTCTACTCTTAAGCTATCACCTTGCAAGGGTTTAGAGTCAAGTCTTCCACAAGCGATCCTTGGATGTATCTCCCATTAATCGGGAGTGATAAATGCTCAATCCAATGTATAACTACCCTGAAATTACTTCCTGTGACACCCAACCTTTGCAGTTCACACCCCAGAGTCATCTCTGTTAAGGATCGTGGGACCACAGGATCAAAGTCTCACATTCAGTAATTCAGGATGACCAATTAACATTCCTTTGAGTCTGAGGATTAGTTATACCTATTAATACCAATGAGATGAACAGTTGACAAGGATGAATCTACCCATCCTGTTATCTCAAATCGTATCCCCAATCCTAATGAACAACGTTTCATCGGATCTATGTAACTGTCCAGATATCTGTATATATGAAGCTTGTGAGATCAGCTTTCTGTCGGACAAAAGACATTGTTACATACAAGTCTCAACAGTGATATATCAATCCTAAACATATCACTTGACTTGGGGTGGTTTTAAGTTTATTAGTTTATTATAAAGTTTTGTCTCACTTCATGCTTGTATGAACACTTTATAATCACTTTAAACAAACTTACGGATTTCCTTTTATTAGACTTTATTTAGTGCTTAAAAGGGATTGCCTTTATATAGTTATAAAACATATATCTCATTAAAACAAATGATATAAAGAACAATTCATTTACAATAAGTTTGTATCCTGCAACAATTGACTATAGGACACAAAACCCCAACAATATGAAGCCTTGATATTGGGGCTACGCCTGCTAAAGGAGATTACGCCAGAGTGAGTTGTGATCTATAGCGACTCTAAGCTAATGGTCAACCAGGTGATCAAAAACTTTGATGTAAAAGATGAGACTCTGGTCAAATATGTAGAGGAGGTCAAAAAGCTATTAAACCATCTGGAAATCAAAGAAACCAAATGGGAGCTAGTTCATATGCTGCGAGGATCAAACACGAAAGCGGATCACCTGGCTAAATTGGCTTCAAGCAAAGATCAGTGGGTGGACCTGCAATGCCCATTCGAGGTGAAAACTAGACCGCCATTCACCCCAGAAGTTGTAGCTCTCCTTACATCCGCCGTGGGAGATTGGAGATCGCCGATCCAGCAGTATCTCACAAATGGGACTTTTCCTCAAGACAAAGAGGAAGCCAGACGGATGGTAAGAAAAGCGGCATACTTCTCTATAATAAATGGCCAGCTGTACAAGAAATCTTTTGGACACCCCTGGTTGAAGTGCGTTGCAATGGAAGAAGGACAGGAAATCCTCAAGGAGTTACACGAAGGTGCTTGCAGAGCCCATGAAGCATCCGCCTCCATTCTAAAAAAGTCCAGGTTATCTGGATTTTATTGGCCTACGGCGGAACTCGATGCTCAGAAGCTGGTAGAGACCTATCATAATTGCCGAGTCCATGCAAATGAGTCTCACACGGCTAAGCACCTACAAAAACCCATTATTGAGGGACGACCTTTTGCCATCTGGGGTATCAACATTGTCGGTCCTTTTCCTCCTACCAAGAGACAAAGGAAATATGTGATAGTAGCTGTTGATCACTTTACGAAGTGGGTAGAGGCCGAAGCTGTCTCCTCCATAAACGCGGAGCGAATGGTCGAGTTTGTAAGGGATAATATCGTCGGAAGATTCGGAGTCCCTCGCACAATTATCACCGACAATGGGACACGGTTCAATTATAGGGAGTTTAGAGCATTCTGCGAAAGTCAAGGCATTCAGAACAAGTTCACCTCACTATCATTAACATTCTTCAGAATTTGCATCTAACACTTAAGGTAACTTATTCTTCCTGTTTAAGTTCAATCCCTGTGGAAGACGACACTTGGTCTTGCCACACTACACACGACCTAGTACAATTGCCAGCGTCCCTATTCTAAACACCACTTTACATCCTCAAATACTCTTCCCAAAGAAGAGTTTCAAGACCTGGTGGCGGATCGATTCACCTCAATGACATGAAGCAAATCGATCGCCTAAGGCAGATTAACTTCCTCAAAAGGAATAAAAAGCTTCAAAGCCTTCAAAAAGGCTCACATTTCAAGGTACGGCTGGCCACCTACCTTGAACCAGCAAAATAAAGTCCTAAATATAAGAAATTTACTTGCTAAACGACATAAATCATATAAGGTTGAAATTAGAAACCAAAAGGCTTGCAAAAATTGTACTTAGTTACAACAAAATTAAATGTTCACAACATTATCCTCTTGGGATCCATTCTCAAGAGACACATCCTTCAAACGGACCTCCTTCTCTATATCAACGATCCCCGCTTGAGGAGCCGCATCATTGATCTCTGCAGCATCCGCCTTATCCCCTACTTCTTTAGATGTCTCATCAAGGTCATCCGCGTCAAGGTTGACGATGGGCTTGACTTCCTCATCTGATCCTTTCAGCTCTTTTCGGACCTGGTCACGGATGAAGTCACGAGGATTTGGCACTCAGTCATATCTAAGGGCATCCTCAACCTCGGGGACCACGTACTCCAGATCCACAAAGTCAATCTCTAGGTAGGCGAATCTAATGTAAGCTATGATCTTCTCACCATAGTAGTACGCCCGACTACCCGCCATAAGTTCCGTGTTCATCAACACCGCTTTGTGATCCTCAACATCCTTCTCCATCTTCTCTTTCAACTGGCGGATCTCGTCATCCTTCTTCTGATTAAGTGCAATGGCAGCAGCTGCATTGGCATTGGCCACTGCTACCTCATTCTCCAGCCTCTGGATAGTAGCCTTATCCGCGAATCCCTGGAGAAGATCCGCCTCCATTGCACACATATGAGCATAGGCCTGACAAGATAAAAAGATCGTTTAAGAAACAAAGTCTCCCTCATGGAGATCACTCTTTCATCCAAATATGTAAAACAAGAAGAGAAAAGCTTACTGAAAGGATATCCCTTTTCCCCATCTTGGCATGATCAGACCTAGAGAACTTAGTCTAGTTCTCGTGAACCTCTCCAAGCTGGCCAATGTCTTCATCCAAGTCATTCACGACCGCCTCGTTCCTCAGGGACCCCTTGGCACCATACTTGGAGAGCCAGCATTTCCCCAAGTCAGGTTTGATCACCTATCCAAGCAAAAGATCAGGGTCTATAAAGCCAAGGAACAAGAAAAGTAAGGCGGTCGTACCTGCTCTTGGTTGGGACTCAACCAGTCCATCCTAGGCTTCCCTACTTTCAAGGCATTCGCCAGCAATTTCTCTCCACCAGCAGCGGCTGATCTCGTCTTCTTACTAGGGGGATTCGCGGCACCCTCCATAGGGCGTTTCTCGTCCCTCTTACTGGGATTCGTCACCTGCGCATTCTTTTAAGCCTCCAGCTCCTTCTGTTTTCTATGCTTCTCTACAAGGGCGCAACTGGCTTCAGACAAATCCCTGACAAGGGAACAACAAAATAATCAAGGTTCAAGGAAGAAACAAAGGTACCTTCATCAAGTTGAGTAAACTTCACGTAAGTAATCTCATCCCCCACTCGGCGAAGAATTCCAGAGCATCGGCGTACGTCCAAGCATCTGTTTTGATGCTCTTCATGAGATCCGCCACTTTTTCATCACTATCAGTCAGTATACGCAAGTCCCCAGCCATATGTTGAGGCTTAGCGTTCCAGTTTAACGGGAATCCAAGAGATTCGCTCTTTTCCACTTTGACAAAGAAAAACTTTTCGTCCCAGAGATGGACGTTTGACATCTTATCACTAAAAGGCGAATAACATTTGCATTTGACAAAGGTGAAGAAAGATTCGGTTTGACGCTTCAAAGGCTTGTGAAGAGATCGGAAGACACGGGGAGTACAGGTTACCCCCAGATTCGAAGCTAAAAAAAATCTAGAGCTATGTCCAACCAGCCGTTTGGATGCAGCTGGCAGACAGTGATCCCGAAGAACTCCAAAATATCCCCCATCATATGGGGAAGAGGAAGGCGGAATCCTCTCTCCACATGACTCCTATATACAGAAAGGTATCCCTTAGGGGGACAGGCGGGTCGCTGATGAGCAGCCGCCAATTCGGTCTCGTAATTTTTAATCCACTGATAGAGATCCGCCAAATCGGCAAGATCCGCGGCACTCATACGAGACGGAGTGATCTCCGCACGAGGCTTCTTTTTTCTAATCGGGGTTGAAGGGGAAGCCTCCATTCCGGAAAAGCTCCTAGGTGTTGGGATTTAGCATCCTATAGACAATTGTTCTAGGATACAAACTTAATGTAAATGAATTGTTCTTTATATCATTTGTTTAATGAGATATATGTTTTATAACTATATAAAGGCAATCCCTTTTAAGTACTAAATAAAGTCTAATAAAAGGAAATCCGTAAGTTTATTTAAAGTGATTATAAAGTGTTCATACAAGCATGAAGTGAGACAAAACTTTATAGTAAACTGATAAACTTAAAACCACCCCAAGTCAAGTGATATGTTTGGGATTGACACATCATTGTTGAGACTTGTATATAACAATATCTTCTGTCCGACAGAAAGCTGATCTCACAAGCTTCATATATACAGATATCTCGACAGTTACATAGATCCGATGAAACGTTGTTCATTAGGATTGGGGATCCGATTTGAGATAACAGGATGGGTAGATTCATCCTTGTCACCTGTTCATCTCATTGGTATTAATAGGTATAACTAATCCTCAGACTCAAAGGAATATTAATTGGTATTCTGGATTACGGAATGTGATGCTTTGACTCTGGTGTAACATGATCCTTAACAGAGATGACTCTGGGGTGTGAACAGTAGACGTTGGGTATCACAGGAAGTAATTGCGGAGTCATTATATATTGGATTGAGCATTTATCACTCCCGATAAATGGGAGATACATCCATGGATCGCTTGTGGAAGACTCGACTCTAAATCCTTGTAAGGTGATAGCTTAAGAGTAAGAAATACAGATTTCACTTAACCTATCTTTTTGAGTTGACTCGGCCTGTACAAGTAAAACGAACGTCTCGCTATATGTGACTTGACATCACCCATAGTCATAAGATTCAGTTCAAGGATGTAGTTGATAAAGGATCGAATTATACTGTAACTAATACGGAAAGGTTAACGACAGAATCAACCTGTCTTCTTATAGCTCTGGGGGAATGATTACGGACTTGCTAATCACATACTCTATACATCATTCCGTTATGCGAAGATTAAATATAATTCTTTGAAAATTAATTTAATAACGTTGCATACGGCTAGAAGCAATAAGAACCTAATGGATCACACATAAGACTTGGAACCTAAAAGAGAGATAGATGTTAATTAATTGATAGAAGCCCAATTGAGCCCAATAAGGCCCATGGACATAAGGGGGTCGAAATTCATGTAGTGATATACATGAATAATTAATTTGATTTTGTTAATCCTAATTAGATTAGGAATATGAATTAAATTAATTAAGAGATAATTAAGTTAGGAGTTTTAATTAGATTAATATACTCCTATTATTATCCAATAAGGTTATTATTATTATCCTTAATATATTAGATATATAGTGAGATAATAATTAGGAATTCTATTCCGAATGGAATTCCTATTCAGTAACCTAATTCTATCTAACTAGGGATTAGATACAAGAGATTATAAATACCCCTTCCCTTGAGATTTTTGAAATCCAAGCAAGCCATACCCTACTTGTGATTTTCAAAATTCACCTAGTCCAAGAGAGAGAAAATTCGACACCCCTAGTTCGAGGACGAGATTTCTCTACGGCTTCGTTTGATCAATTGATTTTCATCTATTTCTTTTATCCTTGATCTTGTGTTGATTAGTTAGAGGCAATCTACTTTGGTTGCTATTCAACGGTTGATTCCAAATTAATCCTTCCCGTGTTTTATTTCGTGTTTGGGAACTCGAAGAAGAAAAACAAACAAAAGGGAGAAATTCATTTTACTACTCACACATCAGGTCAGTTCACGATTTCGTGGATTCCCGGAGATTGAACCGTCGGATCGTCGTGATATTTGGACAAGAGCTTCTAGACATATTCTTCCTCGTTTCCACCGAAGGGATTGTCGTTCGGAGGTCTGGAAGGTCTGTTTCGGATAGGGGAAGATTGGTAGACAGTTTCTATCTCTTTTGAAGTTGTGGGCACTTCGTTTGCAACGGTAGATAGAACTTCTAAAAGGTATTTCTTCTTATCCTTCTTTATATGAAATAACGGTTAACGGATCTTGTGGTTAAATGGAAATAGGTTAAAAAATTTATATTTCCGCTGCTATACCTTAGCCTAATTTCCAACAGTGGTATCAGAACCATCGTTAAATCCGTTATTTCATATATGAAAATTTAGAAGTTTTCAATAGGATTGAATAAATATTTATAGTTAGGATTAATTAACAAATTGTTTTGATTAATTAATTCTAAAGATAAATAAGTTTTAATTAATTGTTAATTAAAACATATTATGCGTATGTTCCTAATTATTTTGGTTGATAATCATTATAACAAAATCTATTAGTTTTATAGTTAGATTGATAAAATCAGTTTTATTAATTCTAAAGATAAAACGGAAATCTATAGTAGTTTTTCCTATTTTCTGAAAATCGTTTTAAAACCGTTTTAGAACTGATATATATATATATATATATATATATATATATATATATATATTTAAAATCGTTTTTATACTTAAATATATATGTTTCAGAAATTGATAGTTTTCTGTTTTGATTATCGAATGAAAATTTGTTTAAAAGTTTGTTTTACCAATTTGTAAATCAAAATGTTAAATGAATTAAAATCAAAATAATTGGGACGTGCATAATTAAAGTTTTGTATAGTTATATTAATCTAAAAATTAATATAAAAGATACGAAACTATTAGAAGTAAAATTGGATGAAAGTTGATTTGATATGTTAATGTGATTAACATAAATATTACATAAGATAGTTATGTAATCAACCAATTAAATTTATTTAATTGAGTCTATGCATGTTTGGAGTTATGGACATATTTGGACCCTCTTTAGTCTTTTGGTATTTTTGAAATAGGGCCTGCGAGTCCTGCCTTTCTACTATGTATTGTAATTTCTCCTCTCATCTGATTCCTTTCAATTCAATTGAAGTTTTCTTTAGTAGTATAGAAATTAATATGTAATTTCAAGGCGCCATGGAGAAGATGGAGGACCTAAAGAGAAATATGTAATAGTTAGTATTTCCTTAGGTTTGCCCTTATTCCGTCTCTGGCTCGATGGAATAATTTAGATGATATGTCCATAACGCCAATGTATGTGAATGTATGTGTCTGATGTATGCTAAAGCAAATCAAGACTAAGTTAGATTATGAGACCTAAAATAAAATCCCTCATTAAAAAGTTAAGTAAATAAACAAGTTATTAAAATCGGTTGCCCCTCCCTAATATTATAATTCAGCCGGCAGTGCTGAGGGCCTTTGGGTTGTTGAGTAAACTCAAGCTCGGGGTCCTTTCGGTAACACCTGAATTATCGAAAATCATTTTTCATGAATATGGGGTAATACTTAAATTAGATTATGATAATTGGATGAGTAAACTCATATTGTCATAAACTAATGGGCAAGACGGTTGGGATTAATATGAATAGCATATTAGTTACTAATGTGGTTAGTAACCCAATAACCTAGGAATCACATTAAAGATGTGATTGATTACATGAATCTACCTAATGAATGAGACTAGCTTGTTGAGTAAACTCAAGGCGAAATCTCAGGAGTTAGGATCCTAGCTCACTAAAGGATTTGTGAAATTCTTCGAATTAATATGGAGGGCTATTAATTTGGCAAAATAGTGGGAGCAATCTAAAATAAACTAAAAGGCCTATAATTTTAGATTGATATACTTTAACCAAATGAATGACATACGTTTACTCTTTCTCACTCTCAGGTTTAATTAAACCCACTCTTATAATCATGACTAAAACCAATCTGCAAAACATTCTTACCGATAACAAATTGAATGGTTCAAACTTCACCGATTGGTTTCGTAACCTCAAAATTGTTTTGAAGTTCGATAAAATAGTGTATGTACTTGATACATCGATACCCCCTCTCCCTGCTGATGATGCTCCCATTGAGGAAATTGATGCTTACCAGAAGCATAAGGCTGATGATGATCATGCCGGATGCATCATACTTGCATCGATGACACCGGAATTACAAAGGCAACATGAGGAAATGGATGCCTATTCCATCATCATGCACCTAAAGGAATTGTTTGGGAAACAAACCAGGTGCGAACGCTACGAGATATCCAAGTTGCTCTATCGTAGTAGGATGTAAGAGGGCACATTTGTCATGACACATTGTGTCAAGATGATTGGCTACATTACCAAACTTTCTAGTATTGGATTTGCGATGGATAATGAATTAAGTATAGACTTAATTCTTCAATCCCTCCCAGAGAGTTATTCACAGTTCATCATGAACTATCAGATGAATGACTTGCAAACCTCTCTTGAAGAGCTTGCAAATATGCTCAAGTCAGTTGAGCCCAATATGAAGAAAGACAAAGCCATACCAGCTCTTCTCATATAGGGATCAAAGAAGAGGAAAGGGGATTCTCCCAATCCTAAATATCCCAAGAAAGGTAAGAAAGTCGTGCCCAACAAAACTAAGGGAAAGGAAGTGAAGAAGCCCAAAAGAGAGTGCCACTTATGTGGTAAAGACGGGCATTGGAAAAGAAACTGTTGGTGTACCTAGCCTTCCTCAAAAGGGGAAGAAGCAGGGACTTCAACATCTGGTATGTTTTATATTGAAATTTCACAGTCTGAATCTTTTGGTACTTGATACCGGATGCAGCCTGAGGATATTCCAGGAATATCTAGAAATATTATTTCTATTAGTTGCCTTGTTGACGATGGCTTTTCATATTTCAATAAAAGACAAGAGTTGCAATTTTTATAAAGATTCGATCTTTTATTTTTCAGGAATTTCACAAAATGGGATTTATGTGTTAGATAACAAAATTCCTGCTTTTGCAATTGATACCAAAAGACATAAGCTAGATAATTCAACTTACTTGTGGCATTGTCGTTTAGGCCATATAAACAAGAGACGCATGCTAAAGCTACATTCAGATGGGCTTATAGATCCGATCGATCCCGAATCATTGGAAACATGCGAATCATGTTTAAAAGGTAAAATGACAAAGACACCCTTTAGCAATAAAGGTGAGCGTGTATCAGACACTCTAGGACTCATTCATTCAGATGTATGTGGTCCTATGTCAGTCCAAGCAAGAGGAGGATTCAGATTCTTCATAAGCTTCATAGATGACCATACCCGATATGGTTACATCTACTTGATGAAGCACAAGTCAGAAGCTTTTGAGAAATTCAAATGCTTCAAGAATGAAGTAGAAAATCAATTAGGAAAGAAAATAAAGACGCTTCGATCTGATCGAGGTGGCGAATATCTTTCAGATGATTTTCTGAATTATCTAACTGAATGTGGGATATGCTCACAATGGACACCTCCATATACACCACAACACAATGGTGTGTCCGAGAGGAGAAACCGTACCCTATTAGATATGGTACGATCCATGATGAGCATGGCCTTACTTCCAAAGACGTTCTGGGGCTATGCCTTAGAAACTGCCCTCTTCACCCTAAATCGAGTACCAACTAAATCCGCTAGTTCCACACCATATTAATTGTTCGTTGGTAGGAAACCCGTGTTTTCATTTATGAGAATATGGGGTTGTTCAGCCTTTGTCAAACGCATTGCGTCCGACAAACTAGATTCGAAATCTGATAAATGTTTCTTTATTGGATACCCTAAGGAAACTATGGGATATTACTTCTATCATCCAGATGATCAGAAAGTAATCGTATCCAAGCACGCAACCTTCTTAGAGAAAGAGTTTCTCGAAGAAACACAAAAGGGAAGCATGATTGAACTTGACGAAGTTCAAGAAGAAGAAACACCGACTGAAACAACAGAGGCGGTTGAGGTACCCGAAGGAGTCCCATTAGATGAGACTCTAGTTCCACCTATTCGTAGATCACAAAGAGTTCGTGAACTCCCAGTTAGATATGGTTTTCTAGTGGGAGATGATAATGAGGTTCCCGTGTTAGACGACGAACCCGAAAACTACGAAGAGGCTCTTACTAGTCCAGATTCTAAAGCATGGCTTGAGGTCATGGATTCTGAAATGGATTCCATGTATACTAACCAAGTGTGGACTTTGGTTGATCCACCCGAAGGGATAATAGCCATTGGGTGCAGGTGGACCTTCAAAAAGAAGACAGACATGGATGGAAAGGTTAGCACCTACAAAGCTAGGTTAGTAGCGAAAGGATATCGTCAGAAGCAAGGAATTGATTATGACGAAACTTTCTCTCATGTGGCTATGTCCAAATCAATCAGAATCATGCTTGCAATTGCCGCTCACTACGATTATGAGATTTGGCAAATGGATGTGAAAACAGCTTTCCTAAACGGAAACCTGCTTGAGGATGTATATATGATGCAGCCTGAAGGTTTCATATCGAAGGATGCAAATAAAGTTTGCAAACTTCAGAGATCCATTTATGGACTCAAGCAAGCATATAGAAGCTGGAATAAGCGTTTTGACGAAACCATAAAACAATTTGGTTTTGAACAAAATTGCGAAGAAGCTTGCATTTACAAAAAAGCAAGTGGGAGCTCTATAGCATTTCTCATACTATATGTGGACGATATATTATTAATGGGAAATGACGTTGCTCTCTTACAGTCAGTGAAAGTATGGTTATCTGGTAACTTCTCAATGAAAGACCTTGGTGAAGCAGCTTATATACTCGGTATAAAGATCTATAGAGATAGATCGAGAAGACTGCTTGGTCTTTCACAGGCTACATACATTGAAAAGGTGCTAAATCGGTTTAGCATGCTTGAATCGAAACGAGGTAACTTACCCATGTTACATGGAGTAAAGTTAAACAATCATCAATTTCCTAAAACCGATGATGATAAACGACGCATGGCTGTAGTCCCGTACGCCAGCGCAATCGGTTCGATTATGTATGCTATGCTATGCACTAGACCTGACGTAGCGTTCGCGTTATCTGTAACGAATCGTTACCAAGGGAATCCGAGAGACGAGCATTGGATTGCCGTAAAGAACATTCTTAAGTACTTTAGAAGAACTAAAGATATGTTCCTAGTGTACGGAGAAGGTGATCTGAAAATAGAAGGATTTTCAGACGCAAGTCATCTCACGGATGAGAATGATTATAAATCCCAATCAGGATACCTATTTATCTTGAATGGGGGCGCGGTCAGTTGGAAGAGTTCCAAGCAGGGAAGCGTAGCTTTCTCTACGACCGAGTCAGAGTATATCGCAGCTGCGGAAGCAGCAAAGGAAGCGGTTTGGATTAGAAAGTTCATTACAGAACTAGGTGTGGTGCCTGACATTGTCAATCCCATTACACTGTACTGTGATAACAATGGAGCCATTGCGCAAGCAAAGGAACCACGGTCTCATAATGCATCCAAGCATTACCTTAAGCGATACCACATCATTAGAGAGATTGTGGCTAGAGGAGATGTGAGAATAGAAAGAGTACCTACAGAGGACAACGTTGCAGATCCGTTGACAAAGCCTTTAACCTAGAGAATACATGATCGTCATTTAACTTCTACTGGGATAAGTTTTAGAAACAATTGGCTTTAGTCCAAGTGGGAGTATGTTGGGGTTTAGTGTCCTATAGACAATTGTTCTAGGATACAAACTTAATGTAAATGAATTGTTCTTTATATCATTTGTTTAATGAGATATATGTTTTATAACTATATAAAGGCAATCCCTTTTAAGCACTAAATAAAGTCTAATAAAAGGAAATCCGTAAGTTTATTTAAAGTGATTATAAAGTGTTCATACAAGCATGAAGTGAGACAAAACTTTATAGTAAACTAATAAACTTAAAACCACCCCAAGTCAAGTGATATGTTTGGGATTGACACATCACCATTGAGACTTGTATATAACAATGTCTTCTGTCCGACAGAAAGCTGATCTCACAAGCTTCATATATACAGATATCTAGACAGTTATATAGATCCGATGAAACGTTGTTCATTAGGATTGGGGATCCGATTTGAGATAACAGGATGGGTAGATTCATCCTTGTCACCTGTTCATCTCATTGGTATTAATAGGTATAACTAATCCTCATACTCAAAGGAATATTAATTGGTATTCTGGATTACGGAATGTGATGCTTTGACTCTGGTGTAACACGATCCTTAACAGAGATGACTCTGGGGTGTGAACAGTAGACGTTGGGTATCACAGGAAGTAATTATGGAGTCGTTATATATTGGATTAAGCATTTATCACTCCCGATAAATGGGAGATACATCTATGGATCGCTTGTGGAAGACTCGACTCTAAATCCTTGCAAGGTGATAACTTAAGAGTAAGAAATACAGATTTCACTTAACCTATCTTTTTGAGTTGACTCGGCTTGTACAAGTAAAACGAACGTCTCGCTATATGTGACTTGACATCACCCATAGTCATAAGATTCAGGTCAAGGATGTAGTTGATAAAGGATCGAATTATACTGTAACTAATACGGAAAGGTTAACGACAGAATCAACCTGTCTTCTTATAGCTCTGGGGAATGATTACGGACTTGCTAATCACATACTCTGTACATCATTCCGTTATGCAAAGATTAAATATAATTATTTGAAAATTAATTTAATAACGTTGCATACGGCTAGAAGCAATAAGAACCTAATGGATCACACATAAGACTTGGAACCTAAAAGAGAGATAGATGTTAATTAATTGATAGAAGCCCAATTGAGCCCAATAAGGCCCATGGACATAAGGGGGTCGAAATTCATGTAGTAATATACATGAATAATTAATTTGATTTTGTTAATCCTAATTAGATTAGGAATATGAATTAAATTAATTAAGAGATAATTAAGTTAGGAGTTTTAATTAGATTAATATACTCCTATTATTATCCAATAAGGTTATTATTATTATCCTTAATATATTAGATATATAGTGAGATAATAATTAGGAATTCTATTCCGAATGAAATTCCTATTCAGTAACCTAATTCTATCTAACTCGGGATTAGATACAAGAGATTATAAATACCCCTTCCCTTGAGATTTTTGAAATCCAAGCAAGCCATACCCTACTTGTGATTTTCGAAATTCACCTAGTCCAAGAGAGAGAAAATTCGACACCCCTAGTTCGAGGACGAGATTTCTCTACGGCTTCGTTTGATCAATTAATTTTCATCTATTTCTTTTATCTTTGATCTTGTGTTGATTAGTTAAAGGCAATCTACTTTGGTTGCTATTCAACGGTTGATACTAAATTAATCTTCCCGTGTTTTATTTCGTGTTTGGGAACTCGAAGAAGAAAAACAAACAAAGGGAGAAATTCGTTTTACTACTCCTACATCAGGTCAGTTCACGATTTCGCGGATTCCTGGAGATTGAACCGTCGGATCGTCGTGATTTTTGGACAGGAGCTTCTAGACATATTCTTCCACGTTTCCACCGAAGGGATTGTCGTTCGGAGGTCTGGAAGGTCTGTTTCAGATAGGGGCAGATTAGTAGACAGTTTCTATCTCTTTTGAAGTTGTGGGCACTTCGTTTGCAACGGTAGATAGAACTTCTAAAAGGTATTTCTTCTTATCATTCTTTATATAAAATAACGGTTAACGGATCTTGTGGTTAAATGGAAATAGGTTAAAATTTTTATATTTCCGCTGCTATACCTTAACCTAATTTCCAATACTAGGGTCTATCGCCGGAGCGGTATGAGCTACAGCGGCGGAAGGGTCCTGGATTTCAATTAAACGGGGGCGACGATTCCTACGCTCCCTCACCGTATTGCGTAACTCGGATAAATCGCAACTAAGGGTGCTTTCGGAAGAATTAGAGCTCTCGGAAGAAGTCCAACTAAACAAAGGCTCGGAGGAAGTGGTCAAATCGAAGAGTTCAATAGTATAACCAGAGGAGGAACTCATAAAAACCCAGATGACAACAAGAACAGGACAAGAAGGTTAACTTACATGGAAAATCGGAAGCTTCAAAGATTCTTGACGCAGAAAAAGCTCTGGAAAAACGCAAGCAAAATCGAAGGAAAATTAGCAAATGAAGAAGAAAGAAAAAAAAAGAGTCTGAAGAAGGTGCCGCCACTTACCTCGAGCTATGTGTCTAGGACACCTGTCGCGCGATGAATGGTCTGGAACAGAGCGGTAATTAATGCGGCACATCATGACGGCATGCCAGGAAGTGCAAAAGCCCTAAAGGACTTTAACGTTACTTTGGGGGGGCTTCTGATAACATCAAGATATTATTTACGCGACCAAAAGGGATATTAGCCAAAACGACCACGTATCTAAGTAATCGGGAAAGCTATGGTGTATCACGCAAGCTACTAAAGTGGCAGATCACACGGATTCCTCCACACGCTATCCATAGTCAAACCTATGGGAGACCCGCCATCATGCCTCGATTCGTCCACAGGATAAGTACGCCGATTCCCGATAAAGGTAACTGATAGACCCATTAATAAGCTAACGGTCATACTTGAATGAGATCAGTAACCGCCATTACTGGAGCATTAATGGAGACTTTCTAACTACCGAGAGTTATAACTACATGACTATAAATAGCTTGCATCCCAAGCTATTGAGGTACACATTCACGCTCTCCTAAACCTTACTTTGTCATTACAATTTATTCTTTTACTATATACTGACTTAGGAATCGGAGCTTCCCCCCATCGAACCCAACGACGCCCCCCCGCAGGGAAGGATTCCGATCAAGAGTTCAATACTAGTCATCAATTGGTGCGGTGAACGTGGAGGTTCTAATCCAAAAAGGACTTAGTTCACAACCCAAACATGGCAAGTGGAGGGTCTAACCCCTCAACCGGAACTACAATAGCATCCGTACCACCATCAGTTAACCCCCTACAAACGCTGGTCGCGTTGATCCCGATGCACCAACCGTCCATGATGAAAGGGACATGTCGCCAGAATCCTTCTAGGAGATTTGCGCAAGTTTCGTTGGTAAAATATCGTATGTAAACTGATATTTTCTTTGTAGGAAAATAGACAAGCCTAGAAAGTAATACCTTTAGTGAAGAACTATCTACCGTTGCAAACGAAGTGCCCACAACTTCTTATTATCAACTCGTGAGCAACGAACGTTTTTGTTCAACACAGAAAAACAAAACTAATCAGTAATCAACCTTTAAAGTATAGCAATCGCAATGATTGCCTCTAACAGAAATCGATACGAGATCAAATAGGGAGTAAGAAATAAAGTAAATTAGCCGAGACGACGACGGAACGTTTCCTCCTCTTGTTCTTTTTGTGTTGGCCGAAATCTGGGGTTAGGGAGTCTATTTATAGACTTCTCAAAACCCTAATCCCAGTTGTGTTAGGTAATTAAATAATTGGAATCTTATTCCGAATAGGATTCCTAATTAGATAATTAAATAAACACTTTACTATTATCTAAATAATAACTAATTATATCTAGATAATTATTATTAATCAAATTAATAATTAATTAATGTTAGGGATAATTAATTAGAGTTTCAATCACATAAAAACTTCTAATTAATATTATCAGATAATCCTTTAATTTAATTCACAACCATAATCAAATTATAATTATTAATCAAATTAATTTATCCCTAATTAATCTATAAATTTCGGCCCATGTATATAGTGTCTCACTAATTACATTTTCGTCCTCTGATTCCAAGTCCCATATGCGACCCATTAGGTTCTTTATTGCCACTAGCCGTATATATCCTTTGAAATTATTCATCACGATTAATTCCAACATATATATAACGGAATATCGTCGCGAGTTGTTACTAGCAGAACATATGATATTCCCTCAGAGCAATTAAGAAGTCAGGTTGATAACTGACGTTAACCTTTCTGCATTAGGTACAGTATAATACGGTCCTTCATCAACTGTATCCTGTCGGTCAATTCCTTATAACCATGGAACGTGTCAAGGTTACATATAACAAAGAGTCTGGTTTTACTTGTACAGGTTGAATTCACTCTGAAAAGATAAGTTAAGTGAAATGTTCATTTCTACTCTTAACTCTATCACTTTGCAAGGATTTCAGTCAATTCACCACAAGCGGTTTGGATATATGTCCCACTTATCGGGAGTGACGAATGCTCAATCTGACATTAACTATTCTGCAATTACTTTGTGTGATACCCAACCCTGCTCTTACACACCCCAGGCTCTCACCTGTTGGATCGTGCTCGCACAGAATCAAAGTATCAGACTCCATAATCCAGAATCACTAATTAACGAATGTTTGAGTCCGAGGATTAGTTATACCTACTAATACCAATGAGATGAACAATTGACACATTAGATAAATCAATCCATTCTGTTATCTCAAGTCGGGTCCCAATCCTAATGAACTCCTTCACTGGATCCATGTAACTGTCTAGATATCTGAATATCTAAAGCTTGTGAGATCAACTTTATAATTACTTAAATAAACTTAGGGTTACTTTCTTTATGAAAGATTTGTGCCTTTATATATAGTTACATTTTAATGCTATATATCTGATTAAACAAATGATCGAATAAACAATTTATTCATTAATATTAATATCCTAAAACAATTGTCTTTAGGACACTAAACTCCAACATTCTTGTAGTGTCTGTTGTGCTTCATTCAAGGTTTTGCTAGCATAAAAGATTGGGCGGAAAAGTTTATCCACCCTCTGCCCAAGACAGGCTCCTACAGCCAGGTCACTGGCATCACACATCAACTCAAAGGGAAGGGACCAATCCAGGCTTACCATGACAGTTGCTTCAGTCAATTTCTTTTTCAACGGTTTAAAAGCATGCATACATTCGTCATTGAAATTAAAATCAACATCCTTAAGACACTAAACTCCAACATTCTCCCACTTGGACTAAAGCCAATTGTTTCTGAAACTAATACCAGAAGAACTAAGATGTTTATCATGAGCTCTTTGTGGTAATGGCTTGGTCAACGGATCTGCAACGTTGTCCTCAGTAGGCACCTTTTCTATTCTCACATCTCCCCTGGTTATAATCTCCCTAATGAGATGATATCGCTTGAGATAATGTTTGGATGCATTATGAGACCATGGTTCCTTTGCTTGTGCAATGGCTCCATTGTTATCACAGTACAGAGTAATGGGATTCACAATGTCAGGCACCACTCCTAGTTCCGTTATGAACTTCCTAATCCAAACAGCCTCCTTTGCCGCTTCTGCAGCTGCGATGTACTCTGATTCAGTCGACGAGAAAGCAACACTTCCTTGCTTGGAACTCTTCCAACTGACTGAGCCTCCATTCAGGATAAACTGGTATCCTAATTGGGATCTATAATCATTTTCATCAGTCAGATGACTAGCATCTGAATATCCTTCAATTTTCAATTCTCCGTGTCCATATATGAGGAACACGTCTTTAGTTCTTCTAAGATACTTAAGAATGTTCTTGACATCAATCCAGTGATCAAATCCTAGATTCCCTTGATATCGGCTCGTCATACTCAATATGAACGCCACATCAGGTCTAGTGCAAAGCATGGCATACATGATCGAACCAACCGCACTGGAGTAAGGAAATACAGCCATGCGTTTCTTATCATTGTCCGTTTTAGGACACTGATCATTTGATAACTTGACACCATGGACCATTGGCAAGTTACCCCTTTTCGATTCATTCATGTCAAAATTCTTTAGGACTTTGTCAATATATGTAGACTAGGATAGTCCAAGCAGTCTTTTCGATCTATCCCGATAGATCTTAATCCCCAAGATATAGGCTGCTTCTCCCAAGTCTTTCATGGAGAAATTACCCGATAACCAAACTTTTACTGATTGCAACATTGCAACATCATTTCCCATAAGTAGTATATCATCAACATATAGTACCAAGAAAACGACTGAGCTCCCACTTATCTTCTTGTAAACACAAGCCTCTTTAGAGTTTTGTTCGAAACCAAATTGTTTTATGGTTTCATCAAAACGCTTGTTCCAGCTTCTAGATGCTTGCTTAAGTCCATAAATGGACCTTTGAAGTTTGCAAACCTTGGTTGCATCCTTCGACGTGAAACCTTTAGGTTGCATCATGTATACATCCTCAAGCAGGTTTCCATTTAGGAAAGCTGTTTTCACATCCATTTGCCAAATCTCATAATCAAAATGAGCGGCAGTTGCAAGCAATATTCTGATGGATTTGAACATGGCTACTAGAGAGAAAGTCTCGCCATAGTCAACTCTTTGCTTTTGATGATATCCTTTCGCTACTAACCTAGCTTTGTAGGTACTAACCTTTCCATCCATGTCCGTCTTCTTCTTGAAGATCCACCTGCACCCGATGGGTTTTATCCCTTCGGAGGATCAACCAAAGTCCACACTTGGTTAGTGTACATGGAGTCCATTTCAGAATTCATGGCTTCAAGCCATGCTTTAGATTCTGGACTAGCAAGAGCTTCTTCGTAGGGTTCGGGTTCATCGTCTAACACGGGAAGAAGTTCGTTATCTCCCACTAGAAAACCATATCTAACTGGGAGTTCACGAACTTTTTGAGATCTACGAGTGGGATATGACACTTGTGTTTTCATCTAGTGAAACAGGTTCGGGCTTGACTTCCTCTTCCGCGATTTCAGCATGTGATTCCTCTTGAACTTCCTCAAGCTCAACTACACTTCCATTTTGTGTTTCCTCTAGAAACTCTTTCTCTAGAAACACTGCGTGTTTGGATACAATTACTTTCTGTTCATCTTGATGATAAAAGTAATATCCCATGGTTTCTTTTGGGTATCCAATGAAGAAACACTTGTCAGATTTGGGATCTAATTTATCTGACACAATACGTTTGACGTATGCTGAACATCCCCATATTCTCATGAAGGAGAAGATGGGTTTTCTACCAACGAACAGTTCGAATGGTGTGGAACTGACGGATTTGGTTGGAACTCGGTTTAAGGTAAATAGGGCAGTTTCTAAAGCATAGCCCCAGAATGATTTTGGAAGAGAAGCGGTGCTCATCATGGATCGTACCATATCTGGTAAGGTTCAATTTCTCCTTTCTGATACACCATTGTGTTGTGGTGTATAAGGAGGCGTCCATTGTGAGCATATTCCACATTCATTTAGATAATTCATAAATTCTTCAGAAAGATATTCCCCACCTCGATCAGATTGAAGTATCTTAATAGTCTTTCCTGTTTGATTTTCAACTTCATTTTTAAAGCATTTGAACTTCTCAAAAGCTTCTGACTTGTGCTTCATCAAATAGATATAACCATATCTAGTATGATCATCTATGAAGCTAATGAAGTATCTGAATCCTCCTCTTGCTTGGACTGACATATGACCACATACATCTGAATGTATTAATCCTAGAGTGTCTGATACACGCTGACCTTTATTGCTAAAGGGTGTCTTTGTCATTTTTCCTTTTAAACATGACTCACATGTTCCCATTGATTCACAATCAATCGAGTTTATAAGCCCATCTTGATGTAGCTTAAGCATGCGTCTCTGGTTTATATGGCCTAAAGGACAATGCCACAATTAAGATGAATTATCCAGTCTAAGTCTTTTGGTATCAATTGTGAAAGCAGAAACTTTATCATTCAAAATATAAATCCCATTCAATGATATTCCTGAAAAATAGAAAACGTTGTTTCTATAAAATTCGCAATTATTGTTCTTAATTGAAACATGAAAGCCATCATCAACTAGACAGCTAATAGAAATAATGTTATGAGACATCTCTGGAACATACAAACAGTTCCTTAATTCTATTACAAGTCCTGATGGTAGATGTAGATCATAATCTCTAATCGTGAGCGCGGTAACCCTTGCACCATTTCCAACTCGCAGATTCACGTCTCCTTTCTTCAATTCCCTAGTCTGCTTTAGTTCCTGCATATTCATACAAATATGAGATCCACATCCGGTATCCAATACCCAAGATTCAGACTGCAAAATTGAGTTAATTTCAATATAGAACATACCAGAAGTTGAAGCACCGTTCTTTCCCTTCTTGAGAGAAGCTAGGTACTCTTTGTAATTTCTCCTCCAATGCCCATCTTTACCACAGAAGTGGCATTCCCCTTTGGGCTTCTTGACTTGCTTTCCTTTGGCCTGGGCTGGCTTGCCTCCCTTGTTCTTCTTGGGATATTTTGGATTGGGAAAATTCCCTTTCCTCTTCTTTGATCCCTCAATTACAAGAGCGGGTATCACTTTATCTTTCTTTAAGTTGGTCTCAATAGTCTTGAGCATATTGGCAAGCTCTTCAAGAGAGGTATGTAAGTCATTCATCTGGTAGTTCATGGTGAACTGGGAATAACTTTCTAGGAGGGATGTAAAAGTAAGTCCACACTTAGTTCATGATCCATCGCGAAGCCAATACTAGAAAGTTTGGTTATATAGCCAATCATCTTGACACAATGTGTCATAACAGATGTGCTCTCTTGCATCCTGCAGCGAAACAACAGTTCTCACTAATTACATTTTCATCCTCCGATTCCAAGTCTCATATGCGACCCATTAGGTTCTTTATTGCCACTAGCCGTATATATCCTTTGAAATTATTCATCACGATTAATTCCAACATATATATAACGGAATATCATCGCGAGCTGTTACTAGCAGAACCTATGATATTCCCCCAGAGCAATTAAGAAGTCAGGTTGATAACTGACGTTAACCTTTCTTCATTAGGTACAGTATAATACGATCCTTCATCAACTATATCATGTCGGTCAATTCCTTATAACCATGGAACGTGTCAAGGTTACATATAATGAAGAGTCTGGTTTTACTTGTACAGGTTGAATTCACTCTGAAAAGATAAGTTAAGTGAAATGTTCATTTCTACTCTTAACTCTATCACCTTGCAATGAAGGATTTCAGTCAATTCACCACAAGCGACCATTTGGATATATCTCCCACTTATCGGGAGTGACGAATGCTCAATCTGGCATTAACTATTCTTCAATTACTTTGTGTGATACCCAACCCTGCTCTCACACACCCCAGGCTCTCACCTATTGGATCGTGCTCGCACAGAATCAAAGTATCGGACTCCATAATCCAGAATCACTAATTAACGAATGTTTGAGTCTGAGGATTAGTTATATCTACTAATACCAATGAGATGAATAGTTGACACATTAGATAAATCAATCCATTCTGCTATCTCAAGTCGGGTGCCAATCCTAATGAACTCCTTCACCGGATCCATGTAACTGTCTAGATATCTGAATATCTAAAGCTTGTGAGATCAGCTTTCTGTCTCGATAGAAAACACTGTTACATGCAAGTATCAACAGTAATATGCCAACCCCTATAACATATTACTTGACTTGGGTTTACTTTAAGTCTATTGGTCTATTATAAAGTACAGTCTCACTTCATGCTTGTATGAACACTTTATAACTACTTAAATAAACTTAGGGTTACTTTCTTTATGAAAGATTTGTGCCTTTATATATAGTTACATTTTAATGCTATATATCTGATTAAACAAATGATCAAATAAACAATTTATTCATTAATATTAATATCCTAAAACAATTGTCTTTAGAACACTAAACTCCAACATTCTTGTAGTGTCTGTTATGCTTCATTCAAGGTTTTGCTAGCATAAAAAATTGGGCGGAAAAGTTTATCCACCCTCTGCCCAAGACAAGCTCCTACAGCCAGGTCGCTGGCATCACACATCAACTCAAAGGGAAGGGACCAATTTGGTCTTACCATAACAGTTGCTTCAGTTAATTTCTTTTTCAACAGTTTAAAAGCATGCATACATTCGTCATTGAAATTAAAATCAGCATCCTTAAGTAATAACTGGGTGAGGGGTTTGGTGATTTTTGAAAAATCTTTTATGAAACGTCTATAAAACCTCGCATGTCCTAAAAAGCTCCTAACCAATTTCACATTGGTGGGTGGAGGCAATTTTTCTATCACCTCAATTTTTGCCGGATCGACCTCAATCCCTTTTCCTGACACTTTTCCCAATTAAGTGCCAGATTTGTGTCTTCACAACGTTCTAAGACACGATCCAGATTTTTAAAGCATTGGTCAAAAGTGGGTCCTACAACATTAAAATCGTCCATGAAAATTTCCATGAACTCTTCAACCATGTCAGAAAAAATAGCCATCATGCAGCGTTGGAACGTAGCAAGAGCATTGCAAAGTCCGAAGGGCATCCGTCTATATGCAAAAGTTCTGTATGGACAAGTGAATGTGGTTTTCTCTTAGTCCAAAGGGTCCACAGGAATTTGCATATAACCGGACAGCCCATCTAAAGTGCAGAAAAACTCATGCCCTGCTAAACGTTCCAACATTTGATCAATATATAGTAAAGGAAAGTGGTCTTTACGAGTGGCGTCATTTAATTTCCTATAATCTATGCATACACGCCAACCCGTAACCTTTCTAGTTGGGATTAAGTCTCCTTTTTCGTTTTCCATTACCGTAGTTCCCCCCTTTTTGGGCACACATTGCACCATACTTACCCATTGGCTGTTAGAGATTGGAAAGATAATACATGAGTCGAGGAGTTTTATAACCTCAGCTTTTACTACCTCCTTCATGTTAAGGTTGAGTCATCGTTGAGGTTGAGCAGATGGCTTAATCTCATCCTCAAGGAAGATCCTATGCGTGCATATCTTGGGGTCGATGCCCATGATGTCATGGATTGACCATCCAAAGGCTCCCTTATGTTTCTTCAGCACCTCTACCAGTCTTTCCTCATGCTCAGCTGTCAACAAAGAGGAAATAATAATGGGTAAATCTGTGGGAGGTTGAAGAAAAACACATTTCAGATTACTAAGCAAGGGTTTGAGCTCCAGTTTTGGAGGTTCATCCAGCGAGGTTTTAGGCTTAGGTTTGATCTCACGATCAAGGTCCTTTTTTCTACCCTTTTCCCAGTAACAGATTTTAGGTGGAGGATCCTCTATTAGTTTATCTAAGTCTATATCCTCCTCACTACCTGAATCTAATTCTACAGAGGTATCATTCATGCAACAGTTAGCTTCCTGAATACACTCATCCACTAATATGTCTACAAAATCTCTTAAAGCGTTCTCGAGGAAATTTCATTGAATCATAAACATTAAATGCTACCTCTTCGTCTTGCACCCTTAGGAATAATTTACCTCCATGGACGTCTATCAGTGTCCTACCGATTGCAAGGAATGGTCTCCCAAGGAGAATAGGGACGGAGTCATCTTCTTCCATGTCAAGGACCACAAAGTCGACTGGGAAGATCAGTTTGTCCACCTTTACCAACACATCCTTGACTATACCTCTAGGCCGAGCAATTGACCTATCTGTCAGCTGCAATGTCATGTTTGTTGGTTCAGGCTCTTCAAGTCCCAATTTCCTGAAAATAGATAAAGGCATTAAATTAATACTTGCTCCTAAATCGCACAATGCCCTATCTACGTGCATGTTGCCTATCCTACAAGGGATGGTAAAGCTTCCCTGATCTTTCAGTTTGGGGGGTAACTTGTGAGTGATTATGACCGAGCATTGCGCTGTCAATGCCACTATTTGTTGGTCCCTTATAACGTAACAAGTTAGTTCCAAGGGGGGGGGGGATAGGAACTATTTAAAATTTTAGTACGTTAAGGCTGACTTCTTTTTCTTTGAAAATGGATTACACAGCGCGCTGAGTAAATTAAGACACTAGCTTAGTCAACTGGTGACTAAGTCAGCTTCTTTCTTTGAGTCAGGAGATAGCACTTGAGTCTATTCCTGAGCTTAGATACTCAATACACACAACTCAGCGTGACCTCTTTACTTGGTCAGTTTTGTTTAAACAAGTAATATATATATTAAGGAGTTTAAGGTTAGAAGGATGTTACTCAGCAGATTTATCCAGGTTCAGCCTCTAAGCCTACGTCCTGTCCCCGGAACACGTTCCGAGCTTTCGAATTCTCTACTGAGCTCTTTAACGGTAGAACATCAAACCTTTTACAACTTAGAAGCTGAGTATAACAAGAGTACCTTCCTCTATACCTCTACTCACTCCTAATCTCTCGCTGAGTACTATAAACGAGTACTCAGCCTCTCATTTCTAATCTCTAGAAATGATAAAGATTTGTCATAAACAACAATTGCTAAGACACCTTAGATGATTGAATAATCACTCTAGACTTTTACACAAAAGATATAGAATTTTGGTATAAGTATTTGCTTTGCTTTTTCTCACAGAACTTTGAGTAGAATTTTGGTCAGCGTAATGGCTTGCTAAAGTTCTGTGTTGAATGAAGCAACTGAAAGGCCCTATTTATAGAGACGTCTGAGGCATCAGTCATTTCGAATTTCGAAATAACCATTGGAGGGAAACGGCTTCCTGTCTTGTCACTCAGTCCTGCTCAGTGCTCTTGGCCAATCAGATTCGAGTATCTTCTGTCTTCGGTCAGTGCTGAGCAGCTTTTAGTCAGTCCAGCAGAATGTCTCTCCATTTATGGTAAGGTCAACTAGACAGCTTTCTGTGTCTTCTGAACTTTACTCAAAGTAGAAATACTTTGTCTGGAAGTTGTTCTTGCTCAGCTGCTGTCTTGTACTCTTTATCGATACAACTCAGCAGCTTCATTCCGAAGTTGTTCAACGAAGGTCTTCTCGATCCTTCTTTCGCTGAGCTGCGTTTTGTACACAACGACAGCGTTTTGCACACACGGGCCGAGTGGTCTTGATCTGTTTGACTTGGGCTATGACTTCCGTATTGGGCTTTAAGCCTTTTAGTCGTTATGTCTTATAAATAATTTTAACTCAACATTAAACAAACACATTAGTGTAATAAATCAAAGCATTTAAACTTAGTGTGTTTAGAATATATTTAATTTTACTTAAATAATTTTGTCAAATCAAAATCATGTGGAAAGGTGTTTCAACCCTATTTTGTTCTCCCCAAACTTCTCTTAGACAACATGTCTTTAAGAAATTTTGTATAATTCGGCATTTCCTCTAATGCTTCCATTAACGGAATGTTAATTTCTAGCCTATTGAGGATTTCTAAAAATCTAGCAAATTTCTTATCTAGGTTAGCCTTTTTCTGTTTCTGTGGGAAAGGCAGTTTTGGCACATAAGGTCTAACCAATTTTTCTACAGTTACTTCAAGAGCTGAGTTTTCAAACACATGACCGGGGTTGCTTACCACTTCTGGTTCCTGTTGGAAATTAGGCTAAGGTATATCAGCGGAAATATAAATTTTTTAACCTATTTCCATTAACCCTAGGATCCGTTAATCGTTATTTCATATAAAGAGGGATACGAAGAATTACCTTTTGATGATCAATCTACCGTTGTTAATGAAGTGCCCACAACTCTTCTCTGAGTTCCCAAGCACGAAATAAAACACGGGAAGATTAAGTTAGAATCAACCGTTGAATAGCAACCAAAATAGATTGCCTCTAATTAATCAACACAAGATCAAGGATAAAAGAAATAGATGAAATCAATTGATCGGAAGGAAGCCGTAGAAAAATCTCGTCCTCGAACTAGGGGTCGAATATTCTCTCTCTTGCACTACGGTGGATTTCGAAAATCTCTCTAGGGTTTGCACACTTGGATTTCGAAAATCCTAAGGGAGGGGGTATTTATAATCTCTTGTATCTAATCCCTAGTTAGATAGAATTAGGTTACTGAATAGGAATTCAATTCGGAATAGAATTCCTAATTATTATCTCATTATATATCTAACATATTAAGGATAATGATAATAACCTTATTGGATAATAATAGGAGTATTATAATCTAATTAAAACTCCTAACTTATTTATCTCTTAATTAATTTAATTCATAATCCTAATCTAATTAGGATTGATAAAAATCAAATTAATTATTCATGTACATACTACATGAATTTCGACCCCCCCCCTTTGGTCCATGGGCCTTATTGGGCTCAATTGGGCTTCCATCAATTAATTAACATCTATCTCTCTTTTAGGTTCCAAGTCTTATGTGTGACCCATTAGGTTCCTATTACTACTGGCCGTATGCAACTTTATTAAATTAATTTTCAAAGAATAATATTTAATCTTTGCATAACGGAATGATGTACAGAGTATGTGATTAGCAAGTCCGTAATCATTCCCCCAGAGCCATAAGAAGACAGGTTGATTCTGTCGTTAACCTTTCCGTATTAGTTACAGTATAATTCAATCCTTTATCAACTACATCCTTGAACTGAATCTTATGACTATGGATGATGTCAAGTCACATATAGCGAGACGTTCGTTTTACTTATACAGGCCGAGTCAACTCAAATAGATAGGTTAAGTGAAATCTGCATTTCAAGTCTTAAGCTATCACCTTGCAAGGATTTAGAGTCGAGTCTTTCACAAGCGATCCTTGGATGTATCTCCCATTTATCGGGAGTGATAAATGCTCAATCCAATATATAACGATCCCGCAATCACTTCATGTGATACCCAACGTCTACTGTTCACACCCCAGAGTCATCTCTGTTAAGGATCGTGTTACACCAGAGTCAAAGCGTCACATTCCGTAATCCAGAATACCAATTAATATTCCTTTGAGTCTGAGGATTAGTTATACCTATTAATACCAATGAGATGAACAGGTGACAAGGATGAATCTACCCATCCTGTTATCTCAAATCGGATCCCCAATCCTAATGAACTACTTTTCATCGGATCCATGTAACTGTCCAGATATCTGTATATATGAAGCTTGTGAGACCAGCTTTCTATCGGACAGAAGACATTGTTACATGCAAGTCTCAACAGTGATATATCAATCCTAAACATATCACTTGACTTGGGGTGGTTTTAAGTTAATTAGTTTATTATAAAGTTTTGTCTCACTTCATGCTTGTATGAACACTTTATAATCACTTTAAACAAACTTACGGATTTCCTTTTATTAGACTTTATTTAGTGCTTAAAAGAGATTTCCTTTATATAGTTATAAAACATATATCTCATTAAAACAAATGATATAAAGAACAATTCAAGTTTGTATCCTAGAACAATTGTCTATAGGACACTAAACCCCAACATACTCCCACTTGGACTAAAGCCAATTGTTTCTAAAACTTATCCCAGTAGAAGTTAGATGACGATCATGTACTCTCTGGGTTAAGGGCTTTGTCAATGGATCTGCAACGTTGTCCTCTGTAGGTACTCTTTCTATTCTCACATCTCCTCTAGCCACAATCTCTCTTATGATGTGGTATCGCTTAAAGTAATGCTTGGACGCATTATGAGACCGTGGTTCCTTTGCTTGCGCAATGGCTCCATTGTTATCACAAAACAGTGTAATGGGATTTACAATGTCAGGCACCACACCAAGTTCTGTAATGAACTTTCTTATCCAAACCGCTTCCTTTGCTGCTTCCGCAGCTGCGATATACTATGACTCGGTCATAGAGAAAGCTACGCTTCCCTGCTTGGAACTTTTCCAACTGACCTCGCCCCCATTCAAGATAAACAGGTATCCTGATTGGGATTTAAAATCATTCTCATCTGTGAGATGACTTGCGTCTGAAAATCCTTCTATTTTCAGATCACCTTCTCCGTACACTAGGAACATATCTTTAGTTCTTCTCAAGTACTTAAGAATGTTCTTGACGGCAATCCAATGCTCGTCTCCCAGATTCCATTGGTAACGACTCGTTACAGATAACGCGAACGCTATGTCAGGTCTAGTGCATAACATAGCATACATAATCGAACCGATTGCGCTGGCGTACGGGACTACAGCCATGCGTCTTTTGTCATCATCAGTTTTAGGACATTGATGATTGTTTAACTTTACTCCATGTAGCATGGGTAAGTTACCTCGTTTCGATTGAAGCATGCTAAACCGATTTAGCACCTTTTCAATGTATGTAGCCTGTGAAAGACCAAGCAGTCTTCTCGATCTATCTCTGTAGATCTTTGTACCGAGTATATAAGCTGCTTCACCAAGGTCTTTCATTGAGAAGTTACCAGATAACCATACTTTTACCGACTGTAGTAGAGCAATGTCATTTCCCATTAATAATATATCGTCCACATATAGTATGAGAAATGCTATAGAGCTCCCACTTGCTTTCTTGTAAATGCAAGCTTCTTCGCAATTTTGTTCGAAACCAAATTGTTTTATGGTTTCGTCAAAACGCTTATTCCAGCTTCTTGATGCTTGCTTGAGTCCATAAATGGATATCTGAAGTTTGCAAACTTTATTTGCATCCTTCGATATGAAACCTTCAGGCTGCATCATATATACATCCTCAAGCAGGTTTCCGTTTAGGAGAGCTGTTTTCACATCCATTTGTCAAATCTCATAATCGTAGTGAGCGGCAATTGCAAGCATGATTCTGATTGATTTGGACATAGCCACAGGAGAGAAAGTTTCATCATAATCAATTCCTTGCTTCTGACTATATCCTTTCGCTACTAACCTAGTTTTGTAGGTGCTAACCTTTCCATCCATGTCTGTCTTCTTTTTGAAGATCCATCTGCACCCAATGGGTTTTATCCCTTCGGGTGGATCAACCAAAGTCCACACTTGGTTAGTATACATGGAATCCATTTCAGAATCCATGGCCTCAAGCCATGCTTTAGAATCTGGACTAGTAAAAGCCTCTTCGTAGTTTTCGGGTTCGTTGTCTAACACGGGAACCTCATTATTATCTCACACTAGAAAACCATATCTAACTGGGAGTTCACGAACTCTTTATGATCTACAAATAGGTGGCACTGGAGTCTCATCTAATGGGACTACTTCGGGTACCTCAACCGCCTCTGTTGTTTCAGTCGGTGTTTCTTCTTCTTGAACTTCATTAAGTTCAATCATGCTTCCCTTTTGTGTTTCTTCGAGAAACTCTTTCTCTAAGAAGGTTGCGTGCCTGTATACTATTACTTTCTGATCATCTGGATGATAGAAGTAATATCCCTTAGTTTCCTTAGGGTATCCAATGAAGAAACATTTATCAGATTTCGAATCTAGTTTGTCGGACGCAATGCGTTTGACAAATGCTGAACAACCCCATACTCTCATAAGTGAAAACACGAGTTTCCTACCAACGAACAATTCATATGGTGTGGAACTAGCGGATTTAGTTGGTACTCGATTTAGGGTGAAGAGGGCAGTTTCTAAGGCATAGCCCCAGAACGTCTTTGGAAGTAAGGCCATGCTCATCATGGATCGTACCATATCTAGTAGGGTACGGTTTCTCCTCTCGGATACACCATTGTGTTGTGGTGTATAGGGAGGTGTCCATTGTGAGCATATCCCACATTCAGTTAGATAATTCAGAAAATCATCTAAAAGATATTCGCCACCTCGATCAGATCGAAACGTCTTTATTTTCTTTCCTAATTGATTTTCTACTTCATTCTTGAAGTATTTGAATTTCTCAAAAGCTTCTGATTTGTGCTTCATCAAGTAGATGTAACCATATCAGGTATGGTCATCTATGAAGCTTATGAAGAATCTGAATCCTCCTCTTGCTTGGACTGACATAGGACCGCATACATCTAAATGAATGAGTCCTAGAGTGTCTGATACACGCCCACCTTTATTGCTAAAGGGTGTCTTTGTCATTTTACCTTTTAAACATGATTCGCATGTTTCCAATGATTCGGGATTGATTGGATCTATAAGCCCATCCGAATGTAGCTTTAGCATGTGTCTCTTGTTTATATGGCCTAAATGACAATGCCACAAGTAAGTTGAATTATCTAGCTTATGTCTTTTGGTATCAATTGCGAAAACAGAAATTTTGTCATCTAACACATAAATCCCATTTTGTGATATTCCTGAAAAATAAAAGATCGAATCTTTATAAAAATCGCAATGTTTGTCTTTTATTGAAATATGAAAACCGTCGTCAACAAGACGGCTAATAGAAATAATGTTGCAAGACATTTGTGGAACATACAAACAGTTCCTTAATTCTATTACAAGCCCAGAGGGAAAATTCAAAACATAATCTCCAATTGCGAGGGCGGCAACTCTTGCTCCATTTCCCACTCGCAAGTTTATGCTTCCTTTCTTTAGTTCCTTAGTCTGTTTTAGCTCCTGCATATTTGTACAAATATGAGATCCACATCCGGTATCAAGTACCCAAGATTCAGACTGTGAAACTGTATTTATTTCAATATAAAACATACCAGATGTTGAAGCACCGCCATTTCCCTTCTTGAGGGAGGCCAGGTACTCCTTGCAGTTTCTCTTCCAATGCCCGTCCTTACCACAGAAGTGGCACTCTCGTTTGGGCTTCTTCACTTCCTTTCTCTTAGTTTTGTTGGGCACGACTTTCTTACCTTTCTTGGGATATTTAGGATTGGGAGAATTCCATTTCCTCTTCTTTGATCCCTCTATGACAAGAGCCGGTATGGCTTTGTCTTTCTTCATATTGGGCTCAACTGACTTGAGCATGTTTGCAAGCTCTTCAAGAGAGGTTTGCAAGTCATTCATCTGATAGTTCATAATGAACTGTGAATAACTCTCTGGGAGGGATTGAAGAATTAAGTCTATGCTAATTCGTTATCCATCGCAAATCCAATACTAGAAAGTTTGGTAATGTAGCCAATCATCTTGACACAATGTGTCATGACAGATGTGCCCTCTTGCATCCTGCAACGATATAGCAACTTGGATATCTCGTAGCGTTCGCACCTGGTCTGTTTCCCAAACAATTCCTTTAGGTGCATGATGATGGAATAGGCATCCATTGAGGGGGTATCGATGTATCAAGTACATACCCTATTTTATCGAACTTCAAAACGATTTTGAGGTTACGAAACCAGTCGGTGAAGTTTGAACCATTCAATTTGTTATCGGTAAGAATGTTTTGCAGATTGGTTTTAGTCATGATTTTAAGAGTGTGTTTAATTAAACCTGAGAGTGAGAAAGAGTAAACGTATGTCATTCATTTGCTTAAAGTATATCAATCTAAAATTATAGGCCTTTTAGTTTATTTTAGATTGCTCCCACTATCTTGCCAAATTAACAGCCCTCCATATTAATTGGAAGAATTTCACAAATCCTTTAGTGAGCTAGGATCCTAACTCCTGAGATTTCGCCTTGAGTTTGCTCAACAAGGTAGTCTCATTCGTTAGGTAGATTCATGTAATCAATCACATCTTTAATGTGATTCCTAGGTTATTGGGTTACTAACCACATTAGTAACTAATATGCTATTCACATTAATCCCAACCATATTGCCCATTAGTTTATGACAACAAGAGTTTGCTCATCCAATTATCATAATCTAATTTAAGTATTACCCCATATTCATGAAAAGTAATTTTCGATAATTCAGGTGTTACCGTAAGACCCCGAGCTTGAGTTTGCTCAACAACCCAAAGGCCCCCAGTACTGCCGGCTGAATTATAATATTAGGGAGGGGCAACCGATTTTAATAACTTGTTTATTTACTTAACTTTTTAATGAGAGATTTTATTTTAGGTCTCACAATCTAACTTAGTCTTCATTTGCTTTAGCATACATCAGACACATACATTCACATACATTGGCGTTATGGACATATCATCTAAATTATTCCGTCGAGCCAGAGACGGAATAAAAGGGCAAACCTAAGGAAATACTAACTATTGCATATTTCTCTTTAGGTCCTCCGTCTTCTCCATGGCGCCTTGAAATTACATATTAATTTCTATACTACTAAAGAAAACTTCAATTGAATTGAAGGGAATTAGATGAGAGGAGAAATTACAATAGATAGTAGAAAGGCAGGACTCGCAGGCCCTATTTCAAAAATACCAAAAGACTAAAAGAGGGTCCAAATATGTCCATAACTCCAAACATGCATAGACTCAATTAAATAAATTTAATTGGTTGATTACATAACTATTTTATGTAATATTTAGGTTAATCACATTAACTTATTAAATTAACTTTCATCCAATTTTACTTCTAATAGTTTCGTATCTTTATATTAATCCTTAGATTAATATAACTATACAAAACGTCAATTATGCACGTCCCAATTATTTTGATTTCAATTCATTTAACATTTTGATTTACAAATTGGTAAAACAAACTTTTAAACAAATTTTCATTCGATAATCAAAACAGAAAACTATCAATTTCTGAAACATATATATTCAAATATATATAAAAACCGATTTTAAACAATTTAAAATTCAAGTGGGTCTCGGGCCGGGCCCGAGGGTGGGCTGCTGCCAACCGGCAGCAGCCCTAGGAAGGCTGAACCGCCGCTGCCTTGCGGCAGCGGCGGCCAGGCGCCGCACGCGGCAGCTGCCGTGAGGCAGCAGCCGCGCGACAGCGGCCAGTCGCGCCGCGAGGCGCGACTCGAGCTGCTGTCGCAATTTTTTTTATATAATAATTTTATATATATATATATATATATATATATATATATATATATATATATCAGTTCTAAAACGGTTTTAAAACGATTTTCAGAAAATAGGAAAAACTACTATAGATTTCCGTTTTATCTTTAGAATTAATAAAACTGATTTTATCAATCTAACTATAAAACTAATAGATTTTGTTACGATGATTATCAACCAAAATAATTAGGAACATACACATAATCTATTTTAATTAACAATTAATTAAAACTTATTTATCTTTAGAATTAATTAATCAAAACAATTTGTTAATTAATCCTAACTATAAATATTTATTCAATCCTATTGAAAAACTTCTAAATTTTCATATATGAAATAACGGATTTAACGATGGCTCTGATACCACTGTTGGAAATTAGGCTAAGGTATAACAGCGGAAATATAAAAAATTTAACCTATTTCCATTAACCCTAGGATCCGTTAATCGTTATTTCATATAAAGAGGGATAAAAAGAATTACCTTTTGATGATCAATCTACCGTTGTTAATGAAGTGCCCACAACTCTTCTCCGAGTTCCCAAGCACGAAATAAAACACGGGAAGATTA
Organism: Euphorbia lathyris; assembly: GCF_963576675.1. NCBI lineage: Eukaryota > Viridiplantae > Streptophyta > Magnoliopsida > Malpighiales > Euphorbiaceae > Euphorbia > Euphorbia lathyris. The sequence continues at coordinate 48,096,599 of NC_088914.1, forward strand.
AGTTAGAATCAACCGTTGAATAGCAACCAAAATAGATTGCCTCTAATTAATCAACACAAGATCAAGGATAAAAGAAATAGATGAAATCAATTGATCGGAAGGAAGCCGTAGAAAAATCTCATCCTCGAACTAGGGGTCGATTATTCTCTCTCTTGCACTAGGGTGGATTTCGAAAATCTCTCTAGGGTTTGCACACTTGGATTTCGAAAATCCTAAGGGAGGGGGTATTTATAATCTCTTGTATCTAATCCCTAGTTAGATAGAATTAGGTTACTGAATAGGAATTCAATTCGGAATATAATTCCTAATTATTATCTCATTATATATCTAACATATTAAGGATAATAATAATAACCTTATTGGATAATAATAGGAGTATTATAATCTAATTAAAACTCCTAACTTATTTATCTCTTAATTAATTTAATTCATAATCCTAATCTAATTAGGATTGATAAAAATCAAATTAATTATTCATGTACATACTACATGAATTTCGACCCCCCCCCTTTGGTCCATGGGCCTTATTGGGCTCAATTGGGCTTCCATCAATTAATTAACATCTATCTCTCTTTTAGGTTCCAAGTCTTATGTGTGACCCATTAGGTTCCTATTACTACTGGCCGTATGCAACTTTATTAAATTAATTTTCAAAGAATTATATTTAATCTTTGCATAACGGAATGATGTACAGAGTATGTGATTAGCAAGTCCGTAATCATTCCCCCAGAGCCATAAGAAGACAAGTTGATTCTGTCGTTAACCTTTCCGTATTAGTTACAGTATAGTTCGATCATTTATCAACTACATCCTTGAACTGAATCTTATGACTATGGATGATGTCAAGTCACATATAGCGAGACGTTCATTTTACTTGTACAGGCCGAGTCAACTCAAATAGATAGGTTAAGTGAAATCTGTATTTCAAGTCTTAAGCTATCACCTTGCAAGGATTTAGAGTCGAGTCTTCCACAAGTGATCCTTGGATGTATCTCCCATTTATCGGGAGTGATAAATGCTCAATCCAATATATAACGATCCCGCAATCACTTCCTGTGATACCCAAGGTCTACTGTTCACACCCCAGAGTCATCTCTGTTAAGGATCGTGTTACACCAGAGTCAAAGCGTCACATTCCGTAATCCAGAATACCAATTAATATTCCTTTGAGTCTGAGGATTAGTTATACCTATTAATACCAATAAGATGAACAGGTGACAAGGATGAATCTACCCATCCTGTTATCTCAAATCGGATCCCCAATCCTAATGAACTACTTTTCATCGGATCCATGTAACTGTCTAGATATCTGTATATATGAAGCTTGTGAGATCAGCTTTCTGTCGGACAGAAGACATTGTTACATGCAAGTCTCAACAGTGATATATCAATCCTAAACATATCACTTGACTTGGGGTGGTTTTAAGTTTATTAGTTTATTATAAAGTTTTGTCTCACTTCATGCTTGTATAAACACTTTATAATCACTTTAAACAAACTTACAGATTTCCTTTTATTAGACTTTATTTAGTGCTTAAAAGGGATTGCCTTTATATAGTTATAAAACATATATCTCATTAAAACAAATGATATAAAGAACAATTCATTTATATTAAGTTTGTATCCTAGAACAATTGTCTATAGGACACTAAACCCCAACAGTTCCTTATTTACCTGAGGTGACAGTTGTACTTGTGACTGGGGTGGCACGGGTGTGTCAACTTCCTTACCACTTCTCAAGGCGATGGCTTGAACCGTTTCCTCTTGTGAGGTGATCGCCTCCTATTACTCCCTTTCTTCCCGTCTAATTGTGGCGATTTGTTCGCTCAGGGCCTGCAGACCGCCTCATTAGCTGCAAGTCGGGTAGATATGTCCTCTAAGAGAACCATTATTTCTTCTGAATTCCCTGTTTGCCTGCCATGAAAATCAGAATTAGGCTGAAAGTAAGAGAGATAATCTGTGGATGCCATGTATGGCCCTGACGGATACTGTGTGTTTTCCCAATCGTAATGGTTGTAAGTTGTGGGTTCAGAATTATACCTTTGATGATTACCCAAATAACTTACATTCTCACCTCTAGGCATAAATTGGTTGACATGGCATACCTCTCCGCGGTGATTCTGGCCACATCGTGTACAAAATGGTATCCTTGTTGGGTTTTACGGCTAAAGAAGCCACAAGGAAATCCATTTTCCTGTTTAGGTCAGGCATGGATGGTTATGGAATTCTGTTATCCATAATAGTGCTAAAAAATAAAATTCACTAATGTAAGAGGTACAAAATTCACAATATTACAACTTTTACAATTGTATAAAAGAATTATATATGAACAAGTATAAAAGGTATAAAACAAAAATATAAACAGAATGAATGCCTAAACTAACAAATTCGACCTTTGGTTTGATATTGCAGAGAAAATAAATCCCCGGCAACGGCGCCAAAAACTTGATGCGCCTGAAGAGGCTCACTAAGGGATAAGTGTACCCCATCGTTATCAAGTAATAAAATCTGGACAAGTCCATGTATCTAATCCATAGGATTTACTCCTACAAGTATCGAGCTACTCAGTTTCTAGTGTTATCTAGGCTTTGGGAGGGTTTAAGTTTGGTTTTGATTAAGTTAAACTACTCCTAACTAAGTTATTCTACTCCTAAGTGATCTTTCAATAATGTAATTACCCGGAGGGATATGGAATGATACGATAATGATAAATATAACCTGTTTAAACAGCCAATTAATAACCTAATCTAAGTCACTTGTGTTCGAGGCGATTAACCCTACTTATCCTTTTGTGGTTCCTAGTGTTAAAACACCTTTCTACATAATTTTGATTTGACAAAATTGTTTAAGTATGAATTAAAATACATATTCTAAACACACTAAGTTTAAATGCTTTGATTTATTCTACTAATGTGTTTGTTCAATGTTGAGTATAAATGTTATAAGTCATAAGGATTGGAAGGCCCAAGCCCAATACGGAAGCCAAGGCCCAAGTCAAACAACTCAGTACACTCGGCCCGCGTATGTCAAGACGTTGCCGTTTTGAACAAAACGCAACTCAGCAAACAGAAGGATCTAGAAGACCTTCAGGAACAACTTCACAATGAAGCTGCTGAGTAGTCTCGACAAAGCGTACAAGACAGCAGCTGGCAAAGGAAAACTTCCAGACAAAGTGTTTCCTCTTTTGGCAAAGTTCAGACGACACAGTATGCTGTCCAGTTGACTTTACCATAAAAGGAGAGACCATCTGCTGAGCTGACTGAGGACAGAAGATACACGATTGTGATTGGCCGAGAGCTCTGTACAAGTCAGGATGACAACGACACATAGCCGTTCTCCAATGGTTATTTCGAATTTCGAAATGACCGATGACCCAGACGTCTCTATAAATAGTGCCATCACAAGCTTCACAACATACAGAACTTGATCAAGCCATTACGCTGACCAAATCTCTACAAGTTCTGCAAGCAAGAAGCAAAGCAAAATTCTTACACTACATTTCTCATATCTGTGTAAAAGTCTAGAGTGATTGTAAATCGTCTAAAGTGTCTTAGCACATCTTTGTATTAGGACAAAACACTTATCATTTCTAGAGATAGAAAGGAGAGGCTGAGTACTCGGTTTTAAGTACTCAGCGGAGAGATTAGGATTGAGTAGAAGTATAGAGGAAGGTACTCTTGTCATACTCAATTGCTGATATTGTAAAAGATTTGAGGCTCTACCTTTAAAGAGCTCAGTAGAGTATTTGAAATCTCGGAACGTGTTCCGGGGACAGGACGTAGGCTTAGAAGAAGCCGAACCTGGATAAATCTGCTGAGTGAAGTATTTCTTACCTTAACTCCTTATTTATATTGCTTGCTTTAAATAATCAAAACTGACCAAGTAAAGAGGTCAAGTTGAGTTGTGCGCGTTGAACGTCTGAGCTCAGGAATAGACTCTAAGTGCTATCGCCTGACTCAAGCTAAGAAACTGACCTAGTCACCTGTTGACTAAGCCAGTACCTTACTGTTTACTCAGCGCCGCTGTTCAAACTTTTTTTTAGAAAAAGAAGTCTGCCTAAATTGCAAAAAAAGTTTAAATAGTTCCTAACCTCCCCCCCCTTGGAACTATACTTGCAACTAAACAAGGGACCAACAAGTGGTATCAGAGCTCTAAAAGCTCACTTTAAAAGGTCTAACAACCTTGAGCTGATCCCTACCATGGGCGAAAACAGCACTCGGTTTCTCCCTGGAACCCAAACAACTCAAATACTGCCTGAGGGGCTGTCCATTACTAGGCCTCCCCTATTCTTCGGGTCAAACTATACCTTCTGGAAGAATAGGATGAAGAACTTCATTCAGGCTACAAACATGAGTGCCTGGCTATCTATAGTCCAAGGCCCGTTTGTACCTGTCGAGGTTGTGGCTGGCCAAACAGTTATAAAAGCTGAGGCCAAATGGACAGAGGATGATCTTAAGAAGCTTCAAAACCATGCTTCGGCTATCAATATGCTTCACTGTGCGCTCGATGCTGTAGAATATAACAAAATCTCAGGTTGCGAGTCGGCACAAGAGATCTGGAAAAAGCTGGAAGTCACCTACGAGGGAACAAATAAAGTGAAAGAATCCAAGGTGAATCAGCAGATGAGACTGTACGAGCTGTTCGAGATGAACAATGATGAGGGCATTTCAGACATGAACGCAAGGTTCACCAACATCATAAATGAGCTCAAGAGACTTGGGAAAATCTTCACTGAGGAAGAACAAGTCAAAAAGATACTCAAGAGTTTTCCGAAGGACTGGCAAGCAAAGAAGACAGCAGTTGAGGAAGCTCAGGATTTAACCACCTACAAATATGACGAACTCATCGGTTTATTGCTGACCCATGAGATATCCATGAAAAACTTTGAGGTGAAGGAAAAATCTGAAGACAAGAAGCAGAAGTCACTTGTCATGAAAGCTGACTCCACTGACGGGAGTTCAACTGATGATGAGGAGATGGCTATGTTCACAAGGAAGATGAAAAGGCTATTCAAGAAGAGTGACAAATACTCTAAAAAGCCTTATAGAAAGTTTGATAAGTATAAGGCTGACTCAAGTGACAGCAAATACAGAAAGGACAGCTCAAAGCCCATTACATACTTTGAGTGCCATCAAACTGGCCACATTAAGTCAAACTGCCCCACGCTGAGGAAAGACAAGAAAAGTGGGAAGAAAGCAATGGTGGCTACTTGGAGCGACAGCGACGAGTCTTCATCCACAGAAACTGAGGCCACCGAGTCAGCGAAGATATGCTTCATGGCTGACGAACTTGCTGTGCCATGCGTCTCTGAGCATGCTGACCCATCCATCGCATCAGATGATGAGGAACAATCAAATGAGGTAATTTCTCTTCCCCAGCTTAGAAACGATATGGTTAATGCCCTGAGTGATCTCTATACACTTGTCAAGAAGTGTAATAAGAAAGTTAGAGCACTCAGCAGGCGCTGTGACGAAGTGGAAGAGGTCAACTGAGTGACCTCAGATACCTTCTTCAGGACAATTCGACTCTGCATGATAACATGAAGATCATGCATGAGTATGTCTCTGAAGTCCAGACAGTTTCAAAGAAACTGAGGAAGGACGTCACAACCATCCAGAACCAACTAAAGGTTCCAAATAAAAATAACATTCCTCTGAGAACTCAGTACCAAGGTACTCGGCAGAGATGGAATCCCCAGCGAAAAGTCCAGTGTGACTCTTGTGGGAAGTTAGGACACACCACTAAGGTGTGCTGGCACGCTCAGCACTGGGGTGCTGACAAGTCAGTAAAAAATCCTAAACAGAAGGTCAGTTGTGACTTCTGTGGAAAGAATGGCCATACTGTCCATGTATGCCGCCATAAAATAAAGTATGATGCTATACCTGTTGCACCTAACAAGTCAGGACCCAAAAAGAATTGGGTACCTAAAAGTAACTAGTTACAATGCAGGTAAGCCTGAGATGTGCCGAGAAGTCAAAGATGTGGTATATTGACAGCGCATGCTCAAGGCATATGACGGGTGATGAAACTCAGTTCATCACGTTTGAACGTAAACGAGGAGGGAGCGTAAGTTTTGGAGACAACAAGAAGGGTAAGATAGTAGGCTCAGGAACCATCGGAGGTAATCCTACTATTGAATCTGTCTCCCTAGTCAGCGGACTCAAATATAACTTACTCAGCGTAGCTCAGCTATGTGACAATGGGAGAAAATTTATATTTGATGCTACTGGATGTAAAATATACGAGGGTAAAACAAATGAGTTAATTTTAACTGCCCCTCGGATAGATAATGTCTTCATGCTAGACTTAGAGAAAAAGTTTTCAAAAACTGTGTGCTTAGTAACAAAGGAAGAAAATTGCTGGCTATGGCACAGGAGACTTGGTCATGTAAGCATGGACCTCCTGGCCAAACTAGCAAGAAAGCAATTGGTTGAGGGACTGCCCGAACTTAAATTTCAAAAAGATCAATTATGCCACGCTTGCCAAGCTGGAAAACAAACCAAACAATCTTTTCACAGTAAAAACATTGTCTCAACTAAACGTCCGTTAGAGTTGCTACACTTGGATCTCTTTGGTCCAGTCCAGCCGTTGAGTCTGGGTGGAAGAAGATTTTCCTTGGTCATTGTAGATGACTTCTCTCGGTATACGTGGGTCATCTTGCTGACCAGCAAGGATGAGACTTTTGAGACATTTTCAAATTTGGTTACAAAAATTGAAAATGAAAAAGACCTAAAATTAGCTCATATCCGTAGTGATAACGGTGGAGAGTTCAAAAACCAAAAGTTTGTTGAATTCTGTGAAGCCAACGGCATTGACCATAATTTTTCTGCTCCTAGAACACCTCAGCAAAATGGGGTTGTAGAAAGGAAGAACAGAACTCTGGTTGAAATAGCCAGGACAATGCTGGATGAGCATAGGCTTCCAAAGTATTTTTAGGGAGAGGCTGTTAACACAGCATGCTACATTCTTAATAGGGCTCTAGTTAGACCTATACTCAAGAAAACCCCCTATGAACTTTGGAAAGGACGAAAGCCCAATATTGGATACTTTCGTGCCTTTGGCTGTAGATGTTTTATTTTAAATACCAAAGATAGCTTAGCAAAGTTTGATTCAAAAGCTGATGAGGCTATCTTTTTGGGCTACTCAACAAACAGTAAAGCATACACTTCTTTTCTAATCCCGACCATGTAGTAATTGACCCGGACTCCAATGACCTTAGCCATCCCAAAGCTTGTCCAGTTAATGAAAATGGGAACAGCTTCAGTCGGATAGCGTCCTGAGGAACTCCATTCACCTTTGCAGTGTCTGCACGCATCAAGAAACGATCCAGATGATCATTTGGCTTTCTTGCACCTCACCCCCGAACAGTCCCATCTGTTGGATCAAGTGTATCATCCCTGACTTGATCCCATAGGAGTTGGCTGGAATGTTAGGGGCCACGATTCCAGATAGGTGGTGGTGTCGGTGTGGTGCCAGAATCTCACTCATCGAGCGGGTATCAGGCCTAGTCCCAACTTCAGATTCGTTGTCTGACATTGTGATTGGTTGGATATTCTCAATTTGCATGCTCTTGTGAAGAGTACATTCAAGTTCAAGGTTAAGAGGGACACAAGGAAAACCAGGTGATCGAGTATGCATAAGCTGAAAAGGGATGAATAAACAGAATTTCAGAAAATAAAAATATAACTACAACAATCAATGTTCACATATAATCATTATCTAATTTACAAGGATGGTATATCATATACAGTTTATACATCTACAAGAAATTATCAAAACTATTTATAGCAATACAGGAACAAATAATACAGATTTTTACAATGTAACAAAGTTTAAATAGATTTTATCTATCATATGAACAAGTATTAAAAAGGTAAAATATAAACAGTTATAAACAAAATGAATGCCTAAACTAACAAATTCAACCTTTGGTTCGATATTGCAGGAAAATAAATCCCTAGCAACGGTGCCAAAAACTTGATGCGCCTCGGAGCTAACGCCCAATGAGACCCACTGAGGGATAAGTGTACACCGTCGTTATCAAGTAATAATCTAGACAAGTCTAGATATCGAATCCATAGAATTTATACCACAAGTACCAAGCTACTAGGCTTTTAATGTTATCTAGGCTATGGGGGGGGGTTTGAGATTGAAGGTTGTTTAAATTAAACTACTCCTAATTAGATTAAAGCTACTCCTAATTAAGTTACCCTACTCCTAAGTGATCCTCAACAATGTAAATTGACCTGGAGTGGTACAGAATGATACGATCATACCAAATTCAATCCTATTTAATCAATTAATTGTAAAACTAAACCGAGTCGCTTGTGCCTAAAGCGATTAACCCTAATTATCCTTCAATGGTTCCTAGCACGTGATTCTCTTGTAAGGCCAAAACTAGCTCTAAGGCTCAGAAATTTGGGCTTAATCTTCTATAAGGTTGTCAATCTTATAGGCTCTAACTAGGTCAGATTCAGCTCACAATATGTGCCAAGTTAATGTTTGGATTTATGAATGAATTAACCCAAAAAGGCAAAGCGTAAAACTTGGAATAATAAAAGCAATCAATTGAACAAAACAAAACTGGAATTAATATTAAAGATGGAAATATTGTCACGAAGATACAATTAGCCTAGGATTCATAGAATCTATCAGAGGCAAACAGAATATAAAAGAGAAAGAAATCCCTTTTAGGGAACATGTCGACCAATGCAGACATCTTCCTAGGACTTAAAGGATGGAGCCTTGAATAATCCTCGAGGAGCACGGAGGTTGAAGGTTCTTCAATAGCTAACGGAAGGAATGAGAGGATTCTTCAAGGATGGAGGCTAGGGTTTTTACAAAGTTGATAGATAATAAAAATAGAGATACAAAGTTCTATTTATAGTTGTAGTTTTATGCCTAAACCTAATCTAACTTGTTTCCCAATGCAGGTGGAGTCATGGAGCCGAAATCGTGAAGTCGTGGGGCCGGGAATCAGTCAAAAGACTGATTCCCGTAGGCCAGCTCGCCGAGCTGGCCTACAAAGGCCAGTTCGGTGGGCTGAACATGCCCAATTCATCGAGCGACTGCCGGGGGTCCCCGAGACGTGATTTTCATCCGAAATTGATCCCGTTTTAACCTGCACACACACATAAACTCCAAACAACGTTAATCTAAAGGCTAAATTGACCCACTAGTCGTTAGATTTGAGTAAAAACTCCATTTGGCGCGACCTTTGGTGGATCAATTAGCTGAAATAATAAATGATAGTTAACGTGTGTGCTATTTGGCAATATTTTGCCCAAAAACAATAAGAAAATAGCTAGAAACTACAAAAGTAAATAAAACATATACTAAAACTAATAATCACGCGCAAATGTATAAAAGTGTGAGAAATGCTCGCTTATTGAATGAAAACTAATCAAAACTACCCTAAAAACCGTACCTAAAGATAAGGGTTTTCGGCCTCTATTACTCTTGTGAGTGATCTACTTCTCTGTCTGACATGCATTTAAAATAACAGCAAATATGAACAAATAAATATTTGCACCCATGTATTGGAAATGATTCTTAAAACCTTTATTGATAATTCAAGTTCACTAAACATTGAAAAAGATAGAAGTACATTTAGATCCTATGCAATCCCTGTGATCTAATATGTTTGACATAAACATCTCTCTTGACAGGTTTGATAAGGGGATTGGTAACCATGTCATGAGTGGAAATGTACTTCGCATTAACTTCTTTGTGTGCAATGAGGTCCCTGACGAAGTGATACCTTATCTCTATGTGTTTGGCCTTGCTATGGAACCTTTGATCCTTAGCAAAAGCAATAGCAAATTGACTATCACTGTTAACTATGACTGGGGCGGTAGAGCTGGTAATACCAAACTGGTTTAGGAACATGTTCAACCCCACCGTCTCTTGAACTGCTGATGAGTACGAAACATATTCAGCCTCCATGGTGGATAGAGCTATGCATCTCTATTTCTTGTTGATCCATAAGTTGGCCTCGTTGCCAAGCATGAAGACGTAGCCGGACATGGATTTCCTTTCATCCAAGTCCCCTACCCAATTAGCATTTGTGTATCCTCTGAGATTGAGATCTTTGCCTTGATAGCATAGAGAATAATCTACAATGCCTTTAACATATCTCAATATCCTATTGACTGCGGCCCAATGTGCTTGTCCAGGATTAGACTGATATCTACTCACCATCCCAACGGTGTGGCAGGTGTCAGGTCTAGTATATAACATTACGTACATTAGACTACCTATGGCACTAGCATAGGGAACCGATTTCATTCGTTCCTTTTCTTTTGGTGTTTGGGAACATATTTCAATACTTAGGGTGACATCTTTAGTCATCGGGCTTTCTATGGGTTTATAGACTTCCATACCAAAGTGTTCAAGTACTTTGTTGATGTAAGTCTCTTGAGACAATGCCAACAATTTCTTTGAACGGTTTCTTATAATCTTAACTCCAAGAATGTATGCGGCCTCACCCATATCTTTCATCTCAAAACTTGAGTTTAGCCAAACTTTGATTTGGTTTACAAACTCAATGTCATTTTCTGCTATCAGGATGTCATCTATATATAGAGACAGAATGAAATTTTTTCTACCGGAGTATTTTATGTAGACACAATGGTCTTCTCCAGTATCTTGAAGTCATTTGAGAACATCTGATTATGAAATCGAATGTACCATTTTCTCAAAGACTGTTTCAGGCCATAGATTGATTTAGTCAACTTGCAAAACTTTTGTTCGCTACCTGGTGCAATGAAACCTATAGGTTGTTCTATGTAGCTTTCTTTGTGCAATTCTCCATTGAAAGAAACAGTCTTCACATCCATTTTATGCAGCTCTTGGTCTAAACTTGCTACGAGTGCTAGTATTAGCCTAATAAATGTAAACTTCATAACATGTGAGAAGGTCTCCTCATATTCTATCCCTTCCTGTTGTGTGAAGCCTTTAGCGACCAGGCGAGATTTTTATCTTTCGATACTGTTGTCAACCCTTCGTTTTACTTTAAGAACATTCTTGCTCTTAACAGCTTTTCTTCCCTTAGGCAGATCAACCAGTTCCCAAATATGGTTGGCTTTCATGGAATCCATTTCCTCTTCCATTGCTTTCTTCCATTTCTCTTTGTTGGGACAAGAGAGAGCATCATGAATATTCTTGGGCTCAGCTTCATCACCTGGGGTGATTAGAAGAGCTTCGTCTTCGATACCGAATCGGTAGCGCTTGACCTTTTGTCATTTTGTTTGACACGTTGCTTCTCGGTCTTGATAAACATGTCTCATATATTCATCGTAACCTGGAATCCTTTCTCTTAGACTAAGTTCCGTATTCTCATTTGAGTCAGGGAACTTGCTCCCACTTGTGTTAGGATCTGTCGCGTTCGAAACGTTCTGAGGAGTAAAGTCCATTTCTCGATCGTAATTGAGAATAAGATCTTAATCTCGACCATTGTCGTGATCATTTGCATGTTCCTTAGAATTCCTCCCACTTGAATGGAGAGGTCCGTTTGAATCAAGTTCCTCAAACAAGGGGTGATTCTTGTCAACCTGTCCAATTGTCGCAAAATCATTTTCCAAGAATACTATATCTCGAGATTCGATTTCTGTCACTCAACCTTCGATGTTCTCTCCCACTAGGACGTATCCTTTGGATACATCAGGGTATCTTATAAAGATACACTTTTTACCTTTTGGGCCTAATTTCCCAAATTTGCTTGATGTATCATGAGCGAAAGCTGTGCAACCCCATGGCCCGAGCATACTCAAGTCAGGTTTGCGGTCGGTCCACAACTCATAAGGAGTGGAAGTGATTATCTTGGAGGGCACTCGGTTAAGTACATATGTGGCTGTGAGCAAGGCATCTCCCCAATAGGAAATCGGCAAATTCGCTTCAGCCATCATAGACCTAACCATATCGAGAAGAGTTCTATTTCTCCTCTCGGCAATACCATTTTGTTGCTGAGTGTACAGAATGGACAACTGATGTTCTATTCCCTTTTCATCACACAAAGTCTTGAATTCCTCGGAAAGGTATTCCCGACCTATGTCGGTTCTCAGAACTTTGATCTTTCTGTCTAGTTGGTTTTCCACAAGGTTCATAAACTTTCTGAAGCATGCTAGTGCCTCAGACTTATGAGCCATCAAGTAGACATGACGATATCTAGTATAGTCATCTATGAAAGTGATGAAGTAGTAGGCGACATGCTTAGCCCTCACGTTCATTGGACCATAGACATCATAATGAATTAATTGTAATGGAATTTCTGCCCTAGTACCTTTTCCAAATGGTTTTCTATGCATTTTCCCTTTTAGGCAAGATTCACAAGGTGGTGAATCGACATTTCTTAAACTACCAAGTAAACCTTCTTTAGCTAGACGTTTCATTCGATCTTGACCGATGTGATTTAACCTAGTGTGCTATAAACTAACATCTTTATCATTCATAGAAGAAGAAGTAGTAGTGGAAAGAGAAAAAGTTTCATTGCATTCAACAACATCCAAAAGTGTTAAACCATTCGATATATATCCTTGACCGTAAAATTGGTCATCCAAACAAATTCTTAAACTGTTATGAGCAAGGAGAAAATTAAATCCAATTCTCAACAAGGAAGTAACGGAAATTAAATTCCTTCGAATTTGTGGAGCAAAGAGAACATCTTGAAGGACTAGGATTTGACCACCACGCATATTCAATATACACGTGCCAATTCCTTGCACTTTAATTCTTGAGTTTGCCTACATAGATCCACCTTGATCCGACTAGAACTCATCGGAACTCGACAAAAGCTTATCTATCTTTCGTCACGTGGTTCGTTGCACCTGAATCAACAACCCACAAATGATCAAATTCATTCATAAGAGTAGTGTTAGATACATGAAGTTCACTCACTCTTGATTTAATAGGATGTACCTTGGGAATAGTGCAATCACTTGCATAATGCCCCTTAAGCTGACAATTAAAACATTTCACATAAGAAATGTTAGGCTTCTTTCTGTTCTTGTGCTTCTTCTCTTTGAGTCCTTCTACTTTCTTTTGCTCTTTTACTTGTTCTTTACCCTTGCCATTGGAGCATTTACGCTTCTAGCCTTGAGCCCTGGAACACCTCTCACTGGAGTTGGAACCCACATAGTGAGCTTCAACATTGATCTTAATCGATGTAAGGCGATCCTCCTCGAGCTCGAGGTGGAGAACTACAACATCAAAGGTTGTTACACCTTTAGTGAGTGTTAGGTGCATCTTCATATGCTCCCAACTATTCGGCAAAGAACAAATAACAGCTTGCACCTTCTGCTCCTCGGTCAGGACATGACCTGCTTCACTGAGTTCACTGATCATGTTCTTTATTTCTCTTAAATGCTTTTTCATAGTGTGATCAGGGTGTTTCTTGTAAGTATCGAACTTGATAGTGAGAGAACGGAGTTTAGTCAAAGACATGCCTCCAAACTTCTCCTTCAAGGCATCCCACAGGGCCTTGGCTGTCTTAAGTTTATAGAACTGACGAGTGAAGTCATCATGCATCGAACTCAGGAGAATGATGCGGGCGATAGAATCTTTCTTCTTCCATACCAAATATCCCTTCGATGCTGAGCAGTAGTGCCTTCTTCGGGCACATCTATGACTGTTTCCAATGTGTCTAGAACCTCTTGTTCTTCCAGCACATACTTAATCTTAATTCCCCATACATCATAGTTATCCCCATTCAGTTTCAGATCCTTGTTTAGTTCAGCTACGATCGATTTTCTAGTTGTTGCCATTGTTGACAGGAGATCTACAACGGAATTGCACGTCTTATTAAGTTCTAAAAGTTCAATACACGTTATAAATTCTCTTAGCAACCTATATCTAACTAAAAAAGTTTAATACTAAATTTCAATTCGAACTTGAGACCATATAGGAATGGCTCAAATCACCTTTTACACTTTAATGGTTAGCTTATTAGGTAGATATTTATGCTTAGAGAATTTTTTATGTTACCTTGCGAACAAGTTATTGTAATCTTTTACAATGGGTGGTTATTTATGGAATATGATGACTTTGAGTTCATTATACTTTTGTTTAGGCAAGTCCTACTTCTAGGTTTAGCATGAATAAGATAATCATACACATATAATTTGAAAGCATAATCACAAAACATTGCTCGTTGGAGCAACTAATCAAAATTCCAAAAATAATCCAAAAATTCATTCAACCATGATTGAACGAAAAATAAATTAAAAACGAGCATTTGTTCTAAAAACGATAAACAAAACTAACTCAAAAGTTTTGATAAGAAACTTTGGAATCCATTTAATAAAACAAGTTAAAAACAAAAGCCCATGAACCTAAGAGACTATTCAACATTCCTTGGGTTGAAACCATCATAACGGATTCTGCACGGAAACGTCTGTATCACTTCATCACGCATGTGACCAGGAAAGTGACCATAGAGGTGATCAGATCCCCTTTTATACCACGGAGCCTGGATGTCACACCCGACCCTAGACGACCTCAATCGGCATCGGGCGTGAAATAGAAAGATCATAATCAATACTTAGAAGTCTCCAATGTATCCAAATATCATCGGTAACCTTCTCTCTATCATGTACTTTCTCACCTAAAAACATTAAAACATTTAAAAAGGTGAGACAAAAATCTCCGTAAGAAACTATCAGCTATAAAAACCAACTTTACTTAACATAGCTACATATATACATTTATAAAGGGATTTAATCAAAACCGTATAAAATATACTCAAAACTTAAGTTTATAAGATAGTCATCAAAACCTTATAAAATATACTCAAAACTTAAGTTTATAAGATAAAATTTGTGTATGTGTATCCATCCTCGAATTCCACCTGTGTAGATCATAACATCAATCATAACAATACCGAGATATCTCATTTATATCTCGTTCCTTGCCTAACAGTTAGGACTACCAGCCGTGCACTCTGGCCATACCGCCATTAGATATGGTCTTACAAATACAACTCCTACCCCGGGCAATCCTAGATGGGCAAAACCATTTAATCTTTCGAAATATCACAACTCATAAAAATCATATTTGGACTTCAATCCAAAATAATAACAACAATCACCGCAACAGATTTCTCAATCCAAAAACAATTCGTAAGAAATCATCAAATTCATTTTATTCAATATATATATACATTGAAACCAAAAACATATATGTATATATGTAAATCAACCAAATTAAGCCTTAAATCAACATAATCAAGTAAAATATGAAATTCACATAGAAGCATAGTCAATAGCTTCATTGGAAACCATAATTTCACAATAAAAGCAAGATCGTGAAAACTCCAATTTTACAAAATACCCGTATAAACCCTGAAATATCAATTTCTGAAAATTCTTTGATTATATATATCTATATATATATAACTCAAAATATAGTTGATAGTTACTTACCTTGGCTACTAAGTGAAGAAAATACAACCGATCGATTCGCCTCTAAACTCTGTCTAAGACGTTTCCCCTCCAAATACTGCCGAAACTCAAAAACTCTTCGATTAGGACTTAGATCTATACATAAGGATGCTATGTTTCCAATTTCGAGTGATTCGGACGGTCGAATCTTCGTAAATCAAAGAAACGGTAGAAAAACGGTACAGGAACGATAACTATGCAGAAGAAACGAAAAGAAGAAGAAAAAGAAAAGAAAAGAAACAAAATCAGATAATGATCCTATCTCTCCCCCACCTCTTCGCTTATATATATATATCCATATTAGCGAATATCCAGTTTGATCATTCATCTTTATATAATCTTTTATAAATTACTCTAAACTTTTAATTTACACATAAACCCATCAAATTAACTCCAAACTTTGCCCATAGCACCAAATTAACTTCACACACCCAATAATTATAATATATATTAATACCAAGGTATAAATTCTAGAAATCTAGACCCGGACGTGACAATTCTCTCCACCTTAAGAAATTTTGTCCTCGAAATTCACGTTCTCTAATCTAAATTTTCTTCCTCAAATAATCTCCAAAATCACAAAATTATTTAAAATTCTCAAGATTCCTCATAATCATCATAAGACTACAAATTCTAATGTTTCATTCTAACTTCATCATTTATCAATATCGACATCTTTGTAACAATCATTTAACTATACTCTTAATAACTCTAAACTGCAACCTAGTTAATTCCATCACCAATAAATCCACAATAAAACTTCAAATATCATATATTCAATTTTATATGATATGATACACTTTATATTCGTATTTTCCTAACATACACCAAATCTCACTTTAATCACAATTGATTCCATCAATTGCATATATATCAAATATATTTCACCTATCTCCAAGTTCTATCGACTTAAAAAAATATCACTTTTGAACCGCTAATATGTACGATATTATATTTTTCCTTAACCTTTAAATAATCTGAATCAATGATTTGCATCAGCATATAATCTTACTTCATCATAATAATAATATTTATATCTATAATTTTTCACTCCAATCATGATGAATACGAACTCCAAGTCATCATCATCAATCAAATATAAACCTTATATCGATAACATATTTCCTCTATGAATATCACATTGACTTATTTATTTTCATAAAACCTCTATAATCAAATCCTTACAATAAGAAAAATCAATATAGATTCTTCTTATACCCATCATCCTACATCCCATTAATAACTCCAAATAATATCTTTACACCCATAAAAGTCAATAAATCTATAATAGCATTCGATTTTCTTATTTGACCTATAAACACTCAATTTGATCCTTATATAAACTGAAACCATAATCACACAAACTTCACTAAAAATAACTTCTATTAACCATATATGTACCAGAAAAATTTGTCCTCAAAATTCATATCTTAATAATTTCCTCAAACACTATTTAAATCAAATCATGAACTCGAATATATTCTCCCACTTTACTTCTCATTGATCACTAATATCAGTATCTCTCTAAACATCATCTATATAACTCTTAATAATTCTAAACCTCAACCTCATAAAGTTCAACAATAGATCTGCACTTTGAATTCAGATATCATTTATTCCAATTAAGATTCCATAACTTGGTAAAGTCATATCATAATCTCCAATTTACAATCAACCTCCAAAACAATTAATTGAAATCTCCACATTCTCACTTTCTTAATCACATATATATTATCTTCAAAACTCATCATATCATTTCAAAGTCTCCTAACCTTACTTCACATCTGAGATACATATATTTTTCAGCCAACTATTAAACTCTCAAATATCAATTCCAAATCATACTGAGGAAAAAATCAAACAAAAACCAAATTCTGGTTTAAAGCTAAAATGGCCAACATATGTTGTTTCCAGCATAACTTTTTCATACGGAGTCCGATTAAGGCGATTCAAAAACACCTGGAAACGTAAGACAAAAATAAAGAACTTTCATTTAGGACTCCATGATAGATTCGGCCTATATCTGGTCTAAAAATGCATCACAAGATTCAGGTACGAATCTGATTTTTCAGCAGCACCTATATAGACAATTCTCTATATCTCTAGCTCAATGTCGTGACTTACTCATAACCCATATCACCAAAATTTCAAATAATTTACTATTTTTCATACACCTAGATATTGCTAACCATCAAATCTCATTTTTACACCTCATTAGCTAGTTACTCAATCCTCGAAAAATTCCAAAGTATTTCTTAGCTATCATCAAATATTCATATTCCTCAATTACTATCGATTATTTCTTCGGTATTACCATATATCGATATTCCTCAATTACTATCAACCTTAGGTCCGAAGAATTTAACCTAGAGCTCTGATACCAAACTGTCACACCCGACCCTAGACGACCTCAATCGGCATCGGGCGTGAAATAGAAAGATCATAATCAATACTTAGAAGTCTCCAATGTATCCAAATATCATCGGTAACCTTCTCTCTATCATGTACTTTCTCACCTAAAAACATTAAAACATTTAAAAAGGTGAGACAAAAATCTCCGTAAGAAACTATCAGCTATAAAAACCAACTTTACTTAACATAGCTACATATATACATTTATAAAGGGATTTAATCAAAACCGTATAAAATATACTCAAAACTTAAGTTTATAAGATAGTCATCAAAACCTTATAAAATATACTCAAAACTTAAGTTTATAAGATAAAATTTGTGTATGTGTATCCATCCTCGAATTCCACCTGTGTAGATCATAACATCAATCATAACAATACCGAGATATCTCATTTATATCTCGTTCCTTGCCTAACAGTTAGGACTACCAGCCGTGCACTCTGGCCATACCGCCATTAGATATGGTCTTACAAATACAACTCCTACCCCGGGCAATCCTAGATGGGCAAAACCATTTAATCTTTCGAAATATCACAACTCATAAAAATCATATTTGGACTTCAATCCAAAATAATAACAACAATCACCGCAACAGATTTCTCAATCCAAAAACAATTCGTAAGAAATCATCAAATTCATTTTATTCAATATATATATACATTGAAACCAAAAACATATATGTATATATGTAAATCAACCAAATTAAGCCTTAAATCAACATAATCAAGTAAAATATGAAATTCACATAGAAGCATAGTCAATAGCTTCATTGGAAACCATAATTTCACAATAAAAGCAAGATCGTGAAAACTCCAATTTTACAAAATACCCGTATAAACCCTGAAATATCAATTTCTGAAAATTCTTTGATTATATATATCTATATATATATAACTCAAAATATAGTTGATAGTTACTTACCTTGGCTACTAAGTGAAGAAAATACAACCGATCGATTCGCCTCTAAACTCTGTCTAAGACGTTTCCCCTCCAAATACTGCCGAAACTCAAAAACTCTTCGATTAGGACTTAGATCTATACATAAGGATGCTATGTTTCCAATTTCGAGTGATTCGGACGGTCGAATCTTCGTAAATCAAAGAAACGGTAGAAAAACGGTACAGGAACGATAACTATGCAGAAGAAACGAAAAGAAGAAGAAAAAGAAAAGAAAAGAAACAAAATCAGATAATGATCCTATCTCTCCCCCACCTCTTCGCTTATATATATATATCCATATTAGCGAATATCCAGTTTGATCATTCATCTTTATATAATCTTTTATAAATTACTCTAAACTTTTAATTTACACATAAACCCATCAAATTAACTCCAAACTTTGCCCATAGCACCAAATTAACTTCACACACCCAATAATTATAATATATATTAATACCAAGGTATAAATTCTAGAAATCTAGACCCGGACGTGACAATTCTCTCCACCTTAAGAAATTTTGTCCTCGAAATTCACGTTCTCTAATCTAAATTTTCTTCCTCAAATAATCTCCAAAATCACAAAATTATTTAAAATTCTCAAGATTCCTCATAATCATCATAAGACTACAAATTCTAATGTTTCATTCTAACTTCATCATTTATCAATATCGACATCTTTGTAACAATCATTTAACTATACTCTTAATAACTCTAAACTGCAACCTAGTTAATTCCATCACCAATAAATCCACAATAAAACTTCAAATATCATATATTCAATTTTATATGATATGATACACTTTATATTCGTATTTTCCTAACATACACCAAATCTCACTTTAATCACAATTGATTCCATCAATTGCATATATATCAAATATATTTCACCTATCTCCAAGTTCTATCGACTTAAAAAAATATCACTTTTGAACCGCTAATATGTACGATATTATATTTTTCCTTAACCTTTAAATAATCTGAATCAATGATTTGCATCAGCATATAATCTTACTTCATCATAATAATAATATTTATATCTATAATTTTTCACTCCAATCATGATGAATACGAACTCCAAGTCATCATCATCAATCAAATATAAACCTTATATCGATAACATATTTCCTCTATGAATATCACATTGACTTATTTATTTTCATAAAACCTCTATAATCAAATCCTTACAATAAGAAAAATCAATATAGATTCTTCTTATACCCATCATCCTACATCCCATTAATAACTCCAAATAATATCTTTACACCCATAAAAGTCAATAAATCTATAATAGCATTCGATTTTCTTATTTGACCTATAAACACTCAATTTGATCCTTATATAAACTGAAACCATAATCACACAAACTTCACTAAAAATAACTTCTATTAACCATATATGTACCAGAAAAATTTGTCCTCAAAATTCATATCTTAATAATTTCCTCAAACACTATTTAAATCAAATCATGAACTCGAATATATTCTCCCACTTTACTTCTCATTGATCACTAATATCAGTATCTCTCTAAACATCATCTATATAACTCTTAATAATTCTAAACCTCAACCTCATAAAGTTCAACAATAGATCTGCACTTTGAATTCAGATATCATTTATTCCAATTAAGATTCCATAACTTGGTAAAGTCATATCATAATCTCCAATTTACAATCAACCTCCAAAACAATTAATTGAAATCTCCACATTCTCACTTTCTTAATCACATATATATTATCTTCAAAACTCATCATATCATTTCAAAGTCTCCTAACCTTACTTCACATCTGAGATACATATATTTTTCAGCCAACTATTAAACTCTCAAATATCAATTCCAAATCATACTGAGGAAAAAATCAAACAAAAACCAAATTCTGGTTTAAAGCTAAAATGGCCAACATATGTTGTTTCCAGCATAACTTTTTCATACGGAGTCCGATTAAGGCGATTCAAAAACACCTGGAAACGTAAGACAAAAATAAAGAACTTTCATTTAGGACTCCATGATAGATTCGGCCTATATCTGGTCTAAAAATGCATCACAAGATTCAGGTACGAATCTGATTTTTCAGCAGCACCTATATAGACAATTCTCTATATCTCTAGCTCAATGTCGTGACTTACTCATAACCCATATCACCAAAATTTCAAATAATTTACTATTTTTCATACACCTAGATATTGCTAACCATCAAATCTCATTTTTACACCTCATTAGCTAGTTACTCAATCCTCGAAAAATTCCAAAGTATTTCTTAGCTATCATCAAATATTCATATTCCTCAATTACTATCGATTATTTCTTCGGTATTACCATATATCGATATTCCTCAATTACTATCAACCTTAGGTCCGAAGAATTTAACCTAGAGCTCTGATACCAAACTGTCACACCCGACCCTAGACGACCTCAATCGGCATCGGGCGTGAAATAGAAAGATCATAATCAATACTTAGAAGTCTCCAATGTATCCAAATATCATCGGTAACCTTCTCTCTATCATGTACTTTCTCACCTAAAAACATTAAAACATTTAAAAAGGTGAGACAAAAATCTCCGTAAGAAACTATCAACTATAAAAACCAACTTTACTTAACATAGCTACATATATACATTTATAAAGGGATTTAATCAAAACCGTATAAAATATACTCAAAACTTAAGTTTATAAGATAGTCATCAAAACCTTATAAAATATACTCAAAACTTAAGTTTATAAGATAAAATTTGTGTATGTGTATCCATCCTCGAATTCCACCTGTGTAGATCATAACATCAAGCATAACAATACCGAGATATCTCATTTATATCTCGTTCCTTGCCTAACAGTTAGGACTACCAGCCGTGCACTCTGGCCATACCGCCATTAGATATGGTCTTACAAATACAACTCCTACCTCGGGCAATCCTAGATGGACAAAACCATTTAATCTTTCGAAATATCACAACTCATAAAAATCATATTTGGACTTCAATCCAAAATAATAACAACAATCACCGCAACAGATTTCTCAATCCAAAAACAATTCGTAAGAAATCATCAAATTCATTTTATTCAATATATATATACATTGAAACCAAAAACATATATGTATATATGTAAATCAACCAAATTAAGCCTTAAATCAACATAATCAAGTAAAATCTGAAATTCACATAGAAGCATAGTCAATAGCTTCATTGGAAACCATAATTTCACAATAAAAGCAAGATCGTGAAAACTCCAATTTTACAAAATACCCGTATAAACCCTGAAATATCAATTTCTGAAAATTCTTTGATTATATATATCTATATATATAAAACTCAAAATGTAGTTGATAGTTACTTACCTTGGCTACTAAGTGAAGAAAATACAACCGATCGATTCGCCTCTAAACTCTGTCTAAGACGTTTCCCCTCCAAATACTGCCGAAACTCAAAAACTCTTCGATTAGGACTTAGATCTATACATAAGGATGCTATGTTTCCAATTTCGAGTGATTCGGACGGTCGAATCTTCGTAAATCAAAGAAACGGTAGAAAAACGGTACAGGAACGATAACTATGCAGAAGAAACGAAAAGAAGAAGAAAAAGAAAAGAAAAGAAACAAAATCAGATAATGATCCTATCTCTCCCCCACCTCTTCGCTTATATATATATATCCATATTGGCGAATATCCAGTTTGATCCTTCATCTTTATATAATCTTTTACAAATTACTCTAAACTTTTAATTTACACATAAACCCATCAAATTAACTCCAAACTTTGCCCATAGCACCAAATTAACTTCACACACCCAATAATTATAATATATATTAATACCAAGGTATAAATTCTAGAAATCTAGACCCAGACGTGACATTGGAGTTGCTTCTTTGATCTCAAATAACATTCCTTCTTGCCCCAACGGGAAGGAGGCTCCTCGGGCATCCAGGTCATCCACAAAGATGCGGATAGATCGATTGTAGTTCATGTGGGATCTTGAACAACTATGGAAATACATTCGACTTACCCTTGGGATAGTAGAGAAAGATTTCCTCACAGTCCTAAAGCGAGGAAGATTACTATTATCGATGCAAAGGCCATTGTAGCAGACAACACACTACATCAGGTTTTGTACCTTGACCAGGTGACGCACAATTGCATTTGCATCATCCCATCTTGCTAAAGTAGTCATCTTGCAATTATCCAGCCTCTTGCGGAATCTCTTCAAGGTAGCTTTCTAGGCCGGTGTTCTAGGGACTATTGGCGTGTAGATGGTGGCCATTGTTGATTGAATCAACAAAAAGGGAAAGAAGTTAGTGTACTCACACATAAACTTATTTCATCAATCAAAACTCATTTTGACCGATACTGGGCCTCTGAAACACAAAACAAAACATAAAAACTTTTGGTAATTTTTTTCTTAATTTTTTTGCAAAAGGATAAACAATTTCCACTGAGTTTTATCCCTTTTAGGATATCTAATACGGTAAAATTAAATATTTCGACATTCCAAAAATATACCAAAAAGTCTGAAAAATTATTTCAAGTCAATCTGCCAAAAAACGGGTGACAAACGAACATCAGGAGGTGCCACGCGAACCTACATGCGCTTCGGCGCGAGCGTCGCATGCGGTGGCGCGTGGGATCCACACGCTGCTCTCCCAAACTCCATTGACCACCATAATATATCAATCTTCGGGTTTTAGGGGCTTCTAGACATGATTGTGGGGTCGAGTTTCTCGAAAAACATGCCAAAAATTATTTGTAGAGAAACAGCAGACCAAAAACGAATCCAAAAGACATTTTCTTCAATCCGTGAATAGATTTTTCGAGAAACACGCATCCCAAGGAAGATTTCTGACCTTGAACAATTTTAAGAAAAACATAAAATATGGATTCCTTTGATTTTGTTTCGCTTTAAGGAGATCAAAAACACACTTTTTGATACAAATTAAATAAAAAAAGAAATTTTGTTCATGTTGTTTGATAATCAAAATCATAAAATCAAATAACACAAACACTCAATTACTCAATCAAAATCAATACGATCATTCTATCGAATGATCCTATAGTTTCTTCATATCTGTGGATACAAAAAACACAGAGTACAAGATCTGTGGCTCTAATACCAATGAAGGGATTAACGGCAATTAATCCATTTGAGATATACAGTTCGGGCGTACCTTATTGAATAGCATAACCGGTAGATCTCTCAGAGTAGTGGAAGCGGATCTTAGCACCATGATCTTATACCACCGGTAACAGGCAACCACACAATGTTACCCAGGGAAGACTGAATAATACAAAGGCTAAAGCGAAGACGAAGAATGAGAGGGGGAGAGGGAGAGAATTCAGCCAACATGAGGTTAGGAGAAGTTCATGTTGTGATTAGGGTTAAGCCTATTTATAGGAAGCTAAAACCCTAATCCTCCATCTCTTAAGATGGACTTGGCCCGTTCCATTTTGGACGGGTCGGATTAATTAGATCCATAACCAATTAATCATAACACTTTGTTAATTGGTTATTGTTTTTAATGTTCGGCATTTAAACCCATGATCGTTGCTTTCCTCATATTTTTGTCGTTTTCATTTAAATTTTGTTTCGTATTTCTCTGTTTCTTGTCATGTATTTTCTTTCTCTTTCATTCGATTGTTTTTTTATTCATACATCTTTTTTTTGCTTTCTTTCTCGTTTTTTGTAGATTTTTATGAATGGCTAAGCGTAGTAAAAAAATTGATTTTAATCTTAATTCTGATAACGACAAAGCATCTATGAAGGTATTTATTTCAGCTTTTCGGAGGAGCGTTTAGCGTTTCACTTCAAACCACATAAAATATAGCATTGGGTTAGGTTTATATAACCGCAGCATTTAGCATTTTCCCTGAAACCTGCAACGTTTTGGAGCTTTTAAAAAAAACTCATATTTGGAGCTTTTCACAAAAAGCTCCTATTTGGAGCTTTTCATAAACAGTTGTTGTAGCTATTTGTTATTGACAAAATTATCCTTCTTATTTGCACAAAATATGTTTCGTCTTCAACATTATTTATATTTCTACAATATAATTACCGGAAATATAAGGTTTTGTTGCGTTCAATAAAAATTTTCTTTTTTATATAGATTATTTTTATTAATTTGTGTAACACATTTTTTATTTTATAATAGGATAAGGTGCAAAAATATCCCTAATATTTATAGCTAGGAGCAATTTTACCCTTAACGTCTAAAATGATGCAATTATACCTCTAATGTTGGCAGCCAAGAGCAATTTTATCCCTAACATTAACAAGTTGGATCAATTTGAGAAATAATTCATCAAACTGTCTTCTTGGTCATGAATATTGTCATATGCACTTCACACGTGCATCATTTTATCATCGTTAGTAACAGATCACAAACATATGATTAAAGATGATTTTTTTAAAAAAAAATATATATATATTCTTTTATACGAGTTGGAGATGGGGAGAGGCAAGACGGTTGATGGGGCGACATTTTTGTAGTTTCTCCCCTCCGCTTCGTTTAAGATATAGAACTCGGTAATGGATGGTGAGAGGTTGAATTTCTTTGGGGTTTGGTTGTGGTGGTACACGAGAACTTCGTGAGCGACCTATACGAGTGTTTTGGAGGTCGCCCATGGCGGTGTTATCCGCGGTTCATTTGGTTCTTCGGCTCATTGTTAGGGAAGGACTTTGCCAGCAACAATGGTGGGTGAGAGGGAGAGTGGATATGGGAAGAAGAAGATGAATAGTGTGGAATGTGTGGGGAGAAGGATGGAGAAGTCGAATAGAGTTGGGACTTCGAGGAGTGACGCGGAGCTTGGCAGGGGACATGCTATGCGTGACTCTGTCCCTGCCCAGAAATTGTGGTTTGGGCATGGGCATGTGGAGCTTGACACAGGCCACGCTCCGCGTGTTTGAGTTTCTGCTCAGAATGCGCGTTGATGAAAGGCGGCACGCGGAGCTTGGCATAAGTCACGCTCCGTGTGCCTGGGGCAATGATGATTTCTACTGTGAATTTTTGGAGGTTTAAGAGTTTTGAATTTGAAGGGTTTTAAATTTTTTGATTTTTTTTTATATTTTAGTTATATGGAAAGCAAATGTGAATTGATGGGAATTAATAGTCGATCTCGGTACCCTTCCTCTTTATCATTTTACATCATTATTGTATGCTTCTATCTTTATTTTAAAGTTGAACATTTATATGCGAATTTTAAAACTATGATTTCTTATGTATGTTTTTAAAACCTGTTTGACTTGATTCCTTCTCAAAATTATTTAAAATATGCAATTGAGGAACTAGGGAAACTATAGCCATAATACATGTAAGATCATTTATCAATAAAAGATGAGGGTACTTGCATTTGAGAGAAAAAACAAGTTGAGAGAAATATCCAATGTGATATAAAAAAAGGTGAAAAATGGTATGGAGCATTAAAATATAACCACTTACATGAGCAATAAAAAGAAAATTTTTATTCAATTTGCAACTCGAAAACGAGAAAAAGAAAAGCAAATGCAAAGAGAACAAACAAGCAGAAAAAGGTGAGTGTGGTACGGAGCATAAAATGCAACCACATAAGCGAAAATATATTAGTGTACCTAAAAATGCCTTGATTCATTGATCATAAATGCGTACTTAAACTCGTCCCGAAAGCATCATTTTGTTACCAAAAGTACAAACGAGTTGGTTGATAATCATACTTATTTACTGATGATCGATTCAACCACTGATAAAAAAAGGTATTTCAATTTTTGCATATAAGTTGTCCTGTGAATTTTTTCATGTTTTCAAATTTTTAGAGAAAGATGGATTTGTATAATCGTAATTTAAAATGAATGAAGAGGAAGAAAATGTCTTTGCTTAAGGACAAGCAAAAGATTAAGTGTAGGGGATTTGATAAGTCCGAAATTTACTTATTATCGCATGCATTTTCACGTTTATATGCATGCATTTAGCTTAACTTATTAAATGTTTTTGAAAGATTTCACATGGTTGTTTGTGATTTGAGCAGAGATAGGTTAAATATGAGTGACATCTCACATTTAAGGAATATCAGCAGGAAACGAGTAAAAGACAGAAAAAAGGAGCAAAAGAGGAGAAAGTACTTGTCATGTTCGTGACACATATGTCACATTCATTACACATATATCACGTTCGTGACAAGTAAAAATCTCTCCCCAAAGACAAAAGTTCATGTCACGTTCCTGACACGTGACATTCATTTTCTCCAACCAAGACTGCTTTCCTCATGTCATGAATGTGACACCACTATCTCGTTCGTGACATGCATTTCTTCAGCAAAAAAAGACATGATTTTTCATTTGTGAATCACATCCTTTCGCCTGAATCAACATTTCTCTTCGCCATCAGCCACATCCGTTCATCACATCTCTATGGAAGGATGCTTTTCAAGGGACATGACTTTCCTTCATCTATAAAAAGGTCATTCTACATCAATCATAACACATATTGATAATCATAAAGATTATATAGAACATATACTGAGATATACTGAGTTATCAAGATAAAGATATTTCAGAATCAAAGTTTACATCACTGATATTGAAATAACTTAGAGATATAAAAAGGAAGTAAGGTCATGAGATAAACTTCCTCGAGATACAAATAAGAAGATACAAAAGAGAAGATGATCCTGAGGCTTGACAAACCATATAGAGATAGTAAAAGGATTCACAACGCCTATACTCTCATTTGTTACAGTATTTTTCCATGTATTCTTTACTCTTTACAAATGTTCAACATTGTCAATACTTGTTCTTCAGAAACAAATTAATCAAATGCAAATTATTCTATGTTCATCAACCTATTCATTGTTGCTTTATGTCTATTCTAGGAAAATTCATATAAGTAAGACATAGGAAAAGTTATCATTTTATAAATCTAGAAGAGATTCGGTTTATAAAAAAAATAATTGTGTTACATCCATAACTTATTACGTTTTTAATTCATAATTTTAATTCACTGCGATAGGTCGAGGAATTAGGATTGTTTATCTAAAAACATTTAAGTCATTTAATCCAAGATCGAGAGATTGGATTAAGTTTGTTTCATCTGATACACCTGCATACAGATTGAAAATATTAGTAGGTTTATACTTGGTTTAATACATCACCAGCTCCCTGAACTTGTCCATAATAGTAGATTGGCTCCCTGAACTTTGTAAGTGTCTCACCAGCTCCCTAAACTTGCTTATTTCGTATCACCACCTCCCTAAACTTGTCCATAAAAATTGATTAGCTCCCTGAACTTTGCAAATGTCTCACCAGCTCCCTAAACTTGCTTATTCTGTAACAACTAAATACAAAAACTATAATACTAACTCGGATTAAGGTGTAAAAATACCCATAACATTTTGGGTCAGGAGTAATTTTACCTCTAACGTCTAAAATGGTGCAATTTTTACCCCTAACGTTGGAAGTCAAGAGCAATTTTACTCCTAACATTGATAAATTGGGTTAATTTGAGAAATAATTCATCAAAATGTCTTCTCGATCATGAATCTTGTCATCTACATTTCACACGTGCGTCATTTTATCAGTAACAAATCACAAACATATGTTGGGATATGAAAAAAAAATAAAAAAATATACTGACTTTTGTACAAATTGGACAAAAAAATTCAAAATTTTCACCAAATTTATAAATTTGCTCTTGGCTACTAATATTGGGGGTAAAATTGTACCATTTTAGACGTTAGGGGTAAAAATACTCCTGACCCAAAATGTTAGGGGTATTTTTGCACCTTAATCCGAGTTAGTATTATGATTTTTGTATTTAGTTGTTACGGAATAAGCAAGTTTAGAGAGCTAGTGAGACACTTGCAAAGTTCAAGGAGCTAATCAATTTTTATGGACAAGTCAAAGCTAGGTTAGTAGCGAAAGGATATCGTCAGAAGCAAGGAATTGATTATGACGAAACTTTCTCTCCTGTGACTATGTCCAAATCAATCAGAATAATGCTTGCTATTGCCGCTCACTACGATTACGAGATTTGGCAAATGGATGTGAAAACAGCTTTCCTAAATGGAAACCTACTTGAGGATGTATATATGATGCAACCTGAAGGTTTCATATCAAAGGATGCAAACAAGGTTTGCAAACTACAGAGATCCATTTATGGGCTCAAGCAAGCATCAAGAAGCTGGAACAAGCGTTTTGACGAAACCATAAAACAATTTGGTTTCAAACAAAATTGCGAAGAAGCTTGCATTTACAAGAAAGCAAGTGGGAGCTCAGTTGCATTTCTGATATTATATGTGGACGATATATTATTAATGGTAAATGACGTAGCTCTACTACAGTCGGTAAAAGTATGGTTATCTGGTAACTTCTCAATGAAAGACCTTGGTGAAGTAGCTTATATACTTGGTATAAAGATCTACAGAGATAGATCAAGAAGACTGTTTGGTTCTTTCACAGGCTACATACATCGAAAAGGTGCTAAAGCGGTTTAGCATGCTTAAATCGAAACGAGGTAACTTACCCATGATACATGGAGTAAAGTTAAACAATCATCAATGTCCTAAAACCGATGATGATAAGAAACGCATGGCTGTAGTCCCGTACGCCAGCACAATCGGTTCGATTATGTATGCTATGCTATGCACTAGACCTGACGTAGCGTTCGCGTTAAGTATAACGACTCGTTACCAAGGAAATCCGGGAGACGAGCACTAGATTGCCGTCAAAAACATTCTTAAGTACTTGAGAAGAACTAAAGATATGTTCCTAGTGTACGGAGAAGGGGATCTGAAAATAGAAGGATTTTCAGATGCAAGTCATCTCACAGATGAGAACGATTTTAAATCCCAATCATGATACCTGTTTATCTTGAATGGGGGCGCGGTCAGCTGGAAGAGTTCCAAGCAAGGAAGCGTAGCTTTCTCTACGACCGAGTCAGATTATATCGCTGCTGCGGAAACAGCAAAGGAAGCAGTTTGGATTAGGAAGTTCATTACTGAACTTGGTATGGTGCCTGACATTGTAAATCCCATTACACTGTACTGTGATAACAATGGAGCCATTGCACAAGCAAAGGAACCACAGTCTTATAATGCATCCAAGCATTACCTGAAGCGATACCACATTATAAGAGAAATTGTGGCAAGAGGAGATGTGAGAATAGAGAGAGTGCCTACTGAGGACAACGTTGCAGATCCGTTGACAAAGCCCTTAACCCAGAAAGTACATGATCGTCATCTAACTTCTACTGGGATAAGTTGTAGAAACAATTGGCTTTAGTCCAAGTGGGAGTATGTTGGGGTTTAGTGTCCTATAGACAATTGTTCTAGGATACGAACTTAATGTAAATGAAGTGTTCTTTATATCGTTTGTTTTAATGAGATATGTTTTCATAACTATATAAAGGCAATCCCTTTTAAGAACTAAATAAAGTCTAATAAAAGGAAATCCGTAAGTTTGTTTAAAGTGATTATAAAGTGTTCATACAAGCATGAAGTGAGACGAAACTTTATAATAAACTAATAAACTTAAAACCACCCCAAGTCAAGTAATATGTTCAGGATTGACATATCACTGTTGAGACTTGCATGTAACAATGTCTTCTGTCCCGACAGAAAGCTGATCTCACAAGCTTCATATATACAGATATCTGGACAGTTACATGGATCCAATGAAAAGAAGTTCATTAGGATTGGGGACCCGACTTGAGATAACAGGATGGGTAGATTCATCCTTGTCATCTGTTCATCTCACTGGTATTAATAGGTATAAGTAATCCTCAGACTCAAAGGAATGTTAATTAGTAATTCTGGATTACGGAATGTGACGCTTTGATCCTGTTGTAACACGATCCTTAACAGAGATGACTCTGGGGTGTGAACAGCAGACATTGGGTATCACAGGAAGTAATTGCAAGATAGTTATACATTGGATTGAGCATTTATCACTCCCGATAAATGGGAGATATGTCCATGGATCGCTTGTGGAAGACTTGACTCTAAATCCTTGCAAGGTGATAGCTTAAGATTGAAATGCAGATTTCTCTTAACCTATCTAATTGGAGTTGACTCGGCCTGTACAAGTAAAACGAACGTCTCGCTATATGTGACTTGACATTATCCATAGTCATAAGATTCAGTTCAAGGATGTAGTTGATAAAGGATCGAATTATACTGTAAC
Organism: Euphorbia lathyris; assembly: GCF_963576675.1. NCBI lineage: Eukaryota > Viridiplantae > Streptophyta > Magnoliopsida > Malpighiales > Euphorbiaceae > Euphorbia > Euphorbia lathyris. The sequence goes on from NC_088914.1 coordinate 48,127,518, forward strand.
TAATACGGAAAGGTCAAGCGACAGAATCAACATGTCTTCTTATAGCTCTGGGGGAATGATTACAGACTTGCCAATCACATTTTGCGTACATCATTCCGTTATGCAAAGATTAAATATAATTCTTTGAAAATTAATTTAATAGTTGCATACGGCTAGAAGCAATAAGAACCTAATGGGTCACACATAAGACTTGGAACCCAAAAGAGAAACAAATGTTAATTAATTGATGGAAGCCCAACTGAGCCCAATAGGGCCCAGTAACTAAAGGGGGGGGCAAAATTTATGTATTAATACATAAATAATTAATTTGATTTTATCAATCCTAATTAGATTAGGATTATGAATTAAATTAATAAAAGGATAATTAAATTAGGAGTTTTAATGAGATTAAAATTACTCCTATTATTATCCAATAAGGTTATTATTATTATATATATATTTAGATATATTAATAGATAATAATTAAGAATTCTATTCCGAATTAAATTCTTATTCAGTAACCTAATTCTATCTAACTAGGGATTGGATACAAGAGATTATAAATACCCCCCCTAGTGTGATTTTCGAAACACCCCAAGCAAACCAAGAGAGAGAATTTCGACCCCCTGTTCGAGGACGAGATTATCTACCGCTTCCTTCCGTTCAATTGATTTTCATCTCTTTCTCTTTATCTTTGGTCTTGTGTTGATTAATTAGAGACAATCTACTTTGGTTGTTATAAACGGTTGATTCTAACTTGATCTTCCATTGTCTTGTTTTTGTGCTCGGGAACTCGAAGTAAGAGTTGTGGGCACTTCGTTTGCAACGGTAGATAGAACTTCTGAAAGGTATTTCTTTTATCCCTCTTTATATGAAATAACGATTAACGGATCTTGGGTTAATGGAAATAGGTTAAAATTTTTATATTTCCGCTGCTATACGTTAGCCTATTTTCCTTCAGTGGTCACGTCCCGCTTGCTTCTAGTTTAGGACACACCCTCTATGTCGACCTATTTCAGGAAGCTTGTGTTTCCCAGAAAGGCGGTTCCCTGCTATCAGTATCGATACCAAGTAAACTATGGACGCATGCCCCGCACGTCTCCATCATGGTCTGTTTAAGTCTCGGACGTACCATGAGCGTCACATCAGCCCATGTAACGCCCCGTATCTTCGAAGTACGTCATTACAACCAATGATGAAAATCCCTCACATACACCTCATGCATAGTCGCTTATGTTGTTTTTTAGGTCGTGAGTCGTGTCGATGTACCAAGTATGTCATTTCCCCCCACTCATGTCGCTACCCCTCGAATATATTTACCCGTCATGAATATCACCGGGGTACACTCTCATTTACCTAGCGTCCTAGTGAATTTTACACACCAATAAGGGTCGTCTCAATCTCACAGGAGTCAGTCGTGTCGAGCATCATTCAACATTGTACATCTTGTAAAGCATTGCATAGTAGACTCGTAGGGTTCATACTAATGTGTGCATAACAGTTGAAATGGTTTCGAGCATCCGCACTTCCAAACAGGTAAGTTAGCACAGACGACCGAAGCACTACCGACAGCTTTGGTAAAAAAAAGGGGTTTAGTTCTATTCAAAATCGTGTTCATGTTGTAAGAAATACAGCGTACACCACGAATCATGCATAAATCATACATCCATCGATAGGAGGCACAAGTAGATAGCTCTGGCATTCGCATCACACATGCATCGCATCATCCAAATTCATAATGCCTAAAAAGCTCCACTCACCGATCCTTTCTCTTTCCTTATTAGAAACCCAACTCATGGCCCAGTCCAACAATTCAAACCACAATCTTGAGAGCCGTGTGCAAGGGGCTTTAGCCAAATACATATTTTCTAACGAGTTCAAACGTGCTCTTAATGATCCAAAGGCTGCTAAGAATGATGGGGTTGAAAGTTCCCAGGAGATGATAAGAGATTTCAATCTCAGAGCAGAAATCGAGCGAGTTCTTCCCGATGTCCTTGCTTCAGATGAATTCAAGATAGAGCTGAAAAGGTTGGTCCGGGAGGTCCTGAGTGAGTCACTGGTTGCGAAAATCCCAAAAGCTGCTGTAGAGAAACCTATGTTCCAGTTCGCATCACAATCTACCCCACAAACATTCACTCCACTAAGGGTAGCCTCACACCATGTTTCACGAACACAACAAGATCCACACCATCGGGGACATGAGATTGCCAGGGTTGTTCGCCCTCCATCACCCACTCAGTATAGAGGGGAGGGAAGGGAGTTCTCCACTTTCACTCAACCCTTATTTGAAGTGTTGGAGGGTCTACGAATGCATGACATACTTCATCCTCTACCAGCCATGGGAGGTCAAACCACTGAGTTAGCCAAACGCAGGGGCTACTGCCACTTCCACTAGAGATATGGTCACGAAACAAGTACTTGCATGAGGTTGAAGCATGAAATTCAAGATCTCATCGAAGCTGGAAAGATAAGTGATCCAGATCCTTCTCATTAGATGAAGCCTTCGACTTGTTCCTTGAACGGTGAAGTCTACAACGGACCAGGATGAGCTAAAGAAGAAGTTCTCGAGATTGAGGACACTTATGAAGTGGAAGAACCTGAAGCTTCCTGAAGTAGCATGAGAGAGATGATTGCACTTGTAGTCTTTATCCTTGTTTTTTATTTTATCTTCTATTCCACAAGATGTTATTAACCTCCTTTTGAATTCAATGAAATTTCGTTTCCGCAAATTTTATCCCAAACATACGTACTTACATTCGATATCCACTCAATTGAGATATTCCCGCTTCTATCATGGCACGGACGTAAGCTCTAGAATATACTTATTACTCAGTACTTAACCACTGAAGGGAGAAAATTAAGAGAGTAAAAAAACAAAAAAACAACAACAAAAAAAAAACAAATCATGAGAAACGGTTCCCTGGCTCTATGATGATAAGTCGGGCGTTCAAACGAAGGGTTCTCACCGGCTTGTGCCAAAAAGAAGACTGGGCGACCATCAACAAAGTCCAAAAAGAGAAAAAAGAAAAGAAAAGAAGGAGCAAGCAACAAGCCCTCAGAACCATGCTAGCACTGAGGCACCGACAAATTTCTCCCCCCCAAAGGGGACACAAGTACATGAGTGCACCATTCAGAACAAGATGGGGGCAACTAACCTATCAATGATAAAGGACCCTGTTCCAGGATCAACGAAAAGGTTAAGATCTATGATGACTCAAAGCAAAAAAAAAAAGAGGAAAAAAAGATGATGCTAAAAAGGCTCAGGGGCAAAGTCAAGCCAATCAGAAGTAAAAGAAAATTATTCAAAAAAGCAGACGTGACTAGCCAAGGAGCGTCAAGGTGACAAGAGCGGTTGACATTGCCCAACAAATGGGTGATCAAATGTACGAGAAAAGCTTACTTTAGCAAAGAAAGTTCAAATACGTAGTCGAATGAAGACAAAGGCGGCGATGAAGTTTAGAGCTACGATCAATCTCAAAGTAACCAAGGAATCTTTCTCATGAAAACTAAAAAAAAAAACAAAAATCCCGATAGGTTGAAAATCCGCAAAGGACGGCCTATGCAACAATAAGGGACACCCCAATAAGTGAAAACCCCACGGGGCGCTTATTTGAAAATTCTGGGGGTAAAAGGAGAGAGTTAAAATAACTGAAATGTGAAAACCCGAAAGGGCATACTTTGGTGACAGTGGTTAATAAACTGAGCAGTAAACAATTCAATGTATGTTTGCCAAGTGTTTTACTTAAGCTAGACGGTTGCATTTGCAATGAAAACACCCGCATCAATAGACACCCCATCTCAACTGAAATCACCTCAACACCCATAAACCGATCCAAAATCTAAAAAAAAAACTAAACAAAAAGAGACTATTCTTCTCTCTCATGCTCTATGAAGTTTGGTTCCCCTGCTTCTCTGTTGTCCTCTCAAGAGTCAAACTTCGACCAAAGCGTCTCCCCTCCATGACTACTCCCAACGGCAGTATCCCTAGCTTGAATGCACATGAAATCTCACCTCGAGTTTACAGGGGCATGCGCTCGCATCAACCTCTCATCCACACTAAGACGGTAACGTCAATCGGGGGTATGACCATGCAATCGGATCACCATCCATCTCGCTCCGGAAGCTTCTCCATTAACGAAGGCATCAGGCATGAACTCATCGTCAAATGCTCAGCATAGAAATGGCTCGTAGATATGAACCCCCTGTGCTATCCGGTATCATTTACGATCAAGGAAAAAAGAAGAAAAAACTGAACAAAAAAAAGAGTTGGGTTGAAAACCTCAAAAGAGGCGATCCAAGCAAAAGGAGAGATAGAGAAAATCTGTGAGATATAGAAAAGATGAATTGAAAACCCCTAGGGGCGGTTCATGCAAAAGGAGAGATAGAGAATATCAGAGAGATCTCGTTGAGTTGAAAACCCGAAAAGGGCGGCTCAAGCAAAATTAGGGAAAAAATGAATACATCAATCTCTGGTTAAAGGCGATAGCCCCTTGACACAAGCTCATCAAGACCAAATCCTCGTCCTTACAACCCTTGGTATTAAACTTATGTTCATCCTCATCCTTGCACACCTTGGGGATGGCCTGAAACATCGTTTCTCGATCTGAAACTACCAAAACCCTCAAGCCTATGAAAAGGGAATCCATCCGACCATCTCATCCGCACATACATAGTTTGCATACACACATGTCCATACATCCGCATAAAGCAAAATGCATAGGCCACGCTTACATACATTCAAACACGCGCACAGTCACGTGCATACACACACACATAGGTGGTTACACGCATCCATAGATTAGGCTACATCCACCCATCTATATGCATCACTACACCTCATCATTAAGAATAACAAATATCCTCACAAAGGACATGATTCGCTCGCTCTATGTAGAAAATCTAGGTTACAGGATAGCGCACCGATCTCCAATTTGCAGTCTATTTCAGCCTACGATTCATGCCAAGCGGTAGCAACTGACGGGGGTCGATCACAGACGATGGTGGAATTTACCAAACGGCGGCACCAGTCAAAGTACAGGCGACAGCACCTCGAAATCAGACGTAGGCAGTCGATCTAGAGACTAGGGTTGAAAGGTCGATTTAGAGACCTAGGAAAGATATATACCTGCGGTCGATTTAGAGACTAGGGTCGCTAGAAAGAGCCATATTACCTGCGGTCGATTTAGAGACTAGGGTCGCTAAAAAGAGCCATATTACCTGCGGTCGATTTAGAGACTAGGGTCACTAGAAAGAGCCATATTACCTGCGGTCAATTTAGAGACTAGGGTCGCTAGAAAGAGCCATATTACCTGCGGTCAATGTAGAGACTAGGGTCTCTAGAAAGAGCCATATTACCTGCGGTCGATTTAGAGACTAGGGTCGCTAGAAAGAGCAAAATTACCTGCGGTCGATTTAGAGACTATGGTCGCTAGAAAGAGCCATATTACCCGCGGTCGATTTAGAGACTAGGGTCGCTAGAAAGAGCCATATTACCTGCGGTCGATTTAGAGATTAGGGTCGCTAGAAAGAGCAATATTACCTGCGGTCGATTTAGAGACTAGGGTCGCTAGAAAGAGCCATATTACCCGCGATCGATTTAGAGACTAGGGTCGCTAGAAAGAGCCATATTACATGCGGTCGATTTAGAGACTAGGGTCGCTAGAAAGAGCAATATTACCTGCGGTCGATTAGAGACTAGGGTCGCTAGAAAGAGCAATATTACCTGCAGTCGATGTAGAGACTAGGGTCGCTAAAAAGAGCCATATTACCTGCGGTCGATGTAGAGACTAGGGTCGCTAGAAAGAGAAACTTTACCTGCGGTTGATGTAGAGACTAGGGTCGCTAGAAAGAGCCATATTACCTGCGGTCGATTTAGAGACTAGGGTCGCTAGAAAGAGCAACTTTACTTGCGGTCGATGTAGAGATTAGGGTCGCTAGAAAGAGCAACTTTACCTGCGGTCGATTTAGAGACTAGGGTCGCTAGAAAGAACCATTTACCTGCGGTTATTAATACTGAAACCATCGAGTATAACTAAAGTAACATCAAAACCCACATTCAATGACAATAAAGGGGATTAATGCGATTGTTATAGAATTGTATATACCCCAGCTTCCTGGGATCACAAGTACACACACACAATATTCTAACCCTACTTTGTGATTATAGATTATTCTCTCAAGAATATTACTGACTTAGGCATCAGAGTGTCCCCAGCTGATCCTAACGGCGCCTCAAAGGGAAGGGATCCGATCAAGGATTTTTTTCACAAGTTATCATATGTAATTTCACATATTCCGTAGTTACAGATTCATCTAAGGATATAGCTGATGAAGGATCGAATTATACTAGACCTAATACGGAAAGGTAAACATTGGAATCAGACTGACTTCTTATCACTCTATGGGAATATGACGATTCTGGTAATACAGTTTGAGCACTCATTCCGTTATATGTTTAGGTTAAAATTTATTCAGTTGAATTATATTAAATAAACATACACGGCTAGCTGCGGTGAGAACCTAATGGGTCACACACAGAATTAAGATCGAATGATGGAATGGCAATTTGAGGAGAGACATAGGAGGCCGAAATTTGTAATGTTAAATTAAGATGGATTAATTGATTTATTTAGATAAATGTAATTAAATTATATTTATAGTTAAATCAATAAAAGGGATAATGTTAATTTTAGATAGTATAATGTGATTATATATCTATATTATTATCCTAACTTAATTAAATATTCTAATGAGACTAGGATTGTATTTAGTAATTATATTTATATTAAATATAGATAATATTGATAAAATACTTTTATTATCTAATTAGAAAACCTAATGTGATTAGAAATCTAATTAACTAAACCTAATAGGATTAGGATTAAGGAAAATAAAACAATATAACTACCCCCCTGTGCTAGAATTCGACCAAAACACATCCCAAGGCAGAAAATTTATTCTCGTCCCTCCTTTGATGAATTACTTATCATATTCCATTCGTTTCTTAGTTTGTGTTGATACTGTTAGAGGCAGTCTACACTTGGTTGCTATTTTGATTGACTACTAACGTTTTAGTTTTGTTTTTGGTTGTGCTCGTGATTGACGTGATATCCTCGTGGGCACTTCATTTGCAATGGTAGATAGTTCGTCAACCAATGTACATATGTTTAATCCCTCTTTATATGAAATAACGATTAATGGATCTTGGAAAAAATAGATAAAATTTTATAATTCCGTTGTGCCTAGACTTGTCTATTTTCCTTCAGAATAGACATAAAGCAATAATGAATAAGTTGATAAACATAGAATAATTTGCATTTGATTGATTTGTTTCTGAAGTACAAGTATTGACAATGTTGAACATTTGTAAAGAGTAAAGAATATAAGGAAAAAGACTGTAAGAGATGAGAGTATAGGGGTTGTGAATCCTTTTACTGTCTCTATAAGATTTATCAAGCCTCAGGGATCATCTTCTCTTTTGTATCTTCTTCTTTGTATCTTGAGAAAGTTTATCTCTCGACCTTACTTCCTTCGATGCTTGGATTTAAAACTCTAAGTTATTTTAATATCAGTGTTGTAAACTCTGATTCTGAAATATCTATATCTTGATAACTCAATATATCTTTTGTATAATCTATGTGATTCAATATATGTTGTGATTGATGTAGAATGTCCTTTTTATTAATGGAGATATGATGAACGGACGTGGCTGATGGCGAAGAGAAATGTTGATTCAGGCGAAAGGATGTGCTTCACAGATGAAATATCATGTCTTTTTTGCTGAAGAAATGCTTGCCATGTTTGTGACATAAGGAAAGCAGTCTTGGCTGGAGAAAATGATTGTCACGAACGTGACAGTGGTGTCACGAACATGATATGAGCTTTTGTTTTTGGGGAGAGATTTTTACTTGTCACGAACGTGATAGGCACTTTTCTCCTCTTTTGCTCCTTTTTGTGAGTCTTTTGGTCGTTTCCTACTGATATTACTTAAACGTGAGCTGGCACCCGTATTTAACCTATCTCTGTTTATCTTATATGTAGAGCTTTAGGCTTTGATACCACTTGTTGGTCCATTGTAATGTGAGATTAGTTCTAAAAGGGGGGTGAATGGAACAGTTGGTTAATTCAAACCTTTTTAAATTTTAATCACACTTTGTTCAATAGCAAACACAAAAGCTTGATTCGGAATCAGAGGCAAGTTTTGTTAACTGAGTTAATCAGTTAACAGAGCTTGATTCTGTTTCAGTCTTAAGTGCATACGAGACTGCTCATCCAAAGGAGCTTCTGTCTTAGATTTAAGGTTAGCGTATTAACTGTGCACAATATTAATAACTAGTATATTGAGATAACTTATAAAGCATGCAATAATAGAAGTAAGTAAAGTCAGAGTTAGGAAATTGATACTTGATGCGCCCCGAGCTGACGCTCAAAGGCTCACTAAGGGATACATGTACCCCATCGTTACCAAACTACTAGGCTTCAGATATTATCTAGGGCAGTGGAAAATTGAATTTGGGTTTTTGTTCTAAGTTATTCTACTCCTAGGTTGATCCAAAGCAAAGCATATACTCTTAGAAAGAAATGGAATGATACGATAATATAACTTTCAATCTAATTAATCAATTTAATCAAATACCTAATATGAATTGGCATAAACTTAAGGCAATTAAACCAACTTATCATTTTCACGCAATTCCTTTGTTACAGTGACTAACTCTAAGGTTCCGGAATTTGGATCCTTTTACTGTGATGTTGTCAATATCAACAGGCTTCGGTATAGACAGCCGAATTAGACACACAATATGAACTAAGTTTATATTTGGACTTTTGAATTATTTAATTCAATTTAAGCAAAAGCATAAAAAGACAGATAAGAAACTCAATTGAAATCAAAACTGGAAATTATATTAAATATGAAGAATAGATTGTCACAGATACAACCAACTCAAAGTTCATAGGAAGGATCTCAAAGTAAATAGAGACTAAGAGAGTAGAAATCCCTTTTTGGAACCTGTCAGCTCAAGCAGTCAACTTTCTGAGATTAGAGGACAAAGCTTTGCTGCTTCAATGGTAGATGGAGGATTGAAGGATGAATTCTCAAGGGATACAGAGTATTTGCAATTAACAATGGATGATTTTACAGTTGAAATACAATTTATTTATAGGCTAAAATAAACCCTAAATGCTTAAGTTAACGTTACAACTCAAATTGGAAAGCTACAGAGTGAATCCCCACTTAAATAGGGAAGAGAATTAGTCGTTTCAGACTAATTCGCCGGTCCAGCTCACCGAGCTGGATTTGAAGGGCTTGCCCCTAGGAGTGGCATCAGCCTCATCGAAGTGGCCCCTAGGGGTCCCAGAGTGCATTTTTCTTCCCTCTTTTATGCTTGACGTTTTTACCCTTCCGGTTTTTACTTGCAATAATACGCTAAAACTCCAAAAACATTAGTTCAAGGGCCAAATTGATTCACCAAACTTAGGATTTAAATACCAAATTAATTTATGGTGGTTTTTGGTGAATCAATTAGCCAAAAAAATTAAGGGAAAACTTTAAGTGAGTGCTAACTTGACATTATTTTATTAAAAACGACATAAATAACATAAACAATGATAAAAGTGCTAAAATAGAACTGAAAACTAAATAATTGATAAAAGTGAAATAAAGAATGAGAAATTGATATTAATTTATTAGAATTAGCATAAAATTACCCCAAAACCGTACTAAAAGATAGAGGTTTTTCACCCTATCAAAACTCCTCACACTTAAAATTTTACTTGTCCTAAGTAAACTAAGAACCAAACCCGTAAGTGACTAGCTGAACTAGGAAAACCTCATGTTTTGACTAAGTGCCCGACACAACACAAACAATTGTAATTGCATACATTCAGAAAGATAAATAGAGACACAATGTCCAAAAGCTTCAATACAATTAGTATAGGTCATACTTTTAAGAAAATGATACATGTTAGTTAAACGAGATTAAGAGATAGCCAGATAAACACCTCACCAATGGTTGAAATATTCATGTACTATGGTATTATTTATACATACTTTTGTAACCTCTCAACATTAATAATGTTCTATTTGAACAGTCACGTTATTACTCTTCTTAATGATTATTAATTGTCATTTAAGTAGTTTTATTCTTATTTAAGGGAATTTATAAATGCGTCCTTCGATCTTCTGAAACCGTCCAGATGAGATATAATGGTGGAGACAAGATGCGATGACGGATCCTTCTTCTCTGACTCTTTACATTGTACCGCCATCCGTATGGCGTATCTTGTTATGCTCCATGTGGTATGACATTATTACACATTTGCTGGAGGGTAAATTCGGATGTTATTACTATGCTTAATTGTTTAATTCAAACCTGAGTAATTGTTCATGGTTCTCTAAGGCAGAAAGGTAAAGGACATGAAGCAAACGGAAAACAGAAAGGGAAGGAGCTGGTTCGAATGGCAAAGAGAACAGAGGAAGAAGATGGTAAAACAGTGAAAGAGATGTTTTTTGGTAAATGCTGTATAAAATCCGGTGAGGGAGAGGAGAGGACCCAGCGGTATCAACCAAGTTTGGCCACGTGAGCAGATCAGAATCTCCGCATCATTCTGTAGCAACGAGAATTACACGTCATGAAGGTGGGACCAACAGGCGAAATCAAAACATACGAAAATATCGTCTGCACCAACCCAGGAAACAAAATCAATAAAAGCCACACAAATCCCTTGCCCCCTTTCCATCCGACACCTGGCACTCCCTCCTACCAACAACATTCTCCTCTCCTCTTCCTCATTTACCTTTTTACCCCTTTTCTTACTTAAATTAATTATTTAGCCAAACGAATTTAGTGGTTAAAACTGAAATATTAAAACATGAAAATTAAAAAAGAAATAAACTCATTTTTTTAAATAAGGAGAGAAAGTGGAAACTGTTTGAACTATAAATAAATATAAAATAATAGTTGTCAGTTGAATGTTCACCAAACAACAGAAAGGAAAGGAAAGGAGGTCAATTTGGTAATATAAAGCAAAAGGACATCCATTTTCATTTTGCAGGATACAACAGAAAGCTGCCTGCCTGCCTCGTTTATTTTTCAATCCTTCTCTCAAAATGAACAAGTGCGAGCTGTGCAAGTTTCCGGCCAGAACCTACTGCGAATCGGACGAGGCTAACCTATGCTGGAACTGTGATGCCAAAGTTCATGGAGCTAACTTTCTGGTCGCTCGACACACCCGTACTCTTCTCTGCCGAAACTGTCAATCTGTTACTCCGTGGAAGGCCTCCGGTCCTAAACTAGGCCCTACTGTTTCTTTCTGCGATAGATGTGTTAAGCAAGATCATGACGAATCGGAGGCTGATAATGAAGATTTCACCACCGTGAATGGTGAAAATCAGGCGGTGCCTTCTTGTACGAGTAACCAAGAGAGTTCCTGTTCAACAGGTCTCAAGGCTCCATTTCAGGTTCGTTTCTATATTTTCTTGCTTTTGGATTTATCACAAGAAAATAATGGAATAACAAACAGCGTTCTTTATTTTAACCACAGAACGCTTGTGGCCGCCGTTCAGAAATTACAAGGCCCTTCAAAAAGCAGAAAACTGAAACAGATAGATCAATTCCGGTTAAACGAGACTCAATCATCAAGCTTGTGAAATGAGAAACGAATCTGAAACCCTTGTTTGTAATTTTATTTAGTTTGACCTATTCTAACAAGTCAAAGGAAGTCTTTCTTGTTGACTACTTATTTAATTTGTTTTTTTCTATCTCCTTATCATGACATTATACATCTGTAATTATGTAAATTAATCAACTTTTTATTTAAAAATTTAATCATATATTTTTTTTTTAATAAAAAAAATAATCATGTAGAAAAACATAAATTATTATTATTATTCTTATTTTGAAACAACCTTTCTTTCATTAATGAATAGTAGTACTTACATAAGTTTAATAAAGAGCATGAAAGAAACATTGGAAAAACATTATAAAGATGAAGGCCTGCATGATCTTGGACCGATCTACTAATGTATGGGCCAGACCATTTGCTTGTCTTGTAAGAAAACGGATCGAAAATTTGTTATTTTCCTGTAGCATCAGTTTGCACCTTCTGATAGTATCCCCAAACTCCGAGTAATCCGACGCTGAACTGTTAATCGAGTCACACACTAGTTTTGAGTCTGATTCAAAGCTGACACGTGAAAGACCGCTATCAGCAGCCCATTGCATTGCGTTAAGTACAGCCAGAGCCTCTCCTTCCCGAACCTCCATCAGGCCTTCCATTTTCTGAGTTCTGCCAGCGATGAATCTCCCATTAGTGTCACGAATCACAGCACTCACGCCCGTCAATTGTAGATCCGGAAAAAAAATGCGGCATCAGTACAACAAGAAACTACATCTTCTGCGTGTGGGTGCCAGATCGTTTGACAACCATTAAGCCTCGTCCGACGTCCCTATTCGTTGCTGGTACTTTGCCTATATCTCCCTTCTAGGTACCACCAATCAGCTAGTGTCCGAGAGGCTATGAATTCTACTTCATCCACCGACTGCCATTTTTGTTGCCACATGGACAAGTTTCGGGTTCTCCACCACACCCACATGAGAACCATTCCTTTAGCAAATCGATCAGAGTCACAAGAACTCAGTTTGAAGAAAAAATCGGCGAAACTATCAGCATCATCATCAGCCTCGTGAATCCAATCTAATAAGCCCATTTTCCGCCAAATTTCGATCACTCGAGGACACAATATAAATAGATGCCACGGGTTTTCAACATCTCCCGAGCGTAGCACACATCGATCCTCAACCACTACGCCACGACCCCTTAATTTAACACGAGTTGGGAGGCAATCTCGAGCTAATCGCCAACAAAAATAGTGAACCTTTTGTGGAACGTTTGCCTTCCAAATTTTACTCCAGACCCTCTCAACACGTAGATGCGAGTTATCTTCCAGAACCTCAGTAGCTAGTCGGTATGCGCTCTTGACTGAATATTCCCCATCCTTGGAACAGTCCCATATTATGCGATCCACACCACCAGACCAACGTACAGGGGTTTTACAAATTGCTCTGACCTCATTTTGGGAAAATAATTCCTGAAGTAATTCAATGTCCCAGTCGAGAGAATTGGAAATAAAAAGATCACTAACCTTAAGGTTCTCCAGGCCCCGTGTCATCAGAGAGGTAATCCTGCGATGTTGCTGATCTCTAATCCACGGATCCTCCCATACCCTGATAGACCTTTTGTCCCCTACTTTCTAGTGATACCCACGATGAAGCAGAAGTTGGGAATTCCAGATACTCCTCCAAATATAACTAGGTGATGAACCCAACCTTGCTGACATAAAATCCCCCTCAGGATAGTATTTGGCTTTGAAGACCCTACTGACAAGAGAATCTGGTGATGATGAGAGCCGCCACCCTTGTTTACCCAACATCGCTAGATTAAAGGCTGTGAAGTTTCTAAAATTCAATCCACCTCCGTCCCGTGCAATACATAACTTTTCCCAACTCAACCAGTTTATACCTTTTGTTCCTGTCTTATTATTACCCCACCAAAAGGAGTTCAAAATTCTTTACAGTTCGTCCGCTGTGGAGACGGGTAGTAGAAAAACGCTCATAAAATACATCGGAATTGGTTGCCCAGCTTCTCAGATAAGTACTGCTCTCCCAGCTTTAGATAAGGGTTTACCACGCGACGTTTTTGCAACTTCCTCCACAGCCTTTCTCTAAAATGTGCAAAGATAGCCTTCTTATTCCTACCCACTAATGATGGTAGCCCAAGATATCTGCTAGTGTTGATAGGTGCAAATACTCCAATGGTGTGAGATATAGCGTCTGATAGAAACGGATGCACATTGCTGCTGAATAGGATTCCTGACTTGGTGAAATTGATAGCTTGTCCAGATGCTTGTTCATAGGTTTCTAGTAACCTTTTTATTTCTTTGCTTTCCTGAATGCTAGCCTGAAAAAATAAGAAAGAATCATCTGCAAACAACATATTAGAAATTGATGGAGCCCTCCTACTAACCCGTGCCCTAAGTACACGTCCTCCTGCTCGGCTATTGACAATAGAGCTATTAGCCCCTCCACACAGAAAAGAAATAGGTATGTGAACAAAGGATCGCCCTGGCGAAGACCCCTCTCAAGAACAAACGGACCAACAATCATATCATTCATCTTTATTGAGTACTGAACGATCGTAACACACAATATGATATTCTTAACCTAAGGCTCACGGAAACCCAATTTAAGCAACACTGCAGAAAGATCATTCCAATCAGCCATGTCATAAGCCTTGCCGATGTCAATTTTTAAGGCCACCTCTCCCTTCTTTTTATTCACATTTTGTTTCATACTGTGGATTGTTTCAAATGCTATAAGAACATTGTCATAAATGGAGCGCCCTTTGATAAATGCAGATTGATTTTCAAAGATCTGGCTCGATAAAAACAGTTTCAATTTGTTAACCAAAACCTTAGAAATAATCTTATAGACCACATTGCATAGCGCAATAGGTCCCAAGTCGCGCATGGTTTGGGGATCATCACATTTAGGAATGAGAGCGATAATAGACTTATTAAGATCAGAAGGAAACATAACCTGGCTCAACCATGCACATCCTGCTTTAAAGATATCTTGTCCGATGCTTGACCAGAATCTTTGAAAGAAGCCGGGGTTGAAGTCGTCAGGCCCAGAAGCCTTGTCGGGGTGCATTTCAAAAAAGGCCGTTTTAAACTCAAGCAATGTAAAAGGACGCTGAAGTTGCTCATTCATCTCAGATGTTACCTTCGATGTAATGAAGTCCGTTACAACATTGTAATTCCAGTTACTGCCAGCAAATCATTCTCCAAAATAGTCAGCCGCCACATTTTCCAAATCACTATCACCCCAAACCCATGTGCCATCATCCCGCTGTAACTTGTTGATTCTATTCTTCTTTCTTCGACCATTAGCCGCAGAATGGAAGAATCTGGTATTCGCATCTCCATCAGACAGCCACTGGACTTTGGCCCGTTACCGCCAATGGTCCTCCTACTGTACTAATTTATCAACCAGCTTTTCCCGAATTTCCTCATACTCTACCGCAACCGAGTCTAATGACGCTGCTCTGAGCGTTTCCAACCTCCTATTACAGTTTTCAACCATATGCCTTTTCCGCCCTCATCAGGTCACGTCCCCAATCAAACAGCTTATCCGCAAGGAATTTTAGACGATCAAGAAGTTGCCTATTCGAACCTTCAGCCCATCCACCATCGACGAGTCCCTACAACCCCTCCTTACGCAACCATTTATTTTAAAAAAGGAATCGCCTATTCTGATAATTTCTTCTAACAACTCTCGTTTCAAGAGTTATAGGGTTGTGGTCTGATAGGGGAGCAGTCGTATTGGTAGATGCCCATTCGGAAATATTTCCAACCATCGTTTAGACACAAAGGCTCTCTCTAATTTTTCTTGCACTTCATTCGGTTTGCCTCGATGTCTAATCCAGGTATATGGATATCCCTCCAACGGAAGTGCAACAAGGTTACATTATGATATGACTTCACGAAACCCTTGGAGGTACCATTTGGGATGCGAAAGTAACCCTTTTTTTTTATCATCGGAAGACAATAAATCATTAAAATTGCCTAAGATAGCCCAGGGCAGGCTCAAGGCAGAAGCAATAGTCCAAAGTATCTCCCATGAAACTCTTCTTCTATTCCTTTTGGGGCATCCATAAAAACCTGTCAGTCTCCAATTGCCGTTTAGAGTGTCGATGATCTCTAGGTTAATATGGTTTGTTGAAAAAGAGAGGAGGGAACACTGCTGAGACACCCTCCAAAACACACAAATACCACCACTGTGGCCAACACAATCCACTACATATCTTCCTTCAAATCGAATTTTATTTTTAAGACTATCGATTCTTGATTTACTAACTAAAGTTTCAAATAGAAAAATAATATCCGATCTGTGAGCTCGGACCAGCTCACAAAGAACAGGAACTACCATGGCGCTCCCTAGCCCCCGACAGTTTCAACTTAGTACCTTCATTTGAGTGAGTAGACCCTTCCATATGGGCCTGATGAATTTCCATTTTTTGGATCGGACTCCATGGGACTTGAGCTAGTAGGAGATCCATCTTTTCCTGAACTCCTGGTATTAGTCGCTGCTGTGCTCAAATGACTACCCTCCTCTCTTCTTCGTTTTTTTCTCTTCCGTGACCACCAACCCTCCATCTGTCATATCATCCTCTCGGAGAACTTGCTGTGCTTCAAGGCTGGATGTCGACCCCAAATTAATATGCATAAAGCGTAAATTACTCGACCCACTAAGTGACACTTCTTTGTTCGCTGAATTGGTGCGAATATCATGAATATCTTCCCTGAGCCATGATAGGGGTCAAAAACCCCTATCTTTAGGTACGGTTTTAGGACGGTTTTAGTTTAGTTTTTCACCAATAAGCGAGCAATTCTCGCATTTATATGCATGTGTGTGTGTGTTAATTAGATTTTGCATATGTTTTATTTACTTTTCTGGTTTAAGTTCGTTTTCTGATCATTTGTGGGCAAATATTGCCAAACTAGCACGTATGTTAGATTTCAATTATATATCATGGCTAAATGATCCACCAAAACTCGCACCAAACGGAGTTTTTACTCAAAACAAGCGATTGATGCGTCAATTTTGCCTCGGAACTAATGTCATTTGGAGTTTACGTGCATGTGCAGGTCAAAACAGGAACAAGTTCGGGCGAAAATCGCGTCTCAGGGACACCCGACAGTCACGCGGGGCATTTGGGCACTTGCTGCTTGCCAAACTGGCCTTTTTAGGCTAACTCGGCGAGCTGGCAGTGGCCAGCTCGCGCCGAGCTGGCCCTTAGAGGCCAGCTTGGTGAGCTGGCCTACGAACTGATTCCCGGTCCCACGATCTGTCCCTGACTCTCCCACCTACAATAGGAAACGAATTCGATCAGATTTGGGACTCAAACCGCAACTAAAAATAGGACTTTTCATATGTAAATTAGACATCTTTCATTCATTGTAAAACCCTAGCTTTCCCCATTGAGTCATCCTCTCCAACTCCTTCATCTCCTTCATCCTCCATTGAAGAACATCTGAAGCTCCATTCTCCGAGGATTATTCAAGATTCCTCCTTAAGTCCTAGGAAGACGCATGCAGCGGTAGACAGGTTCCCTAAAAGGGATTTTCTTACTCTTTTACAACTTGTTTATCTCTTGATCCAGTCTATGAATCCTAGGCTCATTATATCTCCGTGACAATTTTCTTCATATTTAATGTTAATATAATTCTTGTTTTCTTCAATTGATTCATTTATTTAATCTTTGCCTTACGCTTTGTTTGATTGGTTTAACTCATTCATAAATCCAAATATTTTGTTGGCACATATTACGAGCTGAATCTGACCTAGTCAGAGCCTATAAGATTGACGACCTTATAGAAGATTAAGCCCAAATTGCTGAGTCTTAGAGTTAGTTTTGGCCTTACAAGGAAATCACGAACTAGGTGTTGGTCCCTTGTTTAGTTGCAAGTATAGTTCCAAGGGGGGGGGGGGGGTTAGGAACTATTTAAACTTTTTTTGCAATTTAGGCAGACTTCTTTTTCTAAAAAAAAGTTTGAACAGCGGCGCTGAGTAAACAGTAAGGTACTGGCTTAGTCAACAGGTGACTAGGTCAGTTTCTTAGCTTGAGTCAGGCGATAGCACTTAGAGTCTATTCTTGAGCTCAGACGTTCAACGCACACAACTCAACTTGACCTCTTTACTTGGTCAGTTTTGATTATTTAAAGCAAGCAATATAAATAAGGAGTTAAGGTAAGAAATACTTCACTCAGCAGATTTATCCAGGTTCGGCTTCTTCTAAGCCTACATCCTGTCCCCGGAACACGTTCCGAGATTTCAAATACTCTACTGAGCTCTTTAAAGCTAGAGCCTTAAACCTTTTACAATATCAGCAATTGAGTATGACAAGAGTACCTTCCTCTATACTTCTACTCAATCCTAATCTCTCCGCTGAGTACTTAAAACCGAGTACTCAGCCTCTCCTTTCTATCTCTAGAAATGATAAGTGTTTTGTCCTAATACAAAGATGTGCTAAGACACTTTAGACGATTTACAATCACTCTAGACTTTTACACAGATATGAGAAATGTAGTGTAAGAATTTTGCTTTGCTTCTTGCTTGCAGAACTTGTAGAGATTTTATCAGCGTAATGGCTTGATCAAGTTCTGTATGTTGTGAAGCTTGTGATGGCACTATTTATAGAGACGTCTGGGTCATCGGTCATTTCGAAATTCGAAATAACCGTTGGAGGGAAACGGCTATGTGTCGTTGTCATCCTGACTTGTACAGAGCTCTCGGCCAATCACAATCGTGTATCTTCTGTCCTCGGTCAGCTCAGCAGATGGTCTCTCCTTTTATGGTAAAGTCAACTGGACAGCATACTGTGTCGTCTGAACTTTGCCAAAAGAGGAAACAATTTGTCTGGAAGTTTTCCTTTGCCAGCTGCTGTCTTGTACGCTTTGTCGAGACTACTCAGCAGCTTCATTGTGAAGTTGTTCCTGAAGGTCTTCTAGATCCTTCTGTTTGCTGAGTTGCGTTTTGTTCAAAACGGCAACGTCTTGACATACGCGGGCCGAGTGTACTGAGTTGTTTGACTTGGGCCTTGGCTTCCGTATTGGGCTTGGGCCTTCCAATCCTTATGACTTATAACATTTATACTCAACATTGAACAAACACATTAGTAGAATAAATCAAAGCATTTAAACTTAGTGTGTTTAGAATATGTATTTTAATTTATACTTAAACAATTTTGTCAAATCAAAATTATGTAGAAAGGTGTTTCAACAAACTCCCCCATTTTGATGTTGGCTTTCTATTCAGCAAGGAACTCAGTATGAGCTCCCCCATGATAGTTGACCTAGTATAATTTAGCAAACTCCCCCGTAAGGGTTGAGCTACTGACTTAGTTTTACTTAAGACATTTAAGGATTTAAATGAGTAAGTCTAAGGTCAGTTTTCAGATATAGGTCAGCTATATCACATATTCTATTTACTCAGTGTTAGGCGGAAGTTTTAGACATATAGAGCGCGCTGAGTAATTTGTTGTTCAATGAGTTCTTATCAGAATATTTCATAAGTGTATAGGTTCATGTCAAACATGTTATCAGCATATCATTTAGTCAATAAATATTATAAGTGTTAAACAAAGCTGATATAAATGAAGATACATAATAACTCAGTACTTATTAGCATATATCATAACTCAGTATTTGAATAAGAAAAGTAAGTATGATATATAAGTTGAAAGAAGTCAGCAGTTACACAGCAAAAGAAATAAACATAACACATAGATTACAAATGTTAAGACCTAGCCTATCTATTTCTTTTTCTTGCCCTGTGACTGACTTCGCTCGTACTGACGTTGCTCATGCTGAGCTCTAGCAGCTTGCGCTTTCTCCCCTGTTTTGTCAACTTCAGGGAGCTTAAACGCATCGGTTAAGACAGCGCGAGTCAGTTCTTGTGAAAGCTCTTTTAGTTTGTCAGCACCATGCTTGAGGAGACAGCATGAGCAGTGGTCGGTTCAACCTAACTAGTTGATGTGGTTGAAGTGTTATGGTCGGCATGTTCTTGTTGAGAATAAACAGAGGCTTGTTTTTCCAACGGCACGGAGGAAGTTGAAGTGGATTGTCGCTTGAAGAATGTCAGTTTGACAGTAGAAGGATCCTTTGTTGTCTTGGAGAGGACAAGTTCAGGAATAGATGGTGATTGCACAGGAGGTTCACTGACCATTTTCTCACTGGCCTTAACCAGCTTTCGCCTTCTACGCGGTGGAGTGGTATGATGAGCAGGTTTTTCTGAGTGAGTAGGAGAAGGTTCCTTGTGCTCAGTATGGGTCTGGTCAACTTGCTCAACTTGCTCAACTTGCTCAACTCCAGCAGCTAACTCGGTGTCAGTTTGCACAGCTCCACACTCTAACCCAGTGTTAGCATTTTCAACCTCGATTTTGCTGTCATACTCTTCAGACTCCTCAGCGTCATCCTGACCGCTGGCTTCAGCTTCTTCTTCAGCAGTGCTGTCTCCATCAAGTTCTTCCTCAACTTGGGAGATGAAGTGGTCATCTAACTGGACCTCAGTTTCCTCAGCATCAGTACCCTGGCATTGAGTGAAATGAGAATCACTCGGTACGATGAAATCAGTTGGTATGGCCTGTAGAGGAGTCATAGATGAAGTCTTCTGCTTCTTCTGAGAGAGCTCAGCAGCTTCCTCAGTTCCAGGCTCATCTTGCCTGGTTCTCTTTTCAGCTGACTTTCCAGCTGACCTCTGCCTCTTTGCAGGAGACTCAACATTCGATGAAGGAGTCTCAGCAGACTTTCTCTTGCGAGAAGTTGGGGCCTTAGATCGTCGCCCTTTCTGAGGCACAGCAGTGGATTCCTCAGCTTGGTCAGTTTGACCAGCAGCAGCAACTTTTCCCTTCTTCAAGGGTTGTCCAAATTTAAGTGCCCTCAGCGAGGCAGCTGTGATCTCAGTTCCTCTGAAGGATTCCTCGCCTTTGAGATCAATCTTGTGGTCAAGAAGAATTCGAGTTATGAGTGACCCAAGTCTCATCGTACCCGTGCTGCGTAGGAACCCAGCAACTAAGAAGACCGGCATGTTGATGGGGGTGTACGTCAGCATGTGCCATATGAAGCACTGTTCAAAGTTGGTTGCTGATGTAGTGCAGTTGATCTTTGGGTAAATGAAATAGCTCAGCAGGTAGTGAGCCATCTTCTGGTGCTGTCCCATTGAAGATGCTGAGATCTCTCCTGAGTGACCCTCAGGTTTGCAGAAGGTATGGACGTAGTTGGTTTTGTCCTGATCTCCTGACTTCCTCAGCCTTACTCCCTCAGTTTTGAGCTAGAGGAGATTTCCTATGTACAGAGGGTTGATGAAGATGGTTTTCCCTTTTACTTCAGTGCTTAGGTAGTCGGCGGAGTCACTGGCAACCTTGAGGTTGTGGTAAAACTCCCTCACTAGGTCAGGATATGTCTCATCCCTGATCGAGAACAGCCCAGTCCATTCGTTTGTAGAAATCCATTCGGTAAATGGCTGTTCGTTCTGTACAAAGTGCTCCGAAACCCATCTGGAGGGTTCTACCTTCCATTCAGATATATTGTCGAAGACCTTGGAGTAGGTCTTGATCTTAACAGCTTTCTCTTTGCCAGAAGTTTGGCCAGTTTTACCCTTGCTCGGTGTAGAAGGGTTTTGTGAAGGTTCATCGGAGCAGGACTTTTGGTGGCCGGCACCAGAGACTTTGAAAGATAACTTAGTCATTCTTCGGAGATGGAGGAATTAGAGGAATTTGAAAGAAAAGAAGTTCTAAGTGATTTCTTTGCCTTAAGAATTGATTAAGCGTAAAGAGTAAAAGATGGGGAAATACCCATAATTTATAGACGAAATGAACGGTGTGGATCTTAATCGAATCCATATGTCAGTTTTGCCTTGGGATCATGTACCGACAATGATCCTGGCATTTATGACACATTACGGCGAATACGTCATCCTAGGCTATACGCGTGCTTTGCATTTATGCTAACGGATTAATCACTCAGTATTTAGAATGTCAAGCGTTTGATATTCTTAGTGGTCAGTGCATTATTTAAGGATGATTTTAAGTTCAAGTTCTAAACTAATTTACTCAGTGTGCAAGTTTACTCAGTATTGTATATTCAATCAGTTTCAATGAGATACTCAGCAAATAAAAAATCATTCAGCATGTAATTCACTCAGCATTCATATTCATTTAGCACAGGAATTTACTGAAGAGGATTAAACATACCAATTGCTTCTCTCAGTATGCTGAACTGCTCACGGGCCAGTGGCTTCGTGAAGATATCAGCAAGCTGTTCGTCCGTTGGGACAAAGGTCAGCTTGATCTCACCCTTGAGTACATGGTCTCTAATGAAGTGATGTCTGATGCTGACATGCTTCATTCTGCTGTGTTGAATTGGGTTCTTGGAAAGATCAATTGCGCTTTTGTTGTCACATTTGACTTCAATTGTTTTCGTTTGAACACCATAGTCTTCAAGCTGTTGCTTGATCCATAGGACTTGAGCAACACAATGACCAGCAGCAATGTACTCAGCTTCAGTGGTGGACAGGGATACTGACGCCTGCTTTTTGCTGAACCAGGATACAAGACAGCTTCCTAAGAAGTGGCATCCTCCAGAGGTGCTTTTTCGTTCCAGCTTATCTCATCCATAGTCAGCGTCAGTGTATCCGATGAGTGTAAAATCATGAGTATTTGGATACCACAAACCTGCGTTCACTGAGCTTTGCAAATATCTAAGGATCCTTTTTACAGCAATGTAATGAGATTCCTTAGGGTTAGATTGATATCTAGCACAGTAGCATACTGAAAACTGAATGTCCGGTCTACTGGCTGTCAAGTAAAGTAGAGAGCCTATCATACCTCGATATGACTTGCTGTCTACTGACTTACCATTCTCATCAGCACAGAGGACAGTGTCAGTGCCCATAGGAGTGGATATTGGCTTGCAATTTTCCAAGTCATATTTTTTTAAGATCTCCTTGGCATATTTGGCTTGACTGATGAAGATGCCATTCTTTCCTTGTTTAATTTGAAGACCGAGGAAGAAGTTGAGCTCTCCCATCATGGACATTTCAAACTCAGTCTGCATTTGTTTGCTAAACTCCTTGCACATTGATTCGTTAGTTGCACCAAATATTATATCATCAATATAAATTTGGGCCAGCAGGGTATCTTTACCCTTTTTCTTAATGAATAAGGTTGTATCAGCTTTGCCCCTGACGTAATTTCTAGTCAGCAGGAAACTGGTCAGCCTCTCATACCAAGCACGTGGTACTTGCTTGAGGCCGTACAGAGCCTTTTTGAGTTTGTAAACATGGTTTGGGAACTTAGGGTCCTCAAAACCTGGAGGTTGATTTACATAAACCTCCTCGTTTATAACTCCATTAAGAAATGCACTTTTGACATCCATTTGGAATAATTTAAAATTCATGTAAGATGCATATGCACATAATATTCTAATTGCCTCTAGCCTTGCCACTGGGGCAAAGGTCTCACCGTAGTCTATACCTTCTTGCTGACTGTAGCCCTGAGCTACAAGCCTTGCTTTGTTTCTGACTACGTTTCCTTGTTCGTCCATCTTGTTCCTGAAGACCCATCTTGTTCCGATGGTCTTTTGACTCTTTGGATGAGGCACTAACTCCCATACATCATTTCTTCGAAATTGATCGAGCTCCTCTTGCATTGCGTTCATCCAGAATTCATTGTACTCAGCTTCAGCGAAATTTTTCGGTTCTTGTACTAAGACGAAAGCAACATTGCTGAGGTACTTCCTGAGTTGATTCCTCATCATCAGGGTATTCCCAGCAGAATCAAGGATTGCACTTTCGGAGTGCCCTCTTGGAATCCTTATTTCTTTGGGTAGATTTATGTCTTGTGCTGTTCCTGTTTCAACAATCTCTGCAGAAGTAGATGGGTCAGTAAAAGTAATCTTAGGTTCACTCTTACTCTTGGTCAGCCTTTTTGTGAATGACTCAGTAGCTGGTTCTGGGTCAGCGATGGTTACTGAGTTTGGATCATCTTCGGTCAGCGGCTGGTATCTACCTGCAGGGTCGGTTTCATCGAACTCTACATGTATTGACTCTTCTAAAACTTGAGTTCGCTTATTAACTACTTCCCTCCTTCAAAACGGTGATGCTGAGAAGTGAGATCACTTTATTCCACCAACCCGAGCACGAGGCGCTCCTTGCATCCTGGACTAGATTTAGAAAAATGTTGTGCATGTGTCCTCATCATGATATTCCTAAACACCAGTTAGTAAGCGCCTTCTATCATGGTTTGAGGCCTGCTAATCGAGCTACTGTAGACTCCACTGCAAGTGGAGATTTGTTCAGGAAAATAGCAACTGAAGCATATGAGATGCTCAATGAGCTGGCTAGGAAGAGTTAGTAGTGGCATGAGGATAAACTCGTTGGTCCCTCAAGACAGCGGGCGTTTGTTGTGGAAGATCAAGAGCAGAACTTGGTTGTGACGGAGCTGAGTAAGAAGATGGATGTTCTATTGGCTAAATTTAGTCAACCTCCCACCTGTGTGCATTGTGGTGGCGACCACCATAGAAAGGACTGTCAAGCTGGCAACCCTTTTGTTGGAGATGGGATGGAGAAGATCAATTATGTTGGGGGACATCAGAGGTACAATCAAAACCCCAGAAACTACAACTCCTACAACAATAATTGGAGGAGACCTCAGCACCCGAACCTATCTTATGGGAGCTCAAATCAGAATGTGCTAAGGCCTCCAAGCGGGTTCGTTCACGAGAACAAAGAGAAGGGGCTTGGCATGCCCCTATATCAACATCAACCACCAACTCCTATGCCATGTTCCAACTTTCCTGATGAAGTGGTGAACCTCCTAAAAGAGATTTCAGTCAGGCTTGCCAACAACGGAGCCTTCTATAAAGATTTGAGCAATCAGGTGGCTCAGATCAATAAGTATAGACAGGAAAGGCCGCAGGGTTCTCTCCTAAGCACAAAGGAGAAAAACCCAAAGACTCAGAGGAAGGAGTATGCGACAGGAAATGAAGTCGGGTTATTCCGGCTTTTTGATGAAAATAATGAACAATTTACTTGCTTTCAGTTTTTATTCCTTTTCTATTGATTTGTTTTATCCTGGTTTTTGTTTTATTATTTTATTTTTCAATTGAACTCTTTGTTTTTTCCCTATTCGTTCCTCTAAAAAAAATCAATTTTTACGCTAGTTCGGTATTCACCGAGCTGCCCAGCCCGGTTGAGACGGGCAAGTTTGGGAATTTAATTCCCGAACTAAAAAAATATAAAAAAAGAAAGAAAGTGGGGGATGAAATTCATCCCCCCCCCCTTCTTCTTCTTCTCCATTATTTTTCTTCTCTCTTTCATTCCTTCTCTTTCTCTCTCTCTAAAACTCTAATTTCTCACCAAAATCAACAAATGAGGTATGGTTTCTTACCTATTTTTGATTTTATGCATGATTCTAACCTTAGTTTTCTAGTTTAGGTGTTTTTAATTCGTTTTTAGCTAACCCTAGGTTTTTAGGTTTTCTAATTTTTAGTTTCTTTGCATGCTTTCCTTGGATTCTTTTTTAATTAGTTGATAATTAGTTACTTTCACATGTTTGGTTGTGATTTGAACCCTTAATTTTGGATATTTGGGAAAACTCTTCATTTTGGGTGTTTTTCTCAAATTTGCTTCAAAGGTCAACTATGTTAGTTATAGCCAAAAACTTGTCAAAAGGCTTTCATTTTGCTCCCATAACATGTTTTGGTCACTGGGACTCGTTAATTTTCCACTAATTAGGATTAGGAGCTAATTATATCAATAATTAGGGACCAAACCTTGGAATTCAGTCCCTAATTGTCTAACTTTAGGATAAATCATGCTTTGTGAGTTAATGCTTTGGGTAATTTAACATTACTAATTAGTTTTGCATATATTTTTGGGTTCTAACTTGTCCAAATTGGTCACTCTTCTGGATTTCAGGAACCATGGGACGAAAGGGAAAGGATAAGGTCATCGTACAAGAGGAGGCAGAAGAACCCGAGGTCGAGTTCATCGACGCCCTCCAAGATAAGTATGGTTCCCCTTTTGGTTTAACTTGTAAGGCGGAGGGAGATAAGTATGATTATTTTGAAGAAGAAGACCACTCCCCCCGAGTCATTATTGATATGCGTCATTTAGTGACTTTAGGATTAGACAAGGCCTTTCGAAAAATCCTTCAAGTTCAAGGATAACTCGATTTGGCCACTAAGAAAACTGTCGCTTATGACAGTCTTACCTTAGAGTTTTTATGCACACTGACAAAAGTGGGACCGCCAAGTAGCGACCTCTATTTTTTTCCAGCTCTAGGGACATCCCTTCATTCGCCAAAAATGGTCAGCTATAGCATCCTATATGGGTGTAGAAAACCAAAGTGGGGCTTTGTCGGGTTTTGAAGACCCCATGGATGCCGAAACGACATGGCTTGAAATGACTAGGGAAAATCATTATTCTTCCAATACTGCTACTCCTAGATCGCTACAAGACTCGCTTTTCAATCTAGTCTACAAGTTTGTAGCCCATAACTTGTTGGGCAAGAGAGAGAGCAACAAAGTATCTAGCACTGAGGTCTTTATATTATGGTGTGTGTCCAAAGGCAAACCAACTAACAATGTGAAGGTAAAAGCTCCATATTTATATTGTGTGGGTAAGTGAAAGGTTTAGGAAGGGGAAAGGGTAAATGGGTTATTAGGTCTCATTAGTCTCTGTAAAATATACGCAATTAATGAAATGCATTTGGTTTTGCAAATATCAAGACTTGGGGATTGTAGGCCTAATAATGACTTATAAGATATGCAGATCAAGTTGGATTTTGCTTCCAACACTATGCCAAATTGAATGATTGGATATGTATTGCCTTTTGTTTTTACCTGACATTAATTACATTCAGAAATTTATCTAGTTCAAATATACACAGATTATGACCATTAGTCTCCAATAAACTTAAAATCATTGATATAGAGAATTTCTTATTCATTTGAGTATGTTTCATTATTTAGGTAAAAACCAGAAATTCATTCGAAGAAGAAGGCAAAGAGTGACATTTACCTTTAAAAAATGTCATCTAAACAACAATAAAAAAGACATTAAAATAAACGAATATGTCATCTGAAAATAAATCCATTGACATGATTGATTAAGACCTATACCATCTGAAACAAGCTACAACGATAGAAATTATCATAAAAATTGTCATCGCGAATACCAATATGCCAATTTCTCATATATCTACTTGACATTTTTAATTATTAGTATGTCATGTGATGACATTAAAGGTGACAGTAGTAATAAATAAGCGGCATCGTAACAAGAGTAATATGACAGTATGCAAATAGGCTAATGTCATCTGCCATGCCTTCACATTGCAGAACGTAACCGTCGTCTGAAGGTGCATCAGACGGAAGCGAGCCCCCGTGATAGATTTATATCTTGCAAAACGACAGTTTTTAACCATCGTCTGAGAGGCTATTTGGCGTAGTGTGTGCTTATTCCAACCAAAAGGAACCTGACTGGATAAGCGAGTCAGACTATGGTGGAAGGAATATAACGAGAAGGAAAGATATCCATCGAGTTCACATCTTGAGGTATTCTGTTTTTCATCGTTCAGACACTTATGCTTTTGAGCATGTTTGTGAAATCAGATGAACTGTTGAGATCCAAGTTATTACAATGGATGTGAAAAGGAATCTGGGATAATGCATACACCATAGACGATCCATGTTAAAGTCCAAAGGCTACATATCTCCAACGAGTATATAGTCCCAAGCTTGAAACATGCACAACGAGCAGTTATATATCTCCAACGAGTATATAGCACTTGAGCTCTCGATAGTATGCCGGTCACACAGACTATTTGTGAAAGTAAGATTAGAGACCGGGAAGAGATTCTTTGGAATTGGTTCCATTGCGTACGAGTGGGAGATGTAAGGATTAATTGGGTATGGATCTAATTAATTTGACCCGCACGAAATGGAACGGGCCAAGACCATCTTAAGAGATGGAGGATTAGGGTTTTAGCTTCCTATAAATAGGCTTAACCCTAATCACAACATGGACTTCTCCTAACTCCCTGTTGGCTAAATTCTCTCCCTCTCATTCTTCGTCTTTGCTTTAGTCTGTGGACTATTTAGTCTTCCCCAGCTAACGATGTGTGCTTGCCTGTTACCGGTGGTACAAGATTATGGTGTTAAGATCCTCTTCCGCTTCTTTGAGAGATCTACCGGTTCTTCTATTCAATAAGGTACGCCTGAACCCGTATATCTCAAATGGATTAATTGTCGTTAATCCCTTCACAAAGTAAAAAAATAAAAGGATACCAAACGGAGAAATGAATACAAATGTACGAGCAAAACCATAAATAAGAAATGTAGTTTAAAAAACCAAAATGTCATTACATACAATATATTAAAAGTCTGATTCCACTCATTAATGAGCAGAATTTTCTCCTTAAGGAAGCCATTCTTACTAAAAGTATTAATGAACGGAATAATTCTACTCATTATTAACTTACAATGAGAATTTATGTTCATTAACAATATTTATAATGATAAAAAATACGCTCATTAAAATATTTATACTAATTAAAAATACGACCATCAGAAGTATTTATAATTATTAAAAATACGCTCATCATAAGTATTTATAATGATTAAAAAACCTCTTATTAAAAATATTTACAGTGATTAAAAATTGTCTCATTAAAAATATTTACAATGATTTGGATCGAAAGGAGCTATTTTAAATTAAATATATTCAACTCTCAAACAAATTAAAGTAACATCAAACTTTTAATTGAGAATATATAGATAACCAACTCCAAGTGAAATCATCCCATTAATAATAAGATATGGCATATATTGAAGGTATATAATATAGCAACTAATGTATAATCTTTACACTTCTGGGAAAGGAAAACATTGTTCGGTTTGTTTCGAAGCTGAATCTGATTCACCACTAAGTCTGCAAATATCTTATTCAGGGATGTTCTTTTTTTTTTATCTTTCTTGCTTAAAAAGATTACCAGAATCACAATTCATCTAAACGAGATAATGATCACTTGTTTGATTATCAGCTTAGTAAGATCATTTGAAGCTTTTCTCTATAACTCAGAAACATCTCAAATTTTAATAACTATAAGTGCATTGGACTCTTATTTAAAGATATCTTGAACCAAACACATCAATTGGTCAAATTTTGATAGTTGATCAATTGGCAACTTGGTTAATGTTTTCTAAACAAAATAATATGGGTTGCATGGCTATAGTATGAGGAACATATAGAGCACTTCTAAAAAAAATGATGGTACCACAGTCTTCTAACAAGCTTGCAACAAATAGTCCTAACTTTCCACTATCAAAATTAATAAACACAAATTAGAAGAATTTGTATTTAAAGGATTTAGGCATGAGTCCTTTGAGGGTGAGTATGAAAAGGACAAGCAAAATTTAATCACCTTGAAAGAACCACTGATAATGATTTGATCTCCATCTTCTAGGAATTTTCGTGTTGTACCATTTAGTGATAGTTCATTTTTTCCATTCCATTTAGCTCCAACAAGCATCCAAAAGAATTTGGTTCTTGTTTTGAATTATGACAGGTAGTTATCGTTCAACTGAGGACTTTAAAAAAATAATACTTGAAACCAAGAAAATCATAATAGTTTGAGAATAAAAGACATGCTATGAAGATCAGAAAATAAAAGGATATTCAGTGCTTCCTTCACTCCTGAAATGTGCAAAGTTTAGAAGTAATCACTTGGTGTTTTAATTAAAAGAAAAAAAAGAAAAAATGGAAAGGAATGCATGGGTTGTAAGAAAAATAACAAAACCTATGATAATGAACTTTTTTTTGGATCTCACTAACTCTTAATCATTATAGTTCGCCTAAAATCAATAACATTTCGTCGCAACTGTGAATGAGGAGACGCCAGCCTAGAGCTTTCAATTAGTATAGACATAGGAAGCTAATAATTCTTTAGCTATATGTTGTCGTATTTGAAATTAGAGCATCCCACATCTTCCTGTAGCATGTAATCTTTTGTTACGTAACCACATATTTACATGGCATAATCTTTTGTTTAATTAGGAAACTTATGGGAAGTAAAACTAATAATGAAGATTAGAAGTTATTCCAACGACATGGAAACAAAAATCTAGAGTTAGAAAAGATAGAAAACAAAAAGCTTCCATAAGACATCTTAGAACTTAAGAACCATATCAAATCATAGCTTTAACTGACATTGTACAAAATATATACACATAGTTCTGAGTTGCATTTATCATTGTCTACAGTTTTGCAGGGTGCAGGGTTGCATCTATCATGGTATTTAATTTTGAGGCAACCATTTAAATCAACTTAGATTCAATCATAACCCAACTGGGCTGACTAAGGAAATTATAACTGTCCGTTTGTATCGAGATGTGTAATAGTATTATTTATAATACCTTCCTTTTCCTGCCCTTGGGCAGGTTATGGAACTCGCTTGGCTTCAATGTCTTACTTTAGAATTCTAAAGCATTCAAGCCACTCCTCCAAAAATAAAGCATAAATACGTACCAAAGCAGAGCATCCCATGCTAAAGAAAAAATGCAACCACTAAAATAACATAAAAATGTATTAAATTATAAATTTAGAAAGAGGATAAAAGAAAAAAGTTCTTAAATTTATTTTCAATAAAATATTAAAGAAAAAAAAATGAAAGCTACGAAATAAAAAAGAAAAAACTTCAATTGCCTACTGAAATTGATCATCTTTTTATGTATGTGACATGAAACAAATCAAACTTAGAAACTCTGCAATTTTATTTTAATATATGTATCCCATATCAAGTAGATAAATCAATTCACCTATAATTAGGAGCAGCTTGAACTGCTTCCTGAATCACGGTTTTTTCCATGTTCCCACACCAATTTTACATACTGCCATTTAATCTCAACATCTCATGGACCAGTAACTTAGAAAAGAAAAACAGACAGTTTAGGACAAATAATTTCAACAATTTAGGAAAGAAAATCACAATTTAGGGCAATTAATTTCTCATAAAAGAATTCAGTTTCACAAAATAAAAGCAAACGCCGAGTTTATGAATCTGAAGTCACCCCAAAAGTAACATCCAATTTAATCAATATGCAACCAAAGAATTCAAATCAAATGGCACGAACAAAGAAATATAGAGGATGAAATGAGCAGAGACTATACAAGGAGAAAAGTTATAGCAAAAGAAAATTACCAGATTTTAAGACCGAAGAAGAGAGAACCAAAATTGTTGAAGAGTAGAGGAGACTCAATAGAGGTACTGAACATAACTAATTATATGTATATTATGAAGCAATCTAAAGAGAGGCAGTGAGAGTCTTCTGTCAAAGATGAGAGAAAAGAATAAGGGTTAGATCTTCAGTTCTGGTTTAATCGAGATATACATCTATAACAATAGGGGACATATGCGATAATAGAAAATAATATGCACAATTTGGAAACACATATGCCACCAACATGAGCAGGTTGTTAACATAGCCAAAAGCAGCCCCTTTTAGATTTTTCAGTATTTTAAACCAAATATGTTAAGTATACCTTAAAACAAATTTCAATTTCCTTACAATAATGTTTCACACATAATGTTTTCTTAACATATTTATCACTAAGTATTTCAATATTAAGCACCCACTGGTTACTAAAAAACATTAGAAAAACTCCATGAAAATTGTGTCCCGAACTTTAATAACATCAGCTACAACTATCTTTAAACATCTCAGTTTAGCTTCCTTGAGCAGACCAACGAAATCTGAATCATGAGATACAACCAGCAAACACTCTGCTCTCCTATTATCCATCAGATTCACCATGTGCTCCCTCAATGCAATGTCTGTAGCTTGTGACATATCTGATACAGTCCTAACCGAAAACCCTACCTTTTTCAACACATCTACCAAGCCATATCCCACTTTCAGGGTCAAAACATCCCTAGCTGCATTCTTATATTTCTTCATGTCCATTGCATACTTGCCAACGAAGAACTTATTTTGAATTGGTTTTCATATTCTTCATCTAGCAAGGACTTCTTTTGAATTGGTTCTCATATTGTCGTATTTTCAAGAAAGGAGGCAGAGCAGAGAATAGAAAGTAGCACAAAATTGATCAATTGAAATTTGTAAGTTCAATAAAAAAAACAACTCTAACCCGATATCATATTTTCATATTTCCTGTTGAAACACTTTTCCACATGATTTAGATTTGACAAAATTATTTAAGTAATGATAAAAATATTCTAACACATTAAATTTAAATGCTTTGATTTATTACACTAATGTGTTTGTTCAATGTTGAGTTTAATTGTTTATAAGACATTAAGATTAAAAAGCCCAAAGGCCCATAAAGTGGAAGTCAAGCCCAAATCAACACATCAAGACCATTCAGCCCAAGAGTTCAAAACGAAGCCGTATCAACTAAAACGACGACTCAGCAAGAGAAGGATCGAGAAGCCTTCGTGGCAAAAGCTTCGAGTAGAAGCTGCTGAGTTGGACGACAAAGCAGTCTGGACAGCAGCAGACAATGTTCAACTTCTAGACAAAGTATTTCTACTATGGGAAAAGTTCAGAAGGCGTAGAAAGCTGTCTCGTGGACTTTTCCTTAAATGTCGAAACATTCTGCCGAAGACTGATGAAGACAGAAGATGCAAGAATCCTATTGGCCAATGACGCTGAGCACGCCCAGAGTGACAACGACAGGAAGCTGTTTCCCTCCAACGGTTATTTCGAAATTCGAAATGACCAGGTGCCTCAAGTGTCACTATATAAAGGCCATCCATTTGCTTCAATCGATGCAGAACTTCAATCAGTTGAAATGCTGACCAAATTCATACTCGAAGATTCTGTGAGAAAAGCAAAGTAAATACCTTACACCAATTTCCATATTATTGTGTAAAAGTCTAGAGTGATTTCCAATCATCTAAAGTGTCTTAGCAATCATTGTTTAGGACAAACACTTTATCATTTCTAGAAGAATAGAAAGGAGAGGCTGAGTACTCGGTTATAGTACTCATCGTAGATATAGGAGTGAGTAGAGGTATAGAGGAAGGTACTCCTGTTATACTCAGCTTCTATTTGTAAAAGGTTTTGTGCTCTACCTTTAAAGAGCTCAGTAGAGAATTCAAAAAGCTCGGAACGAGTTTCGGGGACTGGACGTAGGCGGAGATTCGGAACCAGGATAAGTCTGATGAGTAACATCTTTATAACCCTTAAACTCCTTTAATATATATTGCTTGCTATAAAACTGACTAAGTAAAGAACTCACGCTGAGTTAAGTTTACTAAGAAGCTGAGTTCAGGAATAGACTCTAAGTGCTATTTCCTGACTCAAGTAAAGAAGCAGACTTAGTCACAAGTTGACTAAGCTTGTGTCTTGAATCTACTTAGTGACGCTGTGTAAACCTTTTCATAAGAAAAGAAGTCAGCCTCAACGGAAATTTTTTTAAATAGTTCCTATCCCCCCCCCCCTTGGAACTAACTTGTCACGTTATAAGGGACCAACAAGTGGTATCAGAGCCTTAAAAGCTCACTGTGCAAGGTTTAACTACCTTGAGCTGATCCCCACTATGGCTGAGAATAGCACTCAGTTTCTCCCAGGAAATCTGACAACTCAGATTTTGCCTGAGGGACTGTCCATAACTCGGCCTCCTCTATTCTTCGGGTCTAACTATACCTTTTGGAAGAATAGAATGAAAAATTTCATTCAGGCAACAAATATGAGTTCATGGCTATCTATAGTCCAAGGCCCATTTGTTCTTGTTGAAACTATTGATGGCCAAACGGTTGTCAAAGCTGAGACTAGATGGACAGAGGATGATCTCAAGAAGCTACAAAATCATGCTTCGGCTATAAACATGCTTCACTGTGCTTTAGATGCTGCAGAATACAACAAGATTTCAGGTTGTGAGTCAGCGCAGGAGATTTGGAAGAAGCTGAAGGTCACCTATGAAGGAACCAACAAGGTGAAGGAATCCAAGGTCAACCAGCACATGAGGTTGTACGAGCTGTTTGAAATGAATGATGATGAAGGTATCTCTGACATGAATGCAAGGTTCACAAACATCATCAACGAGCTCAAGAGACTTGGAAAGATCTTCACTGAGGAAGAGCAAGTCAAGAAGATTCTTAGGAGTCTACCTAAAAGCTGGCAAGCAAAGAAAACTGCTGTTGAGGAAGCTCAAGACTTAACCACCTACAAGTATGATAAACTCATTGGCTCGCTGCTGACCCACGAGATATCAATGAAGAACTTCGAGGTGAAGGAGAAGTCTGAAGACAAGAAGCAAAAGTCTCTTGTCATGAAAGCTGACTCCACTGATGTGAGCTCAACAGATGACGAAGAAATGGCTATGTTCACTAGAAATATGAAGAGGCTGTTCAGAAAGAATGACAAATATTCTAAGAAGCCTTACAAGAAGTTTGATAAGTACAAAGCTGAGTCCAGCGACAGCAAGTACAAGAAGGACATCTCAAAGTCCATTACATGCTTTGAATGTCATCAAACTGGCCATATCAAGTCAAACTGTCCCACGCTGAGGAAAGAAAGAAAGAACAGCAAGAAGGCAATGGTGGCAACTTAGAGCGACAGTGATGAGTCTTCATCATCAGAAGCTGATGCCACTGAGTCAGCAAAGATTTGTTTCATGGCTGACGAACTTGCTGAGCCATGTGTTTCTGAGCATGCTGACCCCTCCATTGCATCTGACGATGAGGAACACTCAACTGAGGTAAGCCTGAGGTGTGCTGAGAAGTCAAAGATGTGGTACATTGACAGCGCATGCTCGAGGCATATGACTGGTGATGAAATTCAGTTCATCACGTTTGTGCGTAAACGAGGAGGAAGTGTAAGTTTTGGAGACAACAAGAAGGGTAAGATAGTAGGGTCAGGAACCATTGGTGGTAATCCTACTATTGAGTCAGTCTCCCTAGTCAGCGGACTCAAATATAACTTACTCAGCGTAGCTCATCTATGTGACAATGGGAGAAAAGTTATATTTGATGACACTGGATGTAAAATATTCGAGGGTAAAACAAATGAGTTAATTTTAACTGGCCCTCGTATTGATAATGTCTTTATGCTGAACTTAGAAAAGAAGTTTTCAAAAACTGTATGCTTAGTGTCAAAGGAAGAAAATTCCTGGCTATGGCACATGAGACTTGGTCATGTAAGCATGGACCTCCTGGTCAAATTAGCAAGAAAGCAATTGGTTGAGGGACTGCCAGAACTTAAATTTGAAAAAGATCAATTATGCCACGCTTGCCAAGCTGGAAAACAAACCAAACAATCTTTTCATAGTAAAAACATTGTCTCAACTAAGCGTCCATTAGAGTTACTACACTTGGATCTCTTCGGTCCAGTCCAGCCGCTGAGCTTGGGTGGAAGAAGATTTTCCTTGGTCATTGTAGATGACTTTTCTCGGTACACTTGGATCATCTTGCTGAGTAGCAAGGATGAAACCTTTGAGACGTTTTCAAATTTAGTAAGAAAACTTGAAAATGATAAAGACCTTAAGTTAGCTCACATCCGAAGTGATAATGGTGGAGAATTCAAGAACCAACAGTTTGTTGAATTCTGTGAAACCAACGGAATTGACCATAATTTCTCTGCTCCTAGAACGCCTCAACAAAATGGGGTTGTTGAAAGGAAAAACAGAACCTTGGTTGAAATAGCCAGGACAATGCTGAGTGAGCATAGGCTTCCAAAGTACTTTTGGGGAGAAGCTGTTAACACAGCGTGCTACATTCTTAATAGGGCTCTAGTTAGACCTATATTAAAGAAAACCCCCTATGAACTTTGGAAAGGACGAAAGCCCAACATTGGATACTTTCGTGCCTTTGGTTGTAAATGTTTTATCTTAAATACCAAAGACAGCCTAGCTAAGTTTGACTCAAAAGCTGATGAGGCTATCTTTTTAGGCTACTCAACAAACAGCAAAGCATACAGAGTTTTCAATAAACGAACTCAAGTCTTAGAAGAGTCAGTACATGTTGAGTTCGATGAAACTAACCCTGCAGGAACATACCAGGCGCTAACCGAGGATGATCCACACTCAGCACCCGCTGACCAAGAAACTGTCGCCGAGTCATTTCCTCAAGGGATGACCAAAGGTAAAAGTGAAACTCAAATTACTTTCACTGACCAATCTACACCTGCAGAGATTGTTGAAACACAACCAGCGCAAGACATCAATCTACCAAAGGAGATTAGGATACCAAGAGGTCACTCAGAGAGTGCCATTCTTGATGCCGCTGAGAATACCCTGATGACGAGGAATCAACTCAGGAGATACCTCAGCAACGTAGCATTCGTCTCTATCCAGGAGCCAAAGAATTTCACTGAAGCTGAGTATGATGAATTCTGGATGAATGCAATGCAAGAAGAACTTGATCAGTTCAGATGAAATGAAGTATGGGATCTAGTGCCAAAACCAAGAAGCCAGAAGACCATAGGAACAAGATGGTCTTCCGCAACAAACTGGATGAACAAGGGAACGTGGTCAGAAAAAAAGCAAGACTTGTAGCTC
This sequence comes from Euphorbia lathyris, assembly GCF_963576675.1. Classification (NCBI taxonomy): domain Eukaryota; kingdom Viridiplantae; phylum Streptophyta; class Magnoliopsida; order Malpighiales; family Euphorbiaceae; genus Euphorbia; species Euphorbia lathyris. The sequence goes on from NC_088914.1 coordinate 48,163,637, forward strand.
AGGGCTATAGTCAGCAAGAAGGTATTGACTACAGTGAGACCTTTGCCCCAGTGGCAAGGCTAGAGGCTATTAGAATTTTATGTGCATATGCAAGCTATATGAACTTTAAACTGTTTCAAATGGATGTTAAGAGTGCATTCCTTAATGGAGTTATAAACGAGGAAGTTTATGTTAATCAGCCTCTAGGGTTTGAGGATCCTAAATTCCCAAACCACGTTTATAAGCTCAAAAAGGCTCTGTATGGCCTCAAGCAAGCACCACGTGCTTGGTATGAGAGGCTGACCAGTTTCCTGCTGACTAGAAATTATGTCAGAGGTAAAGCGGATACAACCTTATTCATTAAGAGAAAGGGTAAAGATACCCTGGTGGCTCAAATATATATTGATGACATTATTTTTGGTGCCACTAACGAGTTAATGTGCAAGGAATTTAGTAAGCAGATGCAGACTGAGTTTGAAATGTCAATGATGGGAGAACTCAATTTCTTCCTTGGACTTCAAATCAAACAAGGGAAAAATGGCATCTTCATCAGTCAAACTAAGTATGCTAAGGAGATATTGAAGAAGTATGAACTTGAGAATTGTAAGTCAATGTCTACCCCAATGGGCACTGACACTGTCCTCTGCGCTGATGAGAATGGAAAGTCAGTAGACAGCAGATTGTACCGAGGTTTGATTGGTTCTCTACTTTACTTAACTGCTAGTAGGCCGGACATTCAGTTCTCAGTATGTTATTGTGCTAGATATCAATCTAACCCTAAGGAATCTCATTACATAGCTGTAAAAAGAATCCTTAGATATTTGCAAGGCTCAGTGAATGCAGGTTTTTGGTATCCCAATACTGATGACTTCACACTCATTGGATACACTGACGCTGACTACGGACGAGACAAGCTTGAACGAAAAAGCACATCAGGAGGATGCCACTTCCTTGGGAGCTGTCTTGTGTCCTGGTTCAGCAAGAAGCAGGCGTCAGTAGCCCTGTCAACCACTGAAGCTGAGTACGTTGCTGCTGGAAACTGTGTTGCTCAAGTCTTATGGATTAAGCAACAGCTTGAAGATTTTGGCGTTCGGACTAAAACAATTGAAGTCAAATGTGACAACAAAAGTGCCATTGACTTATCAAAGAACCCAATCCAACACAGCAGGATGAAGCATGTCAGCATAAGACATCACTTCATTAGAGATCACGTATTCAAAGGAGAGATCAAGTTGACCTATGTCCCAACGGATGAGCAGCTTGCTGATATCTTCATAAATCCACTAGCTCGTGAGCAATTCAACATACTTAGAGAAACCATTGGTATGTTCAATCCTCTTCAATAAATTTCAAGTATAGTATGCATGCTGAGTGAATTACCATGCTGAATGATTTGTGCTATTACATGCTGAGTAGATAAATATATATGCTGAGTATTTATCTCAAGCTGAGTTACTACGCATAAGATCTATTCCTCTGCATAACACTGTCTACTCAGAATTTTAAACGCTTGAAATTCTTAACACTGAGTAAAGAGCCGTTGCAAACCTTAATGCAAAGCACACGAATTAAATAGCCACCTAGGATGACGTATAGGCTATAATTAGAAAATTCACGCGCCGTATGTGTCATAAATGCCATAATCTTTGTCGATTGAGAATCTCGAGGTAAAACGGACAACCCAACGCCTTGGATTAACTCAACATCTCTATAAATAGTGGATGAATTCCCACTTTTATTTCTTTACGCTTAGAAATCTTTGGCATTCATACTCTCTCTCTCAAAAATTCCCAAACTTCCCAAAACTTCTCTGAGAATATGACAAGAGTTTCTCTAAACATCTCCGGTGCCGGTCTCTCCCATAACCGCTCCGATGACAATCCCACTTCTCCTACTCGGCGTGACCACGCTGGAGTTACTACGCCGAGCAGGAAAGCTCAAACTGTCCAAGCCACCTCTTCTAAAGGGAAACAGCAGCAAAAGGACAAGGGTAAGAAAGTAGTAGAACGCACCTACACTCAGGTCTTCGAGAGTGTGAGGGGGTGGAAGATTGACCACTCGCGGTGGTTCTCAAAAGGATTCGTGGATGCCGAGCAACCCTTCTGTGAGTGGATCAAGAACAATGGATGGACCGAGCTGTTCTCAGTTCGCGATGCTACTTACCCTGAGTTGGTACGAGAATTCTACGCCAACCTGAAAATCGCCAATGATAACAGGGACTACCTAGCGACTCATGTTCGAGGGAAGGACATCTCCATCAACCCAGCATATCTTGCCTCACTGTTCAAACTGAAAAACGAAGGGCCTATACTTCGTAAATTAGGTGACCATGAGAAAACTGACTACGTTCAGACCTTTTGTAAATCTGAGGGTCATATAGGTGAAATCTCAAGTACCTCCATGGGTCAGCATCAAAAGATGGCCCATTACATATTGACAAATTTCCTTTACCCTAAAATCAACTGCACCAACTCATCAACCAATTTCGAGCAGTGTTTTTTATGGCACATGCTGACCTACACACCGATAAACATGCCTATCTTCATAATCGATAGGTTTCTACGAAGTACAGGAACCCTTAGGTTAGGCTCCTTCATCACTCAAATCCTCCAGGATCACAAGGTGGACATGATTGCGGAAATCCAAGTTCGGGGAACCGAGATTACAGCTGCTGCCCTATTCGGTTTGGCTTATGATCTACCTATTTTGCCGAAGAAAGGAAAAGGGGAAGTTGTCCAGAACACTGAGGGGGCAGTGACTCGAAAGGGAAGAACTCAAAGAAAGAGGAAGGCTGTCTATAGCACCTCTAAAGCTGCTGCTTCTGCTCCAAAGAAGGTTAAAATTGTATGTGGAGGAACTAAGCCTCAAACTCAGCAAAGTCAGGGTGGATCTAGGTCAGCGGAGAAAAGACCTAGAAAAGCTGAGCCTGAGACAGAAGAAAGAGAGGACGTTGATGAGCAACCGTTAAGGAAGAAGAAAAAGCTCAATTTTGAGTTAAGACCTATCGATGCACTTCCGATAGATATCATCGTTCCTCCTAACTCACACTATGCACAGAGTCAAGGCATTGACGCTGAGCAACAGTTTGAGGAAGAACAAGACCAGGACCAATTGGGTGGTCAGTTTGTCGAGGAAGAACTGGATAAATAGTTTGAGGAAGAGGAACTGGATGATGAGTTTGATGAAGAAGAAAGTGGTCAGGATGACACTGAGGAACCAGCAGATGATGAGCACCTTGAACCAATCAACACTGAGTTGGTTGTCGAAGAAGAAACTGAGCACACAGCAAGTGCTCCCGCTGATCAAAGGGAAGCCTCACCCACTGACTCCATTGAGTCTATTCCTTGTGACCCTACTCTTTCAAAGCTTAAGAGACTGAGAAAGAAGAAAGCTTTTAAAGCACCCGTTATTGATCTCATGGGTGATTCACCGCTGAGAGATGAGATCACTGACCTTACCGAGGTACATCTTAAATACTTCTCCAACCCACCTGTGTCTCAACCAGAGCAACAAGAAAATCAAGCCTCTGTTTCTCAGTCGAAGGAACATGCCGACTTAAATGCTTCTGCCAACCAAAGCAATGCCGAGCAAGTGCTCGATGATTCCACTCCTCAACACGTTGAGCAAGCCAAGGAATTACCTGCTCAGGTCAACAATGAACTTCCTCAACTTCCAACACCTAGTCAGCTTCAGCCTGACCCTAAGCAAGCAACACTTTCTGCTGATCCTGCACTTCCCCCACTCAATGAGCAGAATCAGATTCAGTCAGTTTCTACTGACAATCCTAATTCCAGGCCAGCCGTTGATAATGCTGGGCCTTCTAATGTTGAGCAGAACCAAACAACGCCTCTATTCGGTTCTACTCCTCCTCCGGCATCTGGGCCAACACAAGATGGATCCTTTAGCTACCTCATTGCCTCTGAGTCTGGTCGAAGAATCATTGACTCAGCTCAAGCTCTCATCCAGGACCTCCATCAATCAAGTACCGATGCCGCTGAATCTACTACTACTGAGACAACTCCATTTTCGTCTGTCACTCAGCTTCTTACTGAGATCAAAGGTATGAAGGATCTTCTGAGTGTCATGACTACACTACAATCTCAACAGCCCAGGCAGGACTCTATAATGAAGCTGGCCGAACTCCAGCTGACCATGGTCAACCATCTGAACTCACTACAAGGGGAGATTCATCAACTGTCCGCTGCGAACTCAGCATATGCCACTTCTGCTGAAGTACATCATCTCTTCAGCCAGCTTCACACTGAGCAAGAGAAAACAAATCACCAGCTTTCCACCTCCTCTCAATGCTCCATTGAGCAAATTAGCGAGGCTGTGCGTCTGCTGAACTTAAACAGGCAAGAGATGGCAACTGACGAGCTTAAAACCAACGAGATTCTGAAGTATTCTCGAGTGACTTTCAACCATGTGCGCCAAATCAACGGTCAGCGTGAGTATTTTGATTCATCGTTGCTAAGGATGTTTCATCAAGCTTTCGCAATGCTCACTGAAACCATGCACTGGGTTGGCAAGTCTCAAGCCGCTGTTTTGAGTATGTTGAGTGCTACCTCTATCGGTATTCCTCGAGCTATTGTGGATGACGGCGTTCCCATCTTTGACGGAATGAATGAAAGCACAAGAAAGCTAAAGGCATTCTCTAAACGCCTAACTCAAGCTTCCATTGAAGAAACCTTCATTCCCAAACGTGATGATGGCAAAACAGGGGAGAAAGAACAAGCCCCAAGAACTCAGCAAGCTTCAGTTTGTCAGCCGCAACACAAGGGCAAAGGCAAAAAGCTATAGATCATCCTGTTCCAAAGTAGCTTAACTTGTATTGACTAGGATAGCTAGCTTTTTGAACCTTTATATCTGTGTTCTTTTTTTGTGTGAACCCTGTTGTGCTGACTTTAAATTCAAAACAAATTATATGCATCTCTTTCATACTGACTACTCTTATGCTATGCTTACTTAAGTGATTGTTATAATTTGTTAAAACGCATCTTCATTAAATCAACTGTGCTACACTGTCTATATTAATATGTCTGCTGTGTTGATCAAATATGTTGACCACTTCTTACATGTCCACTTATCTAAAACTCATTGAACAAAGCATACTCAGCGCTCTCTGATATCTAAACCTTCCGCGTAAAACTGAGTTAAATAGAATATGTTCCATGAGCTGACCCATCTTTGAAAACTGACCTTAGACTTACTCAATTAAACCTTGAAATGTTCAGAGTAAAACTAAGTCAGTAGCTCAACCCTTACGGGGGAGTTATTTGATAAAATAAGGTCAACTATCATGGGGGAGCTCAACACTGAGTTCTTCGACTGAATATTTTTGCCAACATCAAAATGGGGGAGTTTGTTGAAACACCTTTCCACATGATTTTGATTTGACAAAATTATTTAAGTAATGATAAAAATATTCTAACACATTAAATTTAAATGCTTTGATTTATTACACTAATGTGTTTGTTCAATGTTGAGTTTAATTGTTTATAAGACATTAAGATTAAAAAGCCCAAAGGCCCATAAAGTGGAAGTCAAGCCCAAATCAACACATCAAGACCATTCGGCCCAAGAGTTCAAAACGAAGCCGTATCAACTAAAACGACGACTCAGCAAGAGAAGGATCGAGAAGCCTTCGTGGCAAAAGCTTCAAGTAGAAGCTGCTGAGTTGGACGACAAAGCAGTCTGGACAGCGGCAGACAATGTTCAACTTCTAGACAAAGTATTTCTACTTTGGGAAAATTTCAAAAGGCGCAGAAAGCTGTCTCGTGGACTTTTCCTTAAATGTCGAAACATTCTGCCGAAGACTGGCGAAGATAGAAGATGCAAGAATCCTATTGGCCAACGACGCTGAGCACGCCCAGAGTGACAACGGCAGGAAGCCGTTTTCCCTCCAATGGTTATTTCGAAATGACTAGGTGCCTCAAGTGTCACTATATAAAGGCCATCCATTTGCTTCAATCGATGCAGAACTTCAATCAGTCGAAACGCTGACCAAATTCATACTCGAAGATTCTGTGAGAAAAGCAAAGCAAATACCTTACACCAATTTCCATATTATTATGTAAAAGTCTAGAGTGATTTCCAATCATCTAAAGTGTCTTAGCAATCGTTGTTTAGAACAAACACTTTATCATTTTTAGAAGAATAGAAAGGAGAGGCTGAGTACTCGGTTATAGTACTCAGCGTAGATATAGGAGTGAGTAGAGGTATAGAGGAAGGTACTCCTGTTATACTCAGCTTCTATTTGTAAAAGGTTTCGTGCTCTACCTTTAAAGAGCTCAGTAGAGAATTCAAAAAGCTCAGAACGAGTTCCGGGGACTGGACGTAGACGGAGAGGCCGAACCAGGATAAGTCTGCTGAGTAACATCTTTCTAACCCTTAAACTCCTTTAATATATATTGATTGCTATAAAACTGACTAAGTAAAGAACTCACGCTGAGTTAAGTTTACTAAAAAGCTGAGTTCAGGAATAGACTCTAAGTGCTATTTCCGGACTCAAGTAAAGAAGCAGACTTAGTCACAAGTTGACTAAGCTTGTGTCTTGAATCTACTTAGTGACGCTGTGTAAACCTTTTCATAAGAAAAGAAGTCAGCCTCAACGGACAAATTTTTAAATAGTTCCTATCCCCCCCTTGGAACTAACTTGTCACGTTATAAGGGACCAACATTTCTTTCCTAGTGATCAATTAAAACCCTATAGTAATTAACAAATCTAATATAAAGCCATCAAGCATATATAGGTTCGAAATCCAGATGTGCAAATTCTGTTAAACAGAAGTATTACCTTGTCTAAATTGGCTAAGCATGTGAAGTTGTCAAACATGAAAAATGGACAAGAGTTAAATCATATCATGTCAAAGGAATTTTCAAACCAAATGGAAATTTCAGCATGTTACTTCCACCTTCCATCAATGGAACTCTATAATCAAAGACACTTAAAGACCCAAATAACCAAATTTCTAACCTCCACAAAAGAATTATCTTCCAATCCGGTACAAGAATAATGAAATGCCCTGGTTGCCCATGCCTTCAGCAAACCCATTCCTCCCAATTCCTTAAGGAACTTTTGTTCAACCTCTACAAAAACCATTTCTGGAGATCAAACAGAAATAAACATCAACATGTGTTATGAAGATAAACGTAAACACATAAATTAATAGGTGTCTTAATATCTAGTGTGTTTTGTAAATTAATTGGTTAATACATGAATCCATTTTATCAACAAAATAGAAGAATTAATCCACAATAAAAATAACTCCCATATGTCACTGTTCAAAAAATTAAAACCAGCAATCTAAAACTAAATGAAATCCTACTAAAAAACCATTCAATCAGACTAGTAACTTAATACGAATTATAAAACATATGGAGCATCAATTGTTTTCACAAAAACTAAAATGTCAAAGATACCTGAGCTAATGCAGTAGTGCTCCACCATAGGAGTAGCAGAGGAGACTAAGGGTCAGTTTGTTTTATTTATGGTTTGGTGTTGTTATTTTCTGTTGGAAAAATCTGGTTTAAAAAAAAGTATGGATTCAAAATGTTGCTGGTGTAAAAGGCAAACATGAGTCACTAGCTAAACACCTAAAAAAAACATGAGTATGTAGCCAGCAAACACCGCCTAAGGTAGAAGAAGAAAATATTCAGTTGGAGATTCTTCCTTCCATTACGGTGGCCAAATCTAAAAAGGTAGAGGAGAAAGAAAAAAGAAGGATAGAGAGAAAACATTTGGATATCAACGAAGAAGTGGAGGTGGCTGCCTACGATGGTGGCTGAAGCCATTGTATGAGAGGAGGTGGGTCAGACTTTTGGTGATGGTGTGAATGTCTCGATTACGAGAAGCAATGGATAACCATCAATGTCTGAATTTGGGTGTAAAACGAAAAATTGGGGGGAAGTGAAAACTGTAACCCTTGAAATTTTTTAGAGGGAAGAGAACGACGGCAAGAAAGAAAAGTGAAAATGAGGGAATTTTGGTAAAATTTAGAAAAAAATACATTTTAGTCAATAATAGTATGGTGGTATAATTTTCATTTATTAAATATATTGACAAGATATTTTTATTGACCGTATTTTTAACGCACATTATGTTTGGTATTTCACTGTATATTTGATGTTTCAATGTATATTAAATAAAGTTAGAAATATAAAGATATTAAAAATTATTAACAAATATTGTATATATTTAATACTTATATGCAACCTTTAAAGTTACATATATCAAAATCGTAAAATATTTTTTTTAGTGATCTAGGTCCCAGTTGAACACTAATGTAACTACTAGTTATAAGAGTTTGGTAATGTGTCTAAAGTTTCCCCAAAAATTAAGGGAATTGTTATTTACCGCATTTTTTCCTTATACCGCCCCCTACATACCATTTTTGCCCTCCTCACTTTTTTTTCAAAAAATTTGAAATCCCCTCTCTCTCTCTCTCTCCCGAGCAAATAAAAAATTTGAAGGAAAATGGATCCCAGAACTCCGAAAAGCGACGATTTCGAAGACGAGGTAACAAATCTATCAGTAAACTACTAAATTTAAAAAAGTTTAATTTTTTTAATCTGTTTGGGCGGGTCATAGACCCACTTGCCTATGGGCAGGTGGGTCCGTGACCCATTTTCACACCGTTTTCAGCCGTTTAACGTAAATTTGCTATAATATTCATGAATTTCATTTATTTTCAGGTGTCAGTTTGGATTGGTGACGAGATTGATTATAGTACATGTTTCATTACGAGCACACTTTTTTAGACAAGTATGAAAGCATTTGAGTGGGCTAAAAACATCGCAATTACAAATTGTTTCGAGATTGTTATTTCTTCGCACAAACACGGAGAAAAATAGAAGCTTTTGAGATGTTCACGTGGCGAACGGTACAGAGGAATTACAAATCCTTTTGAAGGGGATTTAAGTAGGAAAATTAAAACTAAATCGTGCGGCTGTAAATTCTAGCTTAAAGTCATACAGTTGCGAGAATTTTCCGATTGGGGGATTATGGTTTTTGTCGGGAAAAAGGGTATTCATAACCATGCATTGAGTGTTTATCCAGAAAGACACCGACAGATAAGCAAACTCAGTCCCGCATCGAAAAAAAATTGTGCGTGACATACGTCCGACTCAAGCAAAGCCATATGCTATTATGATGGCACTTCATGAAAAACATCCAACAGACAACCCAACAATAAAGCATGTATATAATTATAGAGATCGGTTGAGGAAGCATGGGTTTGAGGGTAGAGATATGATTAGTCAGTTTTTCCATCTTACCATCGAGAACAATTATGTTCAGTCTACGCTTGTTGATCCGGATACCGGTGTGTTGACGCATGTATTTATGACACGTCCAGCTTCTATGAAATTATTGCAGACATACTACTGGTATATTGGCATGGATTCAACCTACAAAACCAAGAAGTACATAATGCCATTCTTTGAAATTGTTGGGATGACTCCATGTAATAACAACTTCAAGATAGCTTATGTGATTATGAAAGATGAGACCGAGTCGAGCTATCGTTGGGTCATGGAGAGGTTGTTGAGAAATTTGATCGGGTTTGATGTGAACCCTACGATTATTTTGACTGATAGAGAGTTGGGGTTGATAAGGCCTATTAGAGAGGTTTTTCCAGATTCTGCACATTTATTATATACTTGGCATATAAACAAGGATGTAGAAAATAAGGTCTACAAACTCATGGGTGAAGACAAGACATTTGCAACGCAATTCAAGAATGGAAGATGGAAAAAATAATACAATCCTTAACAGTAGATGAATTTGAGTTCCATGTGGCAAAGATGAAGGATTCAATGAGAAGGCTAGGTCATGTGATAGCTTATGTTGAGGATGCGTGGTTAATCCACAAGGAGAAGTTTGTTGTTGCGTGGACGAAAAATTTCCTACATTTTGGAAACACAACTACATGTAGAGTGGAGAGTGAACACACTTCTTTAAAGCAATGGCTGAATTCCTCCATTGGAGCCCTCGATACAGTTTGGACGAAGGTTCACAAAGAAATTGAATTGCAATTAGTCACGATCAGGTATATATTTATTCCATTTTGTTAATGTTGTTATTATATTTGCATTTATTAATATATATTTTGACTGTTACTACATTTTTATTCTTATCAGGGTTAATCTTGAGTCTTCAAGACACCGTAAACCTGTATTGCACTTTGGATTTCCTTTGAACTACCTGACGTGCAAAGTGTGCCACTACTGTTTGGAGTTGATTAGTGCTAAATACTTACGTATGAAAAGTTTGAGTCATAAAGTGGATGAATGTTGTGGTCACAAGTTGAGAACCTCTTATCAGATCCATTATACATGCGAGATTAGCCGAGCGGTAAGATCACGTACCCCGATTAGTATTTCCAGGATACACACATTTTGGAAGACACCTGTCATTGGTCATTCTGACACTTCTGATAATGTCGAGTATGTTGATGGGACTGGGGATTAGGAATACTTTCACTCTCTTATTGAGGAGGTCGATAAAAGCGACCCAACTTTTATGCGCAATATTTCTCAATTTATTCATGATCAACTTCACTCGGACCAGGCTAAATATTGTGAATCGGAAGTCAAAACTGTTGTTCGAGGACGATCGAAGAGGAGTTTATCAACCAAACGTCTGCCAAGTGCGTGGGAGTACCGTGACAGTCGTCGTGGACGTGCTCGGTCTTCCAGTTCGTCTCGGAGTCGTGGGCGTAGCTCTTCATCATCCGTCCAGAATATCCGCTCAACTGGTAATATTTACTATTATTTTTACAACATTAATTGTTTATTAACTCTAAAATTATATTTTTACTACACCTCCAGCAAACACGCGGGTCGGATTCGATCGCCACTCTTATTTATTAACATAAAAAACATCCACCCTATCGCCTTCGAATCTGACATCCAGCCTACAAACACACATAGAGACGATGGAATTGGAAAATATCCCACCACCGTTGTAATGGGTAGTCCGCAACTCCTCTTTAGTGACCCCAAAAAAATCCATAACTACGGTCTGAAGCTGATCCGACCCACTAACAACAGTCACCAGCTGCCCATCCACTAGGATACGTAGAATTTCCACACTCATGCAACATAATCGTCATCTCACCAAATGGCATGTGAAATGATGACGTATCCAGCTGCTAACGCTCGATAAATGCACATATTAGGGGCATATCAATGTGCACATACATGAGATCTGGGAGGTGTGACAGTCCCGATCCCCGTATAATCGTCCTGACCTCTGGGGTCGCGCCACGGTACCACTCCATTAGTCTCCTGCAAAATGTCCCTTTAGTATGGTCCCTGAGCTGGCCCCTCAACTGCCCTCTCTAAATCCCAGCAGCAACATGTCCCAAGAAGCTGAGAATCAGAGAACCATCAACTGGACCACCAGGGACTGGATCCGTCACTATCCAATCCGCGTATGCAGCATCCCCGGAGCGTTTGCTGCTTTCTGAAATTATATTACACATATAACATTTAAACAATTGAAATTCTATATTAATAACTAAAGTAAACTAATAACAAAATAAAAGAAGAATGTAAATTATTTACCAGATGACGACTCCACATGAACAAAACGGCCGCCTCTCCCTTTTGCCGCCCGACGAACTGGGATAATGTCGACTGCGAGATCACCTAACTCAGCATTATCCATGGCGACATAATCCTCATCCATGTGGTGACGTAGTGTCTCGTGCACCCTCTATGCATCTACCATGAGCCTCTATGCTCCTCGGTTCCTCCGAGTAGAGGATGTGACACCACGTGTAGACGGGTGACGATGTCCGGAAGCATCTAGAACGCTAGGCTGATAAATGATAGAAAAATCGAATGTCAGTTCTTATTCCAACGCAACAATCGGTATATTATAGTTTTTTTTTAAATTCGGGCCCCGAACAATATTTTTTTAAAGTCCGGCCTAAAAAATGACATGAATTTTGCCTAGGCGGGCCCAGGGCCCACTTGTCCATAGGATAGGCGGGTCCAGGAACCCGCCTGTCTTATGGACAGACGGGTCCAGAACTCGCCTATCTTATGTACAGGCGGATCCTGTACCCACCTAGGTATAAACGTTACGATTTTTGACCCCGGTTTCGCGGACAAAATTCGTTTTTTATTAAAAAATTGAAGAAAAAATTCTTACCGGTTTCCTTTGCCGTAACGACCAGCTATGATTGTTGTTCGGGTTTGAAATAACGGAAGAAATTAGAGATAGGATTTGAACTTTTTTTTTTCGAAAAAAAGTAAAGAAGGTAAAAATGTCTTTTAGAAGGCGATATTAAATAAAAAGAGGCGCGGTAAATAGTAATCAACGTAATTAACTTGATCAAAGAACCCATACAAGTCACGAGCCACTTATTTTCTTCTTTAAGAAAAAGACAAGATCCGTTCTCGTGTGTCTATCTAATTTGTGGACGCAAACAAAGCATTTGATTCTTTGTGCAAAATAAATATACAACTGAATAAAATAGAAAAAAAAAAGGGAATTTTGTTCAGACATTTTCAGCCGCAAAGAAAGTGGAGAATTATTTATATAACAACAAAATAAAATATAGTATTTGGAGAACGAAATTTTTAAGGGTTTAGCGTCTGAAACGCAGGTAGGGTTAGGCATAAGAGTTGAAGCTTCACCGCACGCCGTTCCTTTCTATCATCAACTGTTTATAAATTACCTAATTATATCATTTCATTTGACTTTATTACTCTATCAATACCCTTTCTGTATTTTTTGTCTTCAATTTTTTCAGATTAACATTTCATTCCACAACGTTCCATTTCCCAATCTGGCTACACAGAGGTAAGATTTCTTATTGTTTTAGAGGTATAATGGTTTTGATTTTGATTGATATTGATTATTGGTTTAGAACATGTTGTTTTCTATTTTGATTTTCATCTTCAATTCGACGCTTTGAACTATCAATTGTTACACATAAATATTAATGATGAAAGTTAGCCTGTTCATTTTGATTCCATATCTTGAATATATCTTTTTGTAACACGATAGTTGTAGCTGTAAACGTGATACCTTTGAGCAATCTCTTTCCATAACTTTTTTCCCCCTAATTTATGCATTTTTTTATTTTATCTGATTGGATTGTCTTAGTTTCAAAATCAATGTTCTTATACCTTAATTTTGACAGGCCAGTATATCTCATGCATGCTAGAGATTGGGTTTTCCTAATTGGAAAAGCTTTCAATTCACTCTGGCCGCTGCAACAAATTTGAAGTCTTCTCGCACCTCGCGGTGGGTGTGGGTTGATAAGGAAGGAGTGAAAGTGGTATCTGTTTTGAGGAGATCAAGGTCATCTCATGTTTGGAGATTGTGCCGTATTTCTGAGGGTTTATCACTTGATTATGGCTAAGGTCTCTTTGTGCTAGATACCCTCTGGGAGCTTGATCTTACTCGATTTTCTGTCTTAGCAGATCAAGGTTCTGGTTTACGGACATCGATGCTTATAATAGAATAGTTATCACCACTACTGTTTTTCTGTAATACTTGGCCAGGTTTTGATGTAGCTCTTGTCAATACAGCCACACAATGGTTAGATTTTCATGCTTCAACGCTCATATTCATTCCCACAGATCGAAGGTAACCGGTAAAGTCACTAATATTTAAATTGGCATTATTATTTACATTCTCTCTAGCTTTTTACTCATTGGAGTTTTCTTTCCCATCTAGAAAATTGCTGGGCCTTCCATTGAAGCTATGCACAAGAGTTTACAGGACTCATCTAGAACTGAAGCCCCTGTGGCATCATTAAGTTCATTATATCTCAAGGCACGAGTTGATACTGGAACCACCAAGGATGCTGTGAACTCTATCTTTGCTCAGCAGGGCTGGAAATCAGACGAAATTAAGGGCAAAATTGATATTGAGAATGACATACCAGTCCATGATAGAGGACTTTTTAAGAAAAGTCAATCTCTCGGGAGTGGATTATGCCATGAGGGAACAGTTCTTTACAACAATGAAATAGAAGAAGAAATGGATCCAGGATTTTCTAGTGATTCGCTTGATGGAAATTTGTTAGTTGGACTAGATGGAACTAAGAACCCAGAAGTGACCCCAAACATTCAGTATGATAGTTTTCCTCGATCTGAATCTGCTCAACTGGATTCTGATTTTGTGAACAACAAATCAATCTTCTCAATTGGAGATGCTTTGCCTCTGGAGAAGGAAAGCTTTGAACAATATGAAATTTTATTATCTGGTGAAAATGCTATCTTGTCTTGCAACCAAACCCCGAGCAGCCGTCGTATGATTGTAAAATCTTGCTCTCTGCCTATAATGGGGCTTGTTTCTGCTGAACGTTTTCATAAATATATTACACCTCGTTCAAAATCTTGTGAGGACCTGCATACACTACGCATGAAGTGGAGAGAGGTCTCATTTCATGAAACTGAAATGCAACAAGCACGAGACCAAGACAGAAGGGACGATGTTTGTAAAAATGAAAAAAATTATTGCGAAAATTCTCTTGATGATGGTTATGATTCATGTAATTATTCTGCCTCAGCAAAAGACTGGATAATTCCAGTTCCAGATGAGTTAATCATGGTCAAACAACTCCAAGGAGAATCTTCCATTCAGCAGGGCAATGAATTTTCAGGCAAGGATTTTAAAATTAAGCGGATTGAGGAGTGGGTCAATGATCTTCAACTTTGCAATCCAATTGAAGAAACAAATGAATCATCATTTACTAATTTATCACTCGATAGGAATTCCACTATTGTGAATGGTTTGTCCACCACAAAGATGGATAATAAGGTCACTCCTGGAATGGAGGCTGCCAAGAGATACATAACATCTTTGGGTGCTTCTGCTACAACAGCTCAGCTGTCAAATCATGGCTTGGCAGTGATCCCATTTCTCAGTGCATTTGTTAGCTTGAGGGTGCTTAATCTCTCTGGAAATTCCATAGGTTGGCATTTCTAGCTTTATCTGTTTGTGATTCTGACTTTGGTTTCTTTTACTAGATTGATCTTGAAGCTGAGGATGTAATATAACCAATGTCCTGATAATTTGTTCTTTTATCTCTTCAGTGAGAATAACGTCTGGTTCCCTCCCTCGAGGGCTTCACATGCTGAATCTGTCGAAAAACAATATATCTACTATTGAGGGTCTGCGTGAACTCAGCAGACTTCGTGTCCTGGACTTCAGCTACAACCGAATAATCAGAATTGGGCATGGTATGGAACGGTTAAACTAGAGCCTAATAGTTAGCCTTTTGTGGGTTTGGTTTCTCTCATTTCTCTTTTATATTTTGTCATAATTCTAAGTTTTTATCACTTCTGATGCATTTTCTGTTGTTAATTTTCAAAGGTCTGGCTTCTTGTTCCTCTCTGAAAGAGCTATACTTGGCTGGAAATAAGATAAGCGAGGTCGAGGGCCTTCATCGCCTTTTAAAACTAACTGTGCTGGATCTGCGTTTCAACAAAATCTCTACAGCAAAATGTCTTGGCCAATTGGCAGCCAACTACAATTCCCTGCAAGCCATCAGTTTGGAGGGAAATCCAGCACAGAAAAATGTCGGAGATGATCAGCTGAAGAAATATCTGCAAAGCCTTCTTCCCCATCTCGTGTACTACAACCGGCAGGCAATCAAACTCATCACATTGAAAGATGCTGCTGACCGATCATTGAGGCTAGGGATAAATGCTCATCAGTCTGACCGTGGTCTTAGAGATAACAAAGCTGGACGGAAGGGTAGTCATGGCCTATCTGGCTCTAGGCCAACATCTTCTTCAAGTCATGTTCGTAAAAGTCAGGGTCTAGTTTCACCAAAGCAATCCAGGGGTAGGCATGCTCGTCTTCCACCAGCTGGAACTAAAGCAACAACTAACCAGCGGCATCAGTATTTTGAATTTAGTAGCAAACTCCTTGGCTTGAAATCAGAGCTCTCATTTCGCAGGACTCAAAGTGAGGGAACTTTGGGAGCTCTGTAATGGTTTTGTGATGCTTCTAAGAGTATGGATACTTAGTTCGTGTTTCTGTTTTCCTGGGTCAAATGGCAAAAAGGGGTTGCTGTTTTCATGTTGTGCGAAGAGGACCAAAAGCAACAAAAATCCGCAACACCATTACTTGGTTTTTCATATTTTTTATTGTTTGAATTTGAGGAGCTCTGATGTTACTCAAATAGTTGCAGTTTGGTTATTTGGTTCTATTCACCATTTGCGTGAAGTGTGTTTGTGATGTTTAATGTCGGATGTTTGAGTTTGATATTGTTTTGTTAATGTTTTAAGAACTTAGTTTTGCAAGCAATCTTGCGCCGATTCTAGTTTTATGATTAAAAAGAGTGATATAGATAGATACCTACAATCTGAAGATGATACTTCTGATATCATACAATCCTAATCTTCTTAAGCAATAATTTTGATCTATAACAATACTCTCTAAAATTTTCTCGATGCACGTTTACATTTTTCTTGTTTTCCTACTTCGATGGTAACGAATTTATATATAGTAAGAGTAAGAGTTAACTTTGTAATCTGTTGTTGTTTTCTGGGAGACGGTCGTTAACAGTGATAAAATCTATCTTAAAAAGGCTATTAATATAGATCCCATAGTTGTCTAACTCTGACTTTTTTATTCAAATTTTATCGTTTTTACAATTCTCTTTATTTTTACTAGCTAAATAAATATATTCTAATGTTTTTCTTGTAACACATAGGGTACATGCAGTATTGTAGTTGACATTACCGATTTATTTACTGCATTTTGTACGAGTTGGACAAAAAAATATACTAAACATGAAATTTTTTAAACGTAGTTGGCATTACCGGTTTATATTAAACATGAAAGGTTTTAATTTTTTTTAAATATACAATATTTTGTACGAGTTGGATAAAAAGAATTCAAATATTTCACCGAATAAAAAATATTAATTCTCAATTCTATTATTAAATCACAAAAAAATATGAAATCTTTTTTTTTTTAAAATCAACTTCCATGCAATTGGAGCAGAATAAGGAACAACATATTTGTGTTTTATAATAATGTCTGAAATTGATCCAATTTGTTAATATTAGGAGTAAAATTGTTCTTGGTTGCCAATGTTAGGCGTAAAATTGCACCATTTTAGATGTTAAAGATAAAAGCGCTCCTGTCCGTAAACATTAGAATATTTTTACACTTTATTCCTTATTTTTAAAATAAAAAAATGGTTATTCTAATATTAGATCACGATTATTTAAAAAATTAGAAAAAAATGCAAATTATAAAAGAATAGGTGATATTGCGTGTTGTGTCTTAATAAGTTTTTGATAAGTTATTTTGGAATTTATTAAAATGCTGCTAGTAAAGTAAAATTCTAAAAAAAAAAAAAAAAAAAGAAAGTGGCTTAGTACCATTAAGGAAGAACAAAAGAAAAACATTGGCTTACCATTGCAGAGTTCCTTACCATTACGGTGCTCTAATGGAACGAGGTTAAAATTATTTTTTAACTGGTACTGAGTTGAAAATATTATTTTAAAATAACACCAGATTGGTGTTTAACCCAATTTCATTCTTAACGTTGTAAATGGTGTAATTATACCTTTAATGTTTGCAAGTTGGATCAATTTTAACTCTAATTATAATTACTTTATATAGTCATAAATCACGTTATCATTCACCGAAATAAAAAACCAAAGACAAGCGTACACGTGCGAAATTTTTTTTTTTAAAAAAAAAATCATTGTGCACGCATTAATTTTGATTTGGTGTAGAGCGAGAGATAAAAAATTTTTGAACCTTTTTTACCGTGCATACACTTCTTTTTGATATGTTACTGTTGGCCCAATAAATAAATTTTATTTATTTATGTAAATAATAGTTTGTGGTTAATTTTTAGACTAAGGTTGTAAATGATAAAATTATATAAAAGAAAATTAAAGAAAAAGATCAAATATGACCCTCTTTCTAGCAGCACCAACATCACTTTCATGGACCATTTGAGGTATCAAACAGACGAATTCTTTCCAAGACCGAGTGTTCCAGAAACTAGACATCCCGATGAATCCGTGATGTATTCGTGGGCTTAATTTGGGTCCATATGGAGAGAGAAATAGGCTTCGAAAGTTAGAGTACGTGTCTGCCGTACCAAAGTCACTTCAACGAACCATTTTGAGGTATCAAACAGATGGATTTTCACACAAGATCGGGTGTTCCAGATTTTAGACATGCAGAGGAACTGTGATGTGTTCGTGGGCTTAATTCGGGTCCATATGCAAGGAGAAATAGGGCTTGGAATTAAGGCTCATGCCTAAAGAGTTAGTTAAGTTGGTTGCTATCCCTACTTTTACTCTAACCAACTTAACTACCCACTCACTCTACCTAACTTAACCACCCACTAGTGATGCGAACCCACGAGGAACAGTGCCTCGAAAACCCGACAACTAGATTTGAACCCGAGGAAAGCTAACGAATCAGGGTCGGACAGAAAAGAACCCTTACAAAACTAAGTTGTAAAGACCCAATCCCAGTCTCCAACAATGAAGGATTTAATCCCGAACTGTTCAAAATAGTGCCCCAAAGAACACAAGAGAAATCCTCACTTGAAAACTCAAAAAAGAAAATACTATATTTGATTTCTAAAAAAATGTTCATTACAAAGCTAATGGTTGATTGAGCTTATATAGAAAATAAATCAAACGTTGTTGGACATTATTTGTCCTTACAAAAAAAACAAAAGACAAGCTTAATATAAGGGTAAAAATGGAAGTACAAAAAGTACAAATTAATAATAGAAAATAAGTAGGTAGGTGTTTGCAGAGATAATGTTTGAAATTGTCAATTGACAATTTCTTTGCTACCATACGTATTTGACTAGTCCAATGTGTGGGCTTATAATTGTCCAATAATGAGATCAATTTGGCACAAATTGATATTCATCCCTATGAATCCAAAATGTTACAATTTGACCCCGATAATTCTTGAATCTAATTTGTGCACGTTTTGACCTTCGTTTCGGTTCTGATCGTTCCATCACCGACTTGTTTAACTTGTCCATTTTCTAAGCAATTTGAGAGGTATGAAATTGTTAGAGACTCCTGAATTCCACTTACGTCAATTTGATCCGATATATCTAACATTTGTACCACATATGTTTGAAGCTCCTATTCGAACTGCTTAGCACGTGCTCGAGTGACAGGACCATCCGGTAAACATATTTGCTCCGTGTAAGAATCCATATTTTTACCCCGGGTTATATCACTCCCTCCCTCCTCAAGAGGATTCGGCCTCGAATCAGATTCTGCATCATAAAAGGATAAATCAGTGACATTAAAAGTGGCAGATACATTATACTCACCGGGAAGGTCAATTTTGTAGGCATTGTCATTAACACGCTCTAAAACTCGAAATGGACCATCACCGCGGGGTTGAAGCTTATTTTTACGAAGCCCTGGAAACCGTTCTTTTCGAAAATGCACCCACACCAAATCGCCAGGTGCAAACACAATGCGTTTGCGATGTTGGTTTACTTTAGAAGCAACCCGTCTATTGTTCTCCTTAATGTGCTTGCGAACCTTCTCATGAATGGATTGCACCAATTCTGCCTTCTTAACACCATCTGTACTAGACCTGCGCGATAGGGCATCAGCTACCACATTTTCTTTACCTTGCTTGTATTGGATAGTATATGGAAATGTCTCAATGAACTCTATCCACCGGGCGTGCCGTCTGTTCAACTTACCTTGTCCCTTGAGGTGCTTTAGGGACTCATAATCAGAATGAATGACAAACTCCTTGGGCCAAAGGTAGTGTTGCCATGTCTCCAACGCCCTCACTAGAGCGTACAATTCCTTGTCATAGGTAGGGTAATTAAGTGAAGCCCCACTCAACTTCTCACTGAAGAAAGCGATTGGCCGTTTATCCTGCATTAAAACAGCACCAATACCTATGCCAGAGGCATCACACTCAATCTCAAATTATTTCTCAAAGTTGGGTAATGCAAGGATAGGAGCAGAACATAATTTATCTTTCAAGATATTAAAAACATTCTCCTGTTCTATCCCCTATGAAAATCCTACTGTCTTTTTAATCACCTCAGTGAGGGGAGCAGCTAAAGTGCTAAAGTCCCTCACAAATCGTCTGTAGAATGATGATAAGCCATGGAAGCTCCGCACCTCAGACACACTACTAGGTGTAGGCCAATCACGGATTGCCTTAACCTTTTCCTCATCTACTTTAATTCCTTTAGCAGACACAACATAACCAAGGAAAATAATTTGGTCTGTGCAAAAGGAACACTTAGACAAGTTAGCATTTAATTGCTCTTTCCTAAGCACATCAAAGACACTCCTCAAGTGGCCTAAATGCTCTTCTAAAGACCTACTATATACCAATATGTCATCAAAGTAGACCACCACAAACTTGCCTATAAATGCACGCAACACATGATTCATTAAACGCATAAAAGTTGACGGTGCATTGGTCAGACCAAAAGGCATAACGAGCCATTCATACAATCCGTGTTTAGTTTTAAATGCGGTTTTCCATTCATCCCCTTCTTTCATCCTAATCTGATGGTATCCACTTTTCAAATCTATTTTACTAAACACAATAGCTCCATGTAATTCATCCAATATATCATCTAACCTAGGAATAGGGTGACGATATTTTACCGTAATGTTGTTGACGGCTCGACAATCAACACACATTCTCCAACTCCCGTCTTTTTTTGGAACAAGAAGCACAGGTACGGCACATGGGCTCATCGACTCCCTCACGTACCCCTTAGCAAGTAACTCCTCCACCTGACGTTGTAACTCCTTCGTCTCCTCAGGATTACACCGGTATGCTGGACGTTTAGGAATAACTGCCCCAGGTACTAGGTCGATCTGATGTTCGATGCCTCGAATAGGTGGTAATCCTTCAGGTAATTCCTCGGGCATGACATCTTGATATTCCTGCAAAAGAGAAATATAAGAACTAGGCAGGACATTGTCAGCTTGACTTACATATGCTTCTCTATAAACAAGTAATAAGACATGTTTATTTACAGAAAGAGCATACTTAACCTCGCTGGACCTTGCAAAGAAATTAGCCTTACCCCGCCCCACACTGTTATTCTCTCTTGACTCTCCTTTTGCATGTGGCCCCTCTCCTTTTGTAATTTCAGAATTACTTTTACCTCGGCTCTCTCGCTCTTTGGCCACATCATTATCAATTCTCTCATTTTTTTTGAATTTTGCTCTTCTCTCACCAAATCCTCATTTTCATCACTCTTCTCACCATGCTTTTCTCTCAACTCTCGATTATCATTAGATGATACATGAGTTTTATTAGAAACAGCCCCACTATGATTTCTAAGCTTGATTTGGTCTTCATAGACCTCAGTAGGCGTTAAGGGAGCTAAAACAATTTTTTTACCAACATGTTCAAAACTGTAACGGTTCTTTCTCCCTAAATGCATAGCATCTCTATCAAACTGCCATGGTCTACCCAACAAAATATGACCAGCTTGCATGGGTACTACATCGCACAGTATTTCATCCTTGTATTGCCCAATTTTGAGGGACACTAACACTTGTCTATTTACTTTATTCTCCCCACAATCATTTAACCATTGCAATTTATAAGGGCGCGAGTGCTTTGTGACTGGTAACCCTAGCTTCTCTACTAAGGTGGTACTAGCTACATTAGCACAACTACCACTATCAATAATCACACTACATACCTTGCCTTGCACGAGACATCGAGTGTGGAAGATGTTTTCCCGTTGTATCTTGTCCTCGACAATCGTCATTTGAGAATTCAATAGTCGTAGGATGACTAACGACTCCCCTCGTTCAGCTCTAGTGAAGCATTCCGCCTCCTCAGAGTCTTCATCTTCTTCTTCGGCCTCATCATAGTCACTTTCGGTGTCAGTGACTACTTCTCCGCCCCTCATGATCATGGCTCGTCTATTTGTGCATTCGGATGCTATGTGACCGAATCCCAAACATTTGAAACACTGAAGTTTGCTTGGTCTCGGTTTCTCTTCTCCCTTCTGCTTATTTTTGTCAACCGAGTCTGACTTGTGTTTGGCATTATCAAACTTTGAAGGAAATCTGCTTCCTTTATCCTGGTTACCCCACCGATTCTTCCAATTAGAGTTAGAAGATGACGAACCTCCTATGTAGGATTTGTCGTTCTTTCTCTCCTTGAGTTGTCGTTCTACTATCTTTGCCGTATGTACCATGTCTTCCACATCTACACAGTGTTGTAACTCGACAACATTAGCTATGTCCCGATTAAGACCAGCTAAAAATTGAGACTTAGTAGCCCTTCGATCTTCAACCACATCGGCTCTCAACATTGCTATCTCCATCTCCTTGAAATATGCCTCTACACTCTTTGAACCTTGTTGAAGGACTTGCAATTTTCGATATAAACCTTCATAGTAGTCATCAGGGAAAAACCGCTTCCTCATAACAGTTTTCATTTCATCCCTCGTGTCAACTTGCGGCTCTCTACATCGGGTTCTCGTGGTGACAAGTTGATCCCACCAGACTAATGCATAATCCGTGAACTCAATTACTGCTGCTCTCACCTTCTTCTCCTCTGAATAATTGTGACAGTCGAATATGAGTTCAATTTTTTTCTCCCATTCTAGGTAAGCTTCAGGATCGCTTTTACCATTGAACGAGGGAATTACCAATTTGACATTTCCAAGACCCCTGTCATCTCTAGCATTGTCATCCCGCGGTCTATTCCGTCTGTCTTCATGATCACGCAGGTTTTCTCCACCAACTCGATTTGCTTCTAGAGCTACTCGATGATTTTCCTCCATGGCGTCCATACGTTCCATCAATCGGTTTAACATAGTTAATACTTGATCTTCCGCCATTATTATACAAAAAGAAAAACAGTAAAAATGATGATAATAAGAATAATGAAACAAATTTAAATAAAACTCACAATTCACTCGGTGTTTCACTCAATTTTTTTTTTGGCTATTCTCTCTTATATGCTCACCACTCTGTGCCTTTTACCGCTCGATTTCTCTTATAGTGTTCTTTAAAGAACTCAGTGGAACAAATTCAGTTTTAAAAACTCAACAGTCAAAAACCAAAATTTAATCGTACAACCTAAGAAGCAAAAATGTTAAACAATGAACGGAACGCAGTTAAGCATTCGATGACCAAAATATAATATTGACGAGTTGGAAATTTAATAGATGAGAGGGAAAAAAAATATGAATATTCAAAAATTGAGGCTATATATATATATATATTTGAATTATGAACTCTCAATTTTGTTTTTTTTGGTGAGTTCATACACTCCCTTTCTCTTTCTTTTTCTTCCTCTTTTGCACTTCCGATTTTGATTTTTTTTTTTACTTAAAATGAGACAAAAGAAAATTTAACAGGAGTGGACAGATTTGACTCTCAACATAAAAGAGGACTGGGAACAGTCACGTGAATGTTCAGCTAGGAATTTTTTTTTTGTTTTTTTTTTTAACAGAACTCAAGAAAATACTAATTAAGGTGCTTAGAAATAATATTAAGCTAATGATTCAAAATTCTGAAATAAACGGAAATCCTAATTTTTTTTGAGATTTTGACAGAAAATAATAATAATAATAATAATAATAATAATAATAAAAAATTACGGATAATTAAAACCTGAAAAGTTAGAGCTCGGCTCTGATACCAAACTGATGCGAACCCACGAGGAACAGTGCCTCGAAAACCCGACAACTAGATTTGAACCCGAGGAAAGCTAACGAATCAGGGTCGGACAGAAAAGAACCCTTACAAAACTAAGTTGTAAAGACCCAATCCCAGTCTCCAACAATTAAGGATTTAATCCCGAACTGTTCAAAGTAGTGCCCCAAAGAACACAAGAGAAATCCTCACTTGAAAACTCAAGAAAGAAAATACTATATTTGATTTCCAAAAAAATGTTCATTACAAAGCTAATGGTTGATTGAGCTTATATAGAAAATAAATCTAAAGTTGTTGGACATTATTTGTCCTTACAAAAAAATAAAAGACAAGCTTAATATAAGGGTAAAAATGGAAGTACAAAAAGTACAAATTAATAATATAGAAAATAAGTAGGTAGGTGTTTGCAGAGATAATGTTTGAAATTGTCAATTGACAATTTCTTTGCTACCATATGTATTTGACTAGTCCAATGTGTGGGCTTATAATTGTCCAATAATGAGATCAATTTGGCACAAATTGATATTCATCCCTATGAATCCAAAATGTTACAATTTGACCCCGATAATTCTTGAATCTAATTTGTGCACGTTTTGACCTTCGTTTCGGTTCTGATCGTTCCATCACCGACTTGTTTAACTTGTCCATTTTCTAAGCAATTTGAGAGGTATAAAATTGTTAGAGACTCCTGAATTCCACTTACGTCAATTTGATCCGATATATCTAACATTTGTACCACATATGTTTGAAGCTCCTCTTCGAACTACTTAGCACGTGCTCGAGTGACAGGACCATCCGGTAAACATATTTGCTCCGTGTAAGAATCCATATTTTTACCCCGGGTTATATCAACTAGCAACTAAATAAACTGAAATTAAGGGTTAATGGAGAGAAATTAGGGATTTATTTACAATAAAACCTACCCAAAATACTTCCAGTTAATTCTTCCACAAGAGACCCATGGATATATATCTCCTATCTATCAGGAGTGACGAATTCACAATCTAACATTAACTACCCTGCAATTATTTTATATGATACCCAACCCTGCTCACACACACTCTAGGGCCCCGCTGTAGTGGACCGTGCTCGCACAGAATCAAAGCATCACACTTCATTATCCATAATCACTAATTAATGTTTATTTGAGTCTGAGGATTACTTATACCTACTAATACCATTTGAGATGAAATAAGTGACACTAGATAAATCCATCCCCCTGTTATCTCAAGCCGAGTCCCCAATCCTAATGAACTCCTTCACTGGATCCATGTAACTGTATAGATATCTTCACATCTAAAGCTTGTGAGATCAGCTCCCCGTTCACAAAAGAAGACATTATTACACGCAACTCTCAACATCATTATGTTAATCCCATAAACACATTACTTGACTTGGGGTTGTCTTAAGTTTATCAGTTTATTATAAAGTTATGTCTCACTTCATGCTTGTATGAACACTTTATGGTCACTTAAATAAACTTCGAGATTTCTTTTATTTAACTTAATTAGTTCTGATAAAAGATAAATTCCTTTATATAGTTAAATGTACTATATCTTATAAAACAAACGATAATGAATGATGCATTTACAACTGGCTTATATCCTACAACAATTGAGTATAGGACACTAAATTCCAACATCTCCCACTTGGACTAAAGCTAATTGTTTCTAAAAACATTCCCATAAGGGTTCACATGACGATCATGAACCTTTTGGGGGGTAAGGCCTTCTTTAAATGAATCTATAAGATTGTCCCATGATAGACACTCTTTTAATTCTCACATCTACTCTAGTTCTTATCTCTCGGAAAAGATGGCAATGTCTAAGGTAGTATTTGGACGTATTATGAGACTGCGTGTCCTTAGCAAGAGCAACAACTCTATTGTTAATCTCATTAACAATGTCAAGTACCACGCCTAGTTCATTAATAAACTCCCATTCCAAACTTCCATTTAGCTGCTTCCGAAGCTGTTGTATACTCTAATTTCATCTTGGCTCGGTTACGGTTTCCTGCTCGGAACTATTCCAACTAACCGTACTTCTTTGAGAATAAACTTGTATTTTGTGAAATCATCTTTATTTGTTTGATGACTTGTATATGAAAGTCTCCGACATTCAAATTATCATCTCCATATAGTCGGAACATATCTATAGTCATTTTAAGTACTTAAGAATGTTCTTGACAATAATCTAGTGACCATCAATTGGATTGACCTATAATCGACTTTGTTATGCTTAAAGCAAAAGTGATGTTAGGTCCAGTGCAAAACGCTTTGAGCACTTTGTCTATATATGTAGACTGGGAGGGATCAAGCAGTCTTCTCAATCTATCTCCATAGATCTTAATCCTTATGATATAAGCTGCTTCTCCTAAGTCTATTTATGGAGAATTTTATACGATAACCAAAATTATCACAGATTGCAGCATAGCTATGTCGTTTCCATTATTATAACATCATCGATATATAATACTAAGTAAACGACTGAGCTCCTACTAGTTTTTCACGTGCATGTTTATACAAGCTCCCACTAGTTTAGATGTACAGGCTTATAAAAGCCTTCTCATAAGTTGTAGGTTCATCGTCTAACATTGGAACCTCTTCATCGTCTCCCATTAGAAATCCAAATCTCTTTGGGATTTCATCGTCTCCCACTAGAAATCCAAATCTCTTTGGGATTTGATGAACTCAACCACACCTATGAGTTGGTAGTGTCACCAGTGTCTCATCATGTGAGACACACTTAGGTTCCACCCTCGCTTCCGTTGTTTCAGTTGATCCCTCTTCTTGAACTTCTTCAAGGTCAATCACGCTTCCTACTTGTGTTTCTAGAAGAAACTCTTTCTATAGAAATACTGCATGTTTGGATACTATTACTTTCTGATCATCTGGATTATAGAAGTAATATCCTACTGTCCCTTTCGGATACCCAATGAAGAAGTATTTATCAGATTTAGGGTCTAACTTTATCTGATCTATGTATTTAACATATGCTGAATACCCCTAATTCTCATGAAAGAGAAACTGGGTTTCTTTCCAATGAGCAGTTCAAATGGAATAGAATTGGCGGATTTTGTGGATACTCAGTTCAAGGTAAATAAGGCGGATCTAGGGCGTAGCCTTAGAACATCTTTGGAAGAGAGGTCGTGCTCGTCATGGACCGTACTATATCTAATAGAGTAAAATTTCTCCTTTCATATACATTGTTGTTCCATAGTGTATATGGAGGTGTCTATTATGAACGAATCCCATATTCATTTAGATAATTCAGAAAATCATCAGAAAGATATTCTCCACAACGATCTGATCGAAGCACTATAATATTCTTTCTTATTTGTTTTTCTTACTTCATTCTTGAAGCATTTGAACTTTCTCAAAAGCTTCTGACTTATGCTTCATCAAGCAGATGAATCCATATCTGATATGATCATCTTATGAAGTAACCGAACCTTTCTCTTGCTTGTGTTGACACATGACTACATACATCTGAATGTATTATTCCTAGAGTGTCTGATACACATTCTCTTTTATTGCTAAAAGGTATCTTTTTCATCTTTCCTTTAAACAAGACTTACATGTGCCCATTGATTCAAAACCAACTGAGTCTATAAGCCCATCTTGATGCAGCTTAGACATGCGTTTCTCGCTTATATGGCCTAGGTGACATTACCACAAGTAAGTTGAATTATCTATCCTTTTAATTCCAAAATGTAAAAGCACCATCCCGACCCTTCTTCTTGAGAGAGTCTAAGTACTTCTTACAGTTCCTCTCCCTATTCCATTCTTTACCAAATTCATGGTATTCCCTTTCGGCTTCTTTCTTTTATTGACTTGGCTTAATGCCTTAGTTCTTCCTAGAATCTTTAGAATTGGGAAACTTCATTTTTCTCTTGTGAGATCCCTTAATAACAAGTGCAAACATCACTTTCTCTTTCTTTAGATTGGGCTCAACTAACTTGAGCATATTCAAGAGCTCTTCTAGAGAGGTCTTGTAGACACCGGGGTCGGAGGACCGATGAAGAAAAATTATAAAAAGGGATCCAAATCAGTCGATTAAAATAAATGATGAGTCGATAAAAATAATAAATAAAAACATTGTTCGATGGAACCGTGGAGGCCGACTTGATTGAATTCGGAAATTAAGTCGAGCGATGGGCGAATCAGTTCCGCAAATGAAATCTTAAATCGTCTCACCGAGTTCGGGGTATTTCATGCCCTTTTCTTATTAATTTTATTATTAATAAAATCTCGGGTCGATAGGGGTTTTGTTTTGGTATTCGAGCAATCCAAAATATATATATATATAGTTTTGTAAAAAGATCGATTTTATAAAAGCTAATTTTATAAAATCGGTTTTGACAAAAATCATTTTCGATGAAAATCGTTATTGATTTTGGCTAATTTTATATTTTTTTAAAAATATTTTTGTCTTTTTATATATACAAACGCGGCCCATTAGGGGGCCGCTAGGTTCGTCACGGGCCGTTAGACGGTCCATGACAAAGGTTGGGCCGCCCAGGCCCAGCCCAATAGCACTTGGCGTTGGCCAAGTGCAATTTCATTGCACTTGGCCAAAGCCAAGTGCTCTTTTTTTTTATTATTATAAAAAATAAATAATAAATAAATAAAAATAAAAAAAGGAAAAGGGAAGGAAATTTCCTAGGCTAAAAGAGTTTATCTTTGGCTCCAAGTTGGCTTGGAGCCAAAGAAAAACTAAGTTTGGCGCTCCATATGCCTATAAATAGGATGGAGCCCAAGGCATTAGAGGGAGGAGAAAAAAACCCGAACCCCTGGAAAAATTCAACGAGACCCGAGCCAAAGAAAAAAAACACCAAAAAACGACTCAAAACACAATCAATCGACTTGATTTGGGATTTCCATTACCGATTGAGAGGTAATAATCCGAGGAACTAGACCCGTTTATTTATTTATCGTTTTTTTATTGTTTGAATCCATTAATTTAATTTCAGTTTTATATTCAACTAAATATTTGGTGTTGGTTTTAAGGTAAAAACTTCGTTTTGGATCCCAATACGAACCGTGACCCGATTTAAGGGTAGTTCGGGATCCAAACGTCGTAGATCCGTGTGTTTATAAACGTTTTGAACCATTATTTTCAATTAAACGTCGTTTTAGAATCATCCGTTACAAACCATGACCCGATTTGGGGTAGTTTGGGGGCTCAAATGATGAAATAGAGTAGATCTAGTGTTTTTCATCAAATATGGAAAATGTAGGAGCTGTTTCTGTAATCCTTCAGTTTCTGTCACTAAAGGCGTCGCTAAAGCTGCTGGAATTTGAAAACAATATCTTTTTAATCCTCTTTTCCTAACTTTTTTTGATATTGGGTCCCTTATATATGTATGCATAATTATGTAACTTATTTATTAAAATTATTTTGGGGTTATATAAGTAACAATTATGTATTATACACTTATCTATTTTATATTCAAACATTATTTATACCAATTTGGCTTTGTAAAATTATATATATATACATATATAGTTTTTTGTTTATTTAAGCTTTATTGACTATTATTTTGAGAAATTATTTGTTTGGGCATTTGGGATAATTAATTGATGAGTACTTTTGGATTTAGTAGATACTATATTTAGATGTACCTTTGGGTGAGTTATTTTGAATAAACTTATTATGTAAAAATCATTTTGGGATAAATGTTATTTTTCCATTTATAAACCTTGTTCATTATCTTTATCTATTTTTAATTAGAATAAAAAGTATATTATACTTAGTATTATTTTCCTTATTATTAGTACATATCAATAACTATGGTGTATATTATGTTTTTACCTTATTTTCAATCTATAGGCATAATTACTATTTTTACCAAAACATATATATATATATATATATATATATATATATATATATTCATTCTTTTTTTTGGCTTTTTATGCACATATTTCAAATATGCTTGTTTGGGTGAGTCTTTGGATCTAATTGGTTTATCATTGTAATTATGTTCAAGAAAGGATTAATGGAGTGGAAAAAAGGGGAAAATAAACCACAAAAAGAGATTTCAATTTGCTTATTTAAACTAAAGGTTTCTAGAGGTTCCTAATGTAAATAAAAGGTTATTAGTTCTTTATCATTTTCAAACGACTTCCTAAAATATCATGTTTTGAAACCTTAATCCATTCCAACGACGGATTAAGTGAACCTTGTAATTAAAAACGCTTTTCGGCAAATGATAGAGTTTTGAATCGTTTTCCTATTTAAACGGTTTTGTACAAAAATAAATGGACTTGTATGCTTAACCACGTTTTTGGGTTAAAACTTCTTATTTCACGTTTTCAAACACTCGAGTCGTTCCAATGGCGATTTGAGTGAAAAGCATGTAAATTAACGGGGTTTTGAAACGTATCTAAATCGTTCCAACGACGATTAAGGTACGAACCATGTAAATAAACCTTCTTTCGGGGAGTGAGATTAATTTAGATTTAATGTATAGCTTAAGGCATAATTCACATTGTAAATAAATCAATTCTTCCTTCTATCTCCCTCTTTCTTCTACGTATTCTAATTCATATAAATGGGTGATTCTTTACTAAGATGGCTTTCCATAATATATGCTTAAAACAGTTTTCAAAACGAGAAAGAAAAGGTTTCAAATGAATTTTAAACTTAAAGAAATATGCGGTTAGTCCGTTAGCGCCTAACATGCTAAGTAGGAGGCCGGTGGTTCAGAACCGGGCGATGTCGGGGTGCCTAGTAGCCTTTCTCCAGAAAGGAGCTAGCTTTCTCGGCTCGTACCCAAATTTCTCGAACCCTCACCGGTCTCCCGCAAGGGATCAGTGTTCATTCCCCATTCGTGGGTGGCGACTCTTCCATACTCCGAGCTCCGGCCCTGTCGAGCAGCTTGATTCCGCGATTGGTTGCTTTCGGCGCCAATCACAGCATCTATCGTCAACGGTGTCCACCCCCCGGGTCTTCCGGGCGAGGCTGCGACACCTAAAAATGGCGACTTTGCTGGGGAAGAGAGAAATTTGATTCCGGAAGGCGTGTATTAAGCCCATAACGGGGACGAATCGTATTATTTCTTTTCGTATGCATTCATAAGCATTATTGCAAACCTTTTGGGTAATTTCCGCGAAACCTCTAGCGAGAGTCCATTCATCGCTCGAAAGAGGCTAGTGTAAGTTCCCCTTACAGTAAGGCATCGAAGGGTCCCCATCCATTCGTTAGGGGCGAATTCGTGCGGTTCTGTGAGGTCCCGCGATCAGCCGTGTCAGCATGTAGTAGCCTTAGAAGTTTCCTTAGGATTACCCGTTACAAGTTTTGATGTGATGAATGAATCAATTCATGTTTTCAAAATTGCCATGATACGTGTCTAATCCTAAAATACGTAAAGAAAATGAAATGATACGTTAATATATACTCTTAAACCGATATATAAACTGCCCCAAAACATCGAAACAATTTGAACTAAAGACGACTTATTCACCTCGTATGAATGAACTTGTGCGACCCGCCTGGTCCCTTTCTGTGTCCCGAAGAAGGCACATGTTCAGGAAATACGTTGTGACGTAAGCATGTATTAGTAAAGGTCGGTTTGGTATTAAGGATAGTTATATCTCGATTCAAAAGACTATATTAATGGTAGCCGTTATTCACATTCTTTAAATACGTTGGGATAAAACGAGATTATGACAAAAACGAAAACGAAGAACATTTCTATTTTGAACGACCCCGTTGTAACATAAAGAGTTTCGTGAACGTGGCCCATCCCTTCCGAATAAAAAACGAGCTCTTACGTTACGCCTTGTGTTGTTCTAAGGAGAAATGGACGTGTCCGCAAAAGTGACTAAGAAAATAAAAGAAAATAAAAATGACCAAAATCATTCCGTATCTACGATATGTGTCAATCTTGAGAGTAGTTAAAGAAAATGAACCGATGTCGTTAAATACGTGCCTCGAACTGGTATATACGCCGCTCAAAATCATAAAGCCAAAATAAGCTAAACCGTGTAATTGCACCATATGGACGAGACTGTGGGTTTGACTAATGGCTCGATCATTTCGACCATTACCAAAACTATAAGAAATATGACCCGATTTGCGTGTTTGCTTACTCTGTGTATAAATGAAGAGAACGGTAATAGCCCTGCTTCGAATAAGCATGCGATTAAACGAAACGTTGATTTTCTATAACCACGTTGAGATGATACATCCCGTAAATTGGAAGAAATAAAGATTTGTTGCTAGCCGAAAGATTATCGTACGCTCGAATAAGACTCACCGTCTTTTCACGTAGCCAAAACGAGCAAGCGGATTCTTGACGCTAGAAACAAACACGTTACACGATGATTCCATTCCCTAAAATAAAATCCAAAAGAGATATCATCACTAAACAAACACGTGGTTACGTCTCTCGATAGATCCAAAAGATCCCGTCGTAATCCAAAAATCGAGACACGAACCCACGCGAATAAAAGGGGACGAATCATTGTCAATAACGAACGATTGAACCAAAAGAATAACTCGTACCACGTCTAAATCTGAGATACGCTCAAAGGGAGTCAAAACCCGAACTAGGGCGTCTCGCGAAATAACCAAAGACGAGTTATTAAAAAGGACAATCCAATTTGATCGATATCTTAGTCACTAAACGTCGATACGTCAGAACGAATTGTATTGTTTGATGAATGATTTATTTTTTCGCAATAATCGACGACGTCACGCGTCCTATGGAAAGAGACTTGGACCATCGAGTGTGTGGAGGAATAAGGGTGGAAGAGAGATGTTGTGATACGTGTACTTAGACTAACGTTTGTTCTTCTTATCTTATTTATCCGTAAATAAGAAACGCACACACCACGACTCATGCATATAAAATCATGCATACATACTAACGGGTACCGCTCGTGTAGACATCACCATTAAGAGGTCGTGGTTCCGTGAGAGTAGTTACAGATTATCAGTTCCGAACCATCATAGTCCGCAATTGTGGCTTCTGAATCATCTTCGTCCGAGTCATCTCAGTCATCGATCAGTATGTCTATGACAGAGGAGAAAATAGAAGGTCTAGAGATATTGGTGGACACCATCAAGGGTCAACTAGCCGCAATTTCAGTCCAGCTGGCTGAGCTTACAATGAAGGGTAACGAAAGTGGTAGTAAACCAGCTGGGAACATTGTGAACACCGGTCCCCGTTTTGGAGGTAACTATCAGGATTGCATAACAAGCAGTTTGGGAAAGAGAAAGCAAAGGGAGGGGAATGGAAGCCACACATCACACAGGAAGTGTGAGACTCACGTGGAGTTCAGACTCCCTGACATGAAGAAGTTTGATGGAACTGGGGATCCTACCGCCCATGTGAACCAATACGTGGCAGTGATGAAGCACATAATTCTGACTAAGGAATAGATCCTAGGCAATTCAGTGCTTATTTGGAAGGACCTGCCCTCGTGTGGTTTCATCCATTACCGCTGGGAACGAAGAGAGATTGGAAAGAACTGGCGAAGGCATTCATCACCCAATATAGCTTCAACACTATGTTTGAGGTTACTTTGAAGGAGCTAGAGAGCACCAAGCAGCAGGCTGGGGAGTCCTTGTCCGACTTTGTGAGTAGGTGGAGAGCCAAGGCAGCAGTTATGAAACGGAAACCGCTGGAGCATGATCAGATCCGAATGGTAATCGGCAATACTTTGCCGTATGTTAAGAATGAGCTGCGGTGTATGCCTTTCACCGATTTTAATCAGATGTATAGCTACACTTCGACAGTTGAGGGGGATGGAGAGCCGAAAAGAGCTTATACTAAGTGGATGAAGTCTGGATATAGTGCCGGAGGGCCAAGTGCAAGTGATGAACCTGCCGCAGTAAAGGTGCTTGAACTTAATGCTATCGAGAAAAGGCAGTTCGCCTAGTTTGATCTGACCTATGCAAAAGTTTTCCAACGATTGCAGAAAAAGGAGTTGCTGAAAGCTCTTACTCCCAAGAACAAGACAGGACCCACACCACGGATGATAACTAAGGGGTATTGCGAGTTCCATAGTAACTACGGACACACCATTGAAAACTGTGAGAGGTTGAAGCATGAGATCTAGGATTTGATCGAGGAGAAGAAGATAGCTGATTCATCGTCAGCGAACCCGTCCACTAGGCGTAATCCATTGCCTAACCATATGGTAAGCATGACCGGATCTGGGCTAAGAGAAGGTGTGGTAGTAGAGTCATTCTGTGGGGACAAAGAGGAGTTGTTGGACTCCCATGAGAAGATGAATGTGGGAGATGGGTTGTATGTATCCGTCTTAGGAGAAGGACTGATAGAGGAAGTGATAAATGAAAAAGAAGAAACCGAAGAGGTATCATCTCGGAGGATCAGGCCTGTGTTAAGGTTGTTCAGTAGGGTAGAAGACCCCAAAGCTCATTTGTATGGATATGTGTGCGCTATGTTTGGGGAGCCACATAAAGTGGAAGATGTCACTCCGTGGTTCTATCTTTCGCTCGTGGGTGAGCCTTTGAGATGGTTTCAGTCGTTACCTGAATCCATTAAGCATGATTAGTCGTTGATGTCGAGCTTGTTTTTGATGAAGTATAGAAAGGCCAAAGCACGGGTAGCGAAACATAATGCAATGTAAATTGGGCCTATCAGGCGCCCGTTGCAGTCTGTTAGCAAGTATAAGAAGGCAAGGACCCCATGGAGCACCTACATTTTTATTTGTTTATTATGGGCCCCCTCGGTTTCAAAGAAGAGGAGATTACGAGTTTGTTTTGCAACTCGTTGGCAGGAGAGTCATCAAGAAATACACAACATGGGGACATCCAAAGGAAATGCCTGAGTCACCCGATGAGGAGACGCCTGAGGCGATATTAACCATGGCTAAGTACAAGGGAGATGAGAACCCCATTGATCACATAAACCGTTTCCGCACCCACATGTATGACGCGGGACTCTATCGAAGTGAGTTGATTCCACATTTTCCGAAGACACTCACAGGGGAAGCTTTGATGTGGCACCGAATGCTCTCGAGGAAGATAAAAGGAGATTGGGGATCCCTCATGGAGTCCTTTGTACGGAGATATGAGACATACATTTCGTGGACAGGGTCGTTGGAAGATTTAGAAAGGATCAAGCAGTTTCCCGAGGAAGCATTCGTGGATTACGCAAGAAGATGGAGGTTCAAGTATGCCTCGTGTCAAGTCACTTTGAGCGATCAAGAGCAACTCATGTGCATTCGAAAGGGTGCTATTCCACTTGTGGCAAAGAGGTTGAATAAGGTGTTCTTGAGGGATCATGACGAGCTTATAGGCTGGGCTCGGTATAGATCGTCGGACCCTTCCTACGTAAATCCGAACGTCCCCCACGTGATGGATCCGATGGTCGTGGATATCTGGGGAAGTTCCTCAGACGAGGAAGGTATCAATCAGAGAGCTCCAATCAATATCTGGGATGAGTCTGATGATGAGCCGAAAATTGCGGTAATGACAAGGTCGGGCCGAGTGGCTGAGGGAAAGATTCTGCCAGGCTTTGAGATCTTCAATGATGTTACTAGGTGGGGCAAAGGGAGGTGAGCTGCTTTATAGAGGAGATCATGATACTAGATTGGAATGCTGAGGAGCAGGTTATCACTGCAGAGGCAACTGTGGGAGCAGTAGACGAACCAGGCACCTCCAAGGCCCATGAGAACCCCGAGAACCCCGATGATGACAACTATATTACTGCTTTGTTTGAACCTGATGATGTACTCACCCAAAACTATCAATGAAATGAATTTTTATTTTGCTTACTCGCTTGATGTTGATTCTGATCATTCCATGCATTCTCATTCATATAACATGCCTACATTTGAAATCAATGCAATAGAAATGTCAACTTTCAATCTTGGCACGGATGAAAATCCTAAACTTATACAAATTGCTCAAGAATTAACTACTGAAGAGAGGAAAGAATTTGAGAGAATAATAAAAAAATACGAAATAGTGTTTGCTTGGACATACGAGGACATGCCAGGAATTGATAAATCCATCTTAGCTTACAGTATTCCAACATACCCCGATGCTAAACCCGTAAAGCAAAAGCTCCGACGCATGAGGCCAGAATGGGTAGATAAGATCAGGGAGGAAGTAAAGAAACAGTTAGAGGCAAGTTTCATCGAAGTAATTGACTATCCTCCGTGGGTGTAAAATGTAGTGCCAATTGCGAAGAAAGGCGGCAAAGTGCGAATGTGCGTCGATTATAGAGATCTCAACAAGGCTTGCTCCAAAGATGAGTTTGTGTTGCCTCACATCGACGTATTGATTGACAGCGCAGCATCCAGTGTCTTACACACAAATGTGGATGGCTTTATGGGCTACATGCAGGTTCAGATGGCCGAGAAACACAAAGCAAAAACCTCATTCACTACGGAATGGGGAACATACTGCTATAGGGTCATGCCGTTTGGTTTGAAAAATGCCGGGGCAACTTATCAGCGAATGGCTACGACACTATTCCACGACATGATACACAAAGAGGTGGAGGTCTATATGGATGATATGATGGTCAAATCAGATACAAGAGAAGGGCATTTCATGGCACTTGAGAAATTTTTGGCCCGAATTGAGGAATTCAAGCTAAGGTTGAACCCGAAGAAGTGCTTCTTTAGCGTTTCATTGGGGAAAATCCTAGGGTATGTGATCAGTAACAAGGGGATTGAGGTGGATCCCCACAAAGTAAAGGCCATACAGGAAATGCCGGCACCGAAGAATGAGAAAGAAGTGAGAGGGTTCCTGGGGCAGGTTCAGTATATCAGTCGGTTCATAGCACAACTCACCATGATCTGCGAGCCAATCTTTAAATTATTACGAAAAGACCAACCAACGGTTTGGAATGACAAGTGCCAGCAAGCGTTGGAAAGCATCCGGACTTATCTGACTAATCCACCAGTTTTGCGACCACCCAAGCTCGGAAAACCACTTCTCCTATATGTAGCGATTGAGGAGCGATCAATTGGGGCAATGTTGGCCCAAGAAGGGGACACAGGGGTCGAGCATGCGGTGTACTATCTGAGTAAAAAGTTCCTGGAATACGAGCTTAAGTATAATATGATTGAAAAGACATGCGTGACAGTAGTATGGCTAACGAAGAAGATGCGGTACTATTTTCAATCTTACAAAGTGATCATTATTTCCCGGATGGATCCCGTGAAGTATCTGTACCGAACTCCATCCTTAACGGGGAAGTTGGCCCGATGGTTGTTGCTCTTGTCAGGATTCGACATCGAATATGTAACGAAGAAGGTTATCAAGGGGAGAGCCGTAGCAGAATTTTTGGCCAATCAGCCCCTAAGTGCGGAGGAAGAGGAGATAAACTATGATTTTCCCGACGAGCACCTGAACGCAATAGAAGTTATACCGTGGAAAATGTTCTTTGATGGAGCGGTTAACTCGAATGGAGCTGGGGTAGGAGTGTTACTTATCTCACCGGAAGGGGAAAAGATCCCAATGGCAAAGAAGTTGTCATTCCCTCTCACTAATAATATGGCCGAGTATGAGGCGTGCATCTACGGGTTAGAATCGTTAGCAGCACTTGGAGCATCGTAT
Source organism: Euphorbia lathyris (assembly GCF_963576675.1). Lineage (NCBI taxonomy): Eukaryota > Viridiplantae > Streptophyta > Magnoliopsida > Malpighiales > Euphorbiaceae > Euphorbia > Euphorbia lathyris. Next base: position 48,200,812 of record NC_088914.1, read on the forward strand.
GTTGAAATATGGGGCGACTCAAAGCTGATTATCGAGCAAGCACAGGGAAATTGGGAAGTAAGGGAAGAAAGGTTGCGCTCGTACCTAGATCAGCTAGGGGGATTGGCACAGAGGTTCAGTGAGTGCCGCTTTTATCATATTCCTCGAGCGCAGAACCAAGCGGCCGATGCGTTGGCCACTTTGGTGTCAGTGTGGGATAATCCTCGGAACCTTGCCTCAAAGTCGCTGGTGTTGAGGAGGTCTCACAAACCATGCTACGAAGATGTGATGTTGTTAGGAGTGGATGAGAAGCCTTGGTACTTCGACATTGTGAATTTCATGAAAAACGGAACTTATCCGACAGAATCAGAGCTTAGGGATCAGGCCGTGATCAGAAGGTTAACCCAGCAGTTCGTCATCCACAATGACTTGCTCTACAAAAGGCACACAGATGGATTACAATTGAGATGTTTAGACGAGGGAGAAGCCCGTGAAGCGATGGAGTTAGTGCACTTGGGAATTTGTGGAGCCCATATGGGAGGAGCAGTGTTAGCAAAGAAAATCGTAAGGCAAGGCTTCTATTGGCTCACCATGGAAAGAGATTGCAATGAATATGCGAAGAAATTCCATGATTGTCAAATCCACGGGGATTATAATCACCTGCCAGCTATGGAACTGCACGTGTTGGCACCCGTTTGGTCATTTGTAGCTTGGGGCATTGATATCATCAGTGAGGTGAGGCCTAATGCGTCAAACGGGCACAAGTTCATCGCAGTTTCCATTGATTACTTCACCAAGTGTGTAGAGGCAGAATCGTTCAGTAAGTTGGGATCGAAGCAGATGAGGAAGTTTATTGAAAAGCATCTAATCACCAGGTTCGGGGTGCCTCACCACATGATCACGGATAATGGGGTTCAGTTTCAGGGAGAAGGGAAAAGTCTCTTCCAGGAATACGATATTGAGCATCACAGATCTTCCCCATACCGTCCGCAAGCTAATGGGGCAGTGGAGGCGGCTAATAAGAACCTTAAGAGAATTCTCGTAAAGACAGTGGAGTCGCACCAGAATTGGCACGAGCAGCTTCCACTTGCTTTGTGGGCCTATCGCACGACCGTTAAAACATCTACTGGGGCAACGCCGTTCTCCTTGGTATATGGGGCAGAAGCAGTTCTGCCAATTGAGATTGAGAAGCGATCGCTAAGAATCGCGGTAGAAGTAGAGATTCCTGAAGCGGAATGAGTGAAGAAGCGCTATGAGCAGCTGACATTGGTAGACGAGAAAAGGATGGAGGCCCTTTACCACGTGCAGCTATATCAAAGGAGGATGGCCCGAGCCTTCAGTAAAAAGGTTAAGGCTAGTCCTATTAAGGAAGGGGACATGGTGCTGAAGCAGATTTGAATGATGCACACCGACCCTAGGGGCAAGTTTAGGCCAAACTGGGAAGGACCGTTTCTCGTGAAGAAGATCCTAAGCAAAGGGGCGGTGAAACTAACCACGATGGATGGCATTGAGTTCTCCGAACCTACCAATCTGGATAGGCTTAAGAAATACTTTTCGTAAAAAAAAGAGAAATAAAAATTCCCGATAGGTTCAAAACCCGCAAAGGGCGATCTATGCAACAATAAGGGACATCCCAATGAGTGAAAACCCAAGATGGCGCTCATTTGAAAATTTCGGGATAATAAAAGGAGAGTTGAAAAATCACTGGGATCTGAAAACCGAAAAAAGGCGGATCCTGGTAACAGTAGTTATATCTTGAGCAATTACAAAAATAATGTATAATTGGCTAAGTATTTCTGTTGTTTGTAAATAAATAAAGGCATGAATATATTTGAAGAGAATGATTGGAATAGTTACAATCGACTGAATGCATTGTATTATAAATCATAAGTTATACATTCCCTTTCTCTAACTACGAGATAAAAAGCCTACACCGATATCCACTCCGTTCCATATATACAAGTTATACATCGGGATGATACAAGGCAAAACAATGACAGTCATATCAATGCGAAGGAAATCCGAGATCCCAAAAGTGCCCTAGCGGATCAAAATCTCTAAAGTAAGTAGCCCGCTCCTCAGCTAAGGCCTCCTAAGCAACTCGACGGGCACCCATAGTCGCCCGCCAACCCTCATCCGAAACTCGGCGGCTCTCCACCGCAATCCGCAAACTCTCCTCAGCAGCTCGTCGGGCCTCTATATCCACACGGCTCCTCTACTCGGTTCGGCCTCGCTCCTCCCAGTTGGAGCGCTCATCCTCTATATCCCAATAACGACGTCCGATCTGAGCATCATCATCCCCCAGTGACTCCTCTCGCCCGACCGCTGATGGCGTAAGATCTAGATAGAGTTTTCTAATGACGAAATATATATATTATGAGTGCGGACTCTATATCTATGGATGTGATCTTTATAAATTGCTCTTAACTCTACTAGACGCTACGACTACTTAGGGGCAAGTGTACCCCGTCGTATCAAGTAATAATCCGGTTAAGACCGGTATCGAATCCACGGGATTTATAACTGCAAGTATTAGACGACTCGGTTTTATACGTTATCTAAGCGGTGAATACTTTGAGTTGGTGTGAGACACAACTACAAACTACTCCTAACCTATTGGTGACACAGATTTATGTAATGGAAAACTCCACGGAGTGATATGGGTGACGATAAGTTATAAATATAATATGCAATAACTCCGAATATATTCGGTTGACGATTTACTCTTGCAAAGATGACTACGTGTAGTTCGACCGACCCGTGAAGTACTTAGACTACGTGGTTCCTAGTCAAGGCGTGTCTAATGCTGGGGATCAGAAACTAGGGCCCGTAAGTTCCGTGGCTTGTCAATTCCTACGGTTTCCGGTTTGTCACTTCCGGTAAGGCAACACCTATATGAATCCCTAAAGATAGCCCGAATGGCGTCAAAAATCGCGTTCCCCTACACAATAGTCAATTATGAGTATCAAAACAAGCAATAAACATCAACACATATACAGAAACGGAAATTGCAAATCATATATTATAAATATGGAGAGTAAGAATATAGAATACAACCAAGCCTAGTACATAGGATGAGATCAAAGCTAATTAGCAAGTAGAGAGGGAAGAATCGGCCCTCGGGATAAGCTAACCGGATTCAAGGCCGTCTCTTAGGACTTAGAGGTGGAACTCTCGAGCTTGGTGACGAATGATGGAGCGGAACGTTGATGGAATGCCGGAATAACCGAACAAGCTCTCGAGGTGGGAGAGTTTTATTACATAAACTGAATCTAAAACCAAAACTATACAACAACTATCTATCAAAAGAAGCAAAATGTAGCTATGTACAAGGTGTCAAGAGATATCTAAATGAGTGCTAGTCACTCTTATTTATACATCAAGCTAGGGGTAGGATTGTAACTTCACAAGGTACAAGTATGGAGCAACATTATTTGGTGCAGAAAACCCATGATACGCCCCGCGTAAGGTGGTCTACGCTCCGCGTAAGTGCCCATTCCGTCAGAAATCTCCTGCATGTGGACCAATTCTATGTCTTGTTGTCTCAAACACGCCCTGCGTAGCTGAAGTACGCCCCGCGTAAATGAGTTTCTGAGATTTTATCATTGAGGAATTGCCTGGTACGCCCCGCGTATATGGTGGTACGCCCTGCGTATGGAGAGTTGACTCGGGGAGACAGTGCAGTCTGACTTTCAGGATTAGGCCAATTATTTCCGACATGTGTCATACGCCCCGCGTAGGGTGGCATACGCCCCGCGTATGCTGAGTCAATTCCACATGGCGTCTGCGGATAAGGCAATTATTGCTGACACCATGTTTTACGCCCCGTGTAAGGGATGATACGCCCCGCGTAAAGGATGATACGCCCCGCGTATTTGAGTAGATTTTTGCTCCTTGCTCGTACCTGAAATACAAATCTTAAGAGCCGAGTTGGCTTGACGTTTTTATTTCCTAAACTAATCAAAAACACGGAAAATTAACTGAAGGTACGAAATTTATTCTTATTTCTTTATTTTATCAAAACGCTTTATTTTTGTAATTAAACTTATTTATTTCTTCTAAAATTAAACCGTAAATCATGCTAAAAGATAGGGACGAAACGCCCCTATCAACCGCCATGCCCTCCTATACTCTCTAGTCAATAGAATGGAGGTCTCCCTGTAAAGAAAAATAGGAGGGAAGCAATGCAAAAAAAAGAGAGAAAAATATATATACATTCATTCATAATCATGTGCATACATATCACTACACTAGGTTATACAATAAAAATACCCACCAGGTGATGGGCGTGACTCAAGTCAAGTCGCATGCAGAAATACTCAGATAGCTCCACGAAATCCGTGCAAGTCTAGGCAGGCTTCGATAGGCAAATTAAAATTTGATCTATGGGCACATGCCCCGCTACAGACTGCGGTTTACGACATTATCAATGGGCACAGGTCCCGCTAGGGACTGCGGTCTACGGTATTATCAATGGGCACAGGCCCCGCTACGGACTCCGGTCTATGGCATCATCAATGGGCACAGGCCCCGCTACGGACTGCGGTCTACGGTTTCATCAATGGGCACATACCCCGCTACGGACTGCGGTCTACGGCATCATCAATGGGCACATGCCTCGCTACGGACTCCGGTCTACGACATCATCAATGGGCACAGGCCCCGATACGGACTTCGGCCTACGGCATCATCGACTCCGGTCAAACTTAGACGATCCTGGTAAAAAGAAGCGACTGCGGTCGAAACCTCTAGGACGAGGTCCCAAGTCCAAACTCTCGGACGAGTGATAAAACCCAAATATCAAAACGACTGCGGTCAAAAACTCTCGGACGAGTGATAATGCCCAAATATCAAAGCAACTGCGGTCGAAACCTCTAGGATGAGGTCCCAAGTCCAAACTCTCGGACGAGTGATAAAGCCTAATTATCATCAACAAAGAACGCTTGCGATCGATGTAGAGATTAGGGTCGAACGGTTGATTTGGAGATATGCAAAACAAAAAAAACGCATGCGATCTATGTATAGATTAGGGTGGAATGTTCGATTTGGAGATCCGCAAAACAAGAAAACGCATGCGATCGATGTATAGATTAGGGTCGAGCGGTTGATTTGGAGACATGCAAAACGAAAGAACGCCTTCGATCGATGTATAGATTAGGGTCGGATGTTCGATTTGGAGATCTGCAATACAAGAAAACACCTGTGGTTGATGTAAAGACTAGGGTCGCTAGAAAGAGCTATATACCTGCGGTCGATTTAGACTAGGGTCGTTAGAAAGAGCTATATCCCTGCGGTCGATTTAGACTAGGGTCGCTAGAAAGAGCTATATACCTGCGGTCGATTTAGACTAGGGTCGCTAGAAAGAGCTATATACCTGCGGTCGATTTAGACTAGGGTCGCTAGAAAGAGCTATATACCTGCGGTCGAGGTAAAGACTAGGGTTGCTAGAAAGAGCTATATACCTGCGGTCGACGTAAAGACTAGGGTCGCTAGAAAGAGCTATATACATGCGGTCGACCTAAAGACTAGGATCGCTAGAAAAGAACTATATACCTGCGGTCGACGTAGAGACTAGGGTTGGATGGTCGGCTTAGAGACCTGGGGCAAGGAATCACGTAAGGAGATCAACGCTCGCAGTCGATGCAAGGACTGGGGACAAGTTGAAGGCATACAACGTGAAGATCAGGTATTTCTCCTTCCACTCTATATGTGTCTTTTACTTTAATATATTTTACATTGCATGTGTTGTATTCACGAAAAAGGTTCGAAAAAGCACACACGTCACTGTCAAAAATAGAAAAGTAGGTGCAACTGTAGAGACCGGGGTTAAAGGACCGATGAAGAAAAATTATAAAAAGGGATCCAAATCAGTCGATTAAAATAAATGATGAGTCGATAAAAATAATAAATAAAAACATTGTTCGAAGGAACCGTGGAGGCCGGCTTGATTGAATTCGGAAATTAAGTCGAGCGATGGGCGAATCGGTTCCGCGAATGAAATCTTAAATCGTCTCGCCGAGTTCGGGGTATTTCATGCCCTTTTCTTATTAATTTTATTATTAATAAAATCTCGGGTCGATAGGGGTTTTGTTTTAATATTCGAGCAATCCAATATATATATATATATTGTTTTGTAAAAAGATTGATTTTATAAAAGCTAATTTTATAAAATCGGTTTTGACAAAAATCATTTTCGATGAAAATCGTTATTGATTTTGGCTAATTTTAGATTTTTTAAAAAATATTTTTGTCTTTTTATATATACAAACGCGGCCCCGTTAGGGGGCCGCTAGGTTCGTCACGGGCCGTTAGACGGCCCGTGACAGGAGTTGGGTCGCGAGAGGTAATAATCCGAGCCAAAGAAAAAAAACACCAAAAAACGACTCAAAACACAATCAATCGACTTGATTTGGGATTTCCATTACCGATTGAGAGGTAATAATCCGAGGAACTAGACTCGTTTATTTATTTATCGCTTTTTTATTGTTTGAATCCATTTATTTAATTTCAGTTTTATATTCAACTAAATATTTGGTGTTGGTTTTAAGGTAAAAACTTCGTTTTGGATCCCAATACGATCCGTGACCCGATTTAAGGGTAGTTCGAGATCCAAACGTCGTAGATCCATGTGTTTATAAACATTTTGAACCATTATTTTCAATAAAACGTCGTTTTAGAATCCTTTGTTACAAACCATGACCCGATTTGGGGTAGTTTGGGGGCTGAAATGATGAAATAGAGTAGATCTAGTGTTTTTCATCAAATCTGGAAAATGTAGGAGTTGTTTCTGTAATTCTTCGGTTTCTGTCACTAAAGGCAGTTTAGCGACGGATCTTCCGTCACTAAAGCTGCTGGAAGTTGAAAAAATATATTTTTAACCCTCTTTTCCTAACTTTTTTGATATTGGGTCCCTTATATATGTATGCATAATTATGTAACTTATTTATTAAAATTATTTTGGGGTTATATAACTAATAATTATGTATTATACACTTATCTATTTTATATTCAAACATTATTTATACCAATTTGGTTTTGTAAAATTATATGTATACATATATAGTTTTTTGTTTATTTAAGCTTTATTGACTATTATTTTGAGAAATTATTTGTTTGGGCATTTGAGATAATTAATTGATGAGTACTTTTAGGTTTAGTAGATACTATATTTAGATGTACCTTTAGGTGGGTTATTTTGACTATACTTATTATGTAAAAATCATTTTGGGATAAATGTTATTTTTCCATTTATAAATCTTGTTCATTATCTTTATCTATTTTTAATTAGAATAAAAAGTATATTATACTTAGTATTATTTTTCTTATTATTAGTACATATCAATAACTATGGTGTATATTATGTTTTTACCTTATTTTCAATCTATAGGCATAATTACCATTTTTACCAAAACATATATATATATATATATTCATTCTTTTCTTTTTGGCTTTTTATGCACATATTTCAAATATGATTGTTTGGGTGAGTCTTTGGATCTAATTGGTTTATCATTGTAATTATGTTCAAGAAAGGATTAATGGAGTGGAAAAAAGGGGAAAATAAAACACAAAAAGAGATTTCAATTTGCTTATTTAAACTAAAGGTTTCTAGAGGTTCCTAATGTAAATAAAAGGTTTTTAGTTCTTTATCATTTTCAAACGACTTCCTAAAATATCACGTTTTGAAACCTTAATCCGTTCCAACGACGGATTAAACGAACCTTGTAATTAAAAACGCTTTTCGGCAAATGATAGAGTTTTGAATCGTTTTCCTATCTAAACGGTTTTGTACAAAAATAAATGGATTTGTATGCTTAACCATGTTTTTGGGTTAAAACTTCTTATTTCACGTTTTCAAACACTCGAGTCGTTCCAACGGCGATTTGAGTGAAAAGCATGTAAATTAACGAGGTTTTGAAACGTATCTAAATCGTTCCAACGACGATTAAGGTACAAACCATGTAAATAAACCTTCTTTCGGGGAGTGAGATTAATTTAGATTTAATGTATAGCTTAAGGCATAATTCACGTTGTAAATAAATCAATTCTTCCTTTTATCTCCCTCTTTCTTCTACATATTCTAATTCATGTAAATGGGTGATTCTTTACTAAGATGGCTTTCCATAATATATGCTTAAAACAGTTTTCAAAACGAGAAAGAAAAGGTTTCAAATGAATTTTAAACTTAAAGAAATATGCGATTAGTCCGTTAGCGCCTAACATGCTAAGTAGGAGGCCGGTGGTTCAGAACCGGGAGATGTCGGGGTGCCTAGTAGCCTTTCTCCGAAAAGGAGCTAGCCTTCTCGGCTCGTACCCAAATTTCTCGAACCCTCACCGGTCTCCCGCAAGGGATCGGTGTTCATTTCCCATTCGTGGGTGGCGACTCTTTCATACTCCGAGCTCCGGCCCTGTCGAGCAGCTTGATTCCGCGATTGGTTGCTTTCGGCACCAATCACAGCATCTATCATCAACGTTGTCCACCCCCGGGTCTTCTGGGCGAGGCCGCGACACCTACAGGTCTCTAAGTCATTCATCTTGCAGATCATGATGAACTATGAATAACTCTCTCGGAGGGACTGTAGAACTAAGTCAACACTTAATTCATTATCCACCATAAATTTAATACTAGAAAGCTTGGTGACGTAACCAATCATCTTGACACAACGTGCCATAACATAAGAACCTTCTTGCATCTTGGAGCGAAACAACAACTTCGCTATCTCATAGCTTTCGCACTGAGTATGTTTCTCAAACACCTCCTTCAAGTGCATAACCATGGAATACGCATCCATGTTCTCATGTTGCCTTTGTAGCTCTAGTGCCATAACTACAAGTATGATGCATCCTGCACATTCGTCATATGATTGGTGCTTCTGGTAAACATCAATCTTTTTGATAGAAGCATCATCAACATGGACATTGGGTATTGGCGTATCTTAATACATACCCAATTTTTTCGAACTTCAAAACAATTTTGACGGTGCGAAACTTGTCGGTGAATTTTGAACTATTCAATTTGTTATCAGTTAAAATATTGCGCAGATCCATTTTAGATATGATGATTCAAAGTATTTACTTTTAACTTGAGAGTGAGATAACATGACAGATGTTATTCATTTGTTTTAAGTATACAATTTAGACACAAGACTTTAGTTGTTTAAATTTATCCCACTATTTTTACCAAATTAATAACCCTCTATATTAACTCGAAGAATTTCACAAACTCTTTAGTGAGCTAGAATCTTATCTAGTGAAGTTTCACCTTGAGTTTACTCAACAAGCTAGCTTCATTCATTCGGTAGATTCATGTAATCAATCACATTTATTATATGATTCCTAGGTTGTTGGTTTACTAACCACATTGGTAACTAATACATTTTAATACTAATCCCAACCATATTGCCTACTAGCTTCAAATAACATGAGTTTGCTCATCCAATTATTCAAGGCTAGTTTAAGTCTTTAACCTTGTATTCATGAAAACGATTTTCAATAATTCAGGTGTTATCCATTAAACTCCGAGCTTGAGTTTTCTCAACAACAGTAAAACCCCCATATACTGCCGGCTAAATTATAATATTAGGGAGGCAACCGATTTATAACTTATTTATTGACTTAACTTTTGTTTAGTGATGGATTTATTTTAAGTCTCATAATCTATCCTAGTCTTGATTTGCTTTAGCATACATCAGACCATACATTCGACATTGGCGGTTATGGACACATTATCTAAATTTATTTCTTTGAGCCAGAAACGGGATAAAAGGTCAATCCCAGGGTAAATACTAACTATTACATATTTATCCTTCAGGTCCTCCATCTTTTCCTTGGCGCCTTGAATTTACAATAATATCATTTTCTATACTACTTAGAATACTTCAACTAATTTGAAGGGAATTTTAGGTGAAAAGAGAAATACAATAGAGAGTATATAAGACAGGACACACATGCCCTATTTTCCAAAAATACCAAAAGACTAAATAACAATTATAGAAGGGTCTAATAATGTCCATAACGCCAAACATGCCAAGGCTCAATTAAATAAATTTAATTGGTTGATTACATAAATGGTTTATATAATGTTACTGTGAGTTTAGTAACCAGCTTTCTTGATCAAGACTCTAGTCACTTGAAACACAAAAGACGTCAGAAAAGGGAGCCGGAGTCCGGCGAACCCTCTTCAATGATGAAGTTAGTCGATAGAATGAGGAAATATCAAAGACTTAGAGAGTATTTCAAGTAGATAGAATGAGTTACCTCAATTCTGTTGTGGCTTAGCTATTTATAGATAACAAAAAGCAACTTTCATTCATGTGGCAGCTTATGATAGGTCAACGGACCCTATCTTTGTGTGCCACTATATTTATAAAAGTTAGGAGCGTCTACTTAGAGTCCATCAACCTGTCTGGTCCACGTGTACCTATATACATCTTTTAATTTTATACCTTCGGTCGTATTAAGATGACCGAAGGGTGCCCTTGGCCAGAAATCATCATCCTCCTACAGGCTCTCCATATTGGGCCAAGGTTAATATATTAATTCATGGTGGGCCCATTGTAATGAGGCCCAAGTGAATTAATACTATAACAGATGTCCCTCCAGTACAGAGAATTAGAAACGCCTTTAGGCTTTCCTCCATATGTACTTGTACACCTATGAAATGCCATAATTATTACGCCACCATTAGCTTTGCCATAATGAATTTTGTAAACCTGTTTTGTATTCCCCAAGTAAGAAAACCTTTAAGCTTCACTACTCTTTTAACTTCATAAATCGTCCTTCTCTAGAACAATGGTTTTTACTATCATCCTCCTCACTCCTCTTCTGCAACTTGTAAGTTCTTCCATTCTTTCCTTTTATTTTTAATTTTGTGTCAATGCCTTCCTCCTCCAAAAATGGTATAAAGAAAATTCACCAATCTCTTCAAGTAGAACCAGAGCTTCGACCTCTTCCTGAGGACCCTAGTGAAGAAACCACCATTCCTTCTTCCCAAGACCAAAATGCAGAAATCCTCAAAATTGAGAACTCCCTAGTAAAACCTAGGAAAAAGAACCCCAAATCTTTTGACCAACCTTCACTTATTTCTTTGATTCGATTACAAGCCCTGCCTAACCTTCATCCTTGGCTAAAAGAATTTACCCTAACCATGCCTAATAGCAGCGATATGGTACATCTCCCCCCAACCTCAATAAAAATGCGCATGTTCGTCCTACACCTTGAGTATAAGATGGAATTTCCCTTAGCCCTAGGAATCCTACCAGGGATGAATGAATTCAATCTCTGCCCTAGCCCGATTTCTCCCAATGCATGGCTAGAACTCCTTGACTTTCACAAAATATGTAAAGATTTAGGCATTAAACTTTCCAGAACTCTCTTCCGACACTTTTGGCATCCAAATAAAAAACCTGCAGAAGACCTTGTGCACTGGTCATACCCAAAGAAACGCCCAAACTTTCTAACCGACAAAGTTTCAAGTCACAAAAACTTCAAACCCTTCTGGTTTTGGATTGAATCGAGCGGTGTAAACCCAAACCATACTTATGTCCCCAGAGGTTTCCCCTTTACCCGAAAGTGGAATGAAAAACCACTCGATGCTCAAACTTTGCGACCTGCTCAAGATTTATCCCCACTAGAAGAAGTTTGGGCCCACAGGATATTCTCCTACCAAACTCAGTGGAAATGCCCTAGGTTTATGACGATCCTCTGAGGAAATGGCCGAACTTGCTTTTATGATGAGCAACACAGCATCATTTACCTAAAAACTGAACTTTTTGCAGGTATTTGACTTTGATTTGACTCTTTGAATTTATTTGTTTTTGATGCATGTCTATTTCTGATCATGACTTCTTATACAGCTCATCGGGCGAAGCTGAAGTAGCAACGAGATAAACATAAATCTCAAACCGCCTCGTCAAATGCTCTTGCCACCGCACAAACACCCATAACTACCGTTGTTCTGCCATTAAGTCAAACCCCGATCCTCCATTGATTACCGAAGGCCCAACAATCCACCAAACACTCCAAGCTTCTCCTGAACAGACTAACAACATAGTCATTACATTGCCCTCCTCTTCATCAGAAAGGACCCTCGAAGCAACCTGAAATGCTGAAGACATTCCTTTCACTAGCATCACTCCTTCCGTCGACATCAATCTATCTAGGGACGTAGATCATCCATCTCCTAGTGAATTTGGTTTAAACACCGATGACTTCTTTGAAGATGGTTCCTAACCTTCTCCAAGTGCTCCCCTGAAGAGACGAACCGAGAAAGAGAAAGAACATGGAAGCACCTCCAAAATAGCCACCACTACTCCTTAAAAAAGATCCAGGAGACTCATACTGAATCCTTCAAAAGATGATAACACAGACTCATACATTTCTAATACTGGAAAAGAAATGATGCTGGAGGAGACGAGCAAAAAATTGGCCTGAAACTCTCATCTTCGGCGCATTCATGTTCCCCTGGTCGAAGACACCTACTTCTCAAAGAAGCGGGACCGAGAGATCGAGGTGATTGATGTAGGAGAACCAGCTCCAAAAAGAAAGAAAGAATACCGAGAAATGAGGGCCCAAATGAAAGCTGAAGGTAAGCTTGAATTACCTTCATGAGTAAATCTAGAAACTGTTCAACAATTGAACGAGACAGTGACCACTGATGAGTTGGCTAAATACTCCTAATATGATCGGTTTAAGGTAAAACCACTTGTTTTGAAAGTTTTACCATATAAGGTTTAGTTTAACCTTATTATTAATTTTTACCCTTCATTTTCAGTTATGGACCGCTCTCTTTGGAAATCATCTGTCACTTCGGATTCCTAGTACTACGGAAGATGTTGCTCATCTTTCAGTCATGTCGGATGATGCTGAACTTTTTGAACATCTAAGTGTCTTCAAAGCTTCTCGTGAAGCTTTAGAAAGAAAAGTTGCTGTAAGCTTCATCCTTTTCCTTTTATGTTTATTTCCTCTTTCATTTGTTTACTTGTTTCTTCTCTGCTTTTCAGGATCTATCGTCTACGGCCTTGCTAATCGAGCAATATCGTAATGTAGCTAAGAAGTACCACCAACTAAAGTCCAAAATGAATGATCAACAACGTTCCACTGACACAGCCCTTAAGGAACTGGATAGTGTGAGAAGTGAGCTTTTCATAGCTCGAGACGAGTTAAATCAAGCAAAAGAGAAAGCTTCGACCTCAGAGAAGGCCGAAAAAATAGCCCTTCAGAAAGTGGTCAAATAAATGAACTTGAGGGACAAATTGCTCTGAAAGACAATCTTATCAGAAAACATCTTGCAACCCTGAAAGGGCTCCGGTAAAGGTATGACGCGGCGACACAAGATGCTGATAGACATCAAAAGGCGCGAAACCAGCTTGAAGATGATATTGAGGCTTCAAATAAAGAGCTTACTTCTCTTAGAGAATCAGCAACTCAAGTTGTACTTCAACTAGATGCAGTCAGAACTGAAGCCAAAGAAGCAAATGAGAAAGCCACCAAAGCCGAAAAGACAAATTCCTTCATGCAACTTAACAACGATGAGCTTTGGGAAAAAATATCATCCTTGACTCAAGAAAAGATAGATTCCGAAGCTCGTTTTGCTAAAGAAATTGAGGATTTGCAACGACAAACTGTAGACACGATTGTGCACGTCAAAGAAGAAGCAGAAGAGCTTGGGTACAAAAAATCCCTTCAATATCGGGTGAAATTCCTCCGAACCTTGAGGGAAGAGATTCCTGAAGCCAATTTTGACTTCTGGATGAATCTCTTCCCCCGGAAGATCCAGATTATCCCATGATTCCGAACGAAGGAGAATTTCCTGAACATAGGCCTTTGGGTGCACCGAACGAATAATCGTTTTTTTTGTAATTTTATCTTTTGCTTATTGTCAAACTTTTTGATACATGTGAAAGTTATATCATGTTTATTTGTTTTTGCAAAGATAAGCCCCGTATCAATTTTTAGAACTGTTTGACTTAATGATTGTGGCTAGAATCCTTTAAGCATGAATAAGATTAGTCTTTAATTTAATAAAAAAGGATTCCAAGCAAGATGTATGGAAAGAAAGAAAACTTTATTACTTATGTTTTTCGACTGCTAAAAATCAGGATGTACATACTTTGAAGAATACTGAGATTTGTACTTGAAAAGAAAGACCGAAAGGCAGATTCATTGATAAAATTTCCTTAAAGACACATCATTCCAAGTCATTGGAATGGATCTTGATAACAACCCAAATTATTCTTGAATGAGGAATAAGGGAAAATTAATAGAAATAATGGCAAACCATTATTCCTTCTAAAAGAGAGATTTATGCATGATTAATATGGAATTAGTGATAATTAATGCAGGTGTGAATGTGCAAATAATGAAGAAAAGGATTATGCCACGCCACGTGGACCATTACGAGACACACCATAACAAGATACGCCCGATAAGAGTGAGTAATGTAGACCTTCCATTGTTCTCAAAGAGAGCGTGGATATGCCTCGACGGTTCTAAGAATACTAAAAGGCGCCCTTATAACCATCCATGAATGGGAATAAATACAATTAAATGACAATTAATAGCCATTAAGGGGAATAAAGACTTGACTGTTCGAATACCCCAACTCTGAGGGTTTCAAGGATAAATGCTGGGTTTAATAGAGAATTGATAGCAATTAAAGATGAGTAGTGATATGACTTTTCATCTACATCTCCATAACATCTAAATATCATACATGGGGAAAAAGCATAATTAGACAAAGGATGAAGGATCCGCCATCAATACTCTTATGGATAAGGATCTGCCGACGAATCATTAGGGCAGATACAAAGATGCTAAAAGGACTGAAGAAACATTTAGACATCGGTCGTGACCAAAGGTCCACTATCCAGATGGCTTATGAAACAAGTCACATGCCACAAAGGATCCTTGATCTGTAGATACGCATCATAAAGGCCAAATTCCATAAAGAGGTTAGCAATCGCCAAATGTTGGAAGACCCGCCATCCAGTATTGATCCGCCCAAGGATGTCGGCGCCATCTTCCCACATGGAAACTGAAGCCATTAATGACTAGAAACAGCTCCATAAATGAGCTAACGGCCAGACATGAATAGTGTAATAACTACTCATTAAAAGAGCATTAATGGAAGGCTTTCTAGCTACTAGATTGATGCTTACAAGTATCCTAGTATAAATAGCGTCACATCCCAGGGCATTGAGGTACACTTGCTAATTCCCTACTTTTGTGCTTACAGTTTATTCTCAGAAATATTACTGACTTTGGCATCTGAGTGTCCCCAACCGATCCTAATGGAGCCTTACAGGGAAGTGCTCCGATCAAGGATTTTTTTCACAAGTTATCAGATCTTCCCTCTAAATCACGAAGTATGTAAGCATGTGTACCAACACATTCATGAATTTGGAAAGGTCCTTCCCAATTCCTTCCCAGCTTGCCCCTATCAATTCTGGATTGTGAGGCATCAACATTTCTCATGACCAAATCTCTGTTATAGAATTGTCTTGGCCTAACCCGTTTGTCATAGCCAGTTTTGACACGATTCTTATATGCAGCCGATTTAATCAACACCTCCCTTCTTCGTTCTTTTAAGAAGTCCAACTTTCAACGCATTGCCTCCTCATTTCCATCCATAGAAAAGTACATTGCTCTTGGACTCGAAGGTCCTATCTTTATTGGAACAAAAGCTTCTGATCCATACGTAAGAGAGAATGGAGTTTCACTTGTAGCAGCTCTTGGAGTGGTTCTATATGCCCATAGGACATGTTGCAATTGATCCACCGAAGACCCTCCTTCCTTTACCAACATTTTCTTCAACCCTTGAACAATGGTTTGGTTCGTTACTTCACTCATCCCATTGGTTTGAGGGTGGGCAACTGAAGAAAAATGAAGCTTGATGCCTAAATTTATACAAAACGTTCGGAAAGCTCTGCAATCAAACTGCTTGTCATTATCTGTGATGATTGTGTGTGGGATCCCAAATCGGCATATCACCATTTTTTTCCATAAAAAGTAATAACATGAGCTGAAGAAATCGTGGCCACAGCTTCGGCCTCTACCCATTTAGAAAAATGGTCAACAGCCACAATCAAAAACTTCTTTTGCCACCTTAAAGTAGCTGCATGAGATTGAATAATGGGAGCAAAAGATTGACAAACCGAACACTTCCTTACCAACCCCTCGGTATCCTTAATCATCTTTGGCCAGAAAACCCTTGTAACTGAGCCTTTTTGGCCAAAGCATCTCTCCCTTCGTGTGCCCCACATAGACCTTCATGAATTTCCCGAAGAATACGACCTCCTTCCTCAAAGCCCATGCACTTCAGCCATGGCCAATCAAAAGACCTTTGGTACAAAACTCCCTCTACCACTGAGTACTTCCGGCTTTATACAGAATGTTAAGCCCAAAATATACCTAAAATATCATAAATATTTACGTCAGTTTTGTCATGAAATCGTACTAATTATATCTATTTAGAGTACTTTTATGTCTATATATGTTTCTTTGATGCAATGTACTTAATTATTTGGTTAAATCCAAATAGGAGCTAAAACGGACCAAAAACGAAGGAAAAACCCAAAGTTACGAGCCAAAAGTACGAGAAAATCAGCGCACCAATACGAGGAGACGGGAACAGAGCGAGACCGGGAAGAACAACCCGTGTTGCGACCGAGATTCCCATATCTCGGTCGCGATACGCCAAAATTATGCACGGAGGACAAGTTCATTTCAAGGATATTTTTACTCCCCAGGTCGCGACTGAGATTCCTAAATCTCGGCACGACCAGCAGCCTTTGTAGCAGTAATTTCACATGACGAAATTCCAAGAAACGCGTCTATTGGAGTGGATAGAAATGACTCTTCACAGCGGACACGACCCTTCAAACATGACCCTTCAACATCTATAAATAAAGAGTTGATTTTAGAGTTCAGAGAGTTGGTTAATTAAGTTTTAGAGAGCAGATATAATGTTGAATCTCTGACTCAGAAAAAAGTCAGAGATTAGTTTTCAATTCTGTAAAGCAAACTTGCTGTACACAAGATTGTTCTTAGATTATTACAAATACAGTAGCGATTAAGTTTAGATTAAGATTTGTTCGAAGGCAAGTTCACATTCTGGTAGTAGATCAAACAATCTCTATTCCAAAGATTCAGCGAGAAGAACTAACGGCTGAAGCGCCCCCGGGTTTGACAAACCTACGAAGTTTGAGGAAAGGATTGACAACCCGGAACTCAAATTAGTTAAAATGTTATCCATGTTTATTCTTCTCTGTTAACTTGTGAGGATTCACAATTCTATAATAAAACTTTTACATAATTTAATAAATATTTATGTTGTTACTTTGATGTTACATTCGAAGTAAGATTCTGGTGTTTTCATTAAAACGTATTAAATTTCATATAATTACAAGGAAACTTAGTTGAACACTTGAAAGAATTAGTTTTTACGGAAGATATGATCGTTGAGTCGGCTTATCGGAAATAAATACCAATTTGATTAAGGTAGAAATTTGCTCCGATCCAGAGAGATTTCTACGGTTCAAAGCTTGTTAATTAAACGAATTTACGATTTATTACATGCCCATAATCTTTCCAAAGTTAAAGTTGTTTTCTTTGCTTAATGCGAATGAGTTTTACACTTTTCTTACTTTAAACACAAAAGTTTCTGTCTCGTGATCTAATCTCAGACATAATTGTATTCTAAATTTCAACATATATTTCTCATCTGATTCTGACCAATTCAATCCAATTCAATTAAACGATTTTCTATTACATAAACCTAAAGACGTGAATTAAACTGAATTAAAATAAGTTTTCGTTAAAAACGTTCCCTGTGGGTTCGATATCTTTTTATTACTACACGCGAAACCGTGCACTTGCGGAAATCGCTCAACACAGAACCCGAATTTGCTCGCTGTTCTCTTCGGGCAAAGCTCCTATTGTCAAATATGCGTAAATGGAAAAAAATCATTCAATGGATAAATCAATGACCATAACCTCCATCGTTTGAATACTAAGAACACTAATTAACTCAATGGGACAGTGTCCCATAGAAGATCCATTTGGATCCGAAGCTGCCTTCACCAAGCAATCTGCTTCACAATTCTCCTTCCTTGGCACTTGTTGAATCTCTAGACCTCTACCTCCATCTTTCCTTCCTGAAGGAGCACCTTTACCAAAGCCAGATACTTTTTAATAGTTTCCGATCGATTTTCAAAGCTCATTGTAAGCTGGGATACTACTAACTGAGAATCACTTTTAAGAATAGCCTTATCTTACGTTAAGAACTCTCAATCTTTATAGTAATGTCTTGTATTCAGCGACATTATTTGATGCCATAAAACTTAACTTAGCAACATAACGAAATCGTAAATCTCCCGGTCCCCTAATGAACACACCAATGCCTGCACCATCTTTACTAGCACTTCCATCCACAAAAATTTCCCACACTGCCGAACTCATCGGCACCAAACCTTGTTGATCAGGGATCTCAATTAAGAAATCTACCAAAATCTGGGCCTTGAATGCCCTCCGCAGCTCGTACCGAATGTCAAACTCTATTAACTTTAAGGCCCATTTAGCAATTCGTCCCAATGTCTCCAGCCTCTGCAAAATCTTCCTAAGTGGCATGTCAGTCCTAACTACAATGGCATGACTCTAGAAGTAGTGTCTCAACTTTTGTGCTACAATAACAACTCTAAAAGCAAGCTTTTCCAACCTCGGGTACCTAGTTTCTGTGTCCCTCAACACACGACTAATGTAATAAATTGGAAATTTCTCTATTCCTTCCTCCCGAATCAAAACCACTCCAATTGAATCTTCGGCCACACTAATATACAAATACAAAATCTCACTAGGGATTGGCCTACTCAAAAGTGGAGGAGAATCTAAAAACTTTTTCAACTGCTCGAAGGACATTTAGCATTGAGCCATCTAGTTAAAGTTCTTAGTGCCCTTTAGACTTTTGTAAAAAGGCATGCAACACTTAGCCGAATAAGAAATAAACCTTCCCAGAGTATTAACCTTCCCATTAAACTTTTGCACATCATTTATCTTCTTTGGTGGTTCCATGTCGATAATTGCTTGAATTTTATCAGGGTTCGCCTCAATGCTTCTTTGCGAGATCATAAAGCCCAAAAATTTTCCCGAACACACCCCAAAAGTACATTTTTCTGGATTCAACTTTAGGTTGTGCTCTTGTAAGGCCGCAAAGACAGTAGCCAAGTCCGCCGCATACTCCTCCACCGATCGGCTCTTCACAATCATGTCATCGACATAAACCTCCACCTTATCCCTGATGACATCCCCAAAAAATTTATTTACCACCCTTTATTAAGTAGCTCCGTCATTCTTCAACCCAAAACGCATTACATTATACCCAAATGTGCCCTCATCTGTCCTAAAGCACACGTTCACAATATCCTCCGGATTCATAGGAATCTGATGATATCCAGCTGATGCATCCAGTAAGGAATAGATTGCGTACCCTGCAGTAGAGTCAATCAAACTGTCAATGCAAGGTAAAAGGTAAGAATACTTCGGGCATGCCCGATTTAGATCAGTAAAATCTACACACATTCTCCACTTGCCATTAGCCTTCTTCACTAACACCACATTGGCAATCCACTCCGCATAAACAACTTCTTTAATGTGTTTACAATCAAGAAGTTTCTTCACCTCATCCCTGATAACCCTCTGCTTATCCAGTCCATGATTTCTCAACTTCTGCCTAATAAGAGTAGCATCCTTCTGGACATTCAATGAGTGCATCATGGTTTTAGGCGAAACACCTGTAATGTCAGCTGGAGACCAAACAAATGCCTGAACGTTTGATTTTAAAGTCGAGATGATATCCCCTTCGGAATATCCGAAGCAAGCTTAACAGATTTCCTTTCGGCCAATCATACTGACTCTAAATCTCCCACAGGCTGAGCTCGTTCCCTTTCCTCTTCCACAGGGTCCTGTGTTGGCTTCATTTTTAACTAAGCCAGATAGGTTTCCTGCGCAATAGCCTGGTTTCCCTGAGCCATTGCCATACCCTCCATCGTTGGTATCTGCCAAACTAAATGATGTATTGACACCGCCCCAGCAGACTTAGCCAAGAGTGGTCGTCCGATAACAACATTATAAGGGAGAACTGAATCGATAACTAAAAATTCAGCCCTCGAGCCCCACTTGACCGACCCATCACCAATAGTCACCTGCAAATGAACACTCCCTAGCAAAGGTACCGAATGGCTAGAGATTCCTACCAGTGGTGACGAGGTGGGAATCAGCCTATCATGATCCATACCTAGTGCCTCATAAGCCTTTTTGGCGATTATATTCACGAGCTTCCCGTGTCTACCAACACTCTTCAAATTCTAAAATCCTCGACAATGATCTCAATCACTAAGGCATCGTTATGTGCCTGTTGCTTAAAATTTCCAAAGGAGAAGTTCTCTGACGAACCAGCAACTCTTTCCTTGTCCTTCTCCAACCTTCTTCTCTTTGCCGAACGATCATCACTTGGTCCTCCCGCAATTAAGCTGATGACTCCCCATTGGAGCCATTTCTTTTCGATGCTTATCCTTCAGCTCCTTGACTTTGCTTCGACAATTGCCAACTATAGCTTCCACGACCGCCTCCACATTCAATTTTTTTTATCTGCATTACTACTCTCTAAAATCTTTTCACCCATTCCTTCAAAGATTCGCTCGGATCCTGAACCAAGTAGTTCAGATCCTGCATAGTTTTGCTCTCCGGAATTGAAGTAATAAAATGACCACAGAATTCTTGAGACATCTGCCGAAACGTCCTGATAGATCCTGGCAACAACTGATCATACCAATACGCCGTTGAATCTCTCAACGTGATTGCGAACAATCTGCACATGATCGCATCCGTGGCAGTAGTAGTTTGTAAGGCTCTTTGAAATTTTTTGACGTGAAGAGTAGGATCAGTCATCCGATTATAATGTTTCAACACATGATACTTAAATCCCCTCGGCATCTTCTGACTCATGATTTCCGAACTTAATGGTGTTTCAGTCAATGGTCGCAACCCCCTTAGACTGGAAACCCTCCTCCTTCATCGCATGTCGAAGCTCACCAATGATGAGGTTTCACATCTCTTCCTTTAAAGAAAGGTCTTTTTGCTTTGTTTGCCCAACATTACGGGGTACAAGAGACTTGGAATATTCTGAGGAATCATACCTGTCATATCTTCTTCTCTTCGGAGATCGTGATCTTCCCCTAGGCGAAGGTCGGGGCCTAACAGACGAGGGTGAAAATCTTTTAAATTGAGGACTCTCAGATCTTTCCCTCGATCCTTCTCTCCCTCTTTCTGGTCATGATTCCGCAGCACGATCATACCAACAGAACTTCCACAATCCTCATTTCTATCGCCCTTTCGGGCCTCCAACAACTCAAGGCGCACGACCTCCATCTGAGAAGCATGATCTGTCCTCAATAAACTCATAGATTCTTGGACAGAACCCATGTTGTAGAGGAGATGTTTCGTCAGATTATCCATGAAACATCATTGCTCAGGCTCCAACGATCCTAGACAAGACTCAATTTGGCAATCAAGGCCCGGTGTGATAAAGAAAGGGGGAACATGTTGATTTTTTGAATCCATAAAGCCACGATTTGCTGTAGCTGAAGAGTTGGGCATGTCATCCCCCCCCCCCCCCAAATTGGGTAAAGTTAGGGATTGAACCATTGACTGAGCAATGGGTGGGGTTATTTGCTGGAAAAGGGGCTCAATTGCGGGTTGTACCACCGACGATTGCACGAAAACCATCTCTCAAGCGTAATGCTCCACGATCACAGCACCAAAATGTTACCATGAGTTTAGTAACCAACTTTCTTGATCAAGACTCTGGTCACCTGAAACACAAACGACGTCAGAGAAGGGAGCCGGAGTCTGGTGAACTCTCTCCGATGATGAAGTCAGTCGATAAAATGAGGAAATATTAAAGACTTAGAGAGTATTTCAAGTAGATAGAATTAGTTACCTCAATTCTATTGTGGCTTGGCTATTTATAGATAACAACAAGCAACTTTCATACACATGACAACTTATGATAGGTCAGCGGACCCTGTCTTTACATGCCACTGTATTTATGGAAGTTAGGAGCATTTACTTGGAGTCTATCAATCTGACTGGTCCACGTGTACCTAGATACATCTTTTAACTTTATACCTTCGGTCGTATTGAGATGGCCGAAGGGTGCCCTCGGCCAGAAATCTTCATCCTCCTAAAGGCTCTCCATATTGGGCCAAGGTTAATATATTAATTCGTGGTGGGCCCACTTGTAATGAGGCCCAAGGGAATTAATACTATAACATGTAATATTTTATTTAATCACATTGACCCTTAAATTAATTTTACTTTCAATTTAGACTCTTAATTAACTTTAGTATCAAATTAACCCTTACTTAGTTTTATATCATTTATATTTTATTCTAATTAAAAATATATCAAATATAAACTCAATTAGACACTCAAAATATAACTATACAAAATATTGATTATTGATGTTCAATTATTTTATCAAAATTATTTAACGTGTTTAATTCAACTGTATCACATACAATTAATTAAACATCAAACAACTTTGCAAAATCAATTCCAAAACACAAAACCTTTTAAGACGAGAGATTAAATTATTGTATTTAACTATTTTACCAAAACTGTTTAACGTATTTAACTAGTATATTGAATATAATTATTAAGCACGAAAACGGTTTGCAAAATCAAATTAAAACACACATAATTACCATATCCTTTTATTAATTATAACAATTATATATCAACAAACTTATATGAGCTGATTAGTTGTTCCAAATTTTTAAATTTTGCATCAATGAAATAGTTCGCCTAATTAACTGTATCAAAATATCTTTAATTAGACAACTCAATTCAATCTTTACAATTTTAAAATAGACAACAATCAAAATCATGTGGACTAGTTATATATATATATATAAATTTTAGTTTTATGAAAAACCTAAATATTTAGGAAAATTTAAAATCGCCAAATTAATGTGACGGAAACAAAAACTGGATTCATCCCCGTCGCGAATCATATCCGCAACGCTGGGCCATGTTGCTGCCAAAAGGCAGCAACTTGCCGCCTAGCATATGTTCAAGGGTTGCGCAGCTACTGTTCGCAACCCACAAATCTTATTATTATTTATATTGGCCCTGTTTGGTAAAGAGCGTTTTGGGATAAAAAGAGCGGTTTTGACCAACTTTAGAGGTTTGACCACTGAAACCGCTAATTGGAGTGTTTGGTGGAGAGAGGTTTGGGAGAGAGTTTTGGGATGAAAACGCTAATTTAGAAAAAGCTCTTAAAAGTTTCAATTAGCGTTTTGTAATATTAAAATTAATGGACTTTTTTAACCCTAATAGATAGACTCTCTCTTCTCCTGCGCCAAAATTAATGCCCTTATTCGTCTTTTTGTACAAACCGCTATTATCAATCAGCTAATTTTTACCAAACAGGTCTACACAAACAGCTAATCAAATCAGCTAGTCAAATCAGCTAATGTAATCAGCTAACAGCTAATTCCCAAACAGGGCCATTATTTTAAATTAAAATTAAAACCTTTGTTTCAACTTTATATACACATCAAATTAAAACATCACTTTTAATATATATATATATATATATATATATAACTGTTCCAAATCTATATATTTCTAAGTAATCGATTTTAACCGTTTTGTCTAAATCGTTAACAAAATCAAATTTTTTCAAAAATTAATATAATTAACTCTTTTAATGATTCAAACGGTTAAGCCCTTAATTTTAAACACATATATCACATGTACAAAACATCATTTTATTTATCATTTAATCCTACAAATCCCATTTGTTAATTAATCGAATCATAAAACATTTTAATCTCTTCTTAATCATTTAATCTTTTCATATATGAAATAACGGATTTAACGCTCGCTCTGATACCGCTGAAGGAAAATTAGACAAGCCTAGGAACATCGGAACTATAATTTTTTTTATCTATTTTATCTATTTCCCTTTTCGCAAGATCTGTTAATCGTTATTTCATATAAAGAGGGATTAAACATATGTACCTTGGTTGACAAACTATCTACCGTTGTAAACAAAGTGCCCACGTGGATATCACGTCAATCACGAACAAAAACAAAAACAAAACTGAAACGTTAGTAATAAACCAAAATAACAGTCAAGTGTAGATGCCTCTAACGGTATCCATACGAATTAAGAAACAAATGGAACAGAAGAGATAATTTGTCGAATGAGAGACGAGAAGAAATCCTATTTCTCTACTAGTGTTGGCTGAATTTCTATAGGCTAGGGGAGGGGTCTATTTATAGTCTTTAATTTATTGAATCCTAATTCCATTAGGTTTAGTTAATTAGATTCCTAACCACATTAGGTTTTCTAATTAGATAATAAAATGTATTTATCAAATATTATCCATATCAAATATAAATATATTTAATAAATACTATCCTAATCCCATTAGAATAATTAATTAGGTTAGGATAATAATATACATGTATAATCATATTATACTATCTAATTAACATTATCTCGTTAATTTTTTTTTTAAAGTTGTGCGCAATGCACTTACATTAAACAAAGGAAAATTATATTAAAGACAAAGGAAAAACCCCTAACCCACCCCACCCCAATGTGATTGGAACCCATAATCTCTACAGTCATAGGCAAGCTCTCAACCAACAGGCTAAGAGCTTCACCACACATTATCTCTTTAATTGATTTAACCATAAATATAACCTAATTATATTTATCTATATAAATCAATTAATTCACCTAATTAATCTACTATAAATTTCGGCCCCCTTGGTTTCTCTCTCTAAATTACCATTCCGTCATCCGGTCTTAATTCTGTGTACGATCCATTAGGTTCTTACCGCACGTAGCCGTATGTTTCTTTAAATTAATTTAACCAAACTAATTTAATCCTAAACATATAACAGAATGAGTGCGTAGACTGTTTTATCAGAATCGTCAGATTCCCCTAGAGCGATAAGAAGTCAGGTTAATTCAGACGTTTACCTTTCAGTATTAGGTCTAGTATAATTCGATCATCCATCCGCTATATCCTTAGACAAATCTGTAACTATGGAATATGTCAAGTTACATATAATGAGACGTCTATTTTACTTGTTCGGGTAGAATTAACTCTGAATAGATTGGTTAAGTGAAATCTCCATTTCTACTTTTAATCATATCACCTTGCAAAGATTTCCAGTTAATTCTTCCATAAGAGGCCCATGGATATATCTCCTATCTATCAGGAGTGATGAATGCTCAATCTAACATTAACTACATTGCAATTACTTTATGTGATACCCAATCCTGCTCTCACACACCCTAGGCCCCCCTGTAGTGGACCATCCTCGCACAGAATTAAAGCATCACACTCCATAATCCAGAATCACTAATTAATGTTTATTTGAGTCTAAGGATTACTTATACCTACTAATACCATTTGAGATGAAACAAGTGACACTAGATAAATCCATCCATCCTGTTATCTCAAGCGAGTCCCCAATCCTAATAAACTCCTTTACCGGATCCGTGTAACTGTTTAGATAACTCCATATCTAAAGCTTGTGAGATCAGCTTTCCATTCACAATAGAATACATTATTACATGCAACTCTCAACAACATTATGTTAATCCCATAAACACATTACTTGACTTAGGGTTATTTTAAGTTTATTAGTTTATTATAAAGTTCTGTCTCACTTCATGCTTATGTGAACACTTGTTAAGCCCAAAATATACCAAAAATATCATTAATATTTACGTCAATTTGGTCATAAAATCGTACTAATTATATCTATTTAGAGTACTTTTACGTCCGAATATGTTTCTTTGATGCAAGGTACTTAATTATTTGGTTAAATCCAAATAGGAGCTAAAACGGATCAAAAATGAAGGAAAAACCCCAAGTTACGAGCCAAAATTACGAGAATATCAGTGCACCGATACGAGGAGACAGGAACGGAGCGAGACCGGGAGGAACAACCCGTGTCGCGACCGAGATTCCCATATCTCGGTCGCGACACGCTATAATAAGGCACGGAGACGAAGTTGTTCTGAGGAAAAAATTACTCCCCAGGTTGCCACTGAGATTTTAGAATCTCGGTACGACCAGCAGTCAATTCAGCACTGATTTCACATGTCAAAAATTCAAGAAGCGCGTCTGTTCGGGTGGATAGAAACGTCTCTTCATAGCGGACACGACCCTTCAAACACGACTCTTCAACATCTATAAATAGAGAGTTGATTTCAGAGTCCAAAGAGTCAGTTAATTAAGATTTTAGAGAGCAGATATAATGTTGAGATTCTGAGTTAGAAAAGACTCAGAGATTAGTTTTCAATTCTGTAAAGCAAACAAGCTGTACACAAGATTGTTCTTAGATTATTATAAACACAGTAGCGATTAAGTTTAGATTAAGAATTGTTCGAAGACAAGTTCTCATTCTGGTAGTAGATCGGACAATCTCTATTCCGAAGATTCAATGAGAAGAACTAACGGCTAAAGCGCCCCAGGGCCTGACAAACCTACGAAGTTTGAGAAAAGGATTGACAACCGGGAACTCAAATTAGTTAAAATGCTATCCATGTTTATTTTTCTTTGTTAACTTGTGAAGATTCACAATTCTATAATAAAACGTTTACTTTATTCAATAAATATTTTTGTTGTTACTTTGATGTTACCTTCGAAGTAAGGTTCTGGTGTTTTCATTAAAACGTATTTAATTTCATATAATTACAAGGAAACTTAGTTGAACACTTGAAAGGATTAGTTTTTATGGAAGATATGATCGTTGGGTCGGCTTATCGAAAATAAATACCAATTTGATTAAGGTAGAAATCTGCTCCGATTCAGAGAGATTTCTACGGTTTAAAGCATGTTAATTGAATGAATTTACGATTTATTACATGCCCATAATCTTTCCAAAGTTAAAGTTGTTTTCTTTGCTTAATGTGAATGAGTTTTATACTTTTCTTACTTGAAACACTAAAGTTTCTGTCTCATAATCAAATCTCGAGACAGAATTGTATCCTAATTTTCAACATATATTTCTCATCCGATTCTGATTAATTCAATTCAATCCAATTAAACGATTTTCCATAATATAAACCTAAAGACGTAATTTAAAACTTATTAAAATAAGTTTTCATGAAAAAACGTTCCCTGTGGGATCGATATCTTTTTATTACTACAAGCGAAACCGTGCACTTGCGGAAATCGCTCAACAAGTTTTTGGCGCCGTTGCCGGGGAACGCCAATTCTTTTTACAAAAATTTAGATTTTTCGTGTTTTATTTCGAATGTAGGTTTATACATACTTATTTATTTTTTATACTTTATTTATTTAAATTTACTTACAGTTTTATTTTTCAATTTTTTTGAAGGTACTTTCAGTTCGTGCAAAAATTTCAAGTTCATGCGCAATACTCGAAGTTCAGGCATTCAACCGGAACTACTTGATCCAGAAATTGAAAGAACAGTAAAAAGAAACAAAAAGAAAAACAAAGAGAAACAAAAATCACAGCCAGAAACCATGGCAATTCCACCCACACTTATGGATTACGCTAGGCCAGGAGTGGCCGGTGTAACGAAAAGTATAGTTAGACCCCAGATAAATACACACTAATTTGAAATTAAGCCTGCCTTGCTTAATATGTTGCAAAATAATGTGATATTTTATGGACTGCTTAACGAAAACCCAAATACCCATTTGACAAATTTCCTAGAAATTTGCGACACTTTCAAGATGAATGACGTGCCTGCCGAAGCAGGAAAACTTCGCATATTTCCTTTCACTTTGAAGGATATGAGCAAAGCTTGGTTAACTTCTATACCAGCCGCGACATTCGGAACTTGGGACCAATTAGCCCAAGCATTTTTATCCAAATTTTTCCCTTTAGCAAAAATCGCGAAAGTTATAAAAGAATTAACATCCTTCACACAACATGACAATGAAACCCTTTATGAAGCATGAGAACGTTTCAAGGAACTTTAACGTTTATGCCCATATCACCACTTGCCCAATGAACTTTTGATGCAGACATTCTATAACGGAATGAATCCCACAACCAGAGGTTCATTAGATGCTATGTCGGGAGAGTTACTTATGAAGAAGACATACGCCCAAGCGAAAGAACTTTTAGAGGAAATGGCAATCAACAGTAGTATGTGGCCTGCCGAACGTGGACACACACCAGTGGCGAAACCATCATCCTCAACTACATCACCAATTAAAGGTATAGTTAATCTCGATCCGATCGCGATGTTACAAGCCCAATTTTCCGCGCTATCGCACAAAATTGACAGGTTTATGACACCGTCTGACACTAATGGTAACCCAATCCAAACGGACTTGGATTACGATGGTATGGATGAGGTTGAACATGTAAACTTTGTCCAAGGACAAAATCAAACTAATAACCCTTATTCAAACACTTATAATCCCGGATGGAGGAATAATCCTAGTTTTAGTGGGAAAGAGAATAATAATGCCGGTGCCAATCAAAGTCAATCTAATAATTATCAAAATCAGTCAAGAGACACGATTGGCACATTATCTTCTAAAATCGACAAATTCATAGATGCTATCGGTGGTAAAGTAAACAGCCACGATGATGGTTTTAAACGAATTGAGAATAAATTCGATCAATTAATTAAAAACCACTCGTCTAGCATCCATAATTTGGAGGTTCAAATAGGACAAATTGCTAAATCAATTCCATCCCGAAAAGAGGGAAGTCTTCCCAGCCATACGGAAGAAAATCCTAAAGAGCATGTAAAGGCTATCACTCTTCGTTCGGGGAAACATTATTTATGTCCAGAAATGCCCGGAGATTCTACTAACATTTTGTAGGGAAGTGATTTGTCGACGAAATCCTCAGAAGTTAATGTAAATTCAAAGAGTTCACCCATAGATGCTAATACAAAAACATTTGTACCAAAACCACCTTTTCCACATAAAGTCCGAAATAAGGACTATGATAAACAACTTTTAACATTTCTAGATAAACTTAAAAATTTGCATATAAATTTGATGTTTATGGATGCGATAACGCAAATTCCTAACTATGGTAAATTTTTAAAAGATTTGATTTCTAAGAAAATTAGTTGGGAAGAATTTCATCCATATCGTTAACAGAAGATTGTAGTTCAATAGTATCGAGTCATTTTCCGACTAAACTCAAAGATCCTGGATGTTTCACCATCCCGTGTAAATTGGGAGACATCGAATTCCCAAGTTGTCTTTGTGACTTAGGTGCGAGCATTAACTTAATGTCGTTGTCTATTTTCAAAAAGTTAGGTTTAGAAGAAGATATCAAGTGTACTAATATGGTTTTGCAACTAGCGGATCAAACCACTAAGAAACTATATGGTATAATTGAGGACGTTTTAGTTAAGGTCGATAATTCATTTTTCCTACCGACTTTGTTATACTAGACTTTGCATAGGACGTTAATTGTCCGCTAATTTTTGGTAGACCGTTTATGAATACAGGACGTGCATTAGTCGATGTATCGGAAGGAAAAGTAGTTTTGAGAATAGATGAAGATAAGATTGAGTTTAATATGAACAAAGCAATGAAATATCCCATGGAAGAGTTAGTTTGTATGAAACTTGATTTGGTCGAAGAGTGTGTCAATGATGTTATTCAAAGAGAAAGTAATAGAACCCATAGTGGGAGAAGAATTAGAAGATAAGGCTCCAAAGCCTTTGATTCGAGAAGATGGACCAGTTCCGCCTTCAATTGTAGAACCCCCCTAAGTTAGAACTTAAAGAGTTACCAAAACCATTTAAGGTACGCTTTCCTAGACGAAGGCGATACTCTTCCTATAATTATCTCTAACAAATTGACAAAAGAACAAGAAGAAAAGTTGAAAGAGATTGTTAGAAATAGGATAGGGAGTATGGGATGGCAAATTTCAGACTTAAAAGGAATTAATCCTAGTATTGTAATGCACAGAATTCACTTAGAAGAAGGTAAGCCACCTAAAGCGGATAGGCAAAGACGCCTAAATCCGAACATGAAGGAAGTAGTCAAAAATGAGATTACTAAACTTTCAGACAATGGAATCATATATCCAATCTCGGATAGTGAATAGGTTAGTCCAATCCATTGTGTAAGTAATGACGAAGGTGAATTAATACCTACGCGAACAACCACATGTTGGAGGGTTTGTATAGATTATAGAAACCTAAACAAGGCAACCAGGAAAGATCATTTTCCTCTACCTTTCATTGATCAAATGATTGAAAGGATAGCCGATCATGCGTTTTATTGTTTCCTAGATGATTACTCTGGATTCTTTCAAATTTACATTTACCCGGATGACCAAGATAAAACAACCTTCACATGTCCTTATGGAACCTTTGCTTATAGGAGAATGACGTTTGGTCTATGTAATGCACCTGCAACGTTTCAACGTTGTATGACTGCAATATTTAACGATTTCATTGAAGGTATCATGGAAGTTTTTATGGATGATTTTTCAGTTTATGGAGATTCTTTCGATGCATGTTTACAAAACTTAGATAAAGTATTGTCTAGATGTGAAGAAACTAACTTAGTATTAAATTGGGAAAAATGTCATTTCATGGTAGACGAAGGAATAGTTTTAGGACATAAAATATCTGAAAAAGGATTAGAGGTGGATAGAGTAAAAACTTTAGTTATAGAGAAATTACCCCCACCAACTACTGTTAAGGAAGTAAGGTCATTTTTAGGACATGCAGGTTTTTACAGAAGGTTTATAAAAAACATTTCTGTAATTTCCAAACCACTTACTAATTTGCTTATGAAGGATTCAACCTTTAATTTTAATGAGGATTGTTTACAAGCCTTTAATACATTAAAAACCGCCTTAGTCAGTGCACCCATAATTGCTAAACCCGATTGGGATTTGCCTTTCGAAATTATGTGCGATGCAAGCGACTTAGCCGTAGGATGTGTATTAGGTCAAAGGAAGGATAAGAAACTTCATGTTATATATTATGCGAGTCATATATTGTCCGGTGCACAATTAAATTACACAACAACCGAAAAAGAAATGCTAGCAGTAGTTTTTGCATGTGATAAGTTTAGGTCGTACCTGTTAGGATCTAAAGTCATCATTTATACCGATCATGCAGCTTTAAGGTATTTATTTGCTAACAAAGATTCAAAACCACGTCTTATTAGATGGGTCTTGTTATTACAAGAGTTTGACATGGAAATTAAAGATAAAAAGGGAGTCGAAAACCTTATCGCCGATCATCTATCAAGACTCGAAGATGAAAACGGTCCCATTGGTGAAACCATCGGCATACGAGATGATTTCCCCGATGAATATCTCATGCAAGTGAAAAGTGTCAACAGACTGTTCGTTATATGTAACATGACATGTTCTATGGTTATAAGAATTGTCTGAAGGATATAATTGATAAAGGATCGAATTATACTGGATCTAATATGGAAAGGTAAACGTCAGTATTCAACCTGGCTTCTTATTGCACTGGGGGAATGTCTAAGGTTCTGCTAGTAACAGCTCTCAAAGTCATTCCGTTATATATAAGTTGAAATTAATCAGGTTGAATTAATTCCAATAAATATATACGGCTAGCAGCGATAAGATCCTAATGGGTCGCACTTGGGACTTGGAATCAGAGGACAAAATGGTAATTAAGAGAGAGGAAGTATATGGGCCGAATTTTGTACATTAGGGATGAAATAATTTAATTGGTAATTATAATTAGATTATGGTTATAATTAAATTATCTGATTATGAGATAAAATTGATGAGAAGGTTTAATGTGATTATATCTCCAATTAATTAAATCTCTAACATAAGTAAATGTTTAATTAGGATTAGAATTATTATCTAGTTATATTAAGATATAAATAAAGATAATGATTATATTTATTTATTTATCTAATTAGAAATCCTATTCGGATAGGGATTCTAATTAATTAAATCTCTAACATAAATAAATATCTAATTAGATTAGGATTATCATTTATTTATTTATATTAAGATATAGATAAAGATAATGACAATATTTATTTATTTATCTATTAGCAAACCTATTTGGAATAGGATTCTAATTAAGTAATTAAAATCTAATGTGATTAGGGTTAATTGTTGGAAGACTATAAATAAGTCCCTATATACATATGAA
This sequence comes from Euphorbia lathyris, assembly GCF_963576675.1. Taxonomy (NCBI): domain Eukaryota; kingdom Viridiplantae; phylum Streptophyta; class Magnoliopsida; order Malpighiales; family Euphorbiaceae; genus Euphorbia; species Euphorbia lathyris. Next base: position 48,232,988 of record NC_088914.1, read on the forward strand.
TTTCGGCTGGTGCATATTCAAGAGGCTAAGAATTTCTTTCGACTTCATCTCGTCTTAATTACTCTTTCATTTACTCTCTCTTTGATCTCGTATCGATTCCTTTATAGGTAATCAATTTTAGATTGCTATTCATTGGTTGATTACAAACCATTTTCTTTTTTGTTGATTTCATTGTTCGTGAAATACGGTTGAGAAGTTGTGGGCACTTTGTTTGCAACGGTAGATAGATCTTCAGAAAAGGTACACTTGTTTAATCCCTCTTTACATAAAATAACGATTAACGAATCTTGGAAAAAGGAAATAGATAAAATTTTATATTTCCGCTGTGCCTAGGCTTGTCTAATTTCCTTCAAGTTTGGTAAACACATCTATAAAGACCCCATGGATGATTTGAAGCGGTTAGTTAACACATACCGAGTCACTTTTGGAGTATATCGAAGCTTTTGATGTATGCTCACACAAAGTGAACTTAATGTCTTGAGTTGTTTTCTTAGTGGTATTGAAAGATAAATTGGGATATCCTCTGTAAATGCTTGGACCAAAAACATTGCAGCAGGCATATGCCCTTGCCAGGCTATATGATGCTTACCTAAATGCCACTAAACTAGGGAGAGCTATTAGCAACATGCCCTTGATTACTTACCCTGCAAGCTCCTCCTCCACAACATCCTATAAGCCTCCTGATGAGCGCGGCGCCTAGTAGTATAGTGGGTGAGAATATGGATATAAGTATAAGTTGTTATGTGTGTGTGCTTTTAAACTCTACTAGACGCTACTACGTAGGGGCAAGTGTACCCTGTCGTATCAAGTAATAATCTGGTTAAGACTGGGTATCGAATCCGTGGGATTTATAACCACAAGTATTAAACTACTCGGTTCTATTTGTTATCTAAGCGGTGAATACTTTAGGTTGGTTTGGGTGACGACTACAAACTACTCCTAAACTACGGTGAGGCAGATTTATATAACCGAAACTCTAAAGAAGTGATACGGGTGGCGATAAGTTATAAATATAATAAACAATGACTCTGAACATATATGATTGATAATTTACTCTTGTAAAGACGACTACGTGTAGACCGACCGACCGACCCGTGAAGTACTTAGTCTACGTGGTTCCTCATAAAAGTGTGTCTAATTCGGGGGATTAGAAACTAGGGCCCGTAAGTTCAGTGGCTTGTCAATTCCTACGGTTTCCGGTGCGTCACTTTCGGTAGGGCAGTGCCTATATAGTTCCCAAAAGATAAGCCAAAAGGGCATCGATAATCGTGTCCCCCTACAAAATAATCAATTATGAATATCAAAACAAGTAGTAAATATCAACACGTATAGAGAGACGGAAATTGTAAATCATATATTATAAATATGGAACGCGTAAATATGGAATACAACCAAGCCTAATACATAGGAAGAGTACAAGCTAATTAGCAAGTAGAAAGGGAAGGATCGACCCTTGGAACTAGCTAATCGGACTCAATGCTGTCTCGTAGGTCTTGGAGGTGGAACTCTCGAGTTTGATGGAAGAGGGTGGAACGAAACTTCAATGGAGTGACGGAATAAGTGAACAAGCTCTCAAGGTGGTAGAGTTTGGTTACATAAAATCTGAATGAATTAAATGAGTGCTAATCACTCTTATTTATACACATCAAGTTCGGGGGTAAAATCGTAAATACATAAGTTACAAGTAAGAATTCACATTGTTTATGCAGGTTTCACATGGCACGCCCCGCGTGGATGGGAGGACGCCCCACGCGTCTGGCATTTTACCCATTCCATTGATAATTTCTCTTACACGTGGACTGAATTTAGAGGAGTTGACTCAACCACGCTTCGCGTAGACCGGAGTACGCCCCGCGTGGTTGAGCTCATGGAACTTAATACAGAATTGCTTCTTTACGCCCCACGTATATCTGGGGACGCCCCGCGTGGTTGAGCTCCTGGAACAATTGTCACTATTTTACACCTTGCATGCCCCGCGTGCTCTGTTCTACGCCCCGCGTGGAATGGGTTACACCTCGCGTACTTGCTGGATCATCAATTGTTCTTAACCCGTACCTGCAAAATACGACTTACGAGTACCGAATTAGCTTGATGTTTTATTTTACTGAAATTAATCAAAAGTAAAGGAAATTCTCAAAAGTACAAAATTTATTTTTATCTTATTATTTATTTAAAAACACGCTTATTTTGTAATCAAACTTAATTATTAGCTCGAAATTAAACCGTAAATCACGCTAAAAGATAGGGACAAAATGTCCCTATCACCTCCCCTCATCCCCACTCCAAATACCCCTAAGTTCATCACAAACTTTGCACATTCCACCACCAACACTAAACAATCTACCTATCCAAACAATGAATGACCTGCTCAACCAAAATCTTGCGGGCTAACAAATGCCGAGTTAGCAGATAAAAGGGCAAAAAACATGTGTTTTTGGTGTGATGAAAAGTTCTCACCAGGACATCGGTGTAAGAAGAAATACATGGACATGATCATAGTGTAAGAGTGCCCAGATGAGGTGTTAGAAGAAGAATTAGAAGCATCAGCTGGTAACCCTAATATGGATATTCCTACTATATCCCTATGTGCCATGAGAGGTTTGCAGGAACATGCACCTAAGATAATGAGGCTTGTTGGAAGTTTCAAAGAGAAGTCTCTACATATCCTGGTGATTCAGGTACCACCTATAACTTCGTTGATATTATTATTGCAAAGGGTTTAGGGTGTGTTTTAGAACCTTTTGAACTAGTGAAGATAATAGTGGCTAATGGTAAAAAGGTTATTTGCTCTTATCTTAAAAGGTTTCAATGGGTTATGCATGTGCAACAATTTGTGACTGACTTTTTGGTTATGACTTTGGGAGGCTATAAGATGGTTTTATGAATAAAATGGTTGGTCACATTGGGAGGTATCACGTGGAATTTTCATTCCTTAAGTATGTCATTTAAATTGGATAACCATAAATATAAACTACAAGGACTGACTAACACCTCAGTACAAGTAGTTTTGGAAAGTAATATTATGAGGCTATTGAATCAAGGGTATATTGCATATCTAGCTCAAATTCACCAAGTTGTTTCCCCCAAAAAAGACACAACTAAACTACCCTATACATTAGTACCTTTACTTAATGAATGCCAATTCTTATTTAATAAAATTACCTCGCTACCATCATGTAGGTCCCATGATCATATGATTCCCTTATTGGAAGGGGCATCCATTGTGAATGTCAGACCCTATATGCATTCATCTTTGTAGAAAGATACAATTGAACATATGGTTCATGAATTGCTTGATAATGAGACCATTCAGCATAGTGTCAGCCCATATTCATGACCTATAGTCTTGGTTAAAAAGAACCATCAACTAGACTCCTACATGAATTACATTTGAATTAGAAGTAAATAACATAAGAATAACTAAATTAAACTAATACAAGAATAAATATATAATTTAAATTTCTTACCAGATGACGATCCTGCAGCAGAAAAACGTCTGTATTGACCCCACATCACTACTACAGGCGGTACAGTAACAATATCAACACTCAGAGGAGGCATAGAGCCATCTATGTCCATCTCGGAATCATCAACATCCTGCTGACGTCCAACACGCTCAGCATGTGCCCTCTGGACATCCCCCATCAATCTCTGCTCGGTCCAGATCCTCCAAGCGATGGCAGTAACAACATGACTGGATGTATGTCGGTGTCCTTCCCGGGGACAAGGGCCTTCACCACCCAGTCGTCCTCTAAAACAATCCTGGAGCGTTTGCTGCTACCTGAAGTTATATTACACGAATTACATTTGAATTAGAAGTAAATCACATAAGAATATCTAAATTAAACTAATACAAGAATAAATATATAATTTAAATTTCTTACCAGATGATGACCCTACAACAGAAAAACGCATGTCTCGACCCCTCACCACTACTGCAGGCGGTACAGTAACAAGATCAGCACTCAGAGGAGGCATAAAGTCATCTACGTCCATCTCTAAATCATCAGCATCCTGCCGATGTCCAACACGCTCAACATGTGCAGCGTGTGCCCTTTGGGCGTCCCCCATCAACCTCTACTCGGTCCGGATCCTCCGAATGGAGGCAGTAACAACATGACTGGATATATACCGGTGTCCAAAACCACCGTCAATAATGTCAGCCTGATAATTAACAAGGAAACCAATTAACTACATATCCAATCTATAATAATTTCTCTATCTGAAATTTACTTCTTACATGAATAATTACAAATTAACAACATATTATTTCCAAGCTTCGATACCACGTTATTGAAGTTTTTTCCTATTTCGGGTCCGCCTACGAGCGTCCCGACATTTAAATTTTTCTAAAAAAAATTAAATATCCCACAAATTGCCCTGGGCGGGTGATTCACACCACCTGGCCCAGGACAAAACGGGTGCGGCTACCCGTTTCTACCTTAGGAAAAACGGGATCATCATCCATTTTCCCTAGGTACCGAACGGGTGGCGCACCTGTTCAGTCAATCTTCAATGATTTCCGTCTCCGATTCCGGAGACGGAACTCGTGTTTTTGAATATATTTTTTAAAAAATAACTTACCGAAATACCTATTGTGCCTTTTCCTTTGCCGTGTTTTGGTGGCATGATGATTTTTATTTGGGTTTTGGAAAAACTAAAAAACTTGAGAGGATTTGAGAGGATTCTTATTTTTGGGTGAAAATTCTGTACTGATGTTTTTTCTGATGATGTTTTTTCTGATGTGTGCAATGTGTGTAGGACCGCTCTTATGACCCTAAAAAGGGTAGGAAGACAAACGAACATTGAAGTAAACATTTTTAAATGAAAATTAACATCCATAATATATTAAATCTTTAAGTTTAACTAAGTATAACAAATTAATTTAATTAGAACAAGAATTATAGAGAACCTCTAGTATACCTTTTAAAGCAATCCTCAGTGGAGACTTCTGAACTCTGCCTGACACCCGTTCTTCATCATCATGGGCTATGGCTATGTTCCAGCATCTCTACACACCTCTTGGAGTCGTCTGAAAGATAACTATTGTTGCTCTATAACTCGTAATCTTTTCAAACTAATATGCTATACGGAAGTTAAACGTAAGTATTTAACAACTATGAATGTTAAAAGGGGGAGTTTAGAAAGCCATGGAAGGAGAGAAAGAAAGAGTTTATTACTCAAAGCAAGTTATATCTCATACATCATATGTCTTCTCCTTATATAGGTACAAGATCAAAGGTGAAATTACCAAAAAGAAGACTACATCATTACAAAAGTTAAAAGTACAAAATTTTAGGTTACACGTGTCGAATGCTTCTTATTTTGCTCTTCCACCTCAAGCTTTACATCTTGCCACTAATCTCTAATGTTTCCACCTCATTCTTCTTATCTTGACACTTGTTTCTTCATGTCTTCATGGTTTGCCACATGTCGATCTTATCGCCACCTCATCCTTAGTTAGTGCCACCTCGTTCTTATTTTTCTTATTTTTCTTATACATATTTATCTCATTTTTTACACAAATGGATCCTCTTCTTTTCCTTGATGGGCTTCTTCTTTGGGCCTTATGGAGTCAATATTCATGGGCTTAGGTCTTATGGGCTCAATTCTAATTAAACATGATTTTCTGGGTCCATATATAGATTCATAATGGGCCAATGTATCTGAACTATGTTTATATTTCTTATCCATCAATTTCGTATGCATTTCTATCAAAATTTGTTGACTCGTTTCATCACCCATTTCCATTAAATAGTTGACAGTTATCATTTCTTCAACTTCTCCATGATTCGATCTGGCTATTATAGCAACCTTTTTATTTCTAATATAGTCTTCGAGTCAACATTTGATCGTATGGATTCCATGTGCTCGTTTTTCTCCTAACCAAGATTTAAAATTTTCTAATTTGCATGGAATTTCCCATTGATGGTCGGAATTATCTACATCAATCTTAGTGTTTCTACCAGTCTTAAAGATCTGAGCAATTATTATTGGTTTCCCTTCTAAGTCCATAGCAGCATCAAAAATTTGAACACAAAATATTCCTCTTCCAAATCTTAATCCAAGTTCGTCAATGGATCTGGGTATGATAGATGAGAGTTTTGAAACACTATTAAGGCTCTCATCAGTCATGACTTTGTCCAGAAATCCATATCGAAATAGTTTCTGAACAACATCTGGACTGCAGTCTTCTGAGCATATATACCTAGGGTATTTGGTCATCTTAATGGTTCGATATACGGTTTGAGATTTTTTATATGTAAAAAATTTCATGATATTCTTATATGCTTCTGTCATTTCTGGAGGAAATTGTATAACCTGGGAGGTTGTGATTTCTGATGAGTTCTGATTAACCAGCTTAGAATGGTTCAAGGTGGTGGCTCCTGAGAGTCCACTCGATGAAGTTGGCATCACAATTGGCTTCTTATGAAGATCTCCTAACAACTCATAAGAGGATCTAGGAGTCATGGTTCTTATATTCTGATTGTTCTGAGACTGGAGTTTCTTGAGTTCTTCCTCAAGGTTGTCCAGAAAGTTCTCATGATTTTTGATCATTGCCAGCATCTGGCGATTCTGATTTCTGATTTCTGATATTCGCTTGATCATTATCTCAATTCCTGCTCAAAAAATCAGCTAAGATATTTCGTTTTCCAGAGATAGGCTTAACAACAAAATTATAGCAATTGAAAAAACTTTGCCAATGCCTTCTTTTGTTCAGTTCTGGTAGGGGATCTATTTTATTTCTGATAAATGCTCCTACTTGTGTATTATCTGTTCTTATGATAAATTCTATGGGTAACAAATGATACCTAAACCCTTTAATTCCATTTTTAACAGCTAGTAATTCTTTCTCATTGATATGATAATTTTTCTCCGAGGGTTTCCAAGTTCCTGATCGATAGCCACATATTAAAGGAGTTTCTTTGTCTATATGCGATGAGGACTGCTCCCCACCCGATATCACTAGCATCTGTATATAATTCTAATTGATCATTATCTTTAGGTAGTCTTAATTTTGGGAGAACTTTTACTTCTTCTTTTATTTTTCTTATAGTATCAGTATGAGTTGTTGTCCATTCAAATACTTTATGTTTTTTAATTAACTCTTGCAAGGGTTGTCGTAATTTTGGTAAGTCTTTTATATAATCTGATGCATAATTTATTATTCCTAGAAATTGTTGGACTTCTTTCTTAGTATCTAATTTTTCTTTAAAATTTTCGATTCTAGTTACTATATGATGTAGTTGTAATCCTTCACTATCTATTATATATCCAGCATCTCTACACACCTCTTGGAGTCGTCTGAAAGATAACTATTGTTGCTCTATAACTCGTAATCTTTTCAAACTAATATGCTATACGGAAGTTAAACGTAAGTATTTAACAACTATGAATGTTAAAAGGGGGAGTTTAGAAAGCCATGGAAGGAGAGAAAGAAAGAGTTTATTACTCAAAGCAAGTTATATCTCATACATCATATGTCTTCTCCTTATATAGGTACAAGATCAAAGGTGAACCAGATTCAGTAGGTATTTTGGTTCGAAGGTGGTTATTTTATTACATTTTATAAAACCATTCGAAAACGATAATTCAGCTGGTTGAACCAACATCCAAAAATCCAATCATGGTTTTACGGTCCAAACGGTTGAACTGTAGTTTTTTTAAGGAAAATCAAAACCATTAATTTGAATAAATAATTACTAAGTATTTTACTATTTTATTTAGTATTGTTATCTTAAATTTAGATATTATATTTTTATATTAACAATTTATTATTATGTTGGCATTTTATTTAATTTATATTTTGGTACTAAAAAATATTGTTATTATTATTAGTTTAATTTTTCATTGATATTATTGACATTTTAGTTTTATACTAGTTTTTGGCCCGTGCGATGCACAAATTCATCTTAACATATAAATATTAACAAAAATATAATCTAATAATTACAATTAATTATATAAAGGTGCTATATAAATTAAATATTATTATTTTATTTTCACATTTACTTTAAATAATCTTTTTATAGATAAATATAATAATATAATTAAAATTAATATATTATATATTATATTATATTTTTTATCAGTAAAAAGGAGGAAGTGACAACTCAGCTACATTGTTACTATTTTATATTATATAATATAGATATACATATGCAGAGAATTAGAGAGATTTTAAGAATTAATTTAAATTCTGTAGAACTCTTAGATATAATACGTATAAAATAATCTTTTTATAGATAAAAATAATAATATAATTAAAATTAATATATTATATATTATATTATATTTTTTCTCAGTAAAAAATAAGGAAGTAACAACTCAATTCCATCGTTACTGTTTTATATTATATATATATATATATATATATATATATATATATATGGTTTTTCTATCATGTGCCCAAAGGGCACATGATAATAAAAGATTTTGCACATATTTTTTTTATATATAAAAGATATGGTGATTATTAAATTTTATGGACCTATCACATTAAATATTTGATTATAATAAAAAAGATGAAATTATATTTTATAGATTTATTACATTAAATATTTGATTCACGCAAAAAAAATTGGATTAGATATTTTTTATCACATTATATAAAAAAATTGTTAATCATATTTATTGGATAATTATCACTATGGATTTATCAATTAATTCAGCCACATTAGATTAGATTAGATTTTATGGATTAATATGGTGATTATTAGATTTTATGGACTTGTCGTATAAAATATTTGATTATAATAAAAAATCACATTAGATTTTATAGACATATCACATTAAATATTGATTCACGTTAAATATCAGATTAGATATTAAATTGAAAATATTTAATAATAATTAATTAATATTATATTTAATCAATAAAAATTAAGGAGTCGGAACTATCGTTACATCATTACTGTTTTATATTATATAATATAGATAGGTTTTTTTTTTATAACAATTATTATTTTTTAGAATTATTTGAATCCCTTCGAATTTAAGGTTTAACTATTCCGGTTCTTCCATAAAAAAAAAAAAAAAAACTATTCCGGTTCTGTTTGACAGGTGGGCTTTTGATAACAATTGGTGGTTGGTTGTATGGCAAAAGGTGTTTAACTTCTCCTGATCAACTCTGAAGAATCAAGCATTTTTAACGACACACAATTCAGCTATGATCGTTATGTTGAGCAGAGCCAGCTTGAAAATCAGAACAAATAAGTTGGGTTTGCATATATATACTCACGAATTTAAACGATGGATGTCAAGCGAGCCAAAGCGAGGAAGATATGCGGCTGTATGGGGCAATGGCGATTTTGGAAGATTGGGATTGGGCTGCTTGAATTCTCAATGGAGGCCTAAGCTTTTGCTTTTTTCTGCCTTTGCAAATGAAGGCCTCAAATCTCTTGCCTGCGGTGGAGCTCATACCCTCTTCTTGACAGGTTTCTCTTTTCTCTTTCTTTTCTGTTCCATCTTTTTGCTTTCATTTTCCGAATTCGGTGAGAGAATTTGTCTTATTAATTGTCAGAACTGTGGATTAGTTATATTTTATCTCGAATTACTTGTTTTTTTAAGTAACAATCTCCATTTTATCTAGATTTGACAAACATATGTTTATGTTTAGTTTTTTTTGTGACTCATCTGTCTGTCATTAGGCATTTGACAGGGGTAAAATATTTGGAATTATGAGATGATGCAGCAGCATCAGAGAAATCTCTCTTGACATGTACGATGTATGCGCACCATCATTGTACAGTTCTAGTTGCATGTTGGTAGAAGTAAACTAAAAAAAAACTTATAACTAATCCATCCTAAAAAGGATTAAGCAAGTCTAGGAAGCAACTATGAAACAACAGGTGGTTCTTCTTATACTCAGTCATTTTCAATAGTTTATTCCAATTTATACATCTAAAGCACCTTTTAAAACTTACAGTGCTGCGCAAGTACTTGGAATTTGAAGTTAGCCCTTTCTCTTTAGATGGTAAGAATGTGATTAGACGAGATCTCATTTTCATAATCCATCTTTACCTTCTAATTCATTATAAGGTGTATCAGTTTCTCTGATGTAATTTTGACGAAACTTCTTGTTTCCATCTAGGCTAGAATTGATTTCTATTATAAACTCACTGCTTTATGCGGGTGCCAATGGCTCTCTCAATTATCTTTGACTTAATATTAAATTGCATTTATAGATTCTGCTCTCCTATCTGGTTTGCATCTTACAATAACTGGTCCATGCAATTTCAAAATTTCTAAGAACTGTTACAGTTCATATATATTCTTAAGGATGCAACAACGGTTGAGAATTCTTAAAAAGATTACAATTTGGTCCTTACTTTAAAAAAAATAGGCAAAAAGCATCTTGACTGATCTTTCATTTTTTGGTTCATTAAGCCTTTCTTTTATTTGAACGCATTAAGCCCCAGATCATTTTTTTGTCCCATCAAGCCCTTGCTTGTCAAATTAGTTTGTTGTGAACATATAATTCAGTTAAAAAAGCGTTATTCGTTTCATCTGTGTTTGAAATTATATTTTTTACAGTTTAAATTAAGGTTTTTACAATTTCCCCATAGCCACATTACACATATCAAAAACTGCTTTCAAATAGTGAAAAGTTGAAATGAATAACACTCTGAGTTTTATGTTCAAAGCTTTCTTTTTTGGTCATCTAAGGTTTAATGTGACCAAAAATTAAATATAGGGGCTTAATGTATCTAAATAAAAGACCGGGGCTTAATGAACAAAAAAAAAAAAAGATTAGGGGCCCCATGATGTTTCTTACCAGAAAAAATCCCTTGGCCCTTTTTTTTTCTTCCTTTTGGTCCATGCTTGAGCAGTAGGAGTTTCAAATCCTTGTTTCTCAAGACCTGTTTAGCCTAGTAAAAGTTTTTCCTTTTTCTTTCTCCAAATGAATGGTACAAAGAAGCTAAATCAATGAAGGGGAATTTATATTAACTTGAGCTTTTGGGCTGAATTGTTCTTTAACATGATATTTTAGAGCCTCTTAGACCCAGCAGATGAGGTTCGAATCCTAGCAACATCATTTATTAATGAAATTTCAACACATAGTAGAGTCGGCTTCTGTTGTATATGCTTCAAGCCTAAGTGACATTTGCATGCCAGGTGTGTCAAAGAAAATATAAATACTATTTTTGGACCTTACATATCAAATTGAGTTTTTGGGTTCAATCGTTTCAAACATTGTCAAGAGCTCCAAAGTTGCCCAGGCAGGCGAGGCAGGGATGCTGTAGTGCCTGGCATATCCTTGGATGAGGCACTGCGGGCTGCAGTTAGGGTTGCCTAGGCAGCGCCCAAGCTTGCCTTTTATATATATTGTCTTTTCTGAAAATTTAAGGGGTTTCGGAAAAGAAGTATATAGTTTAAGGTAACAACATCCTATATAATAACAAAAAAAAAAAAAAAGAAAGAAAGTAAAAGGGTCTGCTTGGATGAAGGTTTCACAAGGTTCACTAAAGTCCAGTATAATAATTTGGTTTTCCCAAAACGTATTTTAGCTTGCAAAAAAAAAAAAAAAACTGTTTAAGAGGAGTGGGAGGTACAGGAAGAGAACAAAATAATAAATGGGGAAAGGAAAAAAAGATGCATCTCTTTAAGAATAAAGAGACTGTTCAGTGCTAACAAGTGACCACCGCTTCCTTACTACTCCCATAAAGAGACAAAGAATCAACATTTATTCGCAAAATGATGAAAAGATGATTTGGTAGAATTAAATGATAATGCATAAGAACATAAGGATTTGTGTGCTTAATTTTAGAACTTAGATGTCTTTATTTAGCTCGTGCTTTTATTCCTTTGGCCTTTTATCTTTTGGGCATTGAAACTTGATGTTATCGTAAGTATAATTTATTTGATTTTATGTTAATCTTGTGAAACTTTTGTACTGTTTATGTATATTTTACCCTTTTTTTAACTAGAACTTTACTTTAATTGGGCAAGGGCCTAGGGTGTTTCCTAGTGCCTTAGGTAATTTGAGGTCTCAATGCCTAGGGAACACTTTGAAGCACTGTATGAGAAATAACCACTTAATTAAAGGGAGGTTATTTTCCTAACCATGCTTGGAAAGGAGTTTAAATGGAGGTTATTTTCCTAACCATGCTTGGAAAGGAGTTTAAATGGAGGTTATTTTCCTAACCTTACTTGGAAAGGAGTTTAAATGGAAATGAAGGTTAGATGAGGGTTAAAAAACCTTGAAATAACCTCAATTTCATTCCCACCAAATTGGTGGGATCTGGAGGTTCTCTAAGTAACCTCCCCTCCCTTTAACGAACCTTGTGAAACCTTCATCCAAGCAGACCCTTATAATAAGCAAGTATTTAACATGACTTCTTCGGTTATCAACAAAGCCAAATAGTAATCATCATATTGTCCATTTGAAATTTGGTTATTCAAATATTCATTTGAATTCCATTTCAGATTTTTTTGGTACCAAAATGAAGTGTTCCCACGAATAATAACTTGCTAGGATTCTCATGCCTTAGAATGTGCAAAGCTCCTTTTTTTTTATAGTGTTAAAATGATGATCTAACATGTATTTTGACATATTTTTGTATTAATTATATAATCTTGTTAAAAGTAAAATAGAGAAAGTGGTAGTGAAGAGTGGGGTGAAGATGGAGAAAGTGGAAGCGAGAAGTTTTCAAATAGTTTTGCTTAAATAACTATACTTTTTGTGTCATGACAACCTTAAATTGTTTGTAATGCTTATCATGGTTGACTAAAAAATTATTCTTCATAAAATTAATTATTGTTGTGATATTATATTTCCATGGTAAATTGAAGTCTTATATATCTTTTTTCCTCCTTTAATAGAAAGTGGGCGAGTTTTTGCCACTGGTCTTAATGATTTTGGGCAACTTGGCATATCATGCAATGACACTCATGCTTTGGTAAGTATGTTGTTGACATTCAGCCTTTTTATTTATTATTTTTTCTTTTGGTTGTGGTTGATTTCAACTAAGGTCAATTGTAGTTATTGTTCATTTCTTCTTATTTTTTCAAGTTAGCCCGATTTGAACTTCAACAGCAAAGGTACAAAAGTGTTTTTCTTTCTCTACTGTCAGCAAACATCAAATGCATCGTATTTGATTGCCCAAATCAAATATAATCAACTCAAACCCCTGCCAAATATGTCCATCATAGTACTCCTTCACTCAAACAATTTCAACCTTACCCCAAAAGATCCAACAAGCAGTTTACTTGGGCATTTTGACATATAGCTTGAAATAATTGTTTCTCTTCTAATTTGAGATATAGTTTCATAAAAATTTATTTTCCCTTACAACTTTTCCATCTAGAGTCATGATCAAATATTTCTAGCTTAAATCACATGTATCTCTTGGTTCATAGTTTTTCATCTGTACCTTCATCTTCTTCTTTTTCTTTGGTATCAAAATGAATTCCAATGTCGTTCTTGATAAACTCCTTATGGTCCACTAACCTGAAGCCAAAGTCTTATAATTTCTTGCAGACATAGTCGAGTATTTTTATTTTCAAGAAACAAAACCAGAGAAATTCATGAAGCTAGGTCATAAATTGCAAGTTTAGAATAATTTTCTTCTTGCATTATAAATTTCTCTTCCATAGTTTTGGTGAAGTGCTATCAATCATGGTGTTCTTTCCCTTTCTTGTCCATTTTACCTCTTCAAGATAAAATTGTTATGACTTGAGCCCATGAACTCATGCATAACTAGTTGATTGGAACTAGAGCAAAGTAATAGAAATTGAGAGAGGACAGAGTGAGAAAGTAAATTGTAGAGAAAAAGAAATGGCAAGAAACAATAAAAATTGAGGAGAAATTGGGTGATTGCATTACCAACAAAGAAATGGCAAGAAAGTCGTGGATTGGACTTTGTTTCATGCCATACAAAGATTTTTAGAGACGGCAAACTTTGCCATACTCCCTTGAGCAGTAGACATTCTTCGTGAAGATCCCTATGTAAGAAAGCATTTTTAGTATCCAACGGATGCAAAGGCCAATTGGAACAAGCTGCCATCAAAATAAAGAGCTGAATAGAAGTCATCTTAGCCACCGGAAAAAAAAAGTGTCAGAATAGTCAATCCCATAGGTCTTAACATAACCATTAGCTACAAGATGAGCTTTTAAACGAGCCACAAAACCATCATTGTTGACTTTAACAACAAACACCCATTTACATCCAACAGACTTCTTCTCTACAGGAAAATTTACCAGATCCCAAGTACCATTAGCATCCAAGCACTTCTATCATTGCATTGTGCCAACCAGAAAGTGTTAGGGCATAAATGGAAATACCGGAAAAAAATAGAACACAAACACTGCTCACAAGGGCAGCTTGGATACCATGTAGAAGCAGTAGAGAGAATGTCCTGTATTGGTAAAGAAAAGGTACAGGTATTTATACAAAGGATTAATGATAAACTGGAAAAGCAAATCAATACTAATTAATTCCTATAATAATGATAATCCTTATCATTATCCCTATAATGTAGTTAACAGCTATGTACATCTGTAACAATAACCAATAAAACACATGCTCCATGATGCACAATATTCTTCTCTTTTTCACTTCAATTATTGTTATATACACTTACAGCAATTGCTTTATTTCTATAGTGCATTCTTGTATTGTTGACTATCATGAAACATGTGGTAGTTCCAAGAATTGATTAATCTGATATTGGTCCATCACGAAACCTCCCTGTTTCATCCATTAAAGCATGAGTATGAAATTCTTTGATATTAAATAACAAATTGTCAATGTCTTATCCCTACTAGATTTGTTAAACTTGAACTAAAAAGATAACCAGAAGTTATGAGCTATTTTGTTTTGTTGGCTTTATCCATGCATTTAGTTATCTGCTATGTGCATGTATCACTTATCTTATTTTTAAAAATATTAACTATATATGATGGAAGTAGCTGTGTTTGTTTTGACTGCATTGTAGTTTGACTTTTGAACTATGATAACCTTTCTGGAGACGGTAGTGTCATTCCTTTTTTATTCTCTTAAAATTCACTGGTTAATTTGTACTAAACTAATTAAGCCTTTATATATATATATATTGTTGCTTGTTTTTTTGGTCTTGTAATTGCAGAAACCTACTGAGGTTTCTGGATTGAAGAAGGAAATTATACACATTTCAGCTGGTTACCATCACTCATCTGCTATTACAGGTAGGTTGGTAGACTGGAGGGGAAGGGGATGCGATTCTGATGATCTGCATGCCTTGTATTTTATGTGATAAAATGTATATCTGCTTTTTTCAAAAATAAATAAATAAGAGGACTATAGTAATGATTTGGTTGCAGAAACTTTATTGTTATAGCTGGAACTAGACATAAAGTAACAAGTTGATTGATTTCATAAACGAGGAAGGGGGAAGGTAGATAAATTGTTTTAGTTGAGTATTGCTCATATTGTAAGTGCTTAGCTGAGCTCTTGATACGAAGTTAGGTAAAATTGCCAAGTTGATGTCCAACTCCTACATGCACATTTAATGCATTTTTCAGTAACTGTGTCTCTGTGTCAAGTTCTGAGATGGACCCGATTATTTCTTTTTAGGTTTGGTTGGGGGCACGAATTAAAATTAAGGTTTTTGACAATGAATCTTAGTTATTGTAAACAGAGAGAGAAGTAAAGGAAATATTCTTTTATTATCACTTAATGTTTAAGGATAGATTACAACATATTTATATACAAATATGAACAGTATATTATCTATGTTAATACTGCCAGCAATTTAGCCTATTATATTTAGTCCTAATACACCTATATAGCTAGTATAGTGTATACAACTGTACATAGTATACTATAACACTCCCCCCAAGCTAGAGGATAGATATTGATCATGCATAGCTTGGTACAAATATAATTGATCCGGTTTCCGGGCAAAGGTTTGGTAAACACATCTGTAACTGTCCGGACATGTGGAGTTTTGATTGTACCGTCTTCTAACTTTTCCCGCGTAAATTGACAATCAACTTCTATATGTTTGGTCCTCTCATTAAACATATAATTGTTCGCAATCTAGATAGATGCTTCATTATCACACCATTAGTTCATTGGTTTTGTCCGTACAACCCCAAGTTCATCGAGAAGGCGATGTAACCATACAAGCTCACATGTAGTTTTTTCCATAGCTCGATATTCAACTTCAGCACTGGATCGAGACACCACACTTTGCTTTTTGCTTTTCCAAGAAACAAGATTTCCTCCAACAAACACACAATACAGTCGTAGAGTGCATCTGAAAGATCCCCAGCATAGTCTGCATCTGTGAACCCTTCTGCAATATGGTGACCATGATTTTGATACAACATACCTCATCGAGGAGCTCCGTTCAAATATCAGGGCGAGTGATTGTTAGATAATTCAATTTCATAAGAACTCTTATGTATTTTTCAGGTTTCTTAAGCAACTCACCTTCATCGCCTTTTAACTTCACGTTTGGTATCATAGGAGCATCACAAGTCTTTGATTCAATTTGTCCTTCTAACACATCTAGACAATACTTTCTCTTAGTGAGACAAATTACCAAGGAAATGTTTCAACTTTGTATTTTTTGATGTATCATTACCAATGATCACTATGTCATCAACATACACCACTAAAAGAATATATCCAGAACCAGATGTTGTAAAGAAAACAGAAGGATCATATGCACTTCTACGAAGACCAAATTCAATTACTGTAGCACTGAATCTTCCAAGCCAAACACGAGGGGATTATTTCAGTCCATTATGGTGACTTCCTCAATTTGCATACCTTCCCAGACTCCACCTAAGCAACAAACCCAGGTGGTTGCTCCATATAAACCTCTTCATGTAAATCTCTATTTTTTTTAACATCAAGGTGATGAAGCGGCCAATTATAAGTAGCAGCCAAAGAAATGAATAGCCGAATAGAAGTCAATTTGGCAACAGGAGAGAAAGTATCAAAGTAATCAATGCCATATATCTAAGCATAGGCTTTGGCAACTAATCAAACTTTTAGACGAGCCACTGTACCATAAGGATTTATCTTAATAGTAAATACCCATCTAGAACCAATAGCTTTCTTCTAGGCCGGTAGAGAAACAAGATCCCAAGTATGGTTACTTTCCAAAGCCTTTATTTCTTCTTGCATTGCTTCCACCCAACTCCGATGACTCAAAAAATAGTCTAAAGAGACTACAAAAGACTTGGAGGAGACTAATAGGGAATCATAGGATACCAAGGAAGAAATAGGATGAGTGTAAGTACGTGTACCTTTTTGAATCAAAAGAAGACGCAGGATATGGAATAGAAGAAGAAATATTGGTGTAGGGATTTGGAGCTGGTTCTGGAGCTGGTGCTACAACTGCTGTACACGTCGAGAATAAACTTAATGAATAACATTCCGATAGGGACGAGAGACTTCATGTTCACTCACAGTTTATATCAGAAATCATCATTTGTGTTATTGGTAGATAAGGACGGGAAAAATGATGATGGAGATGGATGAAAGAATGGTGTATTTTCAAAGAATGTGACATCGGCAGATGGAATCGAGAATAGCCTAGAAGACACACTTGAGAGATTCGGGATCAAGTTTAGATATCTGAGGACGCATAGCTTGAACAAAGCAAGTACATCCAAAAATTCGAGGTGCAAGAGAAAATTAAGATTGAGAAGGAAAAGAATGGAATACGGAATCTGACCATTAAGAATAGTGGAGATTAATAGTGGATACATCATCTACCCAGAAAACCTTAGGGACTTATGAAACATGATTGAGATAAGACTGGAATGTGCTGGATAAATATTCCTTGGCATTGTCGCTTCGCTAGATGCAAATATTTTGTTAAATTAAGTTACAAAACACAGTGAACAAATTAGAACGATACTTCAAAGGATAAAGCCAAGTGGTTCGAGAGAAATTATCCATTGCAAATACCGATAACCAAGTTCAGAATAACTGGACAAGGACCCCACACATCAGCGTGAACTAACTTAAAAACAGAATCAATGATATTTAGTGAACTGTCAAGCTTCACATTGCAAAGTAGATTCCCTTTGAAGACTAGGACATAACTTTAATATTCTGCTTCGTCCCAAGATCCTGAAATAGACAATAAGTGGGAAAGAAAGTAACACAACAATTAAGGAAATTGAGGCAGGCATAAAACAGAAGATAAGTAATGCGGGTAGGATTAGCCGTTCCTTGACCATTTACAGGAGTTGTAGCACTATTGGCTATTGTAACAGGCGGAAGATTGGGAGAGGTATGAAAAGAAGAAAGGATACCTGAGTTACCATTCATATGATTTGGTGAGTCGATAACCCAACTATGAGAGGATGTGGAGAGGCATGCAACATGATTACACGTGTCAGCTAAAACAAAAGATTGAGGAACACCATGATTCATGGGGAGCTGTTGAAGTCGAGCATATTCATTTGCTGAAATAATGAAATGATTGTTAGATCAGAGAGTGGAGGTTTACCATGCAACTTCCAACATATTTCTTGATATGCGCCTCTTCTCCATAATGATAACCGACTTTAGGAGAGTTACGGTTACCAGGAGCATTCTGATGACCACTCGTGCTCCATTGCTTACTAAGGGTGCTGTTTCTTGAGACACTAGAGCTCAAATCACCATCTTCATCCTTGCATACATGAAGTGACCAAGCATAAATATTAGAGAAAGAGGGAAGTTCCCCACTAGTTAATAGCCGAGAGCGAGCTACTTTATACGAGGGAAGCATTGAATGAATGTGCGATCCTCTTTTTCTCGCATCCGTTTGACATTAGCAACAATAGGAAATAAAGCTCGTTTTTCCTCAAAAGCTTGTCTCAAATCATTATAGTATTGGAACAAAGTACGCCCCTTTTGTTTAGCACGATAGATTTTCAATAGCAACTTATGAATATGAGATAAATCCTTTTTACTCGTATGCATAGATGCAAGACAGTCGGTTACAATATCATCGATATTGGGGGGCTAGAGTATTTTGAATCATATTAAACAGCCTACAATCCACCATCCCCCATTTCTTTCCTTTTTCATCATCCTTCTAAGTTAGATGATTCTCTACGTCAGTACTATCAGCAAATAATCCTTTAATTTTCTGTCGCATATTTTCATATTACCAAATGAAATTTCCGTAAAAAATTTCTTGTCTGCCATTTGCAACCAAGTCTAACAAATTAAGTTTCCACACAAATTTTGTTCGACTAGCCCACAAACTAAAAGCCCAACCACTATCAATATAAAAAGGCCAAATACACAACTCAAAACAGAATCCACACCAAAAAAACCCAAACAAAATACTTTCTATTGCCAACCAACCCAAACCATGAAAACGAGATTTAGAAGAAACCAACTGGAAAAAGAAAGGCTGAAAACTGATGTGCCACGCATTGTCACGCGCCCGTGCATGGTGGTCGGGGCGACTAGATAAAGTGGCACGTGTGGATCACACGTTGTGATTCCATTGACCGGATTTCAAAGAGACACCGATCGGAGGAAGGGGAAGCTCACTAACAGTAGCTTACACCGGAAAATATTGCCCGGAACTGAGATACAAAGAGTTTTGAGCCTAAGCTCTTATACCATGTAAACAGAGAGAAGTGAAGGAAATATTCTTTTATTATCACTTAATGCTTAAGGATAGGTTACAACATATTTATATACAAATATGAACAGTATATTATCTATGTTAATACTGCCAACCCTATTATGTTGAGTCCCAATACACCTATATAGCTAGTATAGTATATACAGCTGTACATACTATAACAGTTATAATCATGAGTCTAAGAATGACGTTTGCAATTTCTGCATGGAATATTTTCCTCAGAAATGGCAAATTATGTTACACAACAAGTGGTCATGCAAGAAATCGCGTGGTCGAAAATGGAAATGCGCTTGTAGTCATGTTCTTTTGTAAGGACCAAAGCTCAAACAAAGAGCATTTAGCCAATAATTACATGGAATGCTATGAGAGATTGAAAAAAACCCATGGAATACAAGAAAGATACGCATCTTTTTTAGGGCATTACCAAAGCTTTTGCGTTTTCTGGAAAAGCATGCTCTTGGGATACTGAAAGATATGGCTGTCATCAGGGGACAAGCAAGAGAGGGGTCAAGTTGCTGGCAAAAAAAAGAGAGCTTGAGCCTTTCCTTTGGGGAAGCACGAATGATTTTTTAGCTAAACGTAATAAAAATAACTACCATATTCATTATATGTTAATTAGCTTGAAGGGAACATAAAATGATATTAAGATTCCCATTCTAATATTAGCATTTGAAGTGATAATATAAACTATAACAACATGCTAAAAGACAGAAAAAGTAACTACTTTAACTTCAAATTTGGAGCAAGAAAAAAAAGAGAAATGGGATTCATATTGAGATAGGTTTTAGATTTTGGCTTGCCAAATTAAGTTGGAAGTATGTTCAAGTTTCAAGAGCGATGATTCATTCGCTGTTTTTCAGCATGAGGTACTAGGGAGAAAATGTGACATTATAGTTTTACAGCTTATTTCGTGTGTGTATATATATATATAATTCATATGACTGGTTGATGTATCAGTTAGTAGTGATTACATGACAAAATTGTTGCATCATGGTGTCATAGGTGTTCAATATTTAACTCAATGGTGGGGAATGTCGTAGTTTATCATGTCTCCGTATCAGGCCAGATGGAACCTTTGAAGAGGATTAACGTTTTCATTTATTGCTAGAACTTTAGAAGGTTTTTAGGCTGTAGATGTGCTCACATTTAAGCATTTTTTGTTGTTTGTAGTTTCCTTTTTTTTCTTCTACATTTTTGGGTTAGGATGTAGGGGCTGCTTATATATATATTCTGTTTTGTTTTTGTTATCATAATTCTTATTATTCTTGTAGTTGATGGGGAGCTCTATATGTGGGGAAGGAACTCAAGTGGACAGCTGGGCCTAGGCAAAAGTAATATCTGAACTTCTTACTTGTGAATTCTGTCTTCTACTTGTCATTGTCAATCTTATTTTCCATATTTGCATCCTTATTTGTGTTTGGAGGTCTTCATTAATGTAAGGGTGGGCGAAAACATTGATTAGTAACAGGAAGAATGTTTAATTGGAATTTGGAACTTATTTTCACGCTGGAATGTATCTACTAATATACAGAGGCAAAGAAAGAAGTCCCAACACCAACAAAAGTGGATTGCTTAAATGGGCTTTCCATTAAAATGGTTGCTCTGGGTGCAGAGCACTCTGTTGCTGTTACTGGTGAGCCATGGAATAATTTTAAATCGTTTTTCATACCTCATTGCAATGAAAGTTACGCTTTGTGTAAACATTACTTCAGTTTGGTGTCTTCGGCAGGTGAAGGTGAGGCATTAAGTTGGGGAGCAGGAGGGTCTGGAAGACTTGGTCATGGAAACCAATCAAGCATTTGTGGGTTTCTGACGAGCAACAGGTTGGTACAAATGCTTTTCTCATCTTTGTTTAGATCCCGGTTCCATTCTCCTATTCAATATTTTTGAATTGGGGCTTTGGATGTCAAAATCCCACAATGAAGGTAAAATGTATATGTGTTCCAACCAGATAATGTGATTATATTTATGCTATATTTTCATATAAAAAAATAAAAATACAGTTGCAGGCGCTAGGTGCCATTCTAGGCTCTTGCCCGAGCGAATTGAGGCATTGCTTGAAAAAAAAGATAAGAACATATCCGAAACAGCATTGAAGTTCATAAAATGAACATAATATAATATAAGTTATAATTATCAAGTAGAATTCTTATTACATGAAGAAGATGATGTTTTTTCTTTTTGTTTTTTTTTTATTTGTGTTTTCTAATTCTTTCTGTCACACAAGCAGCAGACTGAAGTATGCAAATTATCTGCCTGCAGTGTCCT
Organism: Euphorbia lathyris; assembly: GCF_963576675.1. Lineage (NCBI taxonomy): Eukaryota > Viridiplantae > Streptophyta > Magnoliopsida > Malpighiales > Euphorbiaceae > Euphorbia > Euphorbia lathyris. The sequence goes on from NC_088914.1 coordinate 48,254,849, forward strand.
TTTTTTTTGTCCAAAGAAACACATGTGCTTGTTCTCTCAAAGCCTGCCCTATACTTGAAATAATCTTCTGCAATCTGCATCCTTTTAAATAGATTTAATTTGTTTGCAAAGTAAATATTTATTTCTGAACACCAAATCTTTTTTCTTTATGATTTTACTTAAATCAAATTATTCCTTACCAAAATCCTATAATAATTAATGTTCCCTTTTGAAAATATTATTTAAAATTTCAAAGAAACCGAAACATACCCCAGGCATCCCTTTTGTTTGCCTAGTGCCTAGGGTATGGTTCTTTTCTAGGAAGAACCTGATTGAAGGTACCTTGCCAGTGTGTTGGGTGATGCTATTGCCTCATCTCTCCTTGCCTGGGTGCCTAGGGAAGCACCTCTGTGTCTTTTAACAACACTAGACCAGAACTTGAATACTGAATGTTGAGGCTGGAGCTTCGATTTATTTGAAATTTGAACAGATAAGGGTTTAGGGAAATTATGAGTATTTTTTTTTTTTGTTTATATCATTGTGATTTTTTTTTTTTGCTCGTTTTTCTAATCAAACTGATTCTATTATTCACATCAATATTCTTAATATCATTTATAGCTAGCTTTAAACTTTTACATTCTACAGTTTAGCTTTACCAATATTTTATATAAAGAAAATATATTCTAAATGAGTGAATTGTAGATAAAAAGAAAAATTAAAGCCAGAATGTATTTTTGAATATTGGTAATTTACTATCCCTTATGGTGAAAGATTTAAAAACTGATGTAGGGACTAAATAGTTGATGAAAACAAAACCTAAGGACATCATAATGTATTTTTGAAATTAGATTGATTGACTAGCTTAATATGCAATAAGTGAGTGGCTAATAAATTGTTTACCATAATATTAGATTGACAACTATTTTTGTTGAAACTAACCAACTTATAGAACTCCATAAAGGCTCAAATGTACTTAACAATGACCCGAATAAGCACCACCATATCAAGTGTCAACTGTGGATCTTGGATATAATTATTTCTTTTTAGTGTCTATGACTACTAGCTATGGTTTTGCTGTTTTCCTTTCTCTTGGTTTTCTTGGATAGTTATATATTTTATCTGCAGTGAGTATACACCAAGGCGTATTAAGAAACTAGAGGATGTTAAGGTATTATATACTTGTTTAGCTCTGATGTCCTCCCTAAAAGTGAAGTTTTCTTGCATTAGTAACTGTTGTAAGTGGTTTTTGACTCCCAGGTGAAAACAGTTGCTGCTGGGTTGCTTCATTCAGCTTGCCTTGATGGTACATATTTAGCCTACATATTATAAATGTTTTTCTTTGTGTTCTTTAGGATTACTATTATTGTGAACTTTATTGCTTGCATTATTGTTTGGCTGAATTTGTAAATTTGCAGCAAATGGCTCTATTTTCGTATTTGGTGAACAAGAAGTGGATAGCTTGGTAAGTTTGAGAGTTAGTTTTAGATTTCACTATTGACTCTGCTTGTTTTACTAAACTTTTTTTTTTTTTTTTTTTTTTAATATCCTCAAATTACTTTTAAAAGTGAACTTTTTTCGGATTTTTACAGTGAACATTTAAAATAAAATAAAATTCTTGAGTGGTTATTTTAACATTGAAATGTAGTTTCTTTTGATGAAGAAAACAATTAACTGCAAAATTGGTGAGGTCCAATTCAGCCAAAATGACCTTATCTGGGAAATTCATCCCTGGATATATATATCAGTTGATTCATCAAAATCTACAGTTTTACAAAACTAGCTTAGTGTCAAGTTGGGCTGAATCAACCAGAAGACACAAGTACAGTGCATTTGCCAAAAAATAAATAAATCATTTTTGCTTAAATTGACCTTTGACTACAAGTTGCAAAATCAGACTTGTAGCATACATGAATTATGGATACCTTTAAAGGTCAGCTAGCAAATCAGTTATTGTGAATACAACTTAATTGTTTGCTAATATGTTTTCCTTAGTCCTAGATAGTGGATACTACAAAATATTTAACATTTGCTATTATACAAAAGAGCTGCTTAAATCTTTGTTTTGATTCTTTTGGCAAAATATTATGTTATTATAACAATGCTTTTAACTTGATGGAAAAATAATCTAGGGCTTTGGAAAGGCAAAGTATGCTGCAACACCATATCTTGTAGGTGAATTGCCGAATTGTGGAGAAGTTGCATGTGGTGGATATCACACATGTGCTGTCACAAGTAATCTCTCTCTCTCTCCATAAATATATATAGACAAAAAGCATCCTGAGGCCCCGATCGTTCATTTTTTGGTGCATTAAACCCTTGATTTTTTATTTGGACACATTAAGCCCCTGGTCTTTTATTAATTTCATCTGTGTTTGAAATTCGTCAGGGGCTTAATGTGACAGAAAATAAAAGATCAGGGGCTCAATGCACCAAAAAATGAAAGACCAGGTGCCTCAAGATGCTTTTGTGTGTGTAAACATTTTAGGGAATGTACACTATTGTTGCTACTCGTCTTGTTTCAAGTGGACATTGACATGAATAATGAGCCTCACAAGTTTCCCTATGTCATTTTGATATATTGTTTCATCACCCAATCCCCCAACTATAATAATAGTCTTACAAACTACATGTATTCATAGTAATTCAATAAAATACTTATACTCTCTGTCATGAAACCGTTTTAGCTAAAAGCTCAAGCTGATAGTTAAAGGTCCACTTCATATTAATAGCTGACACACCCCCACAGGCACATATTACCATGTCCTGCAAATAACTCAACAAATGGGGCTGCCAGGAATCGAATCCAGGACCACTTGGTCACACTGGCTCTGATACCATGTCATGAAACCGTTTTAGCTAAAAGCTCAAGCTGATAGTTAAAGGTCCACTTCATATTAATAGCTGACACTCTCTTGTGGTAAATTAAATTTCCGTTTCATGTAGTTTCGACTTGAAATGGTGTTTTTTCTGACTTTCGCTGCTTATTCTGGTTGTGCACTTAACTAAACTTGTGCTGCTTATTTTGGTTACTAGCATAGATTTGTCCTTACTCCCTTCTACTTATTCTTTAGGTCATGGAGAATTATATGCTTGGGGCATCAATCAAAACGGTTGCCTTGGTGTTGGGTATATAGATAAAGACTTCTTCTTTGGCTTAGAGAGAAATGACATCATTATTTTCTAATAGAGTTTTTATGCTAACAGTTCTACCAATAACATACATTTACCTGAAAGAATTCAAGATCCGGCTTTGAGGTCTCCTGTTGAAAAGGTTAGGAAATCTTTTTATGGTTTATTTTGACTAATATCTTATGGGCATACCTATTTTGCTGTGATATGGATATGAATTTCAGGGCCAATAAGGCTGTTTTGGCTGATTCTTTTTGGGTTAGGATAAAAAAAAGGGCGGCCCGGTCGCATTACGCGTCCCCGCTGAGCGAGGGTCCGGGGAGGGGTCACACCACAAGGGTGTACTGGGGGCAAGCCTTCCCCTACCAATTTATTTGGCAAGAGGCCGCTCCTATTCTTTTTGGGTTAGGATAAATTATAAAAATTCTATAACATTTGAATCCTGCTTTTCAAAATTAGATGAATCATAGTCTGCTTTTAATTGTTTTATGTTTTAATCTTTCCATAAATTTATCATATAATTTGGACTTTTGAGTTATTACTTTGATCACACTTTAGTGCTTCAATTTTGAAATGAGATAACTTATTAGTTTCTAGAATTGAAAAATGTAAATGATGATGTCATTTCATATAATTTTTTCACTTAAAAGGCAAGGTGCTAAACTACAATTGAAGGACAATACTCTTTATTACAATTCTAGAAAAGTGAAGTGTTTTCACAAATGCTGGTCAGGAATTTGTAATTTCCTCCCCTACATGTTATTCTCTATACTTATTTGTCTTCTGACATAATCAGAAATAAAACAAGGGAGGACAGGGTGGGAATCAGCTCAAACTCGTTTAAGTAGCAAGCTATGTTGGATCTTTAAAATAATATGCTTGGACACTTTTTGTTGTTTGCCAAAACTATACTCTTCTGCGCCAGATTCATGTTGATTTTATGCAAATTAACTGATAGGTTTCCTGTGGTTGGAAGCATACTGCTGCAATTTCGGGTAAGCATATAGCTTGTCCAAATTTGAACATGACTAATGATGTGTTGCATCTTTTTTTCTGGTTTACCTTATATCTATCAGATCTTAAGTTCCTGCAGATTTTCTTTCTCATTAATCAGTATTCTTCTATGCAATCTGTTGTGAACTGTGCCTCACTATGTTGCACGGAAACTCTTATTAATTAGCGTGTCTGTTTCCATTATAGTTTCCTAGCTATATTAAATAATGTTTCCCGGTGTCTATTTCCGTGCAACATAGGTGCCTCACTAGTCAGTACCTGGCTACATGCTATGTCATACTTAGGAGAGAGGCCAGCCAGAAAGCATTGAACAAAGCCCAAATAAGACACACCAATTAAGAAGGAACAAATAGGGAAGCCTCAAGAGAGACAAGAAATACATTGTGAGAGAGACCCAAAGATCAGAAGTAGTCCAACCAGAAACTAACCACACTGGAAGAACTAGGGGAAAGAGGCGGCGTCGACGCAATGAAGATGGTCGGATTCTGGTGAGCCACACGCCCTCATACGCCGGTGCGTGGTCGGAGTGTGCAAAGGTTGCGATGGAGCGTGAGCTTTGGGTTCCTGGCTACCAGACTCTGCAGAACGGTCGATCATGGAGAGAGAGAGAGAGAGAGAGAGAGATTTGGGGGGGGGGGGGGGGGTTGAGATGATTGGAGGATTTCGAAAATTCAACCACACTTTTTTTCTTAACAGAACACCTCTAAGAAAATTCTACTAAGAAAAAAATAAAGAATAATATATATTCACTTGATAATGAAGGGTTACAAATACACATGTTTATACACAATAGAAAGGCTATACAAGGAAAGTCAAACAATCACAATTAATACGGTTAAGGTTGATTTCCTAGGATTATGCTACTGTTTGGACTATACATTTTGTAACAACTGTTTTGTCTATTCATTCTGTAACTCTCCTATAATTGCTCCTTTGATTGCTGCCTTGAATTCTTCTATGACAGCTAGCTATGTTCACATTTGTTCATACTATAACAATCTGCAAGAAATTCATGTCACCAGATTGCTTGACATTCTGTTGAAGTTGTAGCCGTATATTTTGCTTGCTTGCTTTGAATTTCAGCATATATAGTCCTGATCCAAGTTAGATGTGTAACTTGTGACTGCTTCTTCTATTCACCAAACATCCAGCCAATCGCTGTCACTGTCAGTGTAACCTAGCAATTTGAAATCTGAAATCTGAAACATGACCATACCACACCCCAAAATCAATCATCCTAGCAATATGGAATCTTTGGAGCTCCAGATGCATTGAAGCAAATGCGTAAAATCTGGAATTAACTCCAACTGAGAAAACTGTAATTAATATAGAGTATCCCCAAGACTGTTAAAGGACTGGTACAACATGCTTAGGCTGCTTGTAGGGTAAAGGTCTCTAGGCTGCTTGTAGGGTAAAGATGTCTCATTGAGATTAGGGTAATATGAGTAGCTAGCTGTGTATATATATGTGTGTGCATGTAATATAGAATTTGTAGAAATACCAATACAGAAATTAAAAAAACAATGTCAATTTTGTACGAGCCAGATAGATTAAGCCACCATACAAACTTCTGGATTTTTTTTTTTTTTTAAACCTTCAGTTTCTCATTCAAATCCATAGGCATAGCTGCACATTTGCAATTGAACATGTTAAACGTTTTAAGCAAATCGGAAGCACATTCTCATTGACATAGAGTTTCAGTCTTCAACTTGCCTTGCTTCTAACCCAAGAAAATAGTGCAGCTAACCCAAATCTTACTTCTCAAATCCTCTGAATTCATTAATGAGAGAAATAGTAGATCACATCATCCACATGAAGGGAAATGATGAGAAAGTCACTTTTACCTTGTTGGCAAATAAGTTCGGCTTACTCTTCTCTCAGTGCCATTCTCAAGAAAATATGCATCAATTTTGTTGCTCCAGGTGCGTGGAACCTGCTTCAACCCCGAGTGTCTTTAATAGCCTGCAAACTTCTTCTTCTTTACCTTTAACTGTAAATCGTCGACTAAGGCACATATACATCAAGTTGTAGACAAATTCGAATGTCATAGATTCAGTTGTAGATGCAGGGTGTGGATGCCGAGTGAAAGTAAGAAACGCAATCAAGGAAAGGTCACAGGAATTGCCTGAAATAAATTAAACCTGATACCAAATTGAGAGTTATGAACAGCTAAAAAAATTAAAGCATTGGGTGAAACTGAAAACGGGTAAGAAGGTTCAAATCTCATTTTGCAAAAGAAAGTGCTTTTGGGTGATTCAACTTCATTTTTTACGGGTTATTATATTCATTTTTATGTCATTGAATCCTGCATTTCAATTGTTGCTGAAGAGTTAGCCCTAAATATTATGATCTAATTATGTTGAAATTACAATAATTGTCATTTATGTGTATTTTTTATGTTTGCACATACATCATAAGTTGGCTAAGCATTAAGTGAATATATCATATAAAACCAAATGGCTTGGGATGCTCATGCTATTTTGTTAAGTCTGTTAATTTTCTGATTATTAAGAATACTAACAAGTAGGGGGCAACATCTATACTTGGGGTTGGGGAGGTTCAAATGGAACATTTTCTGATGAAGGCCATTCTTCTGGTGGACAATTGGTTTGTTTCTTTTGTACCTTCAACTTTTTAGAGTTAAAGTGAATAAATTTATAATTTATGCTCAGAAATTATCACTGCTTTAATTTGTGTAGATGTATTAATTCTCCTCTCCCTATAATATACATACATACAGGGTAATGGAAGTGATGTTGACATTGGGAAGCCTATGTTGGTGGGTTTTGAAGAGAGTGTGAAAGCATTGCAAGTATCATGCGGATTCAACCACACTGCTGCCATAGTCGAGACACTCGATTCTTTTTCTTAGATCATTTTACCCTATCATCTCAAACTCCATTATGTATTGAGCTTTAAATTTTTTAGGGTACAGGTATTAAAAAAAAAAAAAAAAAATCAAGGCATTGGAGCACTCATTCTTAATAAATCCTAGATCTGTCACTTCAAATCTTGCCACAATATTTCTATAAGAAAAGGTTCAGTCAATAATGTTGAGAAGCTCTCGTGTTATTCCGAAATGAAAATAATATTCAAATTGAAAAATGTCACATTTATATTAAATAAGTTTTTCGATTGGTAATTTGAAAATATTTATTATTATTTTGAAAGTAAATCATATTGTACAACAAATTTAATTATCATATATAAAAGGTCACAAGATTTTAAATGAAAGGAATAATAAATAAATAAATGATACTACAGTAAAACCTCTATATAGGAATACGTTTGGGACCGGACAATTTGTATAACAATTGGGAGGTTATTCTTATATAGAGTTTGGTACCCAAAAAAAAAAATCAACACTTAAAGTTTATAAATTTAACAACAATAAGAACTCTCTAATTGGAAGAGTTTTGAGTTTAGTTTAATAAAACAAATTAATGTTTAGCATATCAAGTCTACGAGTTTTATTTCCAATACCTAAAGAATTGGAAGAGTTTTGAGTTTAGTTTCCAATACATAAAGAAAAGAGTTTTATGGGAAAATGGTAAGAATTTATAGTTAAAGTTGGAATTTGTGTGCCAACTCATATTTAATCTCAATAATTTTTAAATTTTTTAATAAATTTTGTTTAAATCCTTAATACATATATACATTATTTACATAATTATTCCTATATAGAGGTATAGTTTCTAAAGATGGGACTTGGATTATGTATAACAATTAACATTTGGGAGGTTATTCTTATTTATAACCGGTCCAAGTTGGGACCGAATTTTTTTATAACAAATTGTAGGTTATTCTTATATAGAGTATTCCTATATAGAGGTTTTACTGCAGTAAACTTGTTTGTGGAAAGAAAATATAATATAGTAGAAAGTAAGGAATTTATAATGGAAGAAGGCATTTGTGTAATAGAATAGGAAATTAAACAGTTTTTTTTTTTTTTTTTCAATGTGGATGTACTTCAAATTCTTGAATTTGAAGTACATTCCTTTGATGCTTGAAGTTGACGGCAATGGACAAAGTGTCAACGCAAGGCAAATATTCCATCTTTTTTAGTAAGAACATTCTCCCGTCTTCGAAATAAGCTAATTGACCTCATCAACATCCCAAATATTGGTGGTCAAGATAACTATATAGGTCTAACTTCGGCTATTCTGAGATTAAAGATGCAAGCGTTCTGGAAGGGTAAAATTGTTAGCGTTGTTGTATGTGGATGTTTTTCAAATTCTACTATTGAATTTGAAGTACATTCATTTGTTACTTGAAATTGTCGGTAATGGACAACGTGTTAACGAAGGCAGCAGGTTCGAAACAAGCTAATTGACCTTATCAACATCCCAAACATCTGCATTTTGGAAAGAGAAGCGTTGATCAAATATGTTGCCTCTACTTTGTTGAATTGAAGGGGAATACTTCCTTTACTCAAGCTTTCTCTCTACCTGAAAATGCTCAATAAATTCTCCAGCAATGTATATGTTTAGCTGTGTAAAGACAAACTTCAACCACTCTGGTCGCATCGCATCAACTTAGCCCTTAGAAATAGAAGGGAGTTTGAGTTTAAGTTTGAGTTGGGTATGGAGAAACGTTATATTGGAATTTGGAAGCAATGTTTAAACCTTCCAAATTCCCTACGTCTCATAAAAGGCTTTAATTCTTGTATTATCTCTTGTGTTTCCTGACTAATCATATTCCATGATGTTTTTTTTTTTTTTTTTTTTTTTGCAATTTGTCTGGATTTATCAACAACAACAACCTCCTTAATTGTACTCTGTTTTTCCCTCTTTTAAATAATCTTTTGTTTCCATTAAAAAATAAGTTCACCAACAATAGAAATATTCATTTGTTCTCGTGCTAATATATGCGATAAGATGTTAAGGATAAGTCTACTATTGAAACTATTAAAGTAGAATCTCCACAATCTCAACCGAATGGTAATATCTCTTACTTACTTGTTAACATTTATCTCTTTCTAGTACGGATCGGTGACGAACGAGTTGATTTTAATATTAAATCAATAAAGATGTTTCTTCTCTAACTAAACTAGGAGTTAATTCCAATATTTCACGAATTAAACCCGTAAGAATTGTTAAAGGGATGAATCCTAAACAAAGCTCTCAAAGAGATAATTTTGATTGATTGATGAAAAGTTAATTGATTACAAAAAAAAAAAAAGAACTCATATCATCTCAAAACCTAAATGACAAATTACATACAAGTCAAATTATATAACTAATTAAAAGGATAAGGTTAAGGGTAAAATAAGGTAAGGGTAAAAGGGTGACAATCTTGTAAATAGGATGGTGGTATGAGTTGTAACTAGGGAGTGACAAACTTGTAATAAAGAGAAAGCTGAAGAAAAGAGTAAATAAGGAGTGACATGAGTTGTAAATAGGGAGTGACAAATTTGTAATAAAGAGAAAGTTGGAGAAATGAGTGCTTGATGATTAAGGAAAGCCACACGCCGTGTGGATTAAATAAGAGACTTCCAAGAGCTGTTCGTTTTAGGCCACACGTCGTTTGGGTGTTTTATTGACACTTCTCTTCATTTCTTTTGGGGTCACATGTCGTGTGTCTATTTGACACGTCGTGTGAGCCCCGTTCTTCACGTGGCTTGTCATTCCTTTTCATAGACGTGTTGTCCCTTGGCTCCGCTTCTCTCACTATCTGTCTCCTCACATGTTGTCGACTGGCTGCCCGCATCATTCAATGTCTATTGAAAAGAACTTGACCTCAAGTTACTTGTTGAGTATGGAAGAAACTCGTTGACCTTGAACGGACTCAAAGTTTTCAAATCGAACAAAGGTGTTATCCGGAATGAATTCATGAAGTCCATTCCACAAATTTCCGGATTCACCTTCTTTACACGAACTTCATCCCATATTTCAACTTTTGACTTGCCCCCGGTTCCCATCCTCATTGCCATTCGTCTTCCACCTTCTACTGGCATCAAATGGGATATATCGACGAAGCTTATCGAACCACTCCCCAACAAAATCTTGCATTATCTTCCAAATTCCCATGGCATGTCAAACGGACCAGTCCCAGAACTTCTCGGTCTCCACTTCACTAACTTGAAGATTAGCCACCAATTTTCTTCGCTCATAGGCAACCTCAAACGAGTGATCCCTTTAGCACTTTTCAAAACCTCAACATGATCTTGAGTTGAATATTCTCGGATCTCTATACCCCACGTCATCAACTCGGATGATATGCTCAACCTCTACTCATCTGTGGCCGACATTAAATGGAATATCCCGGTGGCACTTGTCAACCCAGTTCATAGTGATCCTAAGAACACTCGTATTAGCTCCTCCCTTGTCTTGAGTTAACAATCTCGGGATTTCTAGATTCGCCTCTTGACTAACTTGGGCACTATCTCGCAACTCTTAAATATCTCCCATTGTCTCTGAATCACCCGGGATGACATTCTCATTCATCAAATACTTTATGAAGCTCACACTCTTCCCCATAAGGTTACATTTTATAGATCCCTTCATATGGTGGATTCTTCCTCAACAAACACAAAGTAGCTCCGAACACATATATTTCAACAAAGCACAAAAGAATAACTTCAGATTTTACCAAGTGGGCAACTTGATTCATTTGCATTATGCATGTGTTAGGAGTATTGGTTCTTTCAAGAGGCGTCACATAATGTTCAATACAAAGCATAGAGCCAATGCCTAAGAACTAGGGCACACCAACAAAAGTTTCGATCCCTTTCTCGTACTGGGCATCCACATCCACATAAGTCAATTTAGCCGAGGTCTTATCCTTCTTTTCAAGCTTCTCTTAAAGCTTCTTCATTTCAGACATTTGAAGATTAAATTTATAGTCTTTCTCGCTCTCTTCCTCGTTAGACGATAAGTCCACCTCATCCCCATTCTCATTCATCTTCTTCTTACCCTTCTTCTTCCTCTCAAATTCCAAATTTTCAGGACCCGATGACTCAGGAATATCTCCCCCTGAATTAGAACCTGACTTGGTAGCCTTTACCGCCTCAGTGACAACTTGTTTGAAATCATCACCTCAGAGCATATCTGTCACACTCGACCCTAAACGACCTCAGTCAGCATCAGACGTGAAATAGAAAACTCACAATCAACACTTAGGAGTCTCCAAATTATCCAAATATCATACTATCATATTTTTAAGACCTTCCTCTTCAATATATATTCTAAAATAAATTCATATTCCTACTACAGTAGTCATTCAAGAACCTCAATATATATTTACCAACTCCATTGTATTACAATTGAAATACCAAAGTTCTAACGACAATTCTAACAATAAGCAACCAACTTCCAAACCTCGCCTAATAGATCGGTAACCTTCTCTATATCCCGTACTTTCTCACCTAAAAATATTAAAACATTTAAAAAAAACGCGAGACAGAAATCTTAGTAAGTAATTATCAACTACATAAAATACTTATATTCAAAATAACTATATATATATATATATATATATATATATTAATTTTCAAAATACATCATATAAAATTCATATTCTTAAAGATGAACATTTTATAGATTAAACCATGATAAAATACTCAAAATAATACTTTTAACCAAATATGCAATTTAAAATAGCATAAGCTTTTTTTAAACTTTATTTCTCAAATATCACAAATTGTCAAAATGTAAATCACTTTATTAAAATACTTAATACCAAAACTTGTGTTCAAAATAGCTATACATAGATATTTATTTGTTTAAAATCTCAACTACACAATATAAATAGGTTTGCAATTAACCATTTACTCAAATCAACTGCAAATCAATAAATACTTCGTAAATCGTATATCCATAAATAAGCATAAACCGTATATCAATAAATACGTCATAACCCGTATCTCAATAAATACTTCACAAACCGTATCTCAATAAATATTTCACAAACCGTATCCATCTGAGAGATAATCCCCGTATGTATCAATTCCCACAATATAATAGAATCGAGATATCTCATAATTTTGCCTAACCCGCATGGTCTTACTCAACACTTTTTTGCCATATCCGATAGGTCTTTCAATTGTGTACACATGTCATATTTCTCACTAAATACGGTCTTTAATCAAAACCACTTATCCGGATACTCTTGATGGATACTAAAAATATTATAATTTCATGATGTAATTTAAAATCAGAAATATATATATATATATATATATGTGTGTGTGTATATATATATATATATATATATATATAAAACTCATAAATCAACATCATAGAGTTTTCCTTCCAAGTACTTTTCTTCAATTTCATCTTTCAAAATATCAAATCTTATACAAATATTAACCAAATATACTCAAATTCATCAAAACATCACATATACTCAAATCCAAAAACAGAAATAATGTATATATATATATATATATATATACATACTTGTTCATAAATCAATTATCAATAAAGTTTCTCAATACACTTCCCTTTAAATTCTACTATTTAAATATCAAATCTTACACAACTATTAGTCAAATATACTAAGTTCATCAAAATAAAACCCAAATCATGTATACATATATGTATATTATAGGTTGAAATTTGCATGCAAAGACATATATGTATATATTCTTGAACATAGTCAAAATTCATATTAAAAGTAAATCATAAAACCTCATTTAATCAAATGCACGGTAAAAACTCCCAAAAAATCAATTTCTGGAAAATATAGAGTGATATATACATAAAACTCAAAGGGTAGTTGATAGTTACTTACATTAGCAATAATTGAGAAAATAAACACATTAAGTCTCAAATCTTCCCCTCTAATCTGCATAGGTCGAACCAATGATAGAAAACTCCAAATCAAAATCACACCGATCAGAATGTGTATTAGGATGTCTAGAACCTACTGTCAAACAATGAGATCGATCAGATCATGCAAACTCCGGATATCAAACGATCACTGCAGCTGTGTATGTATGGATGCTTAAATGAGAAGAATGGGAGAAGATGGAGTTGAAAGTTGTAGGGAAAAAAAAATAGATGATCATATGCACAAATTTGCATGTATAGAAATGTGTTGATTATATTCATAATAAAGTAAAATATCTCTTTTGATCCCTCTAAACTTTACCTTTTTTTAAAACTTACCCTAAACTTTTAATTTTATACTTAAAGCATGAAATTAGCCTCCAAACTATATCCATAATACCCAATTAACTCCTCAATCAATAAATAACTATAATATAACCTAATATTAGGGTATAATAACTAAAATTAAGGACACAGATGTGACAGTATCCATCATCATTTGTTTCGGTTCCTCAATTAAAGCCATTGCAGGAGATTCTTATAAATATTCAAAACTGTTCTGAATTGATTCTGACTATTCGTCTGAATCACTTTCAATTAACCCCTCTTGATGTTCCTTTTCTGTTTCTACTTAAACGACCCTTATCCGTGTGAGACCAGACCGAGTTATTAGACGTTCCTGATGAAGGAAAATAGGCAAACGTTTGGCAGCGGAAATATAAATTTTTACCTATTTCCTATTCCCAAGATCCGTTAATCGTTATTTCATATAAGGAGAGATTGAACATTGAAGGAAAATAGACAAGCCTAGGCGTAGCGGAATTATAAAATTTTATCTATTTTATCTATTTCCCTTTTCCAAGATCTGTTAATTGTTATTTCATATAAAGAGGGATATAACGAAATACCTTTATGACGATCTATCTACAGTTGCAAACGAAGTGCCCACAACTTCAAAAGAATAGAATCTGTCAACGAATCTGCCCCCTACCCGAACAGACCTTCCAGACCTCCGAATTAAAATCCCAACGGTGAAAACAAGGAAGAATATGTCTAGAAGCTCCTGTCCAAAAATCGTGACGATCCGACGGTTCAATCTCCGGGAATCCGCAAAATTGTGAACTGACCTGATATAGGAGGAGCAAAACGAATTTCTCATTTTGTTTGTCTTTTCTTCTTTCATGAGAACAACAAAACAAACAACACAGAAAAGAATAACTAATCAGTAATCAACCTTAATAATAGCAATCGCAATGATTGCCTCTAACAGAAATCGATACGAGATCAAAGAGAGAGTAAGAAAGATTGTAATTAGTCGAGACGGTTTCGGAACGGTTCCTCTTGCCTCCTTATTATGTTGGGCGAAATATGTAGGCTATGGAGTCTATTTATAGACTTCTCAAAACCCTAATCCTAGTTGTGTTAGGTAATTAATTAATTAGAATCTTATTCGAAATAGGATTACTAATTAGATAATTAAATAAACACTTTATTATTATTAAAAACAAAGCAAGCATAGCCTTTACCTAACTTAATTATATCTAGATAATATTATTAATCAAATTAATAATTTAATTATTGTTAGGGATAATTAATTAGAGTTTCAATCATATAAAAACTTCTAATTAATATTATCAGATAATACTTTAATTTAGTTTATAATCATAATCTAATTATAATTATTAAATCAAATTAATATCCCTATTTAATTAATGAATTTCGGCCCATATATTGTGTCTCACTAATTTACACTTTCGTCCTCCGATTCCAAGTCCCATATGCGACCCATTAGGTCCTTTATTGCCACTGGCCGTATATATCCTTTGAAATTAATTCATTATGATTAATTCCAACATATGTATAACGGAATACCGTCGCGAGCTGTTACTAGCAGAACCTATGATATTCCTCCAAAGCAATTAAGAAGTCAGGTTGATAACTGACGTTAACCTTTCTGCATTAGGTACAGTATAATACGATCCTTCATCAACTATATCCTGTCGGTCAATTCCTTATAACCATGGAACGTGTCAAGATTACATATAACGAAGAGTCCGGTTTTACTTGTACAGGTTGAATTCACTCTGAAAGATAAGTTAAGTGAAATGTTCATTTCTACTTTTAACTCTATCACCTTGCAAGGATTTCAGTTAATTCACCACAAGCGGCCATTTGGATATATCTCCCACTTATCGGGAGTGACGAATGCTCAATCTGACATTAACTATTCTGTAATCACTTTGTGTGATACCCAACCCTGCTCTCACACACCTCAGGCTCTCACCTGTTGGATCGTGCTCGCACAGAATCAAAGTATCAGACTCCATAATCCAGAATCACTAATTAACGAATGTTTGAGTCTGAGGATTAGTTATACCTACTAATACCAATGAGATGAACAATTGACACTTTTAGATAAATTAATCCATGCAGTTATCTCAAGTCGGGTCCCAGTCCTAATGAACTCATTCACTGGATCCATGTAATTGTCTAGATATCTAAATATCTAAAGCTTGTAAGATTAGCTTTCTGTCTCGACATAAAACACTGTTACATGCAAGTCTCAACAGTAATATGCCAACCCCTATAACATATTACTTGACTTGGGTTGATTTTAAGTCTATTGGTCTATTATAAAGTATAGTCTCACTTCATGCTTGTATGAACACTTTATAACTAATTAAATAAACTTAGGATTACTTTCTTTATGAAAGATTTGTGCCTTTATATATAGTTACATTTTAATGCTATATATCTGATTAAACAAATGACTAAATAAACAATTTATTCATTAATATTTATATCCTAAAACAATTGTCTTTAGGACACTAAACTCCAATAAACATAAATACCTTTATGACGATCAATCTACCGTTGCAAACGAAGTGCCCACAACTTCAAAAGAGATGGAAACTGTCTACCAATATGCCCCTATCCGAAAATACCTTCCAGACCTCCGAACGACAATCCCAACGGTGGAAACGTGGAAGAATATGTCTAGAAGCTCCTGTCCAAAAATCGCAACGATCCGACGGTTCAATCTTCAGGAATCTGCGAAATCGTGAACTGACCTGATGTAGGAGAAGCATAACGAATTTCTCCTTTTGTATGTCTTTTCTACATTCATCAACCAAGTAATAGCAATCAAGATAGATTGCCTCTAATTAATCAACACAAGATCAAGGAGAAAAAGAAAGAGATGAAATCAATTGATTCGGAAGCAATCAGTGGAATTCCGTCCTCTACTGTAGTGGTCGAAATTCTCAGTCTACGGGAGAGACTAGGGTTAGCCGAAATTTGCTAATAGGAGGGGTATAAATAACCTCTTGTATCTAAACCCTAGTTAGATAGGATTAGGTTACATAATAAGAGTTATATTTGGAATAATACTCTTGTTATTATTATCTATAATTATATCTAAATATAAAGATAATAATAACTTATTGATAGGATAATAATAGAAGCAATTTAATCTCATTAAACCTCCTAACTTATTTATCCTATAATTAATTTAATTCGCAATCATAATCTAATTATAATTGTTGCAAAATTAAATTAATTCCTTTATGTTTTATCTACATAAAATCGCCCCCCCTTATGTTACTGGGCCTTGGTGGACTCAGTTGGGCTTCCATCAATTAATTAATATCTGTTTCTTTTTTGGGCTCCAAGTCTTATGTGTGATCCATTAGGTTCTTATTGCTTCTAACCGTATACAACTATTAAATTAATTCCTTAGAATTATATTTAATCTTTGCATAACGGAATGAGTACACAAACTATGATTGGCAGATCCGAAACATTCCCACAGAGCTATAAGAAGACAGGTTGATTCCGTTGTTGACCTTTCCGTATTAGTTACATTATAATTCGATCCTTCATCAACTACATCCTTGAACAGAATCTTATGACTATGGGCAATGTCAAGTCATATATAGCGAGACGTTCGTTTTACTTGTACAGGCCGAGTTAACTCCAATTAGATAGGTTAAGTGAAATCTGCATTTCAAGTCTTAAGCTATCACCTTGCAAGGATTTAGAGTTAAGTCTTCCACAAGCGATCCTTGGACGTATCTCCCATTTATCAGGAGTGACAAATGCTCAATCCAATGTATAACTATCCTGCAATTACTTCCTGTGATACCCAACGTCTTCCGTTCACACCCCAGAGTCATCTCTGTTATGGATCGTGTTACAACAGGATCAAAGCATCACATTCCATAATCCAGAATCACTAATTAACATTCCTTTGAGTCTTAGGATTACTTATACCTATTAATACCAATGAGATGAACATGTGACAAGGATAAATCTACCCATCATGTTGTCTCAAGTCGGGTCCCCAATCCTAATGAACCCCTTTCATTGGATCCATGTAACTGTCCATATATCTGCATATCTAAAGCTTGTGAGATTAACTCTTTGTCTCGATAGAAGACATTATTACATGCAAGTCTCAACAGTGATATGTCAATCCCTTATTCAAAACATATTACTTGACTTGGGGTGGTTTTAAGTTTATTAGTTTATTATAATGTTTCGTCTCACTTCATGCTTGTATGAACACTTTATAATCACTTTAAATAAACTTAGGGATTTCCTTTTATTAGACTTGTTTAGTTCTTTAAAGGAGGTTACCTTCATACAGTTATAAAACCATATCTTATTAAAACAAATGACATAAAGAACAATTCATTTATATTAGATTTATATCCTGGAACAATTGTCTATAGGACACTAAACCTCAACACCTGAAATAGACCACACACGTTAAAGGACGCCTATAACCTCTATGCATGGCATGAATGTCATGAGTGCTACATGACGTGTTTGTTTTTTTTATTAGGTTTTCATGACACAACAAACTTCGTGAGAATAAGTCAAACCAGATTGGAATAGACAATCGACTGGACTTTTTTTAACACTTATGAGAAGATCGAAGAAATCAACTGAAGACTTTCATTTAAAAAGAAATTGTTTTTAATTACATAATCAAAATAAGACAACGACATTAAAAACAACATAAACACACAAAGCATTAAATCTTCAATGCTCAGGAGCAGCATTTGTTGTACGAGCAACGTTGGCCCTTTCAATCATTTCAATGGGTTGCTACCTCATACATCTCCTAAAATGTCATAAAAGTGCTGCATCATAACATCCCATGGAACTTGGGGAGAGTTCACAAAGCAAGATGATGATAAGAACTGGCACGGGCGGCTTGTGTTGGAGCAAGATAAACTTGTCCCTCCATTTTGCAAAATAGTTGCAAAAGACTTGTTGGGCTCTTGTCTAATCTCGACCAAATCCATCACAGTCACTCGAGGAACATTGTGTTCGAACCTCCTAGTGAATTCCATGACAATTACATCAAAAATTTGATGTACACTTTCAGCCAAGTAAAGATACCAATGCAGTGCCACATATTCGAGAGAGGAAGAAAACATGGTAGTAATTTACGATCGTGTGGCATTAGCTATCATCATCCTTCCTGTGTAGCTATTCAAATGTACAGAAGGATCTCCCTACCATAAAAAAACATAAAGATTTGGCATTTGGAACCCACTTAGACGAACTGCTTCCATCATTTCACTTAGTGAAGCATCAAGAATTTAGCATGGAGAAGACATGATTGAAAGATGTACAATTTTTATCCTAAAACATGTAACATATGTTAAGAAAACATTAGGTAATGACCGACAAGAAGGATCTTTATATGACACCAACGATGTTACTCAGAATAAGCTTGGGATATAATGACAACATACAAGGTATGCATCAAAGATCAACTTATAAATGAGACACACAGACGGTATAACAACGTATTTATAAGAATACATCACATTACGAGACATGATGATATACATGGTATATCAAACGAGGTAAAAATAGGACACGATGGTCGACATATATAGTATGTGCCACGGTTAGCTTAGACTTGACTCACGATCCATATAATGGCACACTTTTGAACTATTAAGAGAAACTTGACATACTTGGTATGTTGGGGTTTAGTGTCCTATAGACAATTGTTCCAGGATATAAACCTAATGTAAATGAATTGATCTTTATGTCATTTGTTTTAATAAGATATGGTTTCATAACTGTATAAAGGCAACCTCCTTTAAAGAACTAAATAAGTCTAATAAAAGGAAATCCCTGAGTTTATTTAAAGTGATTATAAAGTGTTCATACAAGCATGAAGTGAGATGAAACATTATAATAAACTAATAAACTTAAAGCCACCCCAAGTCAAGTGATATGTTTTGAATAGGGATTGCTATAACACTGTTGAGACTTGCATGTAACAATGTTTTCTGTCGAGACAGAGAGCTGATCTCACAAGCTTCAGATATGCAGATATCTGGACAGTTACATGGATCCAATGAATGGAGTTCATTAGGATTGGGGATCCGACTTGAGATAACAGGATGGGTAGATTTATCATTGTCACCTGTTCGTCTCATTGGTATTAATAGGTATAAGTAATCCTATGACTCAAAGGAATGTTAATTAGTGATTCTGGATTATGGAATATGATACTTTGATCCTGTTGTAACACGATCCATAACAGGGATGACTCTGGGGTGTGTACAGCAGACGTTGGGTATCATAGAAAGTAATTGCAGGATAGTTATACATTGGATTGAGCATTTGTCACTCTTGATAAATGGGAGATACGTCCAAGGATCGCTTATGGAAGACTTAACTCTAAATCCTTGCAAGGTGATAGCTTAAGACTTGAAATGCAAATTTCACTTAACCTATCTAATTGGAGTTAACTCGGCCTGTACAAGTAAAACAAACGTCTCGCTATATGTGACTTGACATTGCCCATAGTCATAAGATTCTGTTCAAGGATGTAGTTGACAAAGGATCGAATTATACTATAACTAATACGGAAAGGTCAACGACAGAATCAACCTGTCTTCTTATAGCTCTGTGGGAATGTTTCAGATCTGTCAATCACAATTCGCGTACTCATTCCGTTATGCAAAGATTAAATATAATTCTGAGAAAATTAATTTAATAGTTGCATACGGCTAGAAGCAATAAGAACCTAATGGGTCATACATAAGACTTGGAACCCAAAAGAGAAACATATGTTAACTAATTGACGGAAGCCCAACTGAGTCCACTAAGGCCCAGTAGTATAGGGGGCGATTTATGTATAATAAATACATAAAGAAATTAATTTAATTTAAATAATTATAATTAGATTATGATTATGAATTAAATTAATTATGAGATAAATAAGTTAGGAGGTTTAATGAGATTAAATTGCTCCTATTATTATCCTATCAATAGGTTATTATTATCTTTGTAATTAAATATAATTATAGATAATAACAATAAGAATTTTATTCCGAATTAAATTCTTATTCAGTAACCTAATTCTATCTGACTAGGGTTTAGATGGAAGAGGATATATATACCCCCCTTAATGAGAATTTCGGCCAAGCCTAGCAATCCCGGGAGACAGAAAATTCGACCCCTACCGTAGTGGATCGATTCTTCACCGTTTGCTTCCGTTCAATTGATTTTTCATCTCTTTCTCTTAATCATTGATCTTGTGTTGATTTATTAGAGGCAATCTGCTTTGGTTGCTTTTATACGGTTGAGTTCTAATCATCTTTTGAATTGTGTTTTTGTTTTGTGCTCGGGAACTCGGAGTAAGAGTTGTGGGCACTACGATTGCAACAGTAGATAGAACTTCGAAAGGTATTTCCTTCTATCCCTCTTTATATGAAATAACGGTTAACGGATCTTGGTTAAAGGAAATAGGTTAAAATTTTTATATTTCCGCTGCCAAACGCTTGCCTATTTTCCTTCAGTGGTATCAGAGCCTGCCTTAAATCCGTTATTTCATATATGAAAATTAAAAGGTTTTTCAATCAGATTGAATAAATATTTATTGTTAGGTTAATTAACAAAACTGTTTTGATTAATTAATTCTAAAGATAAATAAGTTTTAATTAATTGTTAATTAAAATTGATTATGCATATGTTCCTAATTATTTTGGTTGATAATCATTGTAACAAAATATATTAGTTTTATAGTTAGATTGATAAAAGTTTTATTGATTCCAAAGATAAAACAGAAAATCTTTAAAGCATTTTCTTCTTTTTTGAAAATCGTTTTAAAACCGTTTTAAATCTGATATATATATATATATATATATATTTTATATTTATAAAAAAAAATGAACAGTACGACGCAACCCAAACCACAGTTCTGCGGTTGCTGCCTCGCGGCAGCAACCACATGGCGCCTGGTCGCTGCTGCCGCAAGGCAGCGGCAGGCCAGACGCATGGCTGCTGCCAAACGGCAGCAGCCACGTGTTCGGGCTCATCACGGGCCCATCCCGAGGACATGTTTATTTTAAAATCGTTTTAAAATAAAATTAAGTTTTAAATATAATTGTATATATATATATATATATATGTTTCAGAAATTAATAGTTTTCTGTTTTGATTATCGAATAAACGAATTTATTTAAAAGTTTGTTTTACCTATTTGTAAATCAAAAGTGTTAAATGAATTAAATCAAAATAACTGGGATATGCATAACAAAAAGTTTTGTATAGTTGTATTAATCTAACATATAATCGTTACATTTTAATTAGATTAAATATATAAGATACAGAACTGATAGAATTAAAATTGGATGAAAGTTAATTTGACAAGTTGATGTGATTAACCTAAATATTACATAAAATATTTATGTAATCAACTAATTAAATTTATTTAATTGAGTCTGTGCATATTTGGAGTTATGGACATATTTGGACCCTCTATTTAGTCTTTTGGTATTTTTGAAATAGGACCTGCGTGTCCTGCCTATCTACTATCTATTGTATATTCTCCTCTCATCTAATTCCCTTCAAGTTAATTGAAGTTTTCTTGAGTAGTATAGAAATTAATATTGATGTAATTTTGAGGCGCCATGGAGAAGACGGAAGACCAAAAGAGAAATATGTAATAGTTAGTATTTTCCTAGGGTTGGCCTTTTATTCCGTTTCTGGCTCAACGGAATAATTTAGATAATATGTCCATAACGCCAATGTATGTGTCTCATGTATGCTAAAGCAAATCAAGACTAGGTTAGATTATGAGACTAAAAAATAAAATAAAAATCCCTCACTAATTAAAAGTTAAATAAATAAACAAGTTATTAAAATCGGTTGCCCCTCCCTAATATTATAATTCAGCCGGCAGTACTGGGGGCCTTTGGGTTGTTGAGTAAACTCAAGCTCGGGGTCTTATGGCAACACCTGAATTATCGAAAATCGTTTTTTCATGAATATGGGGTAATACTTAAATTAGATTATGATAATTGGATGGGTAAACTCATGTTGTCATAAACTAATGGGCAATATGGTTAGGATTAATATGAATAACATATTAGTTACTAATGTGCTTAGTAACCCAATAATCTAGGAATCACATTGTTTGATGTGATTGATTGTATGAATCTACCTAACAAATGAGACTAGCTTGTTGAGTAAACTCAAGGTGAAATTTCAGGAGTTAGGATCCTAGCTCACTAAAGGATTTGTGAAATTCTTCGAATTAATATGGAGGGCTATTAATTTGGCAAAATAGTGGGAACAATTTAAAATGAATTAAAAGACCTATAATTTTAGATTGATGTACTTTAAAGCAAATGAATAACATACGTTTACTCTTTCTCACTCTCAGGTTAAATTAAAACACTCCTAAAATCATGACTAAAACCAATATGCAAAATATACTTACCGATAACAAGTTGAACGGTTCAAACTTCACCGACTGGTATCGCAACCTCAAAATCGTTTTGAAGTTCGATAAGATAGGGTATGTACTTGATACATCGATACCCCCTACCCTGGCTGATGATGCTCCCATCGAAGAGATCGATGCTTACCAGAAGCATAAGGCTGATGACGACCATGCGGGATGCATCATACTTGCATCGATGACACCGGAATTGAAAAGGCAACATGAGGAGATGGATGCCTATTCCATGGTCGCGCACCTGAAAGAGTTGTTTAGGAATCAAACTTGGTGCGAACGCTACGAGATATCGAAGCAAGTAAACACAATGGATTGTCAAATCCTTTTACAGACATATACTTCAAGTAGTTAGGAACACTTTTGTATAAATAAACTTTCCTAAATTATGACTCTAAGGTCCTCAAAATGATACATCAACATGGCTGCCTCACATGACATTCAATTTCGAGGCAGTCATGATCCATCTAGGTTTTCTTCCTCTATATATGGAATTAAAGTCCCATATTTTACAGAGGGTTTCATTTAGAAGTTTCGTATTCATGTTGTGATTACCGTGCGATTAGGGGGCGATTACTGTGTTGTTAAGATGTAATGATTGGTTAATTGCGTTAGGACTTAAATGAATGAATGCACATGTCCTTAATTGATTAAATTAGACTTATGGAGGGCTGGAAATGAAGTTTAGTAGGTAAGCACCTCAAATCTGGTTTTACCCGTAGTGTAGCCATCAAACCTGTTACTTCATTTACTTCTAACTGCACATCCATGGCTCGCATCTCCACTAGTGAATTTAAATTATAACTCTTCATACTAGCCACAATATCAACACTCTTTCTACTCAAAGCATCTGCAACCACATTAGCTTTTCCTGGTCTTAACCTAGGAATCCAAAACAAGTCATACACAACCTAATCCCTAGGAAAGTAGACCCGTTCTGATACCACTAAATGTAACCCCCTCACTTGGATCACATGATATCTCACACAATATCAGTTATAGACATGCTTTCAATTCTCAATCATATAAACTTCAATCTCATATAAACTTTACATATTACAATCATCTGTGCTACGGAGGAGTTACACTCAACTCATATATCTCAACACATGTGCTTCCGGCTCACAATATTCGGATAACACTCTCAACTAGGACCATTTCACATATCCATCTAAGCAAGCTCATATTCATTTCTTATCCAACCATTATTCAGTTCCAGTATGTGCACAAGGCTCAACATGCCGTATTTACTCATAACACTGCAGCATACTCAATCATATCACTTTATTATCTATCACAACGTATCACAAACACTCAAAAATTATCCACATCATTCACATCAGATTCAACCACATCTCACACTCAACAAGTTACAAGGCACAATATATTGATACACATATATAAGCAATATGCTTACCGTCGCACTTGGTTCGATCTATTCAACACGATCGGGTGTGCGTTCAATTGCACCTTGCCCTCCTAATGTCACATAACATTTATACAATTAGCCTTAAGATAAACTTAATGAAAATATAAACTAATGCATGCTATATGATTTACAAGACACTAACTCCACGAAGTTCATGCAATCTAATCCTTTTGTCTTAGATCATCACATGACCTACTTGCACACATTCTGCCATAACTTTCTCTATATGAATCCAAATGCCCTGTTTCTTGAACCTACTGAAACTAGACATATATGGGTATAACATATCCAAAATTCACATTAATATCACTTCTACACAATATATGGCATGAAAAATGATTATGTCTTGTTTCCAGCCAAGAAACATACTACCCAGATGTGCATCTACTATAATTGTGTTGAGATATATGAGTTGAGTGTAACTCCTCCATAGCACAGATGATTGTATTCCGAATTTAGTGAGCCGGAATACAGATTGGGCCCAAGGACCATTTTATATATATTGTCTAAGTACAACAAGGCCTTTCTAAAATAAGTATTACTATAGTAAGTGAAACAAGTGAATATCTTTCTATTGAAAATTCTAACTTGGTGCTGATGATATATTTTGATTTGTGCTCTTTACATTACTTTTGTATATACATATATGTGTAATATGTTTATTGAGTAGGCAGCTCACCCCTTGCCAACAGATTTTACAGGTTAGGTGGAGTTCTTCTTGCTTAAGGTCGCACCAGCAGTGTCAGTCCATTTTCATCTAGGCATTTTGGAGTCTTGTGATGTACTTTTGTTTTGTAAATCCTCTATGTAGGATAATGACTTAAACGTGTATTGTAAATACTTTCTCTTATGTATAATATATAAAGTTTATATGAGATTGAAGTTTATATGATTGAGAATTGAAAGCATGTCTATAACTGATATTGTGTGAGATATCATGTGATCCAAGTGAGGGGGTTACAAATTATATCGATATAGGATGCAGGAGGGCACATCTGTAATGACACATTGTGTCAAGATGATTGGCCTTATTACCAAGTTTTCTAGTATTAGAGATGCGATGGATCATGAACTAAGTGTAGACTTACTTCTTCAATCCCTCCCCGAGAGTTATTCACAGTTCATCATAAACTACCAGGTGAATGGCTTGCAAACCTCTCTTGAAGAGCTTGCAAATATGCTCGAGATAGTCGAGCCCAATATAAAGGAAAATGAGGGAATACTGGCCCTTGCTATTGAGGGATCAAAGAAGAGGAAAGGGAACCCCCCAATCCTATCTATCCCAAGAAGGGCAAGGGGGCCATGCTCACCAATGCAAAATGGATGGAAGTGAAGAAGCCCAAAGGAGAGTGCCACTTTTGTGGTGAAGATGGGCATTGGAAAAGAAACTGTTTGGAGTACCTAGCCACCCTCAAGAAGGGAAAAGTCGGAACTTCGACATCTAGTATGTTCTATATTAAAATAAATACAATTTCACAGTCTGAATCTTGGGTATTAGATACCGGATGTGGATCTCATATTTGTATGAATATGCAGGGACTCAGACGGACTAAGGAATTGATGAAAGGAAGCATAAACTTGCGAGTAGGAAATGGAGCAAGAGTTGTCGCGCTCGCCATTGGAGATTATGCTTTGAGTTTGCCCTCTGGGCTTGTAATAGAATTAAGGAACTGTTTGTATGTTCCTGAAATGTCCAGAAACATTATTTCTATTAGCTGTCTTGTTGATGACAGCTTTAATATTTCAATAAAGAACAAACATTGCGAGTTTTTTAAAGATGGGATTTTCTATTTTTCTGGAATATCACTAAATGGGATTTATGTGTTAGATGATAAAATTTATGTATTCGCAATTGATACCAAAAGACATAAGCTAGATAATTCAACTTACTTGTGGCATTGTCGTTTAGGCCATATAAACAAAAGACGTATGCTTAAGCTACATCAAGATGGGCTTATAGATTTAATTGATTTTGAATCATTGGAAACATGCGAAGCCTATTTAAAAGGTAAAATGACAAAGACACCCTTTAGCAATAAAGGCGAGCGTGTATCAGACACTCTAGGATTAATACATTCAGATGTATGCGGTCCTATGTCAGTCCAAGCAAGAGGAGGATTCAGATACTTCATAAGCTTCATAGACAACCATACCAGATATGGTTATGTTTAGTTGATGAATCACAAGTCCGAAGCTTTTGAGAAATTCAAATGCTTCAAGAATGAAGTAGAAAATCAAATAGGAAATAAAATAAAGATACTTCGATCCGATCGAGGTGGTGAATATCTTTCAGGTGATTTTCTGAATTATCTAACTGAATGTGGGATATGCTCACAATGGACACCCCCTTATACACCACAACACAATGGTGTATCCGAAAGGAGGAACCGTACCCTACTAGATATGGTACGATCTATGATGAGCATAGCATTACTTCCAAAGACATTCTGGGGCTATGCCTTAGAAACTGCCCTCTTCACCCTAAATCGAGTACCAACTAAATCCGCCAGTTCCACACCATATGAACTGTTCATTGGAAGGAAACCTACTTTCTCATTTATAAGAATATGGGGTTGTTCAGCATTTGTAAAACGCATAGCATCAGATAAGCTAGATTCTAAATCTGATAAATGTTTCTTCATAGGATACCCTAAGGAAACTATGGGGTATTACTTCTATCATCCAGATGATCAGAAAGTACTAGTATCCAAGCATGCAACCTTCTTAGAGAAAGAGTTTCTCGAAGAAATAGAAAAGGGAAGCATGATTGAACTTGATGAAGTTCAAGAAGAAGAAACACCAGCTGAAACAACGGAGGCGGTTGAGGAACCCGAAGCAGTCCCATTAGATGAAACTCAAGTGCCACCACCTACTCGTAGATCACAAAGAGTTCGTGAACTCCCAGTTAGATACAGTTTTCTAGTGGGAGATGATGATGAGGTTCCCGTGTTAGACGATGAACCCGAAAACTACGAAGAAGCTCTCACCAGTCCAGATTCTAAAGCATGGCTTGAGGCCATGAATTCTGAATGGATTCCATGTACACTAACCAAGTGTGGACTTTGGTTGATCCACCCGAAGGGATAAAACCCATTGGGTGCAGGTGGATCTTCAAGAAGAAGACCGACATGGATGGAAAGGTTAGTACCTACAAAGCTAGGTTAGTAGCGAAAGGATATCGTCAGAAGCAAGGAATTGATTATGACGAAACTTTCTCTCATGTAGCCATGTCCAAATCAATCAAAATAATGCTTGCTATTGTCGCTCACTACGATTACGAGATTTGGCAAATGGATGTGAAAACAGCTTTCCTAAACGGAAACATGCTTGAGGATGTATATATGATGCAACTTGAAGGTTTCACATCAAAGGATGCAACCAAGGTTTGCAAACTTCAGAGATCCATTTATGGACTCAAGCAAGCATCTAGAAGCTGGAACAAGCATTTTGACGAAACCATAAAACAGTTTGGTTTCGAACAAAATTGCGAAGAAGCTTGCATTTACAAGAAAGCAAGTGGGAGCTCAGTTGCATTTCTCATATTATATGTGGATGATATATTACTAATGGGAAATGACATAGCTCTACTACAGTCGATGAAAGTATGGTTAACAGGTAACTTCTCCATGAAAGACCTTGGTGAAGCAGCTTATATACTTGGTATAAAGATCTACAGACTGCTTGGTCTTTCACAAGCTACATACATTGAAAAGGTGCTAAAGCGGTTTAGCATGCTTGAATCAAAATGAGGTAACTTACCCATGGTACATGGGATAAAGTTAAGCAATCATCAATGTACTAAAACCGAAGATGATAAGAAACGCATGGCTGTAATTCCGTACGCCAGCGCAATCGGTTCGATTATGTATGCTATGGTTTGCACTAGACCTGACGTAGCGTTCATGTTGAGCATAACGAGTCGCTATCAAAGTAATCTGGGTGACGAGCATTGGAATTCCATTAAGAACATTCTTAAGTACTTGAGAAGGACTAAAGATATGTTCCTAGTGTACAGAGAAGGGGATCTGAAAATAGAAGGATTTTCAGATGCCAGTCATCTCACGGATAAGAACGATTTTAGATCCCAATCAGGATACCTGTTTATCTTGAATGGGGGCGCGGTCAGTTGAAAGAGTTCCAAGCAAGGAAGCGTAGCTTTCTCTACGACCGAGTCAGAGTACATCGTTGCTGCGGAAGCAGCAAAGGAAGCAGTTTGGATTAAGAAGTTCATTACAGAACTTGGTGTGGTGCCTGACATTGTGAATCCCATTACTCTGTACTGTGATAACAATAGAGCCATTGCACAAGCAAAGGAACCACGGTCTCATAATGCATCCAAGCATTACCTTAAGCGATACCACCTTGTAAAAGAGATTGTTGCAAGAGGAGATGTGAGAATAGAAAGAGTACCTACAGAGGACAACGTTGCAGATCCGTTGACAAAGCCTTTAACCTAGAAAGTACATAATCGTCATCTAAGTTCTACTGGGATAAGTTGTAGAAACAATTGGCTTTAGTCCAAGTGGGAGTATGTTGGGGTTTAGTGTCCTATAGACAATTGTTCCAGGATATAAACCTAATGTAAATGAATTGTTCTTTATGTCATTTGTTTTAATAAGATATGGTTTCATAACTGTATAAAGGAAACCTCCTTTAAAGAACTAAATAAGTCTAATAAAAGGAAATACCTGAGTTTATTTAAAGTGATTATAAAGTGTTCATACAAGCATGAAGTGAGATGAAACATTATAATAAACTAATAAAATTAAAGCCACCCCAAGTCAAGTGATATGTTTTGAATAGGGATTGACATAACACTGTTGAGACTTGCATGTAACAATGTTTTCTCTCGAGACAGAGAGCTGATCTCACAAGCTTCAGATATGCAGATATCTGGACAGTTACATGGATCCAATGAATGGAGTTCATTAGGATTGGGGACCCGACTTGAGATAACAGGATGGGTAGATTTATCCTTGTCACCTGTTCGTCTCATTGGTATTAATAGGTATAAGTAATCCTAAGACTCAAAGGAATGTTAATTAGTGATTCTGGATTATGGAATGTGATGCTTTGATCCTATTGTAACACGATCCATAACAGGGATGACTTTGGGGCGTGTACGGCAGACGTTGGGTATCACAGGAAGTAATTGCATGATAGTTATACATTGGATTGAGCATTTGTCACTCCTGATAAATGGGAGATACGTCCAAGGATCGCTTTTGGAAGACTTAACTCTAAATCCTTGCAAGGTGATAGCTTAAGACTTGAAATGCAGATTTCACTTAACCTATCTAATTGGAGTTAACTCGGCCTGTACAAGTAAAACGAACGTCTCTCTATATGTGACTTGACATTGCCCATAGTCATAAGATTCTGTTCAAGGATGTAGTTGACAAAGGATCGAATTATACTGTAACTAATACGGAAATGTCAACGACAGAATCAACATGTCTTCTTATAGCTCTGGGGAAATGTTTCGGATCTGCCAATCACAGTTCACATACTCATTCCGTTATGCAAAGATTAAATATAATTCTGAGAAAATTAATTTAATAGTTGCATACGGCTAGAAGCAATAAGAACATAATAGGTCACACATAAGACTTGGAACCCAAAAGAGAAACAAATGTTAATTAATTGACGGAAGCCCAACTGAGTCCACTAAGGCCCAGTAGTATAGGGGGGGGGGGATTTATGTATAATAAATACATAAAGAAATTAATTTAATTTAAACAATTATAATTAGATTATGATTATGATTATGAATTAAATTAATTATGGGATAAATAAGTTAGGAGGTTTAATGAGATTAAATTGCTCCTATTATTATCCTATCAATATGTTATTATTATCTTTGTAATTAAATATAATTATAGATAATAACAATAAGAATTTTATTCCGAATTAAATTCTTATTCAGTAACCTAATTCTATCTGACTAGGATTTAGATGGAAGAGGATATATATACCCCCTTAATGAGAATTTCGGCCAAGCCTAGCAATCCCGGGAGAGAGAAAATTCGACCCATATCGTAGTGGATCGATTCTTCACCGTTTGCTTCCGTTCAATTGATTTTTCATCTCTTTATCTTAATCCTTGATCGTGTGTTGATTTATTAGAGGCAATCTGCTTTGGTTTCTTTTATACGGTTGAGTTCTAATCATCTTTTGAATTGTGTTTTTGTTTTGTGCTCGGGAACTCGGAGTAAGAGTTATGGGCACTACGATTGCAACAGTAGATAGAACTTCGAAAGGTATTTCCTTCTATCCCTCTTTATATGAAATAATGGTTAAAAGATCTTGGTTAAAGGAAATATGTTAAATTTTTTATATTTCCGCTGCCAAACGTTTGCCTATTTTCCTTCATGGTATGTCTCACCGACTCGAGACACAAAACAAAACACAAAGACGACATACGATGTATGAGTCAAATTATAAATTTTGACTTGGAAACCAGACAACATAACGATGTATTTTTTGAATACATTAATATTATGTAAGACGACATATTTGGTATGTCTACATGTAAGACCATGTTGATGGTACACGAAACGAATGACATACGTGGTATATCATGACAAGACTGAGGTACTAGTCACAAGTGTTCGACTTGGTAAAGACATAAGAGATATGTCACGACATAAATGATATGCCTCCTAATTGGGTAAGACAGACTTGAAATTAAGTCGACACTATTCTCACATTATTTCAAAAGGTAAATATGACCCAAATCTATGACACTTAAAATGGCTAT
Source organism: Euphorbia lathyris (assembly GCF_963576675.1). Taxonomy (NCBI): domain Eukaryota; kingdom Viridiplantae; phylum Streptophyta; class Magnoliopsida; order Malpighiales; family Euphorbiaceae; genus Euphorbia; species Euphorbia lathyris. The sequence continues at coordinate 48,285,706 of NC_088914.1, forward strand.
CAAACTGTTAGAATACTTCTAAATGTGACAATTTTATTCGACTCATTTGGACTGTATTATACATGGACAATAAAATTGAAACAAAATCAACACACAAGTTAGGGACATTAAATCATGCAAATAATGTCACTCCCTTCCAACCTTGTTACCCTAAAATAGTTTAAGTATAAAAATGAATATTGATTTAATTGAACTAATAAGCGTGTTAAGTGTTGTGACTAAAAATAAAAGAGAAAGAAAATCAAAGAAAGGCCTTAAGGAATAATAAAGGCCTAAAGCCTCATTGCTGACCCAGAAGCAAGAAGGATCTAGAAGTTGGTCCAGGCCTAGAAGCAAATCACTCGGAAGATAAGAATCACAGAAGTTGACTCTGTGTCTGACATTGTGAGCCTAAATGAGGAGAGAAGTACAAGCAATAAATATCTTCTCCCCTTGAACAATTTGGACTGTTTACCATAAATGTACAAACAACTAGTCTGCGGACGCAGAAGTCAGAAGTACGTGCTACCTTAAAAGACAGAAGGAAAAGCATCTATAACGATAAAGCTTTTTACCAGAAGACAGAAGTTGAAAGCGACAGAAGGACGTTTTCCCTCCAACGGACTAATCAAATTTTGAAAAGCTCTGCCTTCAAGCTTCACTATAAAAGCCCCAACAAAAGCTATTGTTGACACTTGATCATCAACTGAAATCAAGAGAATTATTCTTCAAGTGAAAAGCGAAAGGCAAAAGCTCATACACATTCATTGTTATAATTCGTGTAATAGCTGATAGAAAAATAGAACTTCATTTTGTGTTCTAAGTTTGAACAAAATCATCGATAGTTAAAAGATCAGAAGCTCTTTTGTTCACTTCGGTTATAAGTGAACAAGTTGAGAGATAGATAGATAGATAGATAACTGAGTGTGGTGTGCAAAGGACGGTACTTTGCAGAGCCTCTGTGTCTATTGTAAAGGTTTATTCTCTACCGATTGAAAGAGTTCTTTAGTGGATTAAAACCTAGAAGAAGGTATTCTAAGGACTGGATATAAGTAGGAGGTAGAACCAGTATAAATAGCCGAGTAACTTCTCTCTAACCCTTTACTTCACTTACTTCTGATATTTGCTTTCTTTAATATTAAATCACTCAAGTAACGCTTCCGACTATTATGCACCAATATATCGCATAACCTTAAGTCTTAAACAGAAGCTCCTATGTGCAAACTGTCTTCTGTTTAGTAAGATCAGAAGCAGAATCAAGCTTCATTAACTACTTAAATTAGTAAACAAAGATTGCCTCTGATTCCAAGCTTGCCTCAACACTGTGCTATTGAATTAAATGTGAGAAATTTTATTAAGGGTTAAATTTACCCAATAGTTCCATTCACCTGCCTCCCCATTGGAACTGATTTTATCTCACAAGGGACCAATAAGTGGTATCAGAGCCTGAGCTCTACTCATTAAGATAAAACTATCTTGAGACAGATCCCTAAATGGCATCTAATAACACATGTTTCCTTTCGGGAAATGAGACAACTCAAATCCTCCTAAAAGGAATGTCCATCACCAGACCTCCTTTGTTCATTGGGTCGAATTATACATTCTGGAAAAATAGAATGAAGAACTTCATCCAAGTACAAAACATAAGTGCCTGGCTGGCAATTATGAGAGGTCCTTATATACCATTTGAAACAGTTGGTGGGCATCAAATACTAAAAACTAAGGGTAAATGGTCAGAGGATGACTTAAAGAAGCTACAAAATAATGCCTCGGCTATCAATATACTTCATTGTGCTCTGGATGCTGCAGAGTAGAATAAGATTTCAGGTTGCGAATCAGCACAAGAGATATGGAATAGCCTGGAGGTCACATATGAAGGAACCAATAAGGTCAATGAGTCAAAAGTAAACCAGAACATGAGATTCTATGAGCTATTTGAAATGAGAGAAGGTGAAGGCATCTCTAATATGAACGCTAGATTCACCAACTTAGTAAATGAGCTCAAAAGACTAGGAAAAGTCTTCTCGGAAGAGGAGCAAGTTAAAAAATCCTCAAAAGCCTTCCGAAAGGTTGCAGGCTAAGAGAATGACAATTGATGAAGCTCGGGATCTAACAAAGTAAAAATATAATGAGCTAATTGGATCCCTTCTGACACACGAGATCTCCATGAAAAATTTCGAGGCTAAGGAGAGGTCAGAAGACAAGAAACAAAAATCAATAGTGCTGAAAGATGATTCCTTAAAGAAAGCACTACTGATGATGAAGAGATGACAATGTTCACTGATAGGGGTATTTTACCCCTATCTTTTAGCGTGATTTACGGGTTAATTTTGGATGAAATAAATAAGTTTAATTACAAAAATAGAGTGTTTTAATAAAATAACAAAATAAAAATAAATTCCGTACTTTCGGTTAATTTTCCTTATGTTTGATTAATATTAGAAAATAAAACGTCAAGCTAACTCGGCTCTTGAGAATTGTATTTCAGGTACGAGCAAGGAGTGGAAATCTACCAAAATACGCGGGGCGTATCGCTCCTCACGCGGGGCGTGGAACACTTAGTCAGAAATAATTGCCTTATCCGCAGACTCCACGTGGGATCCAACCACTGATACGCGGGGCGTACCCCAATCTACGCGGGGCGTACCCCAATCTACGCGGGGCGTAGATGCAATAATGAGCCCAATCATAAACGTCATACTGCATTGTCTCCTAAGTCAACCATCGGTACGCGAGGCGTGTTTTAGGATACGCAAGGCGTAAATGGTGTATTTCAAGCAATAAAACGCCATGAGCTCAAACACGCGCGGCGTATATCACTATACGCGGGGCGTGGTCGAGACAACAAGACCCGAATTAAGTCCACATGTAGGAAATTATTGAAGGAATGGGTCATTATGATCATGTTGCTCCATGCTTTGCTCCATGGTTGTAGGAATGGGAAATATGCACAAAATCATGTTGCTCCATGCTTTGCTCCATGCTTGTACTTTGTAAAATTACAAATCTACCCTAGCTTGATGTGTATAAATAGGAGTGACTAGCACTCATTTCACACACCTCTTTGTATAGACAAGTTTCATATTTTGAAGTTCTTGCTATTTTAGTTTTAGATTCAGATTTTATATAGCAATTCTCTATCACCTTGAGAGCTTGTTCGTTGATTCCGGCATTCCGTCGAAGTTCCGTTCCACCTTCGGTCACCAAGCTCGAAAGTTCCACCTCCAAGCCCTAAGAGACGGCCTTGAGTCCGGTTAGCTAGTTCCGAGGGTGAATTCTTCCCTTTTCACTTGCTAATTAGCTTGTACTCTTCCTATGTACTAGGCTTGGTTGTATTTCATATTTACATTCTCCATATTTATAACTTATGATTCATAATCTCTTTCTTTATATTTGTGTTGATGTTTGCTACTTGTTTTGATATTCGTAATTGATTATTGTGTAGGAAGAACGCGATTTCCGACGCCATTCGGGCTATCTTTAGGGATTCATATAAGTGTTGCCTTACTGGAAGTGACGCTCCGGAAACCGTAGGAATTGACAAACCACGGAACTTACGGGCCCTAATTTCTGGTCCCAAGCATTAGACACGCCTTGACTAGGAACCACGTAGTCTAAGTACTTCACGGGTCGGTCACACTACACGTAGTCGTCATTGCAAGAGTAAATCATCAACCGTTTATATATTGAGAGTCATTGTTTGTCATATTTATAACTTATCGCCTTCCATATCATTTCGTAGAGTTTTGTTATATAAATTTGTCTCACCCGTAGTTAGGAGTAGTTTGTAGTTGGTTACCACATCAACCCCAAAGTATTCACCGCTTAGATAACGTATAAAACCGAGTCGTTTAATACTTGTAATTATAAATCCCGTGGATTCGATACCCGGTCTTAACCAGATTATTACTTGATACGACGGGGTACACTTGCCCCTAAGTAGTCGTAGCGTCTAGTAGAGTTAAGAGCAATTTAGAAAGATCACATCCATAGACATAGAGTCCGCACTCATAATATATATATTTCGTCATAGAAACTCTACCACTAGGCGTCGCGCTATCATTCACCTGTAAGATGAAGCAGATGTTTAGAAAGAGAGATCAGTATAAGAAGCAATACAAAAGGTCTGACCGACCAAGAAGGGAACATGGTGATAGTAAATTCAAGAAAGATTCTTCTAAGCCCATCGCCTATTTTGAATGTCACCAGCATGTGCATATCAAGTCAAATTGCCCAATGCTGAAGAAGGACAAGAAGCATGGCAAGAAGGCCATGGTAGTTATGTGGAGTGGCAGTGATGAATCCTCCTCCTCTGAATGTGATGCTACTGAAACAACCAACGTATGTTTTATGGCTGTAGAGACAGAAGAGCAAAGTGCTGATAAAGCTAAACCGTTAATTGCTTCTGATAATGAAGATCATAATATTGAGGTAATATCACTTCATGTCTTCCGAAATGAAACGATAAATGCCCTATGCGATGTCTATGCACTTGTAAAGAAGTGTAACAAAAAGATGAGAGTATTAGGAAGAAGATGTGATGAAATTGAAGAGATAAAACTTGGAGACATCCGACATCTCCTTCAAGACAATACTAAGCAGGATGAAAATTTAAAAATCATGCATAAGTTTGTCACACAAGTCCACGAGGAGTCCAAGTATTTGGGGAGTGACATGATGGTGAAAAATAGGAGTAGGAGTTGATTTTCTCAATTGTTTTCTTTTATTTATTTCTGATTTATATTTATTTTAAAACTTTATCTTATTTTTATACTAATTTTTTATTTATAAAAAATGAAATTTTATTTTTACCCCCAACAAGTGCAACTATAGTCACGTATAACAAAACTTGATGCTAAATTAGTACCATTTCAAAAAAGTTGAGGTATCAAGTTCCGTTTAACCAGAATTATAGTTGCACCATTTTACAAATTTAAGGTTAAAATGATAGTATTTTATAAGTTGGGATTCAATTGATAATTTTTCAAAAACTTTTGTAATTAGTATCTCATTTTAAAATTTATGATATCAACAAATGATAATTATTCAATTTTGATAATACTAGCATTTATTTTGAAATAAGATATTAAAAAAATAAAAAATATTATACTCGGGAGAACTTGCTTGAGGGACTGCTTTTCGGTATAAGGCGACAATTCTACAGGTCCTCCATCGAAGAAATTACGCCTAATAATCTATACTATATATATATTTTAAAAGAAAATAATAACAATGATTCTAGATATAATATTTTTAAAAATAAAATAAAAAGAAAACAAGAATAATGAACCATTGCATAAAAATAAAAAATCTATATTTTTTCCACAAATTTTATTTCCTCAAGCGATCTATAAGTGTAATAAATTATATCTCTTAAAGTGTAATTAATTATTCACCTGTCTTAAGTCTTAACTTCTATATATATTATTGTCTATAATTTTGTTCTACCAATTTCCTTCTAATTCGATTTGACTTATTTTGATTTTACCAGAATTATATCCATAGTGTTAAAGTATTGTTTTCTACCATCAAAATCAAATCTACATTTTTTTTATTATATGCTATCGTGCGTAGTTTCTTTGCATCAGTTGCTTCATCCCAATTTGAGGTATCTCTTTTGTATATTATTCTAATGTCAATTATTATTTTTTTAAATTCAAATTGACTAATATTTAGAAATTTAATGATCTTATTCCCATTTTGTATGTTTTGATTTGATTAGATGGATAGGTTATTTGGACCATCTACTATTTTTTTTAACTCTTCTTAATTTAGGTATTGAAAGACATTTGTCCATAGAGATGGAAAAAATTGAAATAACACGGTGAATTGTCTGAGCCATGTGATGTAGTTAAGAATTTTAGATACTTCGAATTTATATTTTTAGGTTAGATCCCACATTTTAATTTTTAACCGATTCAGTATTAGTAATTTAATTTTTTAAGCGTATTTTCAGTTTTGACACATGTAATCTTTATAGTTACTATAATTTATAATTTGTAATTTGGTAGTTAATTTTGATGGCGTGTCAAAAATAAAAATGATATTTTCTTGACAAAATATTATACCTTTTACTTCTCTTAATATATAAGATCATCAATCATATATCTCAATCGTTATCTTTATTTTTAAATAAAATATATAAACTTTTTTCAAAAACATATACTAATATATTAACTTTACCTAGTTTTAATAAATTCTAATTAATACCATATAATGATTCTAATTTGTCATCTTCTACCTATATAATTGGTGGATTTTAGAGTTACTTTGTTTTTTTTTTATAAATTAACAAAATAACTTTGCGTATTTTTTACCATTAGATTATTGATATGAAATTAATCTAATGTAGCTTAAATTTATGTCAAATTAAAATGTATATAATAAATTATATAATAATAATGCATGATTCTTTGAGTTGAAATATGTTATTTAGCACCGAAAACTTCCACTCTCAACTAGATTGACATCATGATAGAAACATACTGAATATAATTATCACAATAAGATTATAGTTTTTTTTTAATCAGTTACCATTAAATAATGTTAGGTTTTGTTAAAAGGATAGCAAAAAAATCAATTAGTTAAATGACATTATATTCTGGCACAACAATCGTGCGTATCTACAACTAGTTATTTATTAAAGCAAATGATAATAATTTATCAAAACAAAAATAAATAGTAATTTTTTTTTTTTGAAAAAAAAGGAAAGAGAAATAGTAATAATGGAGAAAAGAAAAGAAAGGGAAACTCTGAGGCAGGCAGCTTTGACCTTGTCCTCTTGGCAAAAGATGAGCTGATCCAATTCAATTTCAATAGGCTGCACTGCACTGCACTGCTTCTAACTTCCCTCTCTTTGATTGCTCATATCGTAAGTCGTAGATCCTTCTCCTACCTTCTTCTAATAACCTACTCTTCTTCTGCTCTATTTTGTGCTATTCGCCTGTATTTCATTTCCACTCGAAACCTCTCTAGCTGATCCTGCCGCACCACCACAGCTGTTAACTTTTACGATTTGGCTTTCCTCATGTCATGTACAGTACATCACATAATGATTCTGTCTTTCTTAATATATGCCTTGCTTGTTTGTGTATGTCAACTTCCTAACAATTGCTTCTCCATTTTCTGTTTATTATGGCCTTTTTGGTTACTTGTATTCAACTTTAATTCCCCTGCTTTAGATACATATAGATAAACAACTCCTTTCCATGTAATATTGGCATGTCTTTCAACTATTTACAATTAAATCTATCGATTTTGTCAATTTCGTTGGAACTAATTGACCTACTATCCTTTTGTTTGTTTCCTCATGTCATTGCTTCAATAGTGGGGGGAGAAGAAACATAATCATAATCATAAATAGAAAAAATGAGAACCTTTTGTGTATTTTCCTAATGGTCAGGTTCTCCTTTTTACTTTAAGCAAACTGTATATGTTTTACATTTTTCTTGTTTGGATACTAATTCATTCCATTGAGACATCCTCCTGCACTTTTCGATAATAGAATGCTACTGCAATTGGAACCTTCTCTGTGAGATAAAGGGATTTATTTTGTCGTGCATTAGGAAGAGTTGCATCTTTTCTCACACTTCAAGGCTAATGGGTTACTTTGATTTTATTGTTTGATTCCAGTTTTCAAGTTCAAGTCATATAAATGGAAAGGTTCATCATGTTCTGATGGCTAAGGAAAATTTATCTCTGTCCCTCAATGTTGATTTTACTGATGCCTGTCACTCACCTAAAAGAAATGAAGATTCTGGTGCTTTTTCACGTTGCAGTCTAGACAAAGAGGCAGGCTTGCCAGTCTGTCGTGTGTGCCAATGTGCTGAATCCGATAAAAGGGGAGATGCAGCATTGGCATTTTTGGGTATAATTAGTCCATTGCAGGAGTCATGTAAAAGTGCCGAGGCAAAAAAGCTTGAAGATGAACAAGTGCAATCACACTTTGAAACTAATGAATTACACAACGCAGATGCCAAAAGAGAATCTCGATTATTTGAATTTGTTAGTCCTGAAGGGGAGGTTTTTATTTGCAATTCAGATCTGGAAGTGGGTTCATGTCATCAAGAGGACTTGTTAATTGAACTTGGTTGCTCTTGCAAAAATGATCTTGCTCTAGTACATTATGCTTGTGCATTGAAATGGTTTGTCAATCATGGGTCCACTATTTGTGAAATCTGTGGGTGTCTTGCAAAAAATGTTAGGATGATGGACTTCAAAAAGGTCTTAGCTTCTCTTAAAGAGTATGAAGAATTAAGGGAAAGGACTGCAAATGGAGATCCCAATCCTGCCCAGGTGCATTTGTGTTTACATGTGGATCCTGACGCTATTGCTGCAATTAGAAGGCAACGTCTAAGTGAGATATCTATGTGGTTTAGCTCACAGAGCCATAGTAGTCACTATAATTCAAGTGGAGTTTCACAGGTTGTTTCTGACCTACCTCTGAATACTTTGACTGAAGTTATTATCCCTCCTGAGAATCATGCTACCAAATGGGCTGTGGAAGGTACAGGGATTTTGCTTGCTACTGGGTTACTTACGGTTACTTTAGCATGGCTAATCGCTCCACGTGTTGGCAAGGTATGTTGACTTGACATAAATGTTAAATTCTTCAAATAAGTTCTCTTTATTTTCAGTATACATTTGGTTGAAGCAAGAAATTGTATGAGGATAAGTCCAGTTTTCTATCAACATGAAGATAATTAATTGCATAACATGACCCCTTAACATTTTAAAATCAACTATTTTTTCTCGAGTGAATTAACAGGTTTTGGTTGTCTCTGTAATTATGTCTCATTTAGATTTACTATCTAGAATATTTGAATTTGAGTGATCTACATAACACATTTTGTTACAAGGATTTTACCTATAATGAAATTGATTGAGAGAGAGGTTAACTGATGCAGTTGGTGTACAACTTAATGTGAAATGCTCTAGGTATTTTAGGTAGTTCCTTTACTTGATTTAGATATATGCTTTAATAATTTGGCTAGAGTTTCATCAAAGCTCGGACAACAATGTGGTGTTATGGTCATAACTTCTAGTCATGATTGATCATTTGGTGGTTGTAATTATTACACAAATTTCTGTAGTGAATAGTCGCACAATGGAGATATGGTTCAGCCCCTATACCCCAACTCCTGCAATTATATGCAAGATATAAATCATATAAGATACATTTGAAGTTCATGAGTTATCCATCTAGTTCTTCCTGTAATGTATAAAAAATGATAATGGCTGATTAAGTGATGAAAAAGAAAAAAGATTAAGAAAGGTGTCCTCGTGGGAATTGGCTGTTCACCACACATTTGTTGTCTTGATACAATGCATCATAGTGCAAACTTTCAAGTTTTTGACTAGGAGGCAGTGAGCACACATCAATTAGAAAGGCCTATTTGATGTGAAGCCTTCCTAATCTATATCTATCAAGGTCAAAGAGTTCTTTTCGCTGTACTTAGTGATGGGATGAATAGTATTGTAGATGCATCTCCGGTGCAAACTGAACTAGTAGTCCTGGGGTCTAAATCTATAATCCTTGCTTGGCCTTCTCCTTACAGAGAAGTGAAACCGTGAAGGCTGATATCACGTAGCATATATCTACAGCTATTAACTTTGCCGAAATACTTCTCTATGGTTTAAGCAGGTCTCTTAGTATGACATAGTTGTTCACCTCATATGATGCCATGATATAGAGCTTCGCAGCTTAAACTATTAAGTTTATGATCTGGATGCACATAATCCATTGGAAGTCCTTTTCTACATGGGGCTTTCCTGATCTGGATTGCAAGGTAAATGAATTTGAGGACAGGGTGAGAACCTTTTGTTGGTTATTCCCTTTAAGTGCTGGTTCTTCCATATGTTAGATATGGAGATTGATCCAGAGGTTGATATCCTATTGGTTAGTTGTATATATTCAGAAATGGATATTGATTTGGTGTCAAGATCTATGAAGAAGATAGATCCCTAAATATCCATTTGAAGAGGAGATGAATAAAGTTCTATCAAATAACAGTATGAAATTACATAATATATACATCTTCAAAGCAAATTGAACTTTAGAAGTATTGGCTTCTTTGACTGTTTCAGAAGTTTTTATTTAGTAGACGCTCTATTTTCCTTTGCTTGATTTCATGCCCTAAGGAAGACCTTGATATCCTATGAGATATATTCACAGCTAACATCTAAGTTCACCATTCTAAAATTTCCTGTAACATAGAGAAAAATTTCAACACTTATTATGTGATGAAAACAAATCAGGTTAGAGAGGCTCCTAGTATGACATACTCATTCAGCTCTCACTTTGGTGCATCATATAGAGTTCCATATCTTAAAATTTTAAGATTTTTATTTGGAGGCACATGGCTTTTCTTTTCAAGGCTAGTTGAACCTAGTATCCATCGCTTTTTTTTGGCTCGCATGAATTTCTAAAGAACCATGAAATCATATATATATATATGGATGTTTTTAGTTGCAATTTACCCTTTCCACTATTGTTATAATTTCATTTTACTAGTTATCCTTACTTTACACAAGTACATAGAACTTTTTATTTTGTTTCTCTTCTACTATATTTAAACATTTCTGCATTGAGTTGGAATTTGATGTGGTACCGCGGAACCCTGACTTTTTTTTTATTCTTGACTGCGTTGCTTTTTCACCATTCTTCAAATGTGTAATTAATATAGAGCATGCCCAAGGCTGCTGTATGTTTGAAAGAGTATGCTCAAGGCTGCTGTAGGTGTATGTTTGAAAGAGTATGCTCAAGGCTGCTGTAGGGTAAAGATGTTTAGGCTACTTGTGGGGTAAACATGTTTACTTGACTTTTGGGATAACTAGCTAGTTGTGTATATAAATACATGTCCATGTAATACAGAAAGATGTCATATACAATACAGAGAGAACTTACATGGTATCGGAGCTTTAGGTTCTCTTATTTTCTTTTTCTTGGTTTAGTGGGTAGTATTTCCCAGGGTTTAATATCAGTGAAGAGCTAGGGTATCTTGAGTGTATTTTAAGACTACAGTTTATCTCACCACCCATTCTAGTCATCTTCTCCGCCTCCGACCGGTCTCTCTCTTAAATCCGACCACCAAATTATTTGTGCGTGAGACCCACGCGCCTCCGCCATTTTCACTCCGTCACCACGCGCCGGCACGTGACACCTCCTACTTCGTCTCCAGATCCTTCCCCACCTTCAGATCCTAGCATTGATCTTCCTATCGCCCTCCGGAAAGGTACCCGCCAATGCACTTACCCAATTTCTTCATTTGTATGTTATGATGCGTTATCACCTTCCTCCAAGTCTTTTGTAGCCTCTTTAGATTCAGTTGGTGTTCCTTCCTCCCTCTCTGAAGCACTGAATCATCCTGGATGGCTCAAAGCAATGCAAGAGGAAATGCATGCCCTTGAACAAACACATACTTGGGATCTAGTGTCTCTCCCATCTCAAAAGCGTGCTATTGGATGCAAATGGGTGTTCACTCTCAAATTCAACCCGGATGGCTCTGTGGCTCGGTTGAAAGCTCGTTTGGTTGCAAAAGGTTATGCTCAGACTTATGGCATTGATTATTTAGAGACATTTTCACCTGTTGCCAAACTCTCCTCCGTTTGATTGTTTGTTTCTTTGGCTGCTACTTACAACTGGCCTCTTTATCAACTTGATGTCAAGAATGCCTTTATGAATGGTGATTTACGTGAGGAAGTATACATGGAGCAACCTCCTGGTTTTGTTGCTCAGGGGAGTCTGGGAAAGTTTGCAGGTTACGCAGGTCTTTGTATGGATTGAAGCAATCTCCTCGTGCCTGGTTTGCGTGATTCAGTGCTGCCGTTATTAAATTTGGTCTTCGTCGAAGTGCCTATGATCATTATGTGTTCTACTCATCATCTAGTTCGGGGTGCATCTTACTAGTAGTGTATGTTGATGATATTGTGATTACCGGAAATAATGAGACTGGCATTACAAAATTGAAAGAATTCTTTGGTACTTGTTTTCAGACAAAGGACCTAGGACAATTGAAATATTTCTTGGGGATTGAAGTTTTCCGGAGCCGTAAAGGGATTTATCTCACTCAGAGAAAATACTACCTAGATGTGTTAAATGATGCTGGAATGGTTGAGGCAAAGGCTTGTGATGCACCTATGATACCAAATGGGAAGTTGAAGATTGACGATGGAGATTTACTCCTAAATCCTGAAAAATATAGACGAATCGTTGGAAAATTGAACTATCTCACAATCACTCGTCCTGATATTTCCTTCGTAGATATTTCCTTCGTAGTAAGTGTTGTAAGCCAATTCATGTCATCCCCGAGAACTTCACACTGGGATGCTGTTAGTCACATTCTGAAATACCTAAAGGGGACTCCGGGACATGGTATACTGTATCAAAATCATGGTCATCACACAGTTGAAGGTTTTACAGATGCGGATTATGCAGGATATCTTACAGATAGGCGTTCTACCACAGGTTATTGTGTATTTGTCGGAGGCAACCTCGTATCCTGGAAAAGTAAAAAGCAAAGTGTGGTATCTAGATCCAGTGCTGAATCTGAGTATAGGGCTATGGGACAAACTACGTGTGAACTTGTATGGCTACGCAATCTTCTTGGTGAGATCGGGTTCGCTCAGACGAAACCTATGAAGTTAGGTGTGATAATGAAGCAGCTATCTATATCGCCAACAATCCTGTATTCAATGAAAGAACAAAGCACATAGAAGTTGACTGCCACTTTACTCGAGAAAAGATAAAAGATGGCACAATCACAACTCCACACATCAGAACAAGGGGGCAATTGGCAGACGTGTTTACGAAAGCGTTACCCGGAAATCGAGTTAACTACATATGTACCAAGCTGGGCATGATTAACATCTATGCTCCAGCTTGAGGGGGAGTGTAATTAATATAGAGCATGCCCAAGGCTGCTTAGGCTGATGTATGTTTGAAAGAGTATGCTCAAGGCTGCTGTAGGTGTATGTTTGAAAGAGTATGCTCAAGGCTGCTGTAGGGTAAAGATGTTTAGGCTACTTGTGGGGTAAACATGTTTACTTGACTTTTGGGATAACTAGCTAGTTGTGTATATAAATACATGTCCATGTAATACAGAAAGATGTCATATACAATATAGAGAGAACTTACAAAATGAATTGTTGAGGAGTTCTAGAGGAACCTTAAATGGATGGTTCAAAGGTTTTTAGAGTTTTGATGAAGTTCCAGGGATGTTACGGCCTGAATGGTATTGTCCTTGTTTTTACATTTGGTTTCCATGATTTTGTCACATATAACGTAGGAAAGGATAATAATGGGGGTAAGGGGTAGTACGTTTTGTTTTTTCTATTTGTTTTGCCAATTATAGGCTAGCTGTTATTCTATTTTTCTTTTAGCTAACAGTTGTGGATTACACAGCTGTGTTCTGTACTAGTAGGGACACCGCAGCAGTAGTACAACTGACTGCTATAAGAGGTCATGCTTTTGCTATTAAATCTATCAATGAAGAATATTACTATTTCCTTCTTAATTCCTCTTCTTCTTCCTTCCCCTCCCACCTAAATTCTTCTAATTCTGCACCAAGTCAGAAATCTCCAGAGATTTCACTCCTTGGCCATCCCTTTTGGTATGGTCGAGAGCAGCAAAAAGAGCACAGCTAGCAGCTATAGGCGCACTAGAACAGAAGAGGCACTGAATGCACAATGAGTGAGCAAGCAGAGGCAACAACGACTCAAATAGAAATTATGCGTGGCCAGTTAGCAGATGTTCAAAGTGCCCAACAACAAAGGGTTGAATCTATCCTACAAGAGAAGATGATGCTGAGAAGGAACATATCAAATCTCATCAGTCTCTACTCGTTGCGCATCATTCTCCTGAGGAGTTAGTCCACACATCCATTTCAACTCTAGCCAAGTTGATTCAACCTAACTAGGAAAATAAATCTTCTCCTCTAAAACTCCTAACCTCCATTTAAAGAGGAGGCATCCTTCTCTTCCTTTGAAGGTATCCTAGGCCCCAATCCGAATAGTTTCACCAGTGGGGAACCTTCTGGCACTAAAGGTCCTTATCACAATAAGCTACTACCTAGATGTGAACTTCCATCATTTTATGGATCCGTGGAAATATGGATCAATAAGTGTTCCAAGTATTTTCAAATTCTTGAAGTTGTTGAAAGATGAGAAGGTGAACTTAGCCCTGTATATGTAAGGGAAAGTTGAGAAATGGTATAAGAATTGGATTCCCAGTCATCCAAGTTGGGGAACCTTTGTGGAAGGTTCCAGGAGACAGAAATAGAGGATGTAATGCAGCACATGGCTCAACTGGCAGACGCAGACCACTACTGTGCTTGCCTATCAGGAGTAGTTTAAGGCTGTAAAACTTTGTATGGAGAAGGTAAGTCCTTTTTTACCTCTAGTTCCATTTCTGGCCAAAACCTGAAATATGATCTGCTGTGAGATCATTTCAAACCCATAACATCGATTCAGCCATCAAACAAGCCAAATATCAGGAGACTCATCTCAAGGAAGTTATTGAGGGCTTTAAACCAAAACTTACTTTTTGTTCACCAATAAACACTAGACCTTGTATCAGTAGTATCTCTAAATGAATACTAATCCTAGCATTACCACCCCCAATCACCCACAAGTTACCCGAACCTAAACTACCTACCAACAACACCAGTGCCAACTCAAAAGAACACCAGGAGCCTACTGGAAATGTGGTGAAAGGTACTTCCTTGGCCATCAATGCACCACCAATGCCTTGAATGCAGGAGAAATGGAAGAGGAGCCAGAATCCATAGAAGAAATAATGGCAGAGGACCATGAGTTGGAGGATAAGGAGGTTAGAAAATATCTTTATCTATCAATGCTCTAGATGGGAGAGTGATTGATAAAACCCTTAAACTTATGGGAGTTCTTTTAAAGAAACCTATTTTGGTACTCATTGACAGTGGGAGTACCCATAACTTTGTGGATCAAAGTCTAGCTAAGGGTGCTAGACGTCCCATGCTACCAGTCAAACCTGTAGCGGCTGATGGCAGGCAGCTAATCGTTAAGGCCAAATGCAATGACTGCTAGTGGTCAATGCATAACAACAAATTCACGTTCAACCTAAGAGTGCTGGACTTGGGTGATGATGACATCATCTTGGGAGTAGACCGGATAAGGGAACACACATCAGTCACCTTTGACTTTGAAAGGAATAGCTGCTGATGCACAAAGAACAAAAGCAGATTGAGCTTCAGGGCGTGGGTAGAAGAGGTAACTCTGAAACTAATGAGCCTTAAGTCCATTAATAAGTTAGTTTCTAAGGGGTGGAAGGGTGTCACCTCTTCCTTGTTTCTAATGTTTGTTTCTACAGTGGATATACGTCAATAGAATTCGAATTCAATACCCCTAAAGTTCCACCTAAATTCTAACGCTTACTCAAGCAATACAACCATCTATTTTAAACACCTACTACCTTACCTCCTAAAAGATCTCATGACCATGCCATACCCTCAAAGAATGCCACTGATTCAATAAATGTCAGACCCTAGGTATTGCCATCACTGAAAGAATGGGATTGAGAAGTTAATAGCTAAGATGTTAAATAGTGGTATCATTCAAGTAAGTCACAACCCTATCCGTTCTGCTTGTTAAAAAGAAAGAGGGTACATGGAGATTTTGTGTTGACTATAGGGAGTTAAACAAGGCCATAATTAAAAATAACTGTTCTATACCATGAACTTATTGATGAGCTTAAGGGTGCTAGAATCTTCACTAAAATTGACCTAAGGTCATGTTATCATCAAATTAGAATGAAACTTGAAGACAGAACCCACATAGGTCACTATGACTTCCTTGTGATTCCCTTTGGGCTAATCAAGGCACCAGCATCCTTTCCATCCCTGATGAACACCATCATCCAACCTTATTTAAGAAAGTTTGTTTTGGTTTTCTTTGATGACATCTTGATGTTTAGTCCCACCCCTGGAAAACACCTCTAACATCTTGAGTAGGTGTTTTAGTTGCTGGAGCATCACCAATTATTTGCCAAGGCTTCTAAATGTGAAATTGTTGTTGCTTCAGTCTCCTATTTAAGCCATATAATATCCTATGAGGGTGTGGCTACTGATCCACCAAAGGTTAAAGCTATAGTTGAATGGCCTATGCCTAATTCTCTTAAGGTTCTCGAAGGTTTCCTAAGGTTAACATGCTATTACAAAAGATTCATTAAGGGATATGGGTCTATTAGTAAACCCCTTCCTGATCTCCTTAAGAAAGATCAGTTTAATTGGTCCCCTAGTGCCACAGTAGCCTTTCAGGAGCTTAAAAACATCATGACACAAGCTCGTATGCTAGTGTTACCTGACTTTAAACTTCCCTTTACCTTGGAATGTGATGCTAGTGGGTAAGGTACATGAGTTGTCCTAATGCAGCAGGGCAAACCCATATGCTACTAATTAGAAGCTATCTGCATATGAAAGAGAATTACTGGCTATACTCCACGCCTGCACAACTTGGAGGCATTACCTAGAAAATTCAGCCTTTTCCTGACTGTGGCAATCAGATGTTCTCTGAAGTTATCTGCCTAGCACTATGGTCCACTTCTGATAACATAACATACTGGTAAGGTTGCCTATAAACTTCCCTTTACCTTTGAGTGTGATGCTAGTGGGTCAAGTATAGGAGCTGTCCTAATGCAACAGGACAAACCATGTGCTACTAATTAGCAGCTATCTGCATATGAAAGGGAATTACTGGCAATACTCCATGCCTGCACAACTTGGAGGTATTACCTAGAAAATCCAGCCTATTCTTAAAATTGCAACCTTACAGGCAGATAACTGTGGCACTCAGACGTTCTCTGAAGTTATGTTCCTAGTACTATGGTCCATTTCTGATAACATAACGTATTGGTAAGGTGGCCTATAAACTATAGTTACCTTCTAACTGTAAGATACACCATAGTTTTAAAAGGCGATCGCCTCGGTCGCCTCAGGCGAGAGGCGACAGAGGCGATCACCTCATCGCCTTCCAGAATGGAAGGCGATGGACCTGCAAGAGGCGACCGCCTCACCCTCTCAGGCGAGAGGCGGCCTGAGGCGAGAGGCGGTCGCCTCTTTCAGGTAAGGCGATAAGTGAGTATTTTTTTTTTTAAAATTCAAAAAAACCCTAATTAATAGACTTTAAGACCAAATAGAAGAAGAATGACAGTAGCGATACTAGGTTCAAAAAAAAGACAGCAGCGATACAATTAAAAACAGAACAGAAACCTTCTCTTCTCCAACGGCTCTCTCTTCACAACCACCGATTCTTCTCCTCTCCACCACCGATTCTTCTCCAACGTTTCTCTCGCCGGCGGCCGGTCATCAATTACCACCAGTATGTGGAGCGGACGAAGATGTCTACCGTATTAGGGCAAAAGGCAAAAGTGCTACCCCTACCACAAGTGCTAATGTCACAAAGACATACGTTAGAGGAAACTCTTCCTGGTCAAAAGCCAATCCTCCTCGAGTTGTTAGAGATGAGGTCCATGATGAGGATGATGATGAGTATCAAGTTGAAGATGAAGAAGAAGAAGAATATAAGGATGATGAAGTGGAAGATCTTGATGGGGATATAGATCTTGATGAGGAGTTGGATTTGGGGGATGACGATGATTGATATTATGCTATTTTGATTTAAGAATTAGAACTTTATTATTAGACTTTAAGTTATTTTGGTTTACAAGTTTAGAAATTAAACTATCCTTAAGTACTACTAGTTTTTATTGAGTTAATTTAATTTTATTTTATTTTCTAATTTTTTGTCGCCTCACGTGCGAAAGGCCGTCGCCTAGCCTCTCGCCTCGCCTCAAGGCGATATTTTGCCCTTGTCGCCTTGACTCGCCGCCTTTTAAAACTATGAGATACACCCAATTTTTCATGTGTCATTGCTTAAAAAGAAGCTAGATTCTGCTACCCCTATGATGACTACTCTACCACCTATCTCGGATGCTGATTGGGATATTCAACCTCTCAAAAGTTATTAATACTCGAGCTGCAATTATTGGAGATGTAGCAAGCAAGCAGTTTCTCATTCAATGGTCTCGACTTTCTGCTGTTGATGCTACTTGGGAAGAGGAAGCCACCTTCAGTCGTCAATTTCCAGAATTTTATCATTCTTGGGGACAATAATGTGCTAAAGGAGGGGGAATTATCACATATAAGTGTAGGAAAGGATAATAATGGGGTAAAAGGGTAGTTAATTCTGTTACTTTCTGTTATTTCAATTCTGTATTCTATTTTGCCAATTATAGGCTAGCCATTATTCTATTTTGTCTTTTAGCTAAAGTTGTTAAATAACAGCTGTGGATTACACAGCTGTATTCAGTACTAGCAGGGACACCTCAGCAGTAGTACAACTGCTATAAGAGGCCATGCTTTTGCTATCAAATCTATCAATGAAGAATATTACTATTTCTTCTTAATTCCTCTTCATTCTCCCTTCTTCCTTCCCTCCCACCTAAATTCTTCTAATTCTGCACTAAATCAGAAATCTCCTGACAAATTTGAAAAAATATTTTGATGAAAATATGTTGTTTTGGCTACATATGACTTGAAACAGAATGAAGATTTCAAAAACAGCAGAAAAAAGTGGTTTATTTTTGTTTCTTCAACTGTTTTCTAGTTTTAGTTTTTCAAGAAAAGCATAATTCACAAACCAGAAATATAACTACAACAACAACAACAACAAAGCCTTAGTCCCGAAATGATTCGGGGTCGGCTAACATGAACCATCATATAAAACCGTGAAATCAAGTCGTGTCAGCGACACAAATTCGCTCCCTCCACTCCGTCCTATCCACTAGTAGCATATTTTCCTCAATTCCCAGTAAACTCACCAGAAATATAACTAATAGCAAATAAATTTGTTGAAGTGATATGCGAAGGTATTGATTGAAGCTCTGCCCAAAGGTGCTTTTTGAAAGCGAGTCACCGGAATAGGAGATTGAGGAAATATGCAACTTAATTAGAAATAGAGCAGGTTGGTCTTTCTGTGATCGAATTGGTATGTGGTATCGTAGAGACTGGCAGAGCATTTTTTGACGTCAGTAGAGATAAACCACTTCAGTCCCATGGTGTCTATGATTTTCTTTTTCACATGTCATGTTGTTATGACTCCAACTTTGCCATTTTTCCATCGCTGAAAATTTTGCTCAACAGTTTTCAGGTTTTCAGTTTTCTGACTACTGTCTATAAGATGTTCATCAATGTCAGCTGGCTGTTGTTTCCTTGGATATTATTTAATTTAACATGCGATAGTTGAAGTAGCACTGAATGCAGTTTTGTTCTTTGAAGTTACTGCAGCTATTGGCATATATATATTGTTGTTAGCTTTTGGGGTAGCCAGGTCACACAGTCTTGTAGTTAAGAGTGCTTTTAGTTTCAGTGCCTGGGATGTTGATTTTAGAATCCTCTAATTTTCTAGTTAGAAGTCAGATTTTGATTGAAAGCTTTTTTATATATGCTGTACCGAATGGATGTTGTGGAATCAGTTGGGGAAATTTAAGCATTCAAGATCTGGAACGAAATTATTCAACTTCACAAGGATGAGCACATGGTTGTGAATGCAGAAAATCTGAAACTTTGTCTGAAATTATGTTCAGAGTTTGTGGAGCTAAAACTTTAAGCAGTTTGTTGAACTACCACGTTTTTGTTCAGAAGTAAAATTTTGTTTTTTGTTTTATAATGAATATGTTGGCTGTGGATTTATAATAAACATGTGTGACACATTGTTCCCAAAATAAAAATCCTGGGCACGAAGTCAGTAAACACGAAGGACATTTTACAGTTGAAATTTATATCTGCATTGACATGTTTGCACCAGCACTAGCAGCAATGCAAATAAGGACTCCAGCTCTAGAGGCAATTTTAGCTGCTATTGCCATTCATAGTTGTGTTAAAACAATAACTGAACTCACCATTCTATGTTCGCATAGAATTACTTGAAGTATGTTAAAACATTTAGAACTAATTGGAAACTTATCATTGTTTCCTTATTTTATATTCTAATTTTTATTTACTTCGTGTTTGTAATGGCTTAGTTAATCAAGTTTTCTTATGTTAACTTTCCCAGTTTAATTGGTTCCTTTGTAATTTTCTTATATTCACTGAATTCAGCTCTCTTGATATGTTCTGTGTCTTAACAAGAGAAAGCAATTAAGTGCTCCCAAATTGACCCCTTACGTTTGCTTATGATAATGTTTAATATGCATATTCACTTAGGTCATATTGTTGTGCAGTTTATTTAAACAATTATGAATTTTGTGCAGAAAACTGCAAGAAGTGGCCTTCATATTCTCCTTGGAGGGATCTGTGCTTTAACAGTTGTCATCTTCTTTCGGTTTGTGAGTAACTCTCTTGCGTTTCATTATAATGTTAGAGTTAACATGGCATTACTATTTATTTGGATATGTTAATAAAATAGGGCCTAAATGGATGCATATTATAATAGTATTTGTCGTATTAAAAAAGAAAAAAGAGATTAATTGGTGGGTAATATGTAAAATGCAGATAGTGCTGAGCAGAATCAAATATGGACCAGCAAGGTACTGGGCAATATTATTTGTGTTCTGGTTTCTTGTATTTGGTATATGGGCTTCAAGAACACATGGTGCACATACTACTTAATTTGTATATCCTTCTTTTACATAACTCTACTAAATTAAGGTGTTCTACCTTTTGTAAAACTTAATTCTTAATTCATGGTCCAAATTGATTTTTTCGGTCAACTTCAGTAATTTAGCTTACTCATGACTTTGAGAGTTGTCATTTAAATCAATAGTTTGATATTTGCTGAGTTTGGATTGAATTTACAAATCGGGTTACATGAGATAAAATGTGTAGGCTACTTGAGGAATAATTTTGATCGAAAAACTTCACTAAGGTACTGTTTGATAAAACTGAAAATTAAGTGCTGAAAAAATAACTACTAAATTTTAAGTGTTGAATATTACAAGTGCGGAAAGTATTGAATGATATAACTTTTATAAAAATATTAGTTGATAATGTTTAATTTAAAATGTTAAGTTAAATATTTTGACTTATCAAAATAAGTGATTTTTAACTTAATTAATTAATTTAAGTGGTGGAGAAACAACGGTTATCAAACGCACTTAAATTAAATAAGTGTTGAACACTTTAATTTAAGTAACTAAGGTGTTGTTTGATAAAACTGAAAATTAAGTATTGAAAAAATAAGTATTGAATTTTAAGTGCTGAATATTATAAGTGCCGAAAATATTGAGTGATATAATTATTACAAATATATTAGTCGATAATGTTTAACTTAAAATGTTAAGTTAAATATTTTGACTTACCAAAATAAGTGTTTTTTAACTTAATTTATTAATTTAAGTGGTGGAGAAATAATTATTATCAAACGCACTTAAATTAAATAAGTGTTTAATATTTTAATTTAAGTCATTAAGTGGCTTATCAAACAAGGCCAAGTGTTTTATCAAATAAGACTTAAGTTTATTAGTCGTTCAATTGCAAATTTAGAGTATTACTTTATTGTTATTTGGCAAGTTTGGTTGTAACCAACCATTAAGGAGGTTATTACTAATTTTAGTTGTTACTACATTTTGTAACAAGTATTTCTCTCTCATACTTTTCTGCAAATAATTATTTTAGTCTTTCAAAAATTATGTTTGTCTCTCAAAAGTGTGTTTTAATCCTCAAAAGTCTATTTTAGTCCTCAATCAATTTTTTTTTCATTTCAATATTTTTCCATACAGTACTATTTTGTTGGATAAACCTTTTTTTATGGTTAATAATAAGTCTTGAATTAATTATTTTGTAGAGTAAAAATTATTAATTATTTTGTAGAGTAAAAATTATTAATTGTACTAGTATTGTGCCCGCGCGTTGCACATGTGGATAATTTTTTTTGTACAATATTTAATATCTTTTAAATTTTATATTGTTTACATGTAGTGATATTAATATTTTGTCTTAAAATAATTTAAATTTACAAATTATAAATAAATTAACATATATATATATATATATATAATTGCTTGATAATAGATTTTGGAAGTTGCTGAAGTCATAATCTATTGGTCATGTTGACATGTTTGCAAATGTCTTTCCTTTCCGTTCTTATATAATACTTTTTTTTATATAATCTTGCAATTTTAAAATATTTACTACATTTTATGGCGATATTTTTTCAATCAAATTCTAGCTCTCCTCAGAATTCTTTTTCTCGTGCTTTTAAAAATCTTTGATAAATCCATGAATTTGAAATAAGTATGTCTTTATTTTTAAATTTTAGTTGGTTTATGGGTTAGGGTTAGGCTATGCTTACTTTGTTTTTAACAAAGTATTACTTTGTTTTACATAGTAGTTTGGAGGTTTATTAATTTGTGTTAATTATTACAACAAAAAATTAAATGTGTTACAATTATTTTTTTTAGTTCTGCTGGTTTTAATGCTATTTATTAAAGTTAAATTAATGGAATTTGAATGAATCTTACATATTTTTTTTTGACAATGTGTTATAAAAAAAAATTAAGTTACATTGGTTTTAATGTTATTTTTTTTTGAATGAAACTAGGTGAGGTGAATCAGCGCCGTAAATCCCAAATAGGTTGGCACCGGTTTTAATGTTATTTATTAAAGTTAAATAAAGGGAATTTGAATGGATCCTTACATATTTTTTTTTGTTATATATATATTTTTTTTCGTTGTGATATTTTGTAAGTTATTTTATTATATATATTAAATATAAATATAAATTTTTAGTAATATTGGTTTTAGTGCTATTTATTAAAGTTAAATGAATTGAATTTGAATGGATCTTTACGTACTTTTATCATCGTATAATTTTTTTCGTTGAGATATTTTGTAAGTTATTTTATTATATCTATTAAATATATATTAGGATGGATATAATATTTATAATTTTCGTTTATTACTATTTTGACAATTAATCAAAAAGATTTCTAAAACTCTTCTAATAACTTATACTAAAAAAGAATGAAAATATACAAATATTTATTTAGTCATTTTGAAAAAAAAAAGACAAATAAAAAAGAAAACATAGATAAAGTAGCGAGAGGTGTGGAACAACACAATTGAGAACAGAATAACTACTACACATAAAAAAAAAATTGAATAATTACCTTCGGAAACATAACGATTTGCTGTAATTTCTGACACATTTGCTTTTTCCGATTTCAGTTGTCTATGCCTCTTCTATTTGCATCTGTTTTTTTTCAATTGGAGATATCAAAGTCTAAATTCTCTCAATTCTTGTAAAAAATTCTATTAATACAGTTTATCAATGGAAATCGCTCTTAAATAAATCTGAATCTCTTAATGAAGTAAGAAAAAAATTATAAGACTATATTATTTGAAGTAAGAACAAAATTATAAGATCAAGAACAAAACTAATACATAATCAAAACTAAAGGAGGTCTTTGATTTTCGGTGGCCAATGAATATAATGATGAAATACTATATGCTTTATATATAGGTTTATTTTGATTTTTACATTTCCTTCGCTTAATGTTTTTTCATCTTCTTGTAACTCATGTTTTCTTTTATTACTTTACTTAATAGGCTAATAATTGACAATAAATAATGTGTTAATATAATACTTATGATATAGAGACAATAAAAGCTCATTAACTCATTTATTATTTTTTTCAAAAAAAAAAAAAAAAACTCATTTATTCTTTTTGCTCCTACAATACCAACTAAGCCAAAAAAGCTTTAAAACACTTCTTGTAAATTCTCCATGCTTCCGCTATTATATATAGTATAGATATTAATTAAATTCATATATAGTGTTTTATGACAAGTGAGTGATAGGGGTCAAAAACCCCTATCTTTGGGTACGGTTTTAGGATGATTTTTAGCTTAGTTTTGCGAATAAGCGAGAAATTCTCGCATTTATATGCTTTTGTGTGAGTTAGTTAGAAATTGTATATGTTCTATTTACTTTGCGTTGTTTAGGCTCGTTTTCTGATTATTTTAAGCAAATATGGCCAAATTAGCATGTATGTTAAGTTTCAATTATCTTTTATGACTAATTGGTCCACCAAAAGTCGCACCAAACAGAGTATTTACTCAAAACAAGCGATTGGAGGGTCAATTTAGCCTCGAAACTAATGTTATTTGAAGTTTACGTATGTGTGCAGGTTAAAACAGGAACGAGTTCGGGCCAAAAATGCGTTTCGGGACATCCGGCAGTCGCACAAGGCATTCTGGGCACTCCCGCTCGTCGGAACTGGCCTTTTTGGGCCAGATCGGCGAGCTGGCACTGCCAGCCCGGCGAGCTGGCCCCTGGAGGTGCAGTCTCTCCACATCATTGAGTTACGTAATAATATCGATGAAGATTGGGAGGATCGACATAATGTATTCATTGAGAAGTGGAATGATCGACATAATCTACTAGCAACCGCACGGACATTAGGAGATCCACTTGGTCCCCAATCTGAATATATGCAATGGTATATTTTGAGGAGTAGAAGATGGATCATTCTTACTAAAGGAACTAGGATTGCATTGGTACATAAATGTATAAAATATTGAATAATTTAATTTATGTATATATATATATATATATGTATATAATCGCAATGTGTGTTCTTATGTTTCAATTTACAGGGAGATGGTCTTCAAGCATTGTATCATTTGCCTGAGCAACAAGTAAGCAAAGACGTTATTAGGGGGCGATCGGCTAGTTTGATTGGAGCTCTAAATCAAGAGCATTAACTAATACATATTTCTCCAACGTGCTCCCCCAACTCTTAATTTTGCAACCCTTCTTGAGCTTACACGTGAAGCTAGACATAGATAATGTACTTTTCAAGATCATGTTGAACCAATTCCTAGTCTTCCGTTGCCCATCAGTATCCAACAAATTGATCCCCCCAATGTTGTATCCTATGTAAGTTGGTTCTGAACAAGAACACCAAACCCAAGTCCACCAATGGTATATCCAAGTCCATAAAATCAAAAGGTGACATAACCAAGTCCACAATTTAATCCATTTGATTATTCCCAGCATAATAATGAGGGATATCCCATCACACCTCATGGTCATATGATACCTATATTTAGGACACATGCATCTGGTTCAAGTGCATTTGCAGCATATGAAAACGGTGCATCATCATAGCATATATGATCATGGAGGTCCCTCCAACATTGGGTTTAGAGATCAACAATATTTTAGTGGACATGGACTGTTTGGATTAGACCAAAGACAAAGCTCGATACAAGCAGGTAATAAGATTGTGATATAGTCATAGTTTAAGTATTTTACATACAATTAATTTTTTTATTATGAAATTAAGGGGTGATTAATATAGCGAATGAAGAAGAAGTTGCCACAGAACAAGTAGAAAGGCAAGAAGACGAAGAAGAACTTAGAAGAAGTCATAGAATTCGGTATGGTCATGGTTGTGGAACTGGGGGACATTATTGAGTAGTAATTGTACTTAATTCATATAGCTTAATTGTAACTTAATTCATATAGCTTAAATTTAACTTAATTCCATATTGATAAAGCATTGCCATAATTGAAATATGTTAGTTATAATACAAATAACTACTCACTCTTCGTCTGATATTTCATCATCAGATTGGTAGCGCCGAATTGATAAAATTCTTCGTTCATGCATGGCAGACAGCTCTCTCTTATTAGCTATCACTTGTTCTTTGGCCAATTTTAACATATAATATCGTGTTCTCCATACTAATAGTTTATTATTCCCATTTCGAATTCGTTTCACAGCCATTTCATAGTCCCAAACATTTCGTCTTGGTATATTTAAAGACCTACGGTGTACAAGGTGAACACCTAAGGAACGCAAGTCATTGGCTAGCATTTCTGATTCCGCAAACCTATAAGGCCATTCATGTCTCAAACCACAATAATACTCGAGTGGATCACTTATACGACAATTTTGATAGTCATTATTGAATGGCGCCAACAACCAATTAATAGTTCTAGTTGTCATTGCTCTCCACCTAAACATTAAATAATATGTATATAATGTTAGAACATAGGCAAATCATACCAAACAAAAGGTTTACATTGCAACTAAAATATTTAAACTAAATCACAAACATAATTTGATAATAAAATCACACTGAACAAAAAAGTTAATTGATGATAAAAATTTAACAAACAAGCATGGATTTTATCATATTTCAGCATCTGACATTTCTATATCAGATATTCTTTGTATTAGTGGCATAACTCATTAATAAACGTGCTTCATTTATGTCACCATCTTCATCATACTCGCGTGCAAGTTTTCTCATTTCAAATCGATTGAGTATGATCTTAATACAATTATTTTCTTCCAGTATTCTATGAAGAGCTAAATGGAGTTCATTACTGTTAGTGTGTGGCATGTAAATGGACTTAAAACAAGGTTTTCGAACCCCCCATCCAAGTTGTTGCATCTCCCCGTAAAACATCAGACTCATTTACTCGATACTCCCATTCTTCTTGCATTGTATGCATAACATGTTCCGCATTATGTTGTCTTGGATCTAGAGGATACACAAAATCATCATCAAGTGCCCACTTTCGTCCCCTCCAACGATATATATCACCATGAGTATATACTATCGGCATATTCAACAAACTTACATAAAGAGATTACTTTCTAATTTAAATAAGAACAATTACAACATATGATCTTTCATTATTCATTATATATAAATCTTCATCGCTATTATAAGATAAAACCGATGCAAATAAGATATGACATGAACATGTTCAACATATCCTAAAGACAGAATGTCGTATAACAACAACGAGGCAAACAAGATGGTAAGTAGCCTCGAAAGTCTTCATCATTGTGAGAAGGTAAATCTGATGACGGTTCAAGAGTTGTGACTTCTTCGCCATGTAATTTATCTAGGCGAATCTCCATAACATCAATTTCACATTTCAATTGTTCTTTCATGATTTCAATGTCTTGAAGTGTTCGCCTCGGCAACATTGATGATATGACTTTAGGTTTAGGTAAACTGTGACATATACAATATGCTTCAAGCTCACATCTAACTTCTTATAATCTCATCCATCCAGGTGGTGTATACTGATCAACTATGCAATTTGCAGGAACATCTATAGTGTGATATCCTTCAAAAATATGTCTTGCATTGGTGGGCCTCATCCAATATGAACTTCGAATAGTTGAAAATAGTCATTTTCTACCATACTATGTTTCACACGAAGGATCATGTTGAAACACCTTTCCACATGATTTTGATTTGACAAAATTATTTAAGTTGAATTAAATCTCCATGATAAAAATATTCTAACACATTAAATTTAAATGCTTTGATTTATTTGTACTAATGTGTTTGTTCAATGTTGAGTAAATTGAATTATAAGATTAAAGACATTAAAAGTGAAAGGCCTAAAAGCCCATAAGAGAAAGTCAAGCCTAAGTCAACGTCTGAAAGCCACACAACCCAAGCAGATCAAAACGCAGCTCAAGTTGAATGAAACGCAAGCCCAGCGAAGAGAATGATTGATAAGCCTTCACCTAAAAGCTTCAAGATGAAGCTGCTGAGTTGTGCGATAAGGAAGTCAGGTCAGCGGCTGACCTGAACAAACTTGGAGACAAAGTATTTCTACTTTGGGTAAAGTTCAGAAGACGCAGGAAGCTGTCTGGAAGACTTTGCCAAATATGTAGAGACACTCTGACCAGCCTGACGAAAAGCATCTGAGAACTGCCGAAGACTGAAGATACAAGAATTTGATTGGCCGAGGACGCTGAGCACAGACTGAGTGAAAGCGACAGGAATCCGTTTCCCTCCAATGGTTATTTCGAAATGACCAGTGGCCAAGTGTCACTATAAATAGGCCTCTCAAACACTTCATTCGATGTAGATCTTCATCAAGTCGAAATGTTGACCAAATTGATACTCGAAGTTCTGTATTAGAAAAGCAAAGCAAATCTTACACCAATTCCTATCTTTGTGTAAAAGTCTAGAGTGATCTTATTTCATCTAAAGTGTTCTTAGCAATTGTTGTTTAGAACAAAAACACTTATCATTTCTAGAAGTATAGAAAGGAGAAGCTGAGTACTCGGTCATAGTACTCAGCGGTAGAAATAGGATTGAGTAGAGGAATAGAGGAAGGTACTCTTGTATACTCAGTTGCTATTGTAAAAGGTTTGTGCTCTACCTTTAAAGAGCTCAGTAGAGGATTCTAAAAATCTTGGAAGGAATTCCGAGGACTGGACGTAGGCGGAGAGGCCGAACCAGGATACGTCTGCTGAGTAATATCTTTCTAACCCTTAAATCCTTTATATTTTGCTTACTTAAACAATGCTTAGTAAAACACTAACAAGAACATACGCTGAGTTGAGTGAACTGAGAAGCTGAGTTCAGGGATAGAGTTAAGTGCTATTTCCTGACTCAAGGACAGAAGTAGCCTTAGCCACCCATTGGCTAAGCTTGTGTCTAGAATTCACTCAGTACCACTGTGCTAAAAGGCTAAGTTAAAGTCTTAGGCTAAAAACAAGTCAGTCTTAGTGACAAATTTTTTAAATAGTTCCTAACCCCCCCTTGGAACTAATATTGTCACGTTACACGGGACCAACATATCAATGTACTTATCGATTATTTCTCCATGATTGAAGTAAGTGTTTAGCCTATTTGCCATAACATATTCCATAAAAACACAAACTGGTGAATAGAACAAAATATCATACTTAATTAAAAGCTAAATACACATACAATAAAAGTGCAGTAATTTTTTCTAATTTGGAGTTAATACACTTATTAAAAAACGATTGTTAGGTGAACAACAAACTATGCGATTACAACTTTAACTATCAATTAGGCAAAGTAGAAGTGCTAGTCCTGGAAACACATGTCTTTTTATTATGTCCACCTTTTCCACATATACTACACGAATAAGTTGTTGTTCCTTTCTCCCTCGCATCCATTTCATTTATAATTCTGCTTGACTTTGGCCTTCCTTTCTTCCTCTTAGCATCTGGATTCGCAATTAGCTTTGTAGTTGGAAACTCGGGCCAATAATCTTCATGTGCCATTGGTTGGAATGAATGGTTGTACACTTCTAAATTCTCCTCTAATAAGTACGTTTTGTCAACGTACTTCCAAAAATCAATATGGAGATTCTTGCAACATGCAATGGCATGAGAACATGGGTAGCAGAATATGTGCAATTTCCTACATGTACACTCCTTCGAGTGCAAGTTAACAATTTGTGTGTTATTCCATTTCTTTGTTATTGGATCATATCATGTTTGGACATGGCAAAGCCCAGAGCGAGTGTCATAGTTGGTCACTTTATGCCCATTTTCCTTTTGAATATATCTAACAAAGAACTTCTTACACCTAGGTCCCACATTCTCTCATTGAGTAATCAACTTATGATACATTTTACGGCGCAGGTCAAAGTAGTACACCATCTTCATAAATATGTGCTCCACGATGCTTTTAATGGGCATTTGATGGACCCCTTTCAAAACACCAACACATTCTGCTATATTGGTGGTGAGTTCTCCATATCTTGCACCGTTATCATGTGCTACACTCCATCGATCAAGCGGGTTTTCCATTGCCCACTTATATGACTCATTGTCCATTTCCTTAATATGGTCCATTATCTTCTTGAATTTCCACGATTGTGGTTCAGCCCATATGTGAAAAATGGCTTAAGTTAACTAGTGAAATAAATGGTTTCTAAATATCAACATTTTAATAGAAATACAACGTACCAGTGGTGTATAACATATTTCTAATTGCCACATTATGAAATTTTGTGTTGTAGTTGTTGACGAAGGCAATATCGATGGTATGACAATGGTTCTCTCCAACAATAGGTTTCACTATTCATTACATACAAAATCCCATCATGTTGATTTGAAACAACACATATACCTTCTCTTTGCGTGACATGTTCACATATGCATTGCATGAACCATCCCCAACTATCTTGATTCTCGCTCTCAACTAGTGCAAAAGCAATTGGGAGAATATGTCGATTCCCATCGAATGCAGTCGCGATCAATAATGTGTGTCGATACTTGCCATACAAAAAAGTACCATCAATCATTATAACTGGATGACAATCCGTAAACCCGTCAATACATGCCTTAAAACTCCAAAAAAGTCTTTTGAACATGCGAACGCGATAATCCGACACTTCATTCACGATCAAAATAGCGACAGTACCGGGATTGTAATGTCTCAAGGCATTTAGGTAGCAAGGCAATTTATTGTATGATCCTTCCCCATTTCCATAAATCACCAATAATGCCTTGCTCTTGGCAAACCAAGCTTTCTTTTAAGAAATCATGAATTGAAATCGACTTCTTATATTTCCAATTATTGCACTAACCCGCAATGATGGTGACTCACGAAACATCTCCAATATGCAGCCCATTATTATGCTAGCATCGAGCTTATTGTGATCCTGTGTTGGAAGAGACATGATATAAGTATGCAGATCCCCATACATAGTGATACTCCAACACCCTATTTTTTTTAGAATCACCCTCATCCTCCAACGGTAGTTTTCATTGATACATTTCATAGCATACTTGTGCATTTTTTATTCTAATATAGCAAAAGTGACATTCCTTTTAATGGAATATCTCTTAACTACCGCTTGGACCCAACAAAGACCATACCTACCTTCAATTCAGATACTCCATCCCATATGGTCATACCATCAATTTCGTTGGGTTCTCCCAAACCAATGTCTGATTCTGCAAGGTTCATATAGTGAGAAGTTGGAAACATAAATTCTGATAATGGGGGTAATGTTGGTGCACCAGGAAAAAAGGTAACCTCAAGGACTCATACGTTCAAATCAATCATTCTTATTGTCACATTAGCTACCTCAGTTTGGATGCTCCTACCATCCCCATCATATTCATTATTGACCTCATCATCAACATCATTCACCTCGATGTCATTGTATTCGGCATGATCGAAATCATCATCATTAGGTCCAATTTCGTCGGGCGATATACATCCCAAATCAACATCTTCTTCAAAATCCACTCGCTCAATCATCACTAATTATCCACTACTGCTTGGGCCATATGTCTGATCATTCTTTAATCTAATCCGACTGACTCCACAAGGAACACTCCGACCAGCCTCAAATGGACTCCTCATAGCATAATTGAGGAAATCATTTGATGGATCATACGAATTATCACATTGCCATCAATGTTTGATGGACCCTCACCATCCCAAGTAGAAGTCGTCAAAAGATGATTATCATCAGCAAATGTGTTCGTCATGATGACCCCTAATCCGTCATTATTCCCAAATGCGAACCTCTCAAACTCAACATACATCTCAATATTGTGATAACCTTGAATATAACTCAAGTTATCATAAATGAGTCCAAGATCATCGTCATCACATATGAAAAAATATGAAAAGGTCATTGATGATCCTCCACACATAGGAGACTTATATACAATTCGGATCAACTTTTCATCTTCGTCCAATCTTATTGCTTTGGATATTCGAGACACTAGTGCAGCATATGACGACCTATTACGAAATTTTAAACGTTTGTTCCTTGCCGTATTAATTGAAGCATCGTATTCCAAGCTGGAAGTAGAAATATTTAACTTTCCACCCCAATGAATTATATACGAGATATAATCAGACATTATATTGTCCATATATATATATATATATATATATATATATATATTGATAATAAATATCTAATTACACAGTTCAAATATTTACTTCATATCAATAATAAAATAATAAAATTTTCAAATTATAATATATGCTTCATACAACTTCAATTTCATTTTCACAATTCAAATATGTACTTCATTTCAATAATAAACTAAAAAAACTTTCAAATTATAATATCTACTTCATAGAAGTAACTAACCGTCGAAATTTATAATATTTAATGTTAGTAACTGCACAAAATCACAACACACGTCACTTTTCTAAATTATAGTATAAAAATTCTCATTATATACAAAGCATAAAATATCAATAACTTTACATATACTAATTTCTAACATTTTTATATCAATTTAAAATATTAATTACTATACTTTTGCTTAACTAACATTTGTATACCCTTATTAGAGTTTATAAGCAAAATTTTAAAAAAAATTAACAAAAAATCACAACACACATCACTTTTTAAAATTATATCATCAAAATCTCATTATATAACTAGATATATAGATAAAAATCTCATTAATAATACATACAATATATAAATATATTTAGGATTTAGGTATATCATTTGAGAGAATTTTCTAACAAGTTAGGGTTTATAAGCATAATTATAAAAAATTTATAAGCATTGTTAGAGTTTATAAACATAATTCTAAAAATTTCCTAACAAAGCTATACACATTTTTTTATAACATCATTAGAGTTTATAAGCATATTTCTAAAAATATAAGAGATTTCCTAACAAATTAGAGTTTATATTAAAAACTACATTAGATTTAACAATATTGTTGATAACTTGTGGAAAAATCCTTGATCGGAGCACTTCCCTGTGAGGCGCCGTTGGGATCGGCCGGGGACACTCCGATTCCAAAGTCAGTAAGGAAGATCAAGAGAGCAAACTGAATTGACAAAGGGTAAGTAAAAGTGTACCTTGATAGCCTAGGGATGTAGGCTATATATAGCTAGGAAGTCGTAACCTTCAGCAACTAGAAGGTCTCCATTAATGCTCCATTAATGGCGGTTACTGGTTACCTTTAAGCTGACGGTTACTGGTTACCCTTAACCTGGCGGTTAGCTAATTGATAGCTCATTAATGGTCTTTATGGCCGAGTCGGCGGTTAGCCGTTACCGTGATGAATCAGGTGAAAGAGGAGATTCGCCTCATAGGTTCGCCAGCGGATCTCACTGAGCTGAACCGTGGAGATCCTCCATCCGGTTCTTCTTGCGGCGTTCTCAAGGTAAATATCCCTTTTGGTCCTTGGGATAATATTCTGTCAGTAAGATGAATATCCCTTTTCGTATTCTTTGATCCGTCAAGGCGTATGTACGCTCTCCTTGAGAGCTATGGCGGGTCTCCGCTACTCGCTCTCATCGGGCGTATCTCGTTATGGCGTATCTCGCCATGGTCCACGTGGCGTGGCATAATGCTAGAGACTCCTTCCTTTTCCTCATTATTTGCATATTCTCCCCTGCATTAATTATCATTAATTCCACATTAATCATGTATACGTATCTCTTTTAGAAGGAATAATGGTTTGCCATTATTTCTATTAATTTTCCCTTATTCCTTATTCAAGAATAATTTGGGTTGTTATCAGAAGCCCCCTCTAAAGGTATAAAAAGCTCTTTAGGGCTGTCTAAATGGTGTTTTATTTTTCTATCTTGGAGGAAAGTGGACCCGCCCTAGATGGGGGATCATATATGGAAATGATGCGCCTTTTGGGGCTTCCTTATGCGGGATCTTATGAACAAGATCCGCCCTATGTGGGATCATATATGGATATGATACGCTTTTAGGGGATTTTGCTTCTTCGTGGATAGGTGGCCAACCGTATCCATTGTTAGCCTCTAGGGGCTTTTTGAGAGTTATATTT
The DNA here is from genome assembly GCF_963576675.1 of Euphorbia lathyris. Taxonomy (NCBI): domain Eukaryota; kingdom Viridiplantae; phylum Streptophyta; class Magnoliopsida; order Malpighiales; family Euphorbiaceae; genus Euphorbia; species Euphorbia lathyris. Next base: position 48,319,256 of record NC_088914.1, read on the forward strand.
CCTTTAGAAAGGGAATAACCCGCCCTTTATGGGACCATTTGTTCCTACGACATAGGATTATGATTCGCCTTAGGGACTTCTTTTGTTCAGTTCTGCCATATTGAGGAGAATGACTCGCACTTAGGGATCAGTAAGAATGATCAGCCATTTAGGGACTTTTGTGCATTTTGTGGAGGCGAGACTTTGTTATTTCTATGATGAAGATGCGGATTCATTACTTTGATGAAAACGAGACTTCATTGTTTGGATAAAGACGAGATTTCATTAATTGGATGAAGACGAGGCTTCATTGATTGGAGATGAAGACGAGGCTTCATTACTTGGAGATGAAGACGAGGCTTCATTACTTGGAGATGAAGACGAGGCTTCATTATTTGGAGATGAAGACGAGGCTTCATTACTTGGAGATAAAGACGAGGCTTCATTATTTGGAGATAAAGACGAGGCTTCATTACTTGGAGATGAAGACGAGGCTTCATTATTTGGAGATGAAGACGAGGCTTCATTACTTGGAGATGAAGACGAGGCTTCATTACTTGGAGATGAAGACGAGGCTTCATTACTTGGAGATGAAGACGAGGCTTCATTATTTGGAGATGAAGACAAGGCTTCATTACTTGGAGATGAAGACGAGGCTTCATTAGTTGGATGAACCCTTTGCTTTCCAGAACTATTTTGACTAATGCATTATATCTTTTAGCAAGTAATTTTCTAGAATCTGGTTTAGGATTTCTCCGATTGTTTAGGGTAGGTGGCCAGCCGTACCCCAATGTGTGAACCTTTGTGAAGGTTTAGAAGCTGTTCTATTCCTTCTAGAGGAAGTAAAGCTGCCTAGGGGATCAACTTGCTACCTATCTTTGAGGTGAAGCGATCCGCCCGTAGGACTTGTGAACCCTTCTTTGGGAAGGGAGTGAGAGAGTGTAAAGTCCTTGCGTCCAAGGAATGTTTTAACTCTTTCTCGAATGGTGATCATCTAAAGATGGATCCGCCCATGAGAGTGTTCTCCTATCTTTGAGGAGAAAGTTGAGGGTGTAATGATCTCATGTTTGAGACGATTTTAACCCGCTTTTGATGGTGGTCAATCCTTTTCTTGTCTTTGAGGAGAGAGTTGAGCTCATTTGAAAGCTCCTGAGGGTCTGTGCTTCTTATCTTTATGGAAAGGGGATCCGCCCGTGATGGGATTCATTGTCCTATCTTTGAGGTAATTGATCCGCCTGTGGAACTTTTCATTCGCTAGCCACTGGGCGTATATCAGCACTAAAAGCTAGGCAAATGAATATAAGAAGTATTGCGAGAAAGAATAAATTATAAAATGTAGGATACTATAACAGTTTAATGCACATATAAGAATATGTAAAAATACTGATTTTTAGGCCCATGGTTCCGCCTTTTCCGAGCAACTAAAACCGCATCCTCAATGATGTTTAACTTATGAGTAATCACATCTGGGCTTACTCCTGTGGGGATCTCATTCTCCTATGTAAATATGCTTTCAGACTCAATGAGAACTTTTTTAACATCCTCTTTGATCTCAAGTTTTAATCCTTTGGCGATCCGCACCCGCTTTCCATCAGCAATAAGGAGCGTTTCTGTGTCGCCCAAAGCTGTAGTGACAAGTTAATATTTCTCACCTTCATCCTCTTTGGATTGTGGGCGGATTGATATTGACGCCGAGTATAAGTCTCTTTATCCACCTTTTGGTTACCGCTAATCATTACTCCTCCTTTGATGGTGGGAATGTACATTGTCAAACGACGGATGGAAATTAGGGCTGCAACCTCTGGCCGTTGGTCTGGATAGTGTGACCCGTCACTCCAATGATGTCAACAATGGTTGTTTCTATTTGGATCGGATCAACCTTTAGTTTGGCGAATGCACCTTTGGTGATGACATTGCGAGAACTGCCCGTGTCTTTACTTGCTTTATTTTATCTCCCATCCTTGAATCGCCATTGTTACTACCAATGCATCTGCATGTGGAGAGATTACCGGACCTGTTTCTGCAAAAGGAGCAATGGAGGGATGTTTTATCCAGAGCGGATATTTTTGCTTTTTCCACGGGTGGCTGATACACTGGTCCATCTGCTATGACATTAATGACACTTTTGAATTTATTTTTGGGATCTGTCTTCTGCTTGTCATCTTGTTATTTGTTATTCTGGACAAAGCTATCTAGTTTGCCAGCTCCCATCAAGCTTCAGTGTGGTGGCCAACCAATGTGGTGGCCAACCTGTAGTACGCTTTGGCGTTTCTTCCCACGGTTACATGCTCCCCTCCTTTGGGTTCGGGATATGTAATGTCCCGCTTATATTGAATCTTTTCTTTTATATTGTGGCAAGTTGGAAGCTTTAAACATTCTGTCCGCTTCGTACCCTAGGATCCGTGCTGTGAATGGCGAATTCATATTAACTTGATGGCGTACCTTTCTGCATTTTTCTCTTGTCTATATAGAGCGGCATGCACTCGCCTTTCAATCTCATCATTCGTGTGTTCAATGTTGAATCATGATGGTGAAGCCGGTTCTTGATCTTGATCTCGATCATGTTGAGGTTATGCTTGGAGATATGGTTTAACGCGGATGGATGTTGTCACAACCGTGGGAGCCATTTTATCTAACTTCTGATATCTTGTCTCTTCATCCTTCAACATTTTGCTAACATAATAGATGGAGAACTGCTGACCTTCTTCTTCTTAAATAACCACGGTGCACATATCTTTATCCATGACAGATTGATACAAATGCAGGTCTCCCCTTCAGATTGGTCTGCTCATCAAGGGTGGTTCTGCTAGGAATTGTTTTATACCTTGATATGCTTGTTGACAATCTTTCTAGTATGATGATCCGCCCGTTCAACCTCTGGATCTTTCTCACCCATTGTGGGGTTTTCATTTAGGCGCTCTTTTCACCTTTTTCCTCGCATGGCTTTTATTTAGGCGCTCTTTTCACCTTTTTTCCTCGCATGGTTTTTATTTAGGCGCTCTTTTCACCTTTTTCCTCGCAAGGTTTTTTATTTTATCTGGATTTGCTCTAACTCCTTTTTGGCCAATGACATAGTCAAGGAATTTTTCTGAAGTGACTCTGCATATACACTTCTTTGGATTGAGCTTTATTTTTCATATCAGTGTTTGCACTGGTTGTAGTATTAGCAACTCCCTTGTACCTGTGGGTTAGCACTGAAAGAACTCCAGAAGTGGGGCATGCTATGTCCATTATTAAAAGATTGTGGTAAGTCATAAAAGCTATATTCACTTACCTTGGGGGATCAATGGCTTGATCTATGGAACATACTTCATAGCAAAAGAATGTTTGCATTTGCCTTGTTGGCAAATATCATGTATGATGCAATGTATCTTTATGGAATTTTTAATTCATCTTGGAATCAACTTAATAATTCCTTCGCGTTGGTCCCTGACTCTAGAATGAACTTAGTCAAAGGATAAAACCGAGTAAATATTATATGTCAAACAAATTCATAATAGAATTTTAATCGTGCTTGTTTTAATAATAATATCACGTATAACGGTCATAACCATAAAGATTGCTACTGCACATGAATATCATAATGAATTCTTAATAAATAACCATAATGAGAATGGTTTAAGAATAATGTCCTTTTGTATTTCAATGCGCATTAATATCCAAGATAGCATATTTATTTTAAACGTCATAAAAGTTATGACATTCTATATTGGGTAAGATATCTTACATAGTTGCTATTTACTTGCAATTAATATTGTGCATCCATACATTAATGGCATTCAGAGATCATTAAAGCCTCATTTGAATGAGGTGTAATTAAAGAAAGGTAAGTGATGATTTAATAATATAGTTATATATAAAATTACTCTTATATCATTTCATTTGTATGAATAAAATAAAAGAGAAAGGGTAATTTTGGAAGAAAAATACATGTACCATGATTCTCCTCCAATTTGGAGTGTAAGGAAAATTACTCAAAATTCACTCTCACCTACCTTCATATACAATCCTCCAATTTTTAAGGAATTCTCATGTATATCTTAAGAATTTCGCATAAATTAATGTTCTGATCCGAAACCGACACTTGCACTATTTTGTAGTTAGCTCAGGACATGAAAGTTTTGTTTATCCAATTTGGTAATTCATCAGCCCATAATGGCCTTAATAGTTAGGGACAATTACAGGATAATTACAAATAGACCCAATATTTTCAAGTCTCTTGTGTTGGTAACAGAAATTCTAACAATGTCAAATAAACAGTTTTTATATGAATAGACACATCCTTGTAAAAAAGGGAATGAAATAACTGTTTGACAAAACAATATTCAAAAATATGAATTTTTGATATTAAAAGTACTATATAGGAGAAAAGCCATATATAGATGGTGAATAGTACAAGGAAAAACCAAATATAATTTTTTTTGTAATTTCTTCTAATAGTTATATGCATGTTCATCCAAAAGACCGACCAGATTTAAATCATTTGTAATTACATGAGCCATTTTATGATATTTTAATATCAAATGACAAAATCACATTGAATGGATGATTTTTTTTGTAAATCCCAAGATTACGGGTCTTATACATGCGTTTGTACTAATTCAATGATAATATCATATTACACTTGTCATGCATAAAAATATGAGGGCATAGTAAGCATGCAAGATTTAATGAAAGATTTGTGTTTATGACTTCATCTTTCACAGTTTATTAGATTTATCATAATAACATGTAATGATATTCATAGCACTTTATAAGAGTGAGGGATCTCAATTTTCTTTAATTAAAAATGGAATAAGAAAGGGGAGGAAACTTATCTTTTTCGTCATAAAATTCCAGATTCAATGTAGAAAACTCTTTCCCACCAATATATGGAGAACTGTATATTTGGATAGATTTGTTGTACTGATTGAGCCAAAGTTTGAGATTGTGATTTCTATTCCGTTGACTCCATTGTTTTGTTCTTTGTGAAACTCTATACAATCAAGATTTTGTGATCTTCTGTTTGTTAGAGATCCACCTTCACCGCACCAATTGATAACTTGTGGAAAAATCCTTGATCGGAGCACTTCCCTGTGAGGCGCCGTTGGGATCGACCGGGGACACTCCGATGCCAAAGTCAGTAAGGAAGATCAAGAGAGCAAACTGAATTGACAAAGGGTAAGTAAAAGTGTACCTTGATAGCCTAGGGATGTAGGCTATATATAGCTAGGAAGTCGTAACCTTCAGCAACTAGAAGGTCTCCATTAATGCTCCATTAATGGCGGTTACTGGTTACCTTTAAGCTGGCGGTTACTGGTTACCCTTAACCTGGCGGTTAGCTAATTGATAGCTCATTAATGGTCTTTATGGCCGAGTCGGCGGTTAGCCGTTACTGTGATGAATCAGGTGAAAGAGGAGATTCGCCTCATAGGTTCGCCAGCGGATCTCACTGAGCTGAACCGTGGAGATCCGCCATCCGGTTCTTCTTGCGGCGTTCTCAAGGTGAATATCCCTTTTGGTCCTTGGGATAATATTCTGTCAGTAAGATGAATATCCCTTTTCGTATTCTTTGATCTGTCAAGGCGTATGTACGCTCTCCTTGAGAGCTATGGCGGGTCTCCGCTACTCGCTCTCATCGGGCGTATCTCGTTATGGCGTATCTCGTCATGGTCCACGTGGCGTGACATAATGCTAGAGACTCCTTCCTTTTCTTCATTATTTGCATATTCTCCCCTGCATTAATTATCATTAATTCCACATTAATCATGTATAAATATCTCTTTTAGAAGGAATAATGGTTTGCCATTATTTCTATTAATTTTCCCTTATTCCTTATTCAAGAATAATTTGGGTTGTTATCAATTGTTTAATTTAACTACTAAATTCTTCACAAAGCTATATACATTTTTATAACATGATTAGAGTTTATAAGCATAATTCTAAAAATATTAAAGGATTTTCTTAATAATTTAGAGTTTATATTAATAAGTACATTAGATTTAACAATATTGTTTAAGTTAACTACTAAATTCTTAACAAACCTATATACATTTTTAGAGTTTATAAGCATAATTCTAAAAATATTTAGAGATTTCCTTAAACAAATTAGAGTTTATATTAATAACTATATTAGATTTAACAATATTGTTTAAATTATCTACTAAAATCTTAACAAAGTTATATACATTTTTATAACATGATTAGAGTTTATAAGCATAATTATAAAAGTATTAAGAGATTTCTTTAAATAAGTTAGAGTTTATATTAATAACTACATTAGATTTAACAATATTGTTTAAATTAACTACTAAATTCTTAACAAAACTATATACATTTTTAGAGTTTATAAGCATAATTCTAAAAATATTAAGAGATTTCCTTAAACAATTTAGAGTTTATATTAATAACTACATTACATTTAACAATTTTGTTTAAATTGACTACTAAATTTTTAATTAACTTACATTATAAATTAACTATAATTTTTTAATTAAACAAAATTAACTATAAATTTTTAATGAACTTACATTAAAATAAAATAAAATAAATTATAAAACATACATCTCTTCAAAGGCAGATCGCAATTGCAATCTATCTTTGAACCTTGTTCCTTTAAAGAGAGAAGGAAAACTAGTCTTCACGGGTCGAATGACCCATGAAGACATGTCTGAATTCTTTCGTAAAAAAGAATTTGTTTTGTACCCATTACGGCGCACCTGACATCATAATGGCGACATCTCTGCTTTACGTAGAGTTGTACCCATTACGACGTCAGGTACATCGTAATGGTGACAACTTGATTAATAATTGCGCAGAGTTGTCACCATTACGATGTACCTTTCGTCGTAATGGTATCACTCATAACCTCGGTTCATGAAATAGCCCCCTCCCTTGGAAATAATTTTTAACCCAACCCAATCAAGTAAAAATGTTTTATAAAAGCCCAAACAGAGGATTATCTTTTTTTAATGTAACTCTTCCCTTTTATTCGCTTGAGAAAACAGTGATTTCCCTTCATTTTCTACAATGGTTTTTCTGCTGCCCTTTCTCTATGGTCGGCAACCTTGATGCTTCTCCATTTGTTGACGTTGTAATGTCCACAGTCTCCGGGCCTAAAGTTGACATAAGAAATATTGCAGGGGGAGGGATATCCTCCCCGGTGTGTTATAGGGAGAGGGCCAATCCTAATGTCAAGTCTTGGAGAGACAAATGTAAGAATTTGAAGAGTTTTCCATGTTTTGGAAACAAAAACCTTCAAAATTGGTACAATTATAAGTTCCTCTAATTTGTAAAAACTAGATTGATCTAACTGGTTCATTGTGCGCAGAATAGATTGAATTTTTGACTTGTAACAGTATGGTTGATGTTCAGATTATGGATACATGAGATTGATTTGATTTAAAGAGAGAAAATTGTCTAAGGAACGGATAAATGATGGTGGCTGATGAAGAAACGAACGAGGAATGGTGGTGGCAGGCGGAGGAGAACGGACGGCATAAAGAGTTGGGAAAAACGAATATACTAACTGAGTTAAAAAGTTACTATTTGTTAATTTTACTAAATTAATGATTAATTGCCATATAAAGTAAGCCCATTGGATGAATTCTAATTGGTCCTAGCATACCAAGGTGTATGGTATAGGTTTCATAGCTAGATATTTGAAAGAGCAGGTGATTATGTTTGCAGAATTGAGTCTCCGTTTCCATTAGAAATTCGAAAGAAATGTGATCGTCCTAGGAAAAGAATAAACTCGTCCTTCAACTCTCTTCAAATTCCAATCCCATGTCTCCAAGTCACCTTTCGTCATCAATAAAAACCCAACTTTTGACGGACATCACATCCTTCCTTCCACTTTCTCATTCACACATTTTAACAAACAATTCACCTACATTCTTTTTCTTTTTCTAGATGGCTGAATGGAAACTACTGACCTTATCGATCCTCTTTCTTTTGTGCTCCTCAGCTGCTTCTACTACTGATAGGCAGCACTGGTGGAGAAAGGCACTGATTTCATCTTCAATCATGCCCAATAGACTTGGCTCATCCATTGTGTTTCCACTTCATGGGAATGTTTATCCAGTTGGGTATGTACCCTACCCTACCCTACGCTACCTACCAAACACTCCATGTTTATTATTTCTAAACCTTGCCTTTTGCAGATACTATAACGTTACAATCAATATAGGCCAGCCACCAAGGCCTTACTTTCTTGATATTGACACTGGAAGCGATCTTACATGGCTCCAATGTGATGCTCCCTGTCGCCAATGTACTCAGGTCACTCAATCAAATTTCACTTTCTTTTTTTCAATTTCTGAATGTTTTGCTGATTTCTATTGTTCTAAATTTATAACGTTTTCAAATCATCAATTACATGTTTTCCAATCCTAGACATAATAAGATGGCATAGTTATTGTTCTTCTCATTGATGCAATGCAATACCCCAATTCAATTCATCTGAGAGGTTACAAATCATTTTAACATGACTACTTCAGGGACTGAAATTCAATATATGCTAGTATGACCAAACGATTTAAATGCTCATTGTAGGCACCTCATCCCCTTTACAGACCCAGTAACAACCTAGTGGTTTGTAAGGACCCCATATGTGCATCATTGCTTGGCGATCAAAACTGTGAAGACCCAGATCAGTGTGATTATGAGGTAGAATATGCAGATGGTGGATCATCCCTTGGTGTTCTTGTCAAAGATTTCTTCCTTCTCAACTCTACTAATGGGAAGCGCCTTAATCCTCTTCTGGCCCTTGGGTTTGTCTACTTTTCTTTCTTTAATATATACATTTTTACCCTATCTAGTTTATGGATGAGAATGCGATAAAATATTTCATACATGTCTACAAAATATATATGTTGTATGTATATTAGTCAACTAAAGAATCTGGAAGGCTTTCCTAATCAATGGTTAGGAGCTAGTTGTTCTGTGGGGAAGGGGACAGGAAAGCAATGTCTAGATGCCCAAATCTCATGAATAACTAATGGTGGCCAAACTTAATCTAGATGGGCCAGATTACCAACTTAAATGATTTAAGCTAGCCTGCCTTATAATTCTATACACTAAAAAGGGATTGGATTTGTTTACTTTTCAAGCCAATTATCTTTTATGCATTATTATGTTTTTGCATTGTATTACTGTTCATGTTTAATACCATGAAAAGAACTGTGACATAATCTTAGAGTTTTGTTGTTCCCATGTACAAGAATTTAATTTGCCAGTTAGATTAACATATGACATTCAGATTGTAAGTTGTAACTAATAGTTTTGATTTTGTGATGCAGTTGTGGATATGATCAGTTACCAAGTAGATCTTCTCATCCGTTGGATGGAATACTTGGGTTGGGCAGGGGAATATCTAGCATTCCATCACAGCTTAGCAGTCAGGGTTTGGTGAAAAATGTGGTTGGCCACTGTTTAAGTGGACGTGGTGGAGGATTTCTCTTCTTTGGAGATGACATTTATGATTCTTCTCCCATATCATGGGCACCAATGTCTCGCGATTATTCGTAATAATATACATCCTCCTGATGGATTTCCTTTTATGTTTTGAGAATCTTGCTTTTATTACAATAATTGTTGCTGTTAGTATTATTGTTATTTATGTCTACTCACCTTTTATGCCAGAAAGCACTACTCACCTGGATCTGCAGAATTGATATATGATGAAAAAAGTACTGGGATCAGGAATCTACCTGTACTTTTTGACAGTGGGAGTTCTTACAGTTACCTCAACTCTCAGGCATATCAAGGATTAGTATCTTCTGTGAGTAGAAAGCAATAACAAACATTTTTTACGTATTAACATTCTACTTAACATGGACAATTTTAAAACAGCATCTGTTATGAACATAAATTACTGCAAGCTGTTTTTCAAATTTGATGAAACAGAAGCAGAAGAGTTCTTTGCTCAGACAAATGTAGCTGCAAAGAAAATAGATTTGTCCATGAATTCTACTAATCTGATAACTTAAATTGATGTGTAGTTGAAGAAAACATTATCCGGAAAGCCTTTAAAAGAAGCAGAAGATGGTGACCCAACCCTACCAGTTTGTTGGAAGGGGAGAAAAGCTTTTAAAAGTGTTGGTGATGTAAAAAAGTACTTCAAGAGCTTTACATTGAAGTTCACAAGTGGCGGGAGAGTTAAAAGTCAGTTTGAATTTCCCCCAGAAGCATATCTTATAATCTCAGTAAGTCCAGGCAGGCTCTAAATGAATGTATATTTTTGTTTAGTTGGTGAATTAAGTATTGATATAATAATAACTAGCAGTACAAGGGAAATGCTTGCTTGGGAATTCTAAATGGTACTGAAGTAGGGCTGGGAGATCTGAATGTGATAGGAGGTATTTCTTGATCTATATATATATAAACGTTGTGGTTTTGAAACAAACCTTTTACAAAAGAGTTTACTAATAGTTGATTGTTGGTTGCATCAGACATATCAATGGTGGACAGAATGGTGATTTATGATAATGAGAAGCAAGTGATTGGATGGGCCCCTGCAAATTGTGATAGACTTCCCAAGTTGAAAACTAATAATAGTATCTTGTAAAATTTACAATCAACTTGTACATGTATTAAACATTAGATTAAAATAAGTTCCCAAAAACAAATGGTTATGGTTGGTTTGCTGTTTGTTCAATGAAATAAATTTGAATAATATTTTGTGTTAAATTTTACAGTGACCCCTGGATCCCCCAAAGTTGCTATGGTTTTGTTTTGTTTAATTTAATAAAATAAAATGTTGTAGACCTTACAAAAAGCATGGGAATTTTCCCAAAACATACTAGTAAGTAGTATCATTATACAGTGTGTAGAGGCAGTAGGCAATCTGAACCACCAATCCATAAAGAGTCTGTGATGCGGACGCACGTGCAGTGGAGGGTTACTTGAATTTTGAATAAAGAATGTGTTGAGTTGAGTTGATCAAAAAGGGTGGTTGTGTAAATACATGAACATGTCCTGCAGCGGCGACAGTTGATCCATTTGGAACTGAATTTGTGAAGCAAAAGGGTCGTCTTGAAATCCAAAATCGAAGGTTGTGCTTTCTAGCTCCTCATTCCATTTCCATTTGGGTTCGCTCTCAACCTCTTTCTCTGAGCAACTCGACTCCGTATGCAACCTGGGTATGGAATCCGATGTAGTATCCATATAACTATTTCTATTTGCTTCTTCTGCTTTCGGATCTCCTAAACTTCCTTTCTTGTTGTATATTCGACATAAAACCCAGTCATCAAGCTGTAACACAAACAAAATCATGCATTATTCTCAACTCAAATTTAGAGATATATAGATTCGTAATAAATATAAACAATGAAGTACCCTGAGGTTGTTTTTCTTTCCGGCAGATCTGTCGACATTTGCAAGGCGATACTCATGCATAATCCAGTTGGTTTTGATTCCTTTAGGAGCTTTTCCGGCATAAAAGACGAGTGCTTTCTTAATCCCAAGAGGTTTTGGACGCCCAACGGGTTTATCTGCTCCGGTGGCTTTCCAGTATCCTGTTCCTGCTGCCCTGTTTGGCCTTGATCCGTTTGGATATTTTCTATCCCTCGGAGAAAAAAAGTACCATTCCTTTTCCCCATACACTGCCATTTCTGCATTCAAATATTATTCATAAGATTGGATTGGATTCATAATAATATATGCATGGTCATGGAGTATCTTTTAATAAAATTACCTGGAAGCTGCCAAGGGTCATACTTATAAAGATCAATCTCAGCAATAATCGGAACACTAATAGGCTGCCCTCCACATTTCCTACACAAGTAATGATTCACCAATTCATCGTCAGTTGGATGAAATCTGAACCCAGCTGGTAATTCCAAAACCGCTCCTTTCATTTCAACTGTAGAGACTCGGAAGATGAACCAGACTAAATGGAGACGACCAACCTTTTATACTGATAAGCAAAACGTGCATATGGATGGTCCTGTTCTTTTACTGGCTGACCGCAGCCAAACACATTGACACGTGTCATCAATTCTGTCACTGCTTCCGTCATTCCCATTCCCATTCCCATTGGGAACAAAGTCGGCTTTGCTGCCTCTTGCCTTTCGTTGACTGTTTTTTGTTTTTTCAACTTTCTTTATTACAGAAACTGTCCAACTAAATTATGCCACGTAAGAAATCTTTTGCTTGGCCCAAAAACCCTCCTATGCGACTCCAAGCCTATGTCTCCAACTTAGGCTTGCCTTCATATGATTACTGCATTTTTCAACCATGGATTTGAATTACACCTCATCCTCATGGTGGCGTCACCTGTGATTTATGTAGTGCCTTCTATGGTTACTTTGTTTTTTATAAAGTACCTGATTTGTTTTCACCAATGGATGGGTGAAAACATACCAAGTAAAACTTATTTTGTTAAAAACAAAGTAAGCATAGTCTTTCCCTTAATATATTAGTAGTATTAATTTTTTGTTTAGATGATTTTACAACTTTCCAAATTTATGTTTATTACATTACTTAATCATTTTGGTTATTCATACATTTAATATAAGTATTTGGCGAAAGGACAAAATTACTTATAATATGGATAGTAGTGTTCACATATATAATTTTAGGGTCCTGATATTTACAGCCCTAAGGGTTGTACATAAAATCCCACAAATTCAGATAATTAGTAGTATTAATTTAGCTTTTCAATATATAAAACTTGTTGATACTTAAATACTTAAGTGCATTTGTCATAATATATTGTTATATTTCCAATAGAAATAAATGCTTATTTTAGAATTAAAATTCTTTTTTTATTGAAAATATAAGAAAATATATGGATAATTAATGCTTATATACAACCCTTACGGGGTGTTTGTTAGAAGGGATATAGGAGGTGAGATAGGGATAAAAAAACACGAGATAAGTTATCCCGTGTTTGTTTAGTACATAGAAGAGTGAGACGGATGAGGGATAAGCTTCTTATCCCTCAAATCCTATACCCAAGAGGGGGTGGTATAAAGAGGTGTGATAAGCTCCTGCGATTTTAATAGGATGAAAAAGTCCATCTTATCCCTCAAATTAATGTTATATAGTTTAAATAAGATTAAAATAGTAAAATGTATTATTTTATCCACATCCCTGTCCTAAATACCAAACATTGAATAATAATTCTCGACTATCATATTTTTATCCTTATCCCAACCATTTATCCTTATCTCTATCTCAACCTTTATCCATATCTCTATCCCAATAGAATACCAAACGCCCCGTTAGGGTTGTATATATCATTTGCCATAATTTTAATCTTTACCCTACCATTTTATTTTTTTAATAAGTTGGTCGTTGGATCAATGAGAGTTCATCTTACACAAATATTAATATGGATTGTTTTGCTTTTAAGAATTAATTAAGTAGTACTACTAATTGATGCAAGTTACTCAAAAAATAATAATAAAGACACGTCCAAGCCCATCACAAGAAAATTTGGTCCAATAATATCTTTTAATAATTAAAACATAGTAATAATTAATTGAGTGATATATATTTATATATAAATAAATGATATATAAAATATATGATTAAATTATGTTTTAATTTGGAATGAAATCCTAACCGATTAGTTATTATATTTTTAATAGTTGTTCACCCTTAATCTAATTTGGGTTAATTTTACAATTTTTGTACTCAATTTGGCCTAAATTGATAAAATTAATGGGCTTGGAGGCAATTAGACAATTATACTATTTAATTTAGTTCGGATTTGATATTATTTTGCTAATTATATATTTTTAATATCAAAATATGTAAGACATTAGAAGTATAGAGTTGATTCGGTAATTTATCGAAAAACATGGTTGAATTGGGTAATTAATTAGCCAATCAAAGATCCAAATCAAAGCAGCAAAAACGTGGAGGTTTGGGCATAAATTGGTGGAACCGAACGTGGGTTAATGGAAGGGGAGCAGTTGGAAACTTTCTTATCTTTCAGTTATAGAGCAACTTTAGCAAATCACAAGTCTTTCTTATGAAAAGGTAGAACTTTCTTGCTGAATATGGAACACACGTGCAATCATGGAGCACCCAAGAGTAGAAAATTAAGTTCAGGAGTAGTGGAGAGTAGTGGTTATATGCTCTTGGGAGTAGAGTTAAAAAGAGATTTCATGGAAGGAAAAAGACATAAACATCCACACAAAAAAACCAGATAGAATTCCAGAAATTCTTCAATGGAAACTTAGATTATTTATTTCTTGCTAGACCTGTTCAAAAGCCCACTGGCTCGCCCAGTCCGTTTAGGCCCAATCTTCAACGACTGCGCTTTGACGTATATATTTCGTAATAGGTCCGGTCTGACCCAAGTCCGACTGGGCCCGAATGTAGAGTGGGTTGGGCCTGTGATTTTTCTCAAACCCCAGACTCGACCCAACCCAAATTTAATAATAAATATAATTAAATAAAATTTATAGTTTAATAAAATTTATATTTCACAAATAAAAAATTTAAATTTACATAAAAATATCAAGTTATAAAACTCTTTGTAAGCATTTGATTTCACATTTGTACCATTTATTGTTTTATTTAAACCAGCATTACCATTTATCAATTGTACAAAAACTATATTTTTTTAAAATTGGTGAATATGTACATATGTTGTTACTGTTTCACTTATTACATCAAAGGAGTATTTTTTTTATTATTATTTAAGATTGCTTTGATTGATTTTTGTTGAAATAATCCTCTAAAGTTTAGCTTATTGAATTTTATTATTTATAATTATAGTTTAATTTTTAGTTTAATTTTAATTTTAAAAAAATATAGAGATATTAGTTGGACCGGGCCGGGTTGGGTTTGGAGATTAGTTTCTTACCCTGGTGTTGTCCCCCAAAAGGTGTGACTCTAGCAAGTACACTAGGTACAAGTAATAAAGTGATAGTAAATTATCATCTCCACAGGGATAGAACAAGTAAAAGTCACTGATATTTAAATAGAACAGTCAGATTCTTAGAATATATAGTTGGATGACTTAAAATTGGAGTTTGAGTAATTAAAATTAAACGCAAGAAATATAATACATGAATCAAAGTTAATAACAAACATGCAAAGTAATTCTAGGGTGGGTCAGGATAATAGAGAACAGGCTGGCAGCACAACCAGATGGCTAGCGAACAAGCAGATTTCTCCCTAATGAACAATATCATGCACGTAGATCCAAGGTAACTTTCACTAATCTCACTAAGGACAGGTCTCCCATGTTTCAGAGATTCTACTAAAAGCATGCAAACTAGTATAAAACGTGGACTCACAAGAACTCTTATGCATTAAGAACAAGAACGCATTTTAACCATGAGGCTAAAAAACCTTGGCATATCAATTGATCGTGTCTCCATCCTCAACTAATATGTGTTAGATTGCATTTTCTGTTATCTAATCCGAGTCTCCTCCATGGTCATCCAACTAAAGAATATGCTAGCTAGACCTATCATTAATTGAACACCCAACCTAACAATCATCTAAAGATATTCTTGCACATAATAGGGAAGAAAAAACACTTACATCCACCAGCCTAAAGGCTGGCTTCAGCCCGTAGAGTGACTACTCACTCTTTGTCACCATGCAATACAAGAAAAATAGAAAGAAAACTTAGGTTTGGTCTCTATGAGACCTCCCCTCTTTATTGAATTTCTATAACTTGAAAACTAACTTAATGATCATTACAATAGCCCAAAGTGGGTTTAAATACACAAGAAAACTAATATAATAGTAAAGCAAAGACAAAACTAAAGAAATCAGCAACTAAAAACAGTATGTCGGACAGACAGAACAGTCTGGTACAAAAGACAAACAGTCTAGCACAAGTAGACAAAACAACTGCTGCATAGAACAGTCTGCAGCATAAGACAAAACAGCATGCAGTAACGGACAAAACAGCACAAGCAGACAAGTCTGCCTACAAAAGGACAATGTTCTCTTTTCAATGATCCATTCAAGATGCATGCAAGGACTTTTTGACTTGGAAACTTGTTGTATCCGCATTGGGACTTCTCATTTCTCCTTCCCAAGCCTCACGTGACCTCTCTTTCTCTCTCCTGATTTGACTGTTTTTGACTCTTTTCGAACAAGTAGAAGCATCAGAGAACAACCTGCACAGATAAAGCAATTTATAAGACTTTATGGATAATAATTGGTTCATCTTAGTTCTAATTCGAGAGTAAGTCCCATAAATATATAGGTATAAATTTCACTTATCAAATACCCCCCCAAAATAGACTTTTCTTGTCCTCAAGTAAACACTAAGACATAACAAAAGACACCAAAGGTAAACTAGAAATACTAATGTGAAAGTAGACACAATTTTAGAGAACCGGCAACAGAAAATGCGAAGGATCCTAAAAAGGTTGAGATACTTTCAGCCTCAAGAAAAAGACAAGTAACTAAGCAATTTCAACTTCAAACATTCAATCAAAAAGTCCTTGTTTTTCAATGAAAGTTGTAAAGCATGTAATGAGCCTGAACTTTAACTAGCTTAATTAAAACAACTTGAAATTAGAATGCATCACTGGAGTAAACACGCAAGTCTCTCAAAGTGTTTAGGTTTAATGTGTTTTTTCACTCAACAACTACTTCATGAGAAATTAAGAACCATAAGCTTGCAAATCGGCCAAAACTCTACTGCTTTGAATTGAAAATAAGCACAATCAAAGGGTCTTTAAAAGGGTTGAATCAGGGCTTAGGTGTATGGGTAGGAAAGGGATAATATTAGACTAATGAAGACTACCAAGCTAAAGAAAAGTGAGTAAATTTGTAAATTGAAGAGTAGTTAGTGCAAGTAGACAATGAAGAATAGGAATAATGTTTGGTTTTGAACAAACACGGAGAACAGTCAGCTAGACTTAGTTTTTCATTTTTTTTGCTGACTTTTTTTTTCTTCTTATTCTAATAAATCACTTTTAAAAATTATGCATATTGCAAAAAAAATCAACTTTAGCTCAAGACAATTAATTAGCAAACTTGGTAGACTTCAAGGGACATTTTTGGAAACTAAGAGTGAAAGGCTAAGGAATAGTTTGGTGGTTAAACAAAAAAAAAGGCTTGGCTCAAGTTAGGTTTTTCTAAAACACGGTGAAATAAAATAAATACAAGGGTGGCTTTTTAAGCTATAAGTTGGGAAAGACCTAATGCCCAAATCATTTTGGGCTCATCAATCAATCATGCAATTTTGAAAAGGCAACCAAAGCAAGTTCTAGACTTAACACTCAAGCAAGCTCACTCAGAAGAAATAAGAGCAATTTAAATTTGCTAACCATTGGCTCAAAGCTCACTTAAGTAGGTAATTTGCTTTCTAACTTCTAATTGCATTAATTAAAATTAGCCAAAGTTCATTTTCAAGATAGAACACTTTGAAAAACACTTGAAAGGATCAATTGCTTAAGCTCATTGGATTTTTTGATTGATTGTATTCAAGTTAAAGGATCCATAAATTTTCTAATTAAAGTTCCTTTTTTTGCAAAAATAGAAAAGATCAGACAAAAAAGATGAATAAATTACAACATAAAACAATTTTGTCCAAGTTGTTCTATTACACAGGTCGTCGCATAGAACAGCTTGGCCAGGTTGTTCTATTACGCAGACAGTCGCACAGAACAACTGTACTGAACAGTTTAATACACAGATGAGAAATGCAAGACAATTGAAATTAAAACAACTAAGGACAAGTTAACGAATCAGGCCCAGGGGACCCCCAAAATAATTGCTTAAGCCATCATATCAATTTGCACAAGGGGTCCAAAGACATGGGACCCCCAAAATAAGGCTTTACAAAGTCATTATGTGAGCAAGCAAAATTTTTCAGGAGGGTCCAAAGACAGGGGACCCCCAAAATAGATATCAACTATAGGCACATAACATGCAACATAATTCGAATGAATGTAGGTGCATTTTGCATGCTAAGCCACCCCCAAAATAAAAGTAGTAGTGTCCCCAATGCTAACAAAAGATAGAGAATCTATTTACCATGTTCTGCTCATGCAATCAAAGAGAAAAGAGTTTAGAGACATTACCAGAAGAGAGAGATTCCACAAAATAAGACAACAAATTAAATTATTTGACCATGCTCCAATTGGTGTTTGGAGCGGACACGACTGTGCTCCAATTGGTGTTTGGAGCGGACACTAGTTTTGGCTGCTCTTCATGGTGGTTCATATACAAATAACGCATATGGTGGGCTAATATATGGAACCTTTTGAGCTGAACCCTCCACTTCTTGCCATGGAATAACTTGCAATTGTTCTTCTACTAAGCATTTAACTAGGGTAGGCTGCTTTTCCAAATTGTTCTCCTGTTTCCACCAATAATGTTCAGGACAGTCATTCAGGTGTTCTGAACCTTCCTTGCATTCTTCTTTGGTATCTTGAAATTGTTTTCCTTTTTCTAAATAATTTTTCTCGATCAAATCATACAAAGAAGAAGAAGAATTTTTCATGAACCATTCATTTTAAATTCCACTTTTTCATTGATGTCGTAATGTCGAATCACCACGTCTTGAGACCTGTAAAATAGAACACTGTCAGATAGGGAGCCGATGACCGGCAAACCTTCTCCCGAAGCTTAAGTCAATATGTGAATAAAAGACTTAAGGTGGAAACTACTAGTTGTAGTGTATAGAATAATGTGTACCTTTCTCCTTGTGCTAAGTCTGTATTTATAGTAATTCGGGCTTCAACTTATGTACACGTGTCAGCCTCATATTAGTCAGGAACCTAAATTCCCTCCTTAATTGGGCTTAGCGTATTTATGAGGTCCGAAACCTTATTTCAAAACTGGACCCTTTTGGGGACCGTAGATGGGCCGGCCCAAAGGGTAAGTAATGGGTTTTACGGAGGTCCATCTGATATTATTTACCATATCAGAACTCCCCCCCCTAAAAAAACTTATTATGAATAAATCCTTTAGGATGTACTTTAATGATCCGTCATAAATGCAGCCGTTCTGCTTACATCATCTGCATTGAAAGAAGACAAACCTGACTTTTTGTCATCACTACAACCGCTACCTTACTCTTCCTATTAATACTGAAGAGACATATTGACAAGAACTCTCCATTTATTGTTTTTAGAAAGAAAAAGCAGAAAAAGCTCTCCTCTTCAACCTTTTCGATCCAAACTGTAAGTTCTCTTCTTCTTCCTTTATTTCCATGGCACCTAGAGCTGTTACGAAAAAGGGTTGTGAACCTAAAGCCTTACTCCTTCCTCCGAATCCCCCCCATAGAAGAGGTAGATGAAGAAAGTCATGAGATCCCCAAGAAGGCTAAGAAATTAAACCCTAGGGTTCCTGACCAACCCTCTATTCTCACTCAAAAAGATTTAACGAATTTGAAGGAAAAATATGAATGGTTAAATACCATGACCTTATCTCTCCCGTATCCTAATGAAAGAGCCAATCTTCCCCCTTCTCCTCTGCAATTAGGAATTTTTTCTCAATTTTTGGAATGGGAAATGGCCTTTCCCCTTGCTGATGGTGTGGTTTCTGTTCTTAATAACTTTAATCTTAGCCCTTGTCAAATTACCCCGGATGCTTGGCTAGAGCTTTTAAGTTTCAACGAAGTCTTGATATGGGTTTAGATCTCATTGGTTCTCTCTTTCGTTTTTACCGGAAACCTATAAAAAGGGGAATGCTGATATGATATACTGGAAATATCATACCAGACGCGGAGGTTTTATTAAAGACAAAGTTTTGAGCCATAAGGATTTCAAACCGGAATGGTTTTGGATTGAACCCAATGGTTTAGACCTCAACCGAAACCCCTACACCGTTCGTGGATACCCTTTCTCCACCAAATGGAATGCGAACCCAACTTCCTCCACATCATGGAAGCCTGAACGACCCATGTCTGCTGCTGAAGAAGCTTCTTGCTCTCTTATTGAAGCCTACAAATATAATTGAAACTACAAAGAGATGCTAAGAGTTCTTCAGACCCGATTCGGGATTATTTACCCAAAATCTCAAATGTTTATTGATGCCGAAGGTGA
Source organism: Euphorbia lathyris (assembly GCF_963576675.1). Classification (NCBI taxonomy): domain Eukaryota; kingdom Viridiplantae; phylum Streptophyta; class Magnoliopsida; order Malpighiales; family Euphorbiaceae; genus Euphorbia; species Euphorbia lathyris. The sequence continues at coordinate 48,339,193 of NC_088914.1, forward strand.
CTTTCTCAATTTAATTCTTAATTCTTCTTTTAATTTTTATTTTGTAGGTCATTCTGACCATGTCTGCTCGTGCAACCATATTAGATTGTTTGAGGAAGGCGTAAAAACGAGAAGAAGCTGCAAAGAAAAATCTACCACCGGCCATCGAAGATCAACCTCTGAATTTGGATGCAACCAATCCTTCCACCAAAAGAACTCCCTCACAAGTTGTGAAGACCAAAATGTTGGTCCCGTGTAACGTGACAATATTAGTTCCAAGGGGGGGGGGGGGGTAGGAACTATTTAAAATTTTCACGTAAGGCTGACTAGTATTTTGAACTTAGACTTTTATTAAGTCTTTAGCACATCAATGTTGAGTAAGATTAGAGGTAGATTTAGTCAACTGTTGACTAAAACTGTTTCTACCATGAGTTAGGAAATAACACTTAAGTCTATTCCTGAACTCAACTCTCAGATTACTCAACTCAGCGTATGTTCGTTAATGTTCAATAGGAAGTATGTTAGCAAGCAATATATAAAGGAGTAAAGGGTTAGAAGTTACTCAGCAGACTTATCCTGGTTCGGCCTCTCCGCCTACGTCCAGTCCCTAGAATTCCTTCCGAGCTTTTCGAATCATCTACTGAGCTCTTTAAAGGTAGAGCACAAACCTTTTACAAAATAGTCACTGAGTATACAAGAGTACCGTCCTCTATTCCTCTACTCAATACTATATCTACCGCTGAGTGCTATAACCGAGCAACTTAGCTTCTCATTTCTATTCTTCTAGAAATGATAAGTGGTTGTTCTAAATAATAAGCTAAGAACACTTTAGATGAAATTGAATCACTCTAGACTTTTACACAATGATATGAATTGGTGTAAGATTTTTGCTTTGCTTTTCTAATACAGAACTTCGAGTAATGATTTGGTCATCGTTTCGACTTGATGAAGATCTGCATCGAATGAAGCATTTGAGAGGCCTATTTATAGTGACACATTTAGGCACCGATCATTTTGATTTTCGAAATAACCGTTGGAGGGAAACAGCTTCATGTCGCTTTCACTCAGTCAGTGCTCAGCGTCTTCGGCCAATGAGAATCATGTATCTTCTATCTTCGACAGTGCTCAGTTGCTTTTCGTCCGACTGGTCAGAATGTCTTATTTTTGGCAAAGTCTTCTAGACAGCTTTTGTGTCTTCTGAACTTTACCCAAAGTAGAAATACTTTGTCTCCAAGTTGTTCAGGTCAATTGCTGACTTGACTTCCTTATCGCACAACTCAGCAGCTTCGTCTTGAAGCTTTTGGGAAGGCTTCTCGATCCTTCTCATCGTTGCGCTTGCGTTTCATTCAGCTTGAGCTACGTTTTGATCTGTTTGGGCCGTGTGGCTTTGAACCGTTGACTTGGGCTTGACTTTCTCTTGTGGGCTTTTGGGCCTTACACTTTTAATGTCTTGATTCTTATAATTACAATTAACTCAACATTGAACAAACACATTAGTATTAATAAAGCAACGCATTTAAATTTAATGTGTTTGAATATTTTTTATCATGGTGAATTAACTATACTTAAATAATTTTGTCAAATCAAAATCATGTGGAAAGGTGTTTCAACAAACTCCCCCATTTTGATGTTGGCAAAAATATTCAATTGGAACTCAATGTTGAGCTCCCCCATGATAGTTGACCATTTCTTAACTTCTAAGAATTCTCCCCCGTAAGGGTTGAACCACTGAATTAGTTTTACTTTAAACATTTTAAGGTTTAATCAAGTAAGTCTAAGGTCAGAGTCAGAAGTAGGTCAGTACTTAGAACATTTTATCCTTACTCAGTTTTGATACTTGTTAAATGGAAAATGAAGTTCAGTTCTCAGAGTAGGAGTAAGCTGAGTAAGTTCATGGATGCTGAGTAGTTTTACTCAGTGGCCAATTACTTGTATAATTTTTATGTTCATAAGTTTTAATTAATTTTATTCAATGATTTTTAAGTAAGTAGACATTTGAGAAAGGTCAGGATTAGATCAATACAGTAGATAAGCAAATAGCATACGACAGTATAATAAATAACTCAGATGTTATGAAAAGATACATTCTTATATTAACTCAGATCAACAGGAGATATATCAGCACAATTATCAAAACAAGCAAGTTAAACAAAAAGAATCTATTTTTTAATATTGATTTGGACTTGTTTGGATTTGGATTTAGTTTGCTGACTAGGCTGTGGGGTTCATTGTTGCTGAGTTTGTGTGTTAGGGGCAGTAGAAGTAGATGGTTGTTGTTTCTGTTGAGTTCCTACTCCAGCTTGTGTAGCTTTATCTTTCTCCCCCTTTTTGCTAGCATCAGTAGGCTGGGGAGCTGAAGCATAAAACCGCCCCGCTTGAACAGCATGAGTGAGTCTGGATGAATAGTTTTGAAGCTGACTCGTACTTTCCTTCAGACATTTGAATACTGTTGAGCGATTTCCGCAAGTGCACGGTTTCGCTTGTAGTAATAAAAATATCGATCCCACAGAGATACGTTTTTTAACGAAAAACTTATTTTTGAATTATTAATTTCGAACTTGTTGGATTTATTATTAAATATAAATGAAAAGTGAAAATTGGATTAATTGAATTTAGGAAATTTGTTTAATTGAATTTATGAACTTTGAGTATTTGAAAATGCTGGAATAAGATTTTATATTTAGAATAAATCGATTGTTAGAAAGGTCATCTGATTTTAAGGATGAATTTTACAAAACAGGAACATTTAGAACTTATTAGAAAAACGAATGAATTTATTCATTTGCATTAAGCAAAGAAAACAACTTAAACTTTGTATCGATTATGATGATGAAATAAATGACGGAACCTCTAATTAATTGGCTTTGAACGCGACAAAACCCTTTCGGGATAGTTGCCCTTACTCAAATTAAAACTCTTTCGAGATGATAATTTGCCTAAGTGTTCAACAAAGTTTCCTTGTAATGATTTTGAATTCAAGTGCATATTAATGAAAACACCAGCCTCACTTATATTGGATTGGTTACCATAAGTGCTGCATAACGATTTGTCGAATAGAACAGACTTTATTAGATGAAATATAAATTGATACAAGTTTACAGAGAATAAGGAGCATCGAGTTCTTCGAGGGCGTGCAAGTGAAGGGCTTGATCGGTTCCGCTTCCCTGGGTTTCCTAGGAGGTTGTCAGGCTCGGGGGCGAACACTTTACTCAATCTTCTCGCTGTAACTTCGTAATAGGGATTCGGTCGGCCACTACCATGATGCAAACTAAAACTGGAACAATGTCTAAACGCTACTGAGTTGTAATTAAACTATAAACAATATGTGTACCTCATCTTGTTTTGTATAGAATCTAATTTCTAACTCTCGAAATGTTTTTACTTAGAACTTCGACATAAGTTCTACGCTCTGATTTCTATATCTATATCATAGCATTTCATTACACTTTTTCTCAACATCAACTCTTTATTTATAGATGTTGAAGGGTTGTGTTTGAAGTGATGTATCCGTTGGTTAAGAGTCGTGTCCGTTGTGAAAGGACGTCTTTATCCACTTGAACGAACGCGTTTCTTGGATTTTCAGCATGTGTTAAATGCTCTTGGTGAATTTTCTGCACTTACCGAGGATAGTAATCCGCGGCCGTGAATGACGTAGCATTGAGCTGAGCGACGGACGAAGGGGAGAAAAGGTTATACCACGCGTGTCGCGGCCGCGGATTGAGGATCCACTGTCGCGGCCCGGCAGGTTTTCTTACTTCTTACTTTCGTTCGTGTCCTCGACTTGGCGCTTTCGATTTACGTCATCTTTGACTCCTTTTGTAGGGTTTTTCTTATGTTTTAGATCCTTTTTCGTTCCTATTTGGATTTTACCGAACATTCAAGTACCTTGCAAGAAAGAAAGATATTCGAAAGTAAAAGTAATCTAAACAGATATAAACAACACGAATTTGTAATAAAAATTATATAAATATTAATGATATTTTAGGTATATTTTGGGCTTAACAAATACTTTCAGTCCGCCTTCCATGTTTGCCGCTGGAATTGTCATAGTGGCACCGATGACACTGAGCATGAACTCAAGTGACTTACCAATCCACGTGACAGTGTCAGTCAGTTTGGCATATGATTGATGATACATTTTTAGGAAGGAGGTGTCAAGGGTGTGGTGCTGAGTAGTCTGATGTTTTACATGCTCATATGTTGCTTTAGCGTAGTTGAAGATGTCATTCGCCTTAGTCTGATCAGTTTCCATCTCTTCACGAGTTAAACTCAGTAGTCGCACAGCCTCAGCGACTTGCTCGATAGTGTACTGAGAAGTGGAAGAGACGAGGTCATGAGCTTGAGTCAGCTGAGTGCTCAGTGCTGGTCCCTTATAACGTGACAAGTTAGTTCCAAGGGGGGGGGGGGGATAGGAACTATTTTAAAATTTTGTCCGTTAAGGCTGACTTCTTTTCTTATGAAAAGGTTTACACAGCGTGACTAAGTAGTTTGAAGACACAAGCTTAGTCAACTTGTGACTAAGTCTGTTTCTTTCCTTGAGTCAAGAAATAGCACTTAGAGTCTATTCCTGAACTCAGCTTGTTAGTACACTTAACTCAGCCTGAGCTCGTTACTTAGTCAGTTTTACAGCAAGCAATATGTAAAGGAGTTTTAAGGGTTAGAAAGATATTACTCAGCAGACTTATCCTGGTTCGGCCTCTCCGCCTACGTCCAGTCCCCGGAACTCGTTCTGAGCTTTTTGAATTCTATACTGAGCTTTTTAAAGGTAGAGCATGAAACCTTTTACAGATAGAAGCTGAGTATAACAAGAGTACATTCCTCTATAGCTCTACTCACTCCTATATCTACTGCTGAGTACTATAACCGAGTACTCAGCCTCTCCTTTCTATTCTTCTAGAAATGATAAAGTGTTTGCCCTAAACAACAATTGCTAAGACACTTTAGATGATTGAAATCACTTTAGACTTTTACACAAAGATTGGGAATTAGTGTAAGGTATTTGCTTTGCTTTTCTCACAAAAACTTCAAGTATGAATTTGGTCAGCGTTTCGACTAGTTGAAGATTTGCATCGATTGAAGCAAATGGATGGCCTTTATATAGTGACACTTGAGGCACCTGGTCATTTCGAATTTCAAAATAACCGTTGGAGGGAAACGGCTTCCTGTTGTTGTCACTCTGGGCGTGCTCAGCATCGTTGGCCAATAGGATTCACGCATCTTCTGTCCACGGCAGCTTTTCGTCCTTGAAACAGAATGTTTCGACATTTAAGGCAAAGTCCACAAGACAGCTTCCTGCGCCTTCTGAACTTTACCCAAAGTAGAATTACTTTGTCTGGAAGTTGATCATTGTCTGCCGCTGTCCAGACTGCATTGTCGTCCAACTCAGCAGCTTCCACTTGAAGCTTTTGCTTCGAAGGCTTCTCGATCCTTCTTTTGCTGAGTCGTCATTTTACTTGATACGACTTCGTTTTTAACTCTTGGGCTGAATGGTCTTGATGTGTTGACTTGGGCTTGACTTCCACTTTAAGGGCCTTTGGGCTTTTTAATCTTAATGTCTTGTAAACAATTAAACTCAACATTGAACAAACACATTAGTGTAATAAATCAAAGCATTTAAATTTAATGTGTTAGAATATTTTTATCATTACTTAAATAATTTTGTCAAATCAAAATCATGTGGAAAGGTGTTTCAACAAACTCCCCCATTTTGATGTTGGCAAAAATATTCAGTCAAGAACTCAGTGTTGAGCTCCCCCATGATTGGTGACCTTATCTTACTCAGTATACTCCCCCGTAAGGGTTGAGCGGCTGACTTAGATTTACTTTAAATATTTCAAGTAAGTCTAAGGTCAGTTTTTCAGAATTAGGTCAGCTCATGGAACATATTCTATTTAACTCAGTTTATGCGGAAGATTTATATATCAGAGAGCGCTGAGTATTTCTTTGTTCAATGTGTTTAAGAAGACATGTAAGCGGTCAACATTTTGATCAACACAGCATGCAATCATTAATCAATATAGACAGTGTAGCACAGTTGATTTAATGAAGATGCGTTTTAACAAATTATAACAATCACTTAAGTAAGCATCACATAAGAGTAGACAGTATGAAAAGAGATGCATATAATTTGTTTTACATTTAAAGTCAGCACAACAAAGTTCACAAAAAGAATACAGATATGAAGGGGTAAAAAGCTAACTATCCTAGTCAATACAAGCAAAGCTATTTCTTCTTGTAATTAATTTGAACAGCATGTTCTGTAGCTTTGCCTTTACCCTTGAATGTCTGCTGACTAGCTGAAGCTTCTTCAGTTCGCTGAGTTCTTGGGGCTTGTTCTTTCTCCCCCGTTTTGCCAGCATCTTGTTTGGGAATGAAGGTTTCTTCAATGGCAGCTTGAGTTAGGCGTCTAGAAAATGCCTTTAGCTTTCTTGTGCTTTCATTCATTCCGTCAAAGATTGGAACACCCTCATCCACAATAGCTCGAGGAATCCTGACATCAGCAGCACTCAGCATACTCAGAACATATGCTTGAGACTTTCCAATCCAGTGTATGGTTTCAGTGAGCATTGCAAAAGCTTGATGAAACATCTTTAGCAAAGACGAATCAAAATACTCACGCTGAGCGTTGATGTGGCGCACGTGGTTGAAAGTTACTCGAGAGTACTTCAGGATCTCGTTTGTTTTGAGCTGGTCAGTGTCCATCTCTTGCTTGCTTAAGTTCAGCAGACGCACAACCTCGCTAATTTGCTCAATGGAGCATTGGGAGGAGGAAGAGAGTTGGTGATTTGTTTTCTCTTGCTCAGTATGAAGCTGGTTGAAGAGATGATGAACTTCGGCAGAAGTGGCATATGTGGAGTTCGCAGCTGACAATTGATGAATCTGCCCTTACAATGAGTTCATATGGTTTACCATGGTCAGCTGAAGTTCGGCCAGCTTTGTTATAGAGTCATGCCTGGGCTGTTGAGATTGTAATGATGTCATGACACTCAGAAAATCCTTCAGACCTTTGATCTCAGTAAGAAGCTGAGTGACAGACGAAAGCTGAGTTGGCTCAACAGTAACTGACCCAGCGGTATGGGTACTTGTTTGGTGGATGTCCTGGATAAGAGCTTGAGCTGAGTCAATGATTCTTCGACCAGACTCAGAGGCATTGAGATAGCTAAAGGATCCATCATTTGTTGGCCCAGATGCCGGAGGAGGAGTAGAACCGAATAGAGGCGTTGTTTGGTTCTGCTCAACATTTGAAATGCCAGCATTATCAAAGGCTGGTCTTGAAGTAGGATCTCTAGTAGAAACTGACTGGATTGGATTCTGCACTTGGAGTTGTGGAAGAGGAGGATCGGCAGAAAGTGTTGCTTGCTCAGGGTCAGGCTGAAGTTGACTAGGTGTTGGAAGTTGAGGAAGTTCAGTGTTCACTTGAGCAGGTAATTCCTTAGCTTGCTCAACATGTTGAGGAGCGGAATCTTCGAGCACTTGCTCGGCATTACTTTGGTTTGGGGAAGCGGTTAAGTCGGCATGTTCCTTCGGCTGAGAAACAGAGGCTTGATTTTCTTGTTGCTCTGGTTGAGACTCAGGAGGGTTGGAGAAGAACCTAAGATGTACATCTGTGAGGTCAGAGATCTCATCCCTCAGCGGTGAGTCACCCATTAGGTTAATGACGGGTGCTCGAAATGCCTTCTTCTTCCTCAGTCTCTTTAGCTTTGGAGGAGTAGGGTCACAAGGAATGGACTCAATAGAGTCAGTAGGTGAAGCTTCCCTTTGAACAGCGGGAGCATTTGCTGTTTGCTCAGTTTCTTCTTCGTCAACCAACTCAGTGTTGATTGGTTCAAGGTGCTCATCATCAGCTGTTTCCTCAGTGTCATCTTGACCACTTTCTTCTTCATTAGACTCATCATCCAGTTCTTCTTCCTCAAACTGTTCATCCAGTTCTTCCTCGACAAACTGACCACCCAATTGGTCTTGTTCTTCCTGGTCATCTAACTGTTGCTCAACGTCAATGCCTTGACTCTATGCATAATGGGAGTTAGGAGGAACGACGACATCATTCGGAAGTGCATCTATAGGTCTTAACTCAAAATTGAGCTTCTTCTTCTTCCTTAATGGTTGCTCATCAACGTCTCGTTCATCTGCCTCAGGCTCAGCTTGCCTAGGTCTTTTCTCAGCTGACCTAGATCCACCCTGACTTTGCTGAATTTGAGGCTTAGTTCCTCCGCATACAAATTTGAGCTTCTTAGGTGTAGAGGCAGCTCCTTTAGAGGTGCTTTGCACAGCTTTCCTCTTCCTTTGAGTTCTTCCCTTTCGAGTCACCGCCCCCTCAGCGTTCGGGACAGCTTCCCCTTTTCCTTTCTTCGGCACAATTGGTTGATCATATGCCAAACCGAATAGGGCAGCAGCTGTAATCTCGGTTCCCCAAGTGTGGATTTCCGCAACCATGTCCACATTGTGATCCTTGAGGATTCGGGTGATAAAAGAGCCTAACCTAAGGGTTCCCGTACTTCATAGAAACCCACCGATTATGAAGACGGGCATGTTTATCGGTGTGTAGGTCAGCATATGCCATATAAAACACTGCTCAAAATTGGTTGCTGAGTTGGTGCAGTTGATTTTAGGGAAAAGGAAATTGGTCAGTATATAATGGGCCATCTTTTGATGCTGACCCATGGAGGTACTCGAGATTTCACCTACGTGACCAGCAGGTTTACAGAAGGTCTGAACGTAGTTGGTTTTATCTTGGTCACCTGATTTACGAAGTATAGCTCCTTCATTTTTCAGTTTGAACAGTGAGGCAAGATATGTTGGGTTGATGAAGATGTCCTTCCCTCGAACATTAGAGGCCAGGTAGTTCCGGTTATCATCGGTGACCTTTAGGTTGGCATAGAACTCTCTTACCAGCTCAGGGTAAGTAGCATCACGAACTGGGAACAGCTCGGTCCAACCATTATTCTTGATCCACTCACAAAAGGGTTGCTCGGCGTCCACGAATCCCCTTGAAAACCATCACGAGTGATCAATCTTACACCCCTTCACACTCTCGAAAACCTGAGAGTAGGTGCGTTCCACAACTTTCTTGCCCTTGTCCTTTTACTGTTGTTTTCCATTCGAAGAGGTGGTTTGGACAACTTGAGCTTTCTTGCTCGGTGTTGTGACTTTAGTGTGGTCACGCTGGGTAGGAGATTTGGGATTTTCATCGGAGCGGTTGTCAAGTAAACCAGCACCGGAGATATTCAGAGAAACGTTCGTCATATTCTCAGAGAAGTTTTGGGAAGTTTGGGAATTTTTAGAGAGAGTAATTGGAATGCCAAAGTTTTCTAAGTGTAAAGAGATAAAAGTGGGAATTCGTCCACTATTTATAGAGGTATTGAGTTGATCTAAAGCGTTGGGTTGTCAATTTGACCTCGAGATTCTCAATCGACAAAGATTCTGGCATTTATGACACATACGGCGCGTGTGTTTTCTAATTATAGCGCATACATCATCCTAGGTGGCTATTTAATTCGCGTGCTTGCATTAAATTTTGCAACGGATCCTTACTCAGTGTTAAGAATTTCAAGCGTTTAAAATTCTGAGTAGTCAGTGTTATGCAAAGAAGCAGTTCTTATGCTTAGTAGCTCAGTTTAAGATAAACACTCAGCATATATATATCTACTCAGCAAGCATAAATCATTCAGCATGGTAATTCACTCAGCATGCATACTATACTTGGAATTTATTGAAGAGGATTAAACATACCAATGGCTTCTCTAAGTATGTTGAATTGCTCACGAGCCAGTGGCTTTGTGAAGATATCAGCAAGCTGCTCATCCATTGGGACATAGGTCAGCTTGATCTCTCCATTGAGTACGTGATCTCTGATGAAGTGATGTCTTATGCTGACATGCTTCATCCTGCTGTGCTGGATTGGGTTCTTTGATAAGTCAATGGCACTTTTGTTGTCACATTTGACTTCAATTGTTTTGGTCCGAACGCCATAATCTTCAAGCTATTGCTTAATCCATAGGACTTGAGCAACACAGCTTCTAGCAGCAACGTACTCAGCTTCAGTGGTTGAAAGGGCTACTGACACCTGCTTCTTGCTGAACCAGGACACAAGATAGCTCCCAAGGAAGTGGCATCCTCCTGAGGTGCTTTTTCGTTCAAGCTTGTCTCGTCCATAGTCAGCGTCAGTGTATCCAATGAGTGTGAAATCATGAGTATTGGGATACCACAAACCTGCATTCACTGAGCCTTGCAAATATCTAAGGATTCTTTTTACAGCTATGTAATGAGATTCCTTAGGGTTAGATTGATATCTAGCATAATAACATACAGAGAACTGAATGTCCGGCCTACTAGCAGTTAAGTAAAGTAGAGAACCAATCATACCTCGATACAATCTGCTGTCTACTGACTTACCATTCTCATCAGCGCAGAGGACAGTGTCAGTGCCCATTGGGGTAGATATTGACTTACAATTCTCAAGTTCATACTTCTTCAATATCTCCTTAGCATACTTGGTTTGACTGATGAAGATGCCATTTTTCCCTTGTTTGATTTGAAGTCCAAGGAAGAAATTGAGTTCTCCCATCATTGACATTTCAAACTCAGTCTGCATCTGCTTACTAAATTCCTTGCACATTGACTCGTTAGTGGCACCAAAAATAATGTCATCAACATATATTTGAGCCAGCAGGGTATCTTTACCCTTTCTCTTAATGAATAAGGTTGTATCAGCTTTACCTCTGACATAATTTTTAGTCAGCAGGAAACTGGTCAGCCTCTCATACCAAGCACGTGGTGCTTGTTTGAGACCATACAGAGCCTTTTTGAGCTTATAAACGTGGTTTGGGAATTTAGGATCCTCAAACCCTGGAGGCTGATTAACATAAACTTCCTCGTTTATAACTCCATTAAGGAATGCACTCTTAACATCCATTTGAAACAGTTTAAAGTTCATATAGTTTTCATATGCACATAAAATTCTAATAGCCTCTAGCCTTGGCACTGGGGCAAAGGTCTCACCGTAGTCAATACCTTCTTGCTGACTGTAGCCCTGAGCTACAAGTCTTGCTTTGTTTCTGACCACGTTCCCTTGTTCATCCAGCTTGTTGCGGAAGCCCCATCTTGTTCCTATGGTCTTCTGGCTTCTTGGTTTTGTCACTAAGTCCCATACTTCATTTCTTCTGAACTGATCAAGTTCTTTTTGCATTGCATTCATCCAGAATTCATCATACTCAGCTTTAGCGAAATTCTTTGGTTCCTAGATTGAGACGAATGCTACGTTGTTGAGGTATCTCCTGAGTTGATTCCTCGTCATCAGGGTGTTCTCAGCGGCATCAAGAATGGCACTCTTTGAGTGACCTCTTGGTATTCTAATCTCCTTTGGTAGATTGATGTCTTGTGCTGGTTGTGTTTCAACAATCTCTGCAGGTGTAGATTGGTCAGTGAAAGTAATTTGAGTTTCACTTTTACCTTTGGTCAGCCCTTGAAGAAATGACTCAGCGGCAGTTTCTTGGTCAGCGGGTGCTGAGTGTGGATCATCCTCGGTCAGCGGCTGGTATCTTCCTGCAGGGTTAGTTTCATCGAACTCAACGTGTACTGACTCTTCTAAGACCTGAGTTCGTTTATTGAAAACTCTGTATGCTTTGCTGTTTATTGAGTAGCCTAAAAAGATAGCTTCATCAGCTTTTGAGTCAAACTTAGCTAGGCTGTCTTTGGTATTTAAGATAAAACATTTACAACCAAAGGCACGAAAGTATCCAATGTTGGGCTTTCTTCCTTTCCAAAGTTCGTAGGGGGTTTTCTTTAGTATAGGTCTAACTAGAGCCCTATTAAGAATGTAGCACGCTGTGTTAACAGCTTCTCCCCAAAAGTACTTTGGAAGCCTATGCTCACTCAGCATTGTCCTGGCTATTTCAACCAAGGTTCTGTTTTTCCTTTCAACAACCCCATTTTGTTGAGGCGTTCTAGGAGCAGAAAAATTATGGTCAATGTCGTTGGTTTCACAGAATTCAACAAACTGTTGGTTCTTGAATTCTCCACCATTATCACTTCGAATGTGAGCTAACTTAAGGTCTTTATCATTTTCAAGTTTTCTTACTAAATTTGAAAACGTCTCAAAGGTTTCATCCTTGCTACTCAGCAAGATGATCCAAGTGTACCGAGAAAAGTCATCTACAATGACCAAGGAAAATCTTCTTCCACCCAAGCTCATCGGCTGGACTGGACCGAAGAGATCCAAGTGTAGCAACTCTAATGGACGCTTAGTTGAGACAGTGTTTTTACTATGAAAAGATTGTTTGGTTTGTTTTCCAGCTTGACAAGCGTGGCATAATTGATCTTTTTCAAACTTTAGTTCTGGCAGTCCCTCAACCAATTGCTTTCTTGCTAGTTTGGCTAGGAGGTCCATGCTTACATGACCAAGTCTCCTGTGCCATAGCCAGGAATTTTCTTCCTTTGACACTAAGCATACAGTTTTTGAAAATTTCTTTTCTAAGTTCAGCATAAAGACATTATCAATACGAGGGGCAGTTAAAATTAACTCATTTGTTTTACCCTCGAATATTTTACATCCAGTGTTATCAAATATAACTTTTCTCCCATTGTCACATAGCTGAGCTACGCTGAGTAAGTTATATTTGAGTCCGCTGACTCAATAGTAGGATTACCACCAATGGTTCCTGACCCTACTATCTTACCCTTCTTGTTGTCTCCAAAACTTACACTTTCTCCTCGTTTACGCACAAATGTGATGAACTGAGTTTCATCACCAGTCATATGCATCGAGCATGCGCTGTCAATGTACCACATCTTTGACTTCTCAACACACCTCAGGCTTACCTGCAATATTGATAACTTGCCGGATCCGATTTGATATTCCCTGCCGGAGTTACCTGCAAAACAGAACCGGAGACAGGATCTCCGGGAAAACTCTCCGACGATCAAGTCAGTTTTTGTAAGAGGGTTGGTAATTTGAAAATAATATTGTAGGGCAAAAAATGTGAACGTACCTTTTTCCCTTGTTCTTAAGGCCTTTTATAGGTGTTTTTTAGGTAACCGCCGAGGGCGGTTACTCCTTAGTGGGCCACGTTCTGAGGGCGGTTCCCCCTTTTTAGGCCATGTCCCTTTCGTGGCTTTCATGGCAATGAACGTGGTTTTGAGTGGGAGTCTTGATGCTCCGTTTAGGAATTCGGGGCGGTTACTCGCTGCGCCCGCTTCCTTTATTCGGGTCCCATCCGATCTTAGACCATGGGTCTAAGTATGGGCTGGGCCTGCGAAATGAATATGACCCGGTTTAGCCTCGCGGGTCATCACATGCCTCTCCTTTAGTTTGATACAAGAGCCCTTTAGGGTCTGTTCATAGGGGACGCTTCGTTTTTGCTTGTCTATTCAAAATTCAAAAACTTGTGAATTTTTCCTCTTTCGTTATTTCTTTTCCGGCGTCATCTTTTTCGGCGTTGACCTCTTATTTCCGTCACTTCTCTGTGTTGTCTTTCCCATGTAAGTTTTCCTCTTCATAACTTGTACCTTGTTCGGCTTTTTACTTCTGTTTATTTCTTTTCCTCAACATGTCGAACCCCGACCTCGACTTCGCACCGTTCGATGAGAACTACGTCCGCGAGGTTTCTCATGAAGTTGATGAGATGGTTGATGAAGTTTCAACCAGTTCTCATGGGTCTGATTCCCACCCCGCTGACTTCCTCCATCTGGCGAATACAACCGACGAGGGTCTAGATTTTGACCCTAAGAAGTTGATTCCGCCACCTGTCCCAACCCCCCATTTGTTACCAAAGAGGGACAGGTCGGGAAGCCTAGTTTGTCGCGAGACCATTGAGGATTTGCGGGTGCAATATCCTTGGCTCCAAGGTCTCGAGACCATCATTCCCGGGGAGGATAGAGGACCGGGCGATTACCCAAAGGGGTATTTCACCATTTTCGTCGCCCAAATTATCTGCGGCTTCACTTATCCGCTGGCGGATGAGATTGCTTCCGTCCTCGGCGGTTACGGAATCGCACCCGGGCAGTTACATCCAAATGGATGGGCCGACTTGACCCTAGATAAATTTCTGGCGGATTGTTTGGAGGTTCCTTTCTCGCTCAAAATTTTCTCCAAGCTTCATCATTTCAAGAGTTCGGCGAGATATTTCACTTTCATCCGCCAGAGCGGATACTATGGTTTTGACGAGAAGCTGAACAAGATCCGCGAGTGGGATCGCTCTTACTTTTTTATCAAGTTTAATGAGGGAAATCTGAACTTCCTTCGCCGTTGGGGCCGGCCCAATATGAAGAGTTTGAACTTCGGTTACCCCAGCAAGGAAGAATCCGCTGTCATCGAGTTCCTGAAGAGTACCCCTCCTTTTGTATGGACATATGATCAGGCCTTCCATATGCTAAGGAGCCGAGTAGCGATTGCCTACCGCGAGGGGGATCGCGTGGTCTATATCCCTTATCGCGTTTTTGTACAATGTACTTTTTATTTCCAAGTTGATGATTTCTTTTAACCCTTTGCAGGGGTGATCCTTTATCTCAAATCGCTGCAGATCGGGAGGCTAAAGCCCTAGCGAGAAGGAAGAAGCGGATGGCGGGAACCGCTTCCGTTGTAGGGGCGGATTCTTCTGGAGGAACGATTCCTTCCATTGAGGCGGCTTCTCCTGTAAGGGCCTCCGTTTCACAAGGTCCCGCTTCTGCCTCCGAGGATCTTCCTTTGACGAGGAGGCGGAAGATAAGTGCGGATACAGAGTGTTCTCGTCCCAAGAAGAAGAACACCTCCGCGTCCCTTACTGTTGGCAGTACACCCGTATCCGCCTCATCCAAAGGAAAGAGCAGTACCCCAATTCACGAGGTATCTTGATCTATTCCCTCTTTCTATATTGCTACTTTTTTCCTCATGAGCTATCTGCTGTTCTCTTGATATTTTTCTTTACGCCTTTGCAGCCAATTCCCGACATCAGCGGATGGTGGACTAGGACCTTTGGCATGGCCGTGAGTTTTTCTTGCAAGGACATTGTCTCTTCCATATGCAATGTCCTCGGGCGGCTTCCCTCTGCTTCCCGTGTGCGCGAACAAGTACCGCTCCCTACCGCTGTGGAGGGGATCGAGAAGCATTCTGTAGAGGTATATTGTTGCTTGTCATTCTCTTTCAAGGATCTTGCGTCCATTGTAACCGCCTATTTCTATTCGCCCTTTTTTATTCGTGAGCCGTCTTATATGCAGATTATCAATTTCGCTGAGGGCATTCTCCGAAGGGATGCCGAGCGAGCCAAGGAGTTGGAAGGTCTTGGTACTGAATTGGCGACTCAGAAGTCGCTTTATGATGATGTCCAATGGAAGGTGAAGGTCCTAGAAGGCGCCCTTCAGAAGGCTGTGAGCGAGAAGGAGGAGGCTCTTAAATCTCTTCAGGCTAAGTCCGATGAGCTGCGAAAGGCCCTCGATGATCTAGCTGATTCCAAGGAGACACAAAAGAAGAGGGCTGAGGAAATTCTGGCTGAAGACGGTGCCCGCATCTACTGGTATGGGGAGCGGATTCATGCCGCTTATGAGCATGGACATCAGGGTCTCGTACTTAACCGCCCCAAGGTTCCCATCCCTGAAAAGGATTTAACTGAGAAGTGGGACAAGCTGGAAGCCGAGGATGCTGATATGGATGAGGTGCTCCTCTTAGATTGGAAGAGTTTTCAGGAATCTCCAATTATCGGCGAGATCCCTACCCGGAATGCGGAAGAAGGGGCACCGCAGGACATCTCTCAGCCTGAGCAAGAGGTACCGCCCTCTGAAGCAGTTATTGATTCGAGGGTTGAGGATTCGCTTGAAGTAGATCCGCCCACTGGAGGAGATGAGGGAGTCGCTGGAGGCGAGGAAAGCAATAGGGGTGAAGGAGAGGAAGCTGTAGCATAGTTTAATTTATATTTGGACTTTTTGTATGTAACAAACTGCCCGTATATATTAATTTTCTTTCACTTGCCGCTTTGCCTATACGTGCGATTATTGTCACTTTATTTTCATGTATGATCCTTGCCTTTTGCCGACTTCATACTTGTAATTCTTCATAGTAATTTTTGCTTTCGCTAGGGTGGCCAAACCCTTTTTGCAATTTTTGAGTACTCGTTTATTCGCTTAATTTTATGCCTTACTCTATTATTTTTCTTTCGAAAATAATATAATCATAAGGTTAATCATAAGGTTTTGCGAGTGATGCGTAATCATGCATCCGCCTTTCTTTAATAGGCAACACATTTATGTGTTTTTTGAGTTTAACCCTAAGGGTTTTGCGAGTGATGCGTAATCATGCATCCGCCTTTCTTTAATAGGCAACACATTTATGTGTTTTTTGAGTTTAACCCTAAGGGTTTTGCGAGTGATGCGTAATCATGCATCCGCCTTTCTTTAATAGGCAACACATTTATGTGTTTTTAAGAACAATCCGCATTCGGACGTAACATATTGAATAAATGTAATAATTGAATACCTTTATTGATAAAGAGAAAAGGTTTATTACATAGGTACACCAACTGTGTGGGATCAAAGCCTCATTAAAACCTTTTATCAGAAAACCCAATGGGAAAAACTCATAAAAGGAAAAAGAGTACTCGTCATTTCCTCGAACTACTCGGCCTTTTTATATAGGCGTAGATTCTCTAGATTCCAGGTTCGCGGGAGCTTCTTTCCGCTCATTTCTTCTATTTCAAAAGTGGCTGGTCCCAGCTTCTTGGATACTTTGTATGGTCCGATCCAGTTGACGCCCAGCTTGCCTTTGCCATCTCTGGATTGTATTTTATCCGCTTTTTTCAAGACCAAGTCGTTCTCGTTGATTATTACTTTTCGCACTCTTCTGTCATGATATTTCTTGATTCTATTGCGGTACACTGCCATTCGCATGTAAGCTTTTTCTCTTCGTTCCTCCACAGAATCCAAAGCATCTCTAATGTTGATAGGATTTTGTGTGTCGCAATAATAAATTATCCGATCTGTGGGCGACTTGATTTCAACAGGTAGGACTGCTAAAGCTCCATAAACTAGCGAGAAAGGTGTTTCGCCTGTTGCTGCCTTTACAGAGGTTCTGTATGCCCACAACATATGGGGTATCTCATCCGCCCAACCTGTTTTTTTTGTCTCCTAGCCGCTTCTTGATGCCTTGAATCATGGCCCTGTTGGTAACCTCCGTCATACCATTCGATTGGGGATGGTTTACGGAAGAAAAATGATTTTTGATCCCCATGCTTTCGCAGTATGCTTTGAACTTGGCACAGTTGAACTGGGTGCCATTGTCGGTTATGAGCTTTTGTGAGATTCCAAATCGCATGATAATGTTCTCTCGTAAGAACTCGATCATTCGCTCAGGTGTTTGTGCGGTTACTGCCTCCGCTTCTACCCATTTGCTGAAGTGGTCAACTGCGACTATCAAGTACTTCCTTTTCTTTGTCGTTTCTAGGAATGGGCCCACTATATCGATTCCCCATGTTGCGAATGGCCACGCCGTCATTATAGCGATTTGTTCGGCTCCGGGAACATGCTTTTCATTCGCATGTATTTGACAATTGTGACATTCCGCAACCATCTTCTGAGAATCTTCCACCACCTTGGGCCAGTAGTATCCCATCAGTTTGACCTTTCTTGCCAACACCGCCGAAGCTTCGTGCGCGCCACAAATTCCTTCATGTAGTTCTCGCAGCACGTAGTCTCCTTCGTTGCGACTAATGCATTTCAACCATGGACATGTGTACGATTTCCGATACAAAGTTCCATCCCGAACTGAGTATCGAGCTGACTGCCCAATTAGCTTTCTGGCTAAGCTCTTATCAACCGGTAAATCTCCCTGCTCCAGATATTGGCGGATGGGCATCCGCCAATCTTCATCGTCTTCCAGTTCTTCGATGACCATAATCTGATCAACCTCGAATGCTGGTGCCGATTTTATTTCCAAATTGCATGCCTTTTGACTCCATGGTTCTCTACTTGCCGCTGCTTTTGCCAATTCGTCAGCCTTTGCATTTTGGCCTCGCGGAACATGCACCATCTCCCAAACGACTCCCTTGTGCGTTAACTCTTGTGTCAATCTGCCGACCACCTGATGGTATTTTACTAGCTCCTCCTGTTTCACCAGATAATTTTTTGTGATCTGGTTTATCATGAGTTTGGAATCGCTGTAGATTACCACCCTTTCTGGGGTGAGTTCATTAAGCAACTTCAATCCGCATATCATTGCTTCGTACTCTGCGGCGTTATTTGTAGTTTTGAAAGTTAATTTTGCTGCATAGCATAGGCGAATAACCTCCGGGCCCTTGATGACGACTCCCAGCCCAGCTCCATCTGTAGATAATGCCCTATCTGTGTACATGCTCCACTCTTCTTTTTGTGTTTTTGGTCATTCCTCATCATCCCAGGTGAATTCATTCACGAAATCGGCGAGTACTTGACTCTTTAGCGCCGGTCTTCCTTCATAGCGAATATCGAATTCACCCAGGCGAATTGACCATTCCATCAACCGGCCGGATGCGTCAGGTTTCTGTAGTACCTTTCGCATTGGGATGCCAGTTCTCACAATGATAGTATGCGCCTGAAAGTATGGTTTCAATCTAGCCGCCGTGGTTATCACTGCGAGGGCCATTTTGTCCAACTTCGAATACCGGAGTTCTGCATCCTTCAAGACTTTGCTCACGTAGTACACTGGATATTGTTGCCCTTCTTCTTCTCGCACCATCACAGTGCATATCGCCATATTGGTGACGGATACGTAGAGAAATAAATCTTCTCCCTCCTCCGGCCTGCTCATTAAGGGCGGATAACACAGTAATCGCTTTATCCCCTCGAATGCTTCTTGACAATCCGGCGTCCATTCAAAGGACTTGGATTTTTTGATGGCATTGTAGAAAGGTTGACATCTCCTAGCTGAGCATGATATGAATCGCCCTAATGCCACCAACCGTCCATTCAGTCTCTGTACTTCTCTTATGCTCCTCGGCGTTTTCATCTCCATTACTGCTTTAACCTTCTCAGGATTCGCCTCAACTCCCTTGCCGCTAACAATGAAACCCAGGAACTTTCCCGCTCTTGCTCCGAATGTGCATTTCTCTGGGTTCAATTTGAGGCCATATTTGATTAGCACTTCCAGGATTTCTTTGATATCTTGCGGGTGGTCTTGCATTTTCTTGCTTTTGATGATCATGTCATCAACGTAGATCGAGAAGTTCTCACCGGATTTGTCTGAAAATATCTTGTTCATCATCCTCTGGTATGTTGCTCCCGCATTTTTCAATCCAAAGGGCATCACCTTGAAGCAATAAGTCGCCTGGTGAGTTATGAACGATGTTTTGATTTCATCCGCCTTCTCCATGGGTATCTGATGGTAACTGGATTTCACGTCGGTGAATAATAAAGCTTCATATCCTGCAGTCCCATCTACCAATATATCAATGTTAGGAAGCGGATACATATCCTTCGGACATGCCTTGTTCAGATCTTTGAAGTCGACGCACATTCTGTACGTTCCATTTGGCTTTTTGACTAGCACCACATTGGCTAGCCACTCCGGATATGTGACTTCTCGAATCCCATCTGACTTTAGCAAATCCGCCACAGCTTTTTCAATCGCCTTCTGCCGCTCTGGAGCGTGCCCTCTCTTTTTCTGTCGCACTGGGGTTGCACCTTTGTCCACATTCAAACGATGGGTTGCTATATCTGGACTTATTCCTTTCAGCACTTCATTCGGAGCGGCGAATGCCGACTCGCATTGGATCAATACCTCGGTAATGGCTTTCTTTGTTTCTTCTGAGAGTCCAGCCGCTATTCGCACGTTCTTGTTATTTGAGATGGCGAATAGTTCCGTTTCTCCCAATGCTTCCGCTGGCAGCTTCTCTTCGACTTTATCCTCTTCGTCTGGCTTTGGTTCGAGTGACAATGTATAGGCCTATTGAGATACAAGTTGATCACCTTCAACTATGACTCGCCCTTGGTGTGTTGGCAAATGTAATGTTAAATGTTTCATTGAGATGAGCGACTCCGTTTCCGACAAGAATGGGCGTCCCAGAATTATGTTGTAGGCCAATGGGAGATCAACAATTGCGAATTCTAAATCACCTCGCCATTTTAGGTTTTTATCGCCCATTTCTGCCTCCAACACCACCTGTCCACTTGTTTGAGAGGATTGACCCCCAAAACCAGTTACATCCATGAAGGTGTGCTCCACTCGCTCGTCATTAATTCCCAACTTGTTGAATGCAGTCCGAGTAATAACATTACAAGAACTGCCAGTATCAATAAGGACCCGCTTGACGTCCCAGCCTTCCACAGCCATTGTGATCACCAAAGCATCTGCATGCGGCTCCGTGATTCGCGCAAATGAGTAGTTGAGGGCATCCCCCCTATGAGTGTTGCTTTTTCGCTGTTCACGGCGAGCTCTTTTTGTTGGAGGCTCATAGATCCCGCCGGCTATCACGTTTATCACTCCTTTTTTCTGCTTCTTTTCGGGCCTTGCCTCTGCTTCATGCGGTAACGTTGCTTTCTCATTATTAGCCTCTTTTCGTACAAATTGACTCAGTTTGCCCCTTTCGATCAGCCTTTCAATCTCCTTCTTTAATTCATAGCAATCATTCATGTCATGGCCGTTCAATCTGTGGAACCTGCAATATTTGTTAGGATGTCGCCCCAAACTGGTTCGACCTTTTACCTCGGGGAACCGCACATCCTTCTTCAGGGGGCTCTTTTTGATCCAAAGTAACACCTCCTGGCGAGTCGTGTTTAATGGTGTCTGATATCCTCCACTTTGAAAGGGGCGATCGCCTCTTCGAACAAAATTGCTTTTGGACTGGATCTGGCGCCGATTGTCCGAAGTGGATCTAGCGGCATCTCTTTCTCGCCGGGTTTGAGCCCTATGTTCCCTGTTGACATCATCCACTTCCATGAATTCCTTTGCTATCTTCATAAGTTCGGCTACGGTGCGTGGCTTGTTGCGGATGATTTCTTCCCGCATGCTCCAATCTGTGGTTCCATCCGCCATGATGTTGCGAATGCTCACGATATCCGGGTTCTGTAATCGCACCAAAATATCGTTAAATGCGACAACAAATTCCCTTAGGGAATTATAGTTTCTCTGTTTGATCTCCTTCAGCTGCCTATCCGTCACATCTGCCACCTTACAGCCCACGAACTTCGCACAGAAATCCCGACTATATTGTTGCCAATTGTGAATAGATTCTGCAGGTAAAGATCGAAACCAATCAGATGCAGCCCCGCCCAAAGTCGTCGAGAATAACCGGCAAATGATGCTTTCACTTGCTCCTGCGACATCCATTAGTTCTCTATAGTTCCTGACATGTGCTTCAGGGTCGGAATTTGGATCCCCATAGTATTTAGGTATCACGGGCGCTTTGATTCTGTGATCTGGAATGAATTCCCGCAACGAAGGGGCGAAAGGTGAATCGCTCTGGACCTCGGCTCTCGGCCTAGGCGAGTACCCCATTCGCTCCATCATGCTCCGTAATTGATCTTCTAAGTCAATATCGGGTACTCGCCGGACTTCTTCCATCCGCTGCTGGTGAATTCTGGGTGGCATCCACCCACCAATCGGTGTTGAGATCCGTTGGGGGACTAACCGCTGTCCCGTTATAGGATCAAAGTTCCAAGTGTGCTCTCGCCCAGACATAGTTGCGTCAGGCGTCATCAACTCCGAATGTCTGTGAACAAAAGGTTGCACTTGTTGTAGCGGAAGAGTTCCTGGCACTCCTGGCAACGGTTGGGATGGCTGCCCGGTCGGATGTATCATCGTAATGAGATCTGGGTGCGAGTAGTTGCTTGGGTGGCTGTGTGGGTTTGTGCGACTACTCTGGCCCACTTGATTTGGCACCTGAGATGGCTGCGGGAGGGCAGATATGACAGGGATAGTCAGTGATTGTGTTGAGATGACCACAGGTTCTTGAGGAGCAGCCGCTACGGCGGTATTGTGTTCGGCGAGAGCCGTTAATAAATTAATCATTCGATCTCCAGCCGCCTGGCTCATATTCGAAGCCAAGACTTGTCCTGCCATCTGCACGAAGTCACTATTGGACATCTCCATTTCAGTTTGCACCTGAACTTCCAATAAGGGACTCAATTGTCCCGAAGGGCCCGACGAGCTAGGCACCACAGGCCATGTACTTGCAGGTTGCGAATTCACAATCCGTGGTCCCCTGGAGTTCATACTGGTTGATCTGGTTGTAACGTCGGCCGTTCATGATGGTTCTGACATGTTCCTTGTGTACCTTTAACCAGACGTTGGTAAAAAAGGTCCACGTTCACCGCACCAATGATAACTTGCCGGATCCGATTTGATATTCCCTGCCGGAGTTACCTGCAAAACAGAACCGGAGACAGGATCTCCGGGAAAACTCTCCGACGATCAAGTCAGTTTTTGTAAGAGGGTTGGTAATTTGACAATAATATTGTAGGGCAAAAAATGTGAACGTACCTTTTTCCCTTGTTCTTAAGGCCTTTTATAGGTGTTTTTTAGGTAACCGCCGAGGGCGGTTACTCCTTAGTGGGCCACGTTCTGAGGGCGGTTCCCCCTTTTTAGGCCATGTCCCTTTCGTGGCTTTCATGGCAACGAACGTGGTTCTGAGTGGGAGTCTTGATGCTCCGTTTAGGAATTCGGGGCGGTTACTCGCTGCGCCCGCTTCCTTTATTCGGGTCCCATCCGATCTTAGACCATGGGTCTAAGTATGGGCTGGGCCTGCGAAATGAATATGACCCAGTTTAGCCTCGCGGGTCATCAAATATATCTAGTTGCTTTTAGGTACCCAATTCTTTTTGGGTCCTTGCTTGTTAGGTTCAACAGGTAAAGCATCATATTTCATTTTATGACAACATATTGGACAGTGTGTCCATTCTTTCCACAGAAGTCACAGCTGACCTTCCGTTTAGGATGTCTCACTGACTGGTCAGCACCCTAGTGCTGAGCGTGCCAGCACACCTTAGTGGCGTGTCCTTTTTTCCCACAGAAGTCACACTGGACATTCCGCTGAGGATTCCATCTCTGCTGACTAGTACTTCGGTACTCAGTGTTCAGAGGAATATTTCTTTTATTCGGAACCTTAAGTTGGTTCTGAATTGATGTGACATCCTTTCTCAGTTTCTTAGAATCTGATTGGACCTCAGAGACAAACTTTTGCATAATTTCTACATTACTATGCAAAATTGAGGTGTCCTGGAGAATATATCGAAGGTCACTCAGTTTGACCTCCTCAACCTCGTCACATCGCATGCTGAGTGCTCTAACCTTTTTATTACACTTTTTGACAAGTGTGTAGAGGTCACTCAAGGCATTAACCATTTCATTTCTGAGCAAGGGTAGTGACATTACCTCAGTTGAGTGTTCCTCATCGTCAGATGCAATGGAGGGGTCAGCATGCTCAGAAACACATGGCTCAGCAAGTTCGTCAGCCATGAAACAAATCTTTGCTGACTCAGTGGCATCATCTTCTGATGATGAAGACTCATCACTGTCACTCTAAGTTGCCACCATTGACTTCTTGCTGTTCTTTCTTTCTTTCCTCAGCGTGGGACAGCTTGACTTGATATGGCCAGTTTGATGACATTCAAAGCATGTAATGGGCTTTGAGCTATCCTTCTTGTACTTGCTGTCGCTGGACTCAGCTTTGTACTTATCAAACTTCTTGTAAGGCTTCTTAGAATATTTGTCATTCTTTATGAACAGCCTTTTCATCTTTCTAGTGAACATAGCCATTTCTTCATCGTCTGTTGAGCTCCCATCAGTGGAGTCAGCTTTCATGACAAGAGACTTTTGCTTCTTGTCTTCAGACTTTTCCTTCACCTCGAAATTCTTCATTGAGATCTCATGGGTCGGTAGTGAGCCAATGAGCTCATCATACTTGTAGGTGGTTAAGTCCTGAGCTTCCTCAACAGCAGTTTTCTTTGCTTGCCAGCTTTTAGGAAGACTTCTAAGAATCTTCTTGACTTGCTCTTCCTCAGTGAAGATCTTTCCAAGTCTCTTGAGCTCGTTGATTATGTTTGTGAACCTTGCGTTCATGTCAGAGATTCCTTCATCATCATTCATCTCAAACAGCTCGTACAACCTCATATGCTGGTTAATCTTGGATTCCTTCACCTTGTTGGTTCCTTCATAGGTGATCTCCAGCTTCTTCCAAATCTCCTGCGCTCACTCATAACCTGAAATCTTGTTGTATTCTGCAGCATCTAAAGCATAGTGAAGCATGTTTACAGCCGAAGCATGATTTTGTAGCTTCTTGAGATCATCCTCTGTCCATCTAGTCTCAGCTTTGACAACCATTTGGCCATCAATAGTTTCAACAGGAACAAATGGGCCTTGGACTATAGATAGCCATGCACTCATATTTGTTGCCTGAATGAAATTTTTCATTCTATTCTTCCAAAAGGTATAGTTAGACCCGAAGAATAGAGGAGGCCGAGTTATAGACAGACCCTCAGGTAAAATCTGAGTTGTCAGATTTCCTGGGAGAAACCGAGTGCTGTTCTCAACCATAGTGGGGATCAGCTCAAGGTAGTTAAACCTTGCATAGTGAGCTTTTAAGATCTGATACCACTTGTTGGTCCCTTATAACGTGACAAGTTAGTTCCAAGGGGGGGGGGATAGGAACTATTTTAAAATTTTGTCCGTTAAGGCTGACTTCTTTTCTTATGAAAAGGTTTACACAGCGTGACTAAGCAGTTTGAAGACACAAGCTTAGTCAACTTGTGACTAAGTCTGTTTCTTTCCTTGAGTCAGGAAATAGCACTTAGAGTCTATTCCTGAACTCAGCTTGTTAGTACACTTAACTCAGCGTGAGCTCGTTACTTAGTCAGTTTTACAGCAAGCAATATGTAAAGGAGTTTTAAGGGTTAGAAAGATATTACTCAGCAGACTTATCCTGGTTCGGCCTCTCCGCCTACGTCCAGTCCCCGGAACTCGTTACGAGCTTTTTGAATTCTCTACTGAGCTCTTTAAAGGTAGAGCACGAATGTAACGCCCGTAAAATAATAATACACAAGCATTGATTAGGTTCATGCATTTATATACTGAAATTTAAAATATATTGTATTAGCATAGTTTGTATAATTATAATCAACTTTAATTTATTCTCTAATAATAATTATAGTATTTATTAAATTAAAATATTAGGAAGTAGTTATTTACGTGTAGAATACCACCTAAAAGAAAGGAAAAACAAAGAAAAAGGAAAGAAAACCTAAATCCTTCGATAGAAACTGACTTGCTTAGAATTGGGTCTGCGGCGGAGAAAAGAAAAGAAGAAAAAAAACGATCAGGTAATAATTTTCATAGGAGAGCTTTGATTTTTTTTTCAATTTCAGAGCTTCTTTATTTCAATCCAAAGCCTTTCTTTTCATGGCTACCAATAGGAATTGATTTTAGTATTTTATTATTAATCCCAATTGTTTCCAACTACTTCTTTTTAATTTATTATACTCCATCAACACTTTTGTCAGATGCTATTTTCACAATTGAATATATATATTTTTGCTAGATTCTTACCATGATGAAATCATATAGGACAAATTTTACCTCTTGATGAAGAGATTTTGATTTCTTTTTTTTAAACTAATTGATCCAAAAACTTTCTAAACGGTTCCAGGTTACTCTCATTTTACTTAATATAATTTGTGTGCCATAGATCACAAAGTTTCAAATTCCAGAATATACATAATATTAGTTTTCCTTATTATTCAGGTATATGAATTAATATATATATATATATATATATATGTAATTAATTATATATATATAGGACACGAGGATCCAACGGAAGATATACCAAAAGAAGTAGCTGATTAATAAGACTTGTTTTGGGTAACAGAGGTAAGTGGTTAATTAAATATATAGTATGTGTGCTTGTATGTTTGAGTGCTATACTTGACTCGGTGTATTAATTGCTTACTGCTTCGATTTATATGTTTGACATGTATACTTGATATTCTTGGTGACTTCGGTGACGTGAATGAATTGAATTTGACATTGATGGTTGTGAGAATATGAATAGATTTTAGACCGAGACTAGTTAGTGATCGAATGGAAATTGATGATGGTACATTTGATAAATTTTTGCATAATAGGAAAGACCGAATTTTTTTTCGAAAAAGCTTATCTAGGATAGTATATTCAATGGTTGCGACTGAATTGAGAAAATTGAATTGTATGATCTTGTGAAATATTGACACCGGGTATTTGTTACGATAGGGTGTCAGGTACCGGGTATTTGTTACGATAGGGTACCTAAAGGTATATTATTAGGGTACCGGGTATTTGTTACGATAGGGTACGCCCATGATATAGATATTATGGCCATGCAACCATTGAGTATTACTATACTAGGATAAGCATGGCCCTTAAATTACACGACTACTATTTGAAATTCATTGTACATGTTGCTTGATAACCTATAAACTAAATGTACGAAACTATTATATGCGCATGTGGTTGAACTGTGTATTTAATTAACTATCTTATTGAGTCGGCAGCTCACCCCTTGCCACCACCACTTTTCAGGAATAAAATATTAGGGACGCTGGTTCCGATCGGTCAGTATGTGAAGTCGTCGTCATTAGGATTTTAATTTTGCTACCTCGATTAATTATTGAGACTTTGTATATATATACTATTAGTTCAATCGGCATCGAAACTACATTCTTGTGCGATGATAAGTTGGCGATACTTTTTATTTTATTTTTTTTAGCTCATATCAAATAGTATTTTGAAGATTGAATGTTTTAGTTAACTGATTTCTTCTCTATTCGAAATGTTTCGACCTTTACTTTGATTTATTTTAACTAGTTTATTTTGAAGTTTTATTTGTTTGTTGGTGAAGACCATTTTCGATCTCCTGTTGGTGATATGCAGGTATATATGCTGTAAAAATGATGATTTCATTTTTAACCAGTAAAAAAAATTTGTCCCTTTCTTTTATATATATATTAATGTTAAATAATTATTTTTTTTTCTATAAGTGTTTGATTGTTACTTATATATATATGTATATGCTAATCATGATTACAATATATATATTTATGATACTTTCTAATTATGGTTTTATTTTATTATTCTATTTTTTTTTGAAATGGGCGTCACATTTAGTTGTATCAGAGCGGGTCGACGTTCTGAGGGACGGTTACATGAAATTGGTTATTTGTGTTATTAGGGACGATTGTGTGAAATTATTTATTGAACTGTGCATTAACGTTATATATGATACATCGTAGGACCATGTCATCCAGAGGTAGAACACATACTGACTGAGCGTCTAGTGAGGATTCTGTTGGGTCCCAACATGCATCATTTGCACCTCCAAATGCTAGTGATGGTTCTAGGTTTTCAAACGTACCGGGAGCTGGTATGCCACAAAACTTACATCAGTTTGCTGAAATGATGACTGCAATGGTGGCCCAAGCTCAAGCCCAAGCTCAAGCTCAGGTTCAGGCTCAGGTTCCGGCTTAGGCGGGTCCTTTAATTGACCTTAACTACGAGAGACTAAGGAAGATGGGGGATAAAAACTTTGAGGGTACCACTGACCCTACCAAAGCCGAGGAATGGCTAAAGGACACTGAACGAGTGCTAGCCATATTGAAGTGCACACTTGAGCAACGATTGGACTATATTGTCTCTTTACTAAAGAAGCATGCTATTACTTGGTGGGAGTCTATCGAGAGAGCTGTTGTTGCTCCTAGGGTGCTGACATATGAAGATTTCAAGAAGGAGTTTGTTGATAAGTATATGCCTCGAGTGTACTGGGATGAGAAGAAAGTGGAATTTTATAATCTAAAGCAGGGTAATATGACAGTAGCTGAATGTGAGCTTCGATTTGCGGAACTTTCCAAGTATGCTCCAGATGCAGTCGCAAATGAGGAGGATAAGTGTTACCGTTTTGAGCAGGGTCTTAGATTGGAGATTCAGAAGTTTCTAGCAGTGAAGATTACCGATTTTAAAATCTTACTAGAAACAGCCACCAGAGTGGAGCGCACTCATCATGAGGAGAGGCGTGTAGAGGGTGCTAAGAGGAGATATTCAGAGTCTCGGGGAGAACAAAATACTTCTTTTAAAAGAGGGGGGTCTTATGAGCACTCGAGCGGTAGATCAGGGTTTCAATCTGGAGCTTCTAGTTTTAGAAGTGGAGACAGATCTGGATTTAGGAGATCTTCTGGGTATGGCCGAGGTACTGGTGAGCATAGTTCTTATAGTGCTCCATCTGTGGGTACTGGTCGAGCATTCAGTGCTGGAGCTGGAGGTTCTTTTGAGAGGAGGTATGCACCACCACCAACTTGTGTCACTTGTGGCAGGAATCGTTTTGGACCATGTTGGAGAGTTGGGAGGATTGTTTGTTATGGTTGTGGTGAGCTTGGTCACATCCAGTGTGACTGTACGGCAGTTAGAGGTACTAGTGGTAGCACTCCTTCTGCTACGATGGGACAAAGCAGTGTGGGCGATAGTGGTGCTAGTGCTGGCAGAGGTCGGGGTAGAGGCCGAGGAGGCCAAGGTGGAGGTCCTAGTGTGAGCGGAGTTCAAGCAACGCATGCACAATATCAAACACAAGTGTATGCAATGACCGGAGATGAGGCACTTGTTTCTCCTGAAGTCATCACCGGTACTATTTCTATTTCTGATATTCCAGCTTTTGTTTTGATAGATCCAGGATCCACACATTCATACATGACATTTGCTTTAGCTTTGAAAATACCTGGTAATATAGAATCACTTGGTTATGAATTGCACGTCTGTATGCCTATGGGTAGTAGTGTAGTGGTGAATAATGTTAGGAGAGCTTGTCCAATTAAAATAGGAGGAATGGAGTTTCATGCGGATTTAATCCTAATGGATTTCAAAGAATTTGATATCATTCTAGGGATGGATTGGTTGTCTCAACATAAGGCAGTTATAGACTGTTGTGCAAAGGAAGTAGTGATAAAGTCTACTAAAGGGGAGAAGGTAGTATTTGTAGGGAAACGAGCAGTTGTTCCATCGTGTTTAGTATCAGCTATCCAAGCTTTTCGTTGGATTAGGGAAGGTTGTGATGCATTTCTAGCTCATATTATGGACACTAAGGTAGAAAGTCCAGGATTGGATGATATACCAGTGGTGAGGGAGTTTCTTGAAGTGTTTCTTGATGAGTTACCTGGTTTAGCTCCACATAGAGAAGTAGACTTTACCATTGATACCCTACCAGGGGTGGCTCCTATATCTATTGCACCATACAGAATGGCGCCTATCGAGTTGGAGGAGTTGAAGAAACAATTAGAAGAATTGTTAGATAAAGGCTTTGTTAGACCAAGCACTTCACCTTGGGGTGCACCAGTCTTATTCGTGAAGAAGAAGGATGGGAGTATGCGACTTTGTATCGATTATCAACAACTGAATAGGGTGACTATGAAGAACAAGTACCCTTTACTGAGGATTAATGACTTGTTGGATCAGTTGAAGGGAGCAAAAATCTTTTCAAAGATTGATTTGAGATCTGGATATTGGCAATTGAGGGTAGCAGATAAAGACGTTTCGAAGACAGCTTTTCGTACGCGTTATGGACACTATGAGTTTCTAGTGATGACATTTGGATTGACGAATGCACCAGCTGCATTCATGGCTCTAATGAACCGCACATTTCAGCAGTACCTGGATCAGTTTGTGATCGTCTTTATTGATGATATTTTGGTGTACTCAAAAATGAAAGAGGAGCATGAGTTGCATCTAGGAATAGTGTTGCAAATATTAAAGGAGAATGAATTATACGCAAAATTGAGTAAATGTGAATTTTGGATGGAACATGTAGTCTTTTTGGGTCATGTGGTGTCTAAGGATGGGGTAATGCCTGATCCGACTAAAGTGAAGGCTATTATGGAGTGGAATCCACCAAAAAGCGTGACTGAAGTACAGAGTTTTCTAGGTTTAGCAGGTTACTATAGAAGGTTTGTGGAAGGATTTTCAATTATTGCTGGGCCATTGACGAGGTTGCTAAGGAAAGGTGTAGTCTATCAATGGACTGAGCAGTGTCAGAAGAGTTTTGATGAATTGAAGAAAAGATTGACATCATCACCAGTGTTAGTACTACCATCTGGTAGAGGTGGATTTGTGGTGTATACTGATGCTTCAAAGCATGGATTGGGATGTGTGATGATGCAGAATGGGAAGGTGATTGCTTATGCTTCTCGTTAGTTGAGAACGCATGAGGTGAATTATCCCACACATGATTTGGAGTTAGCAGCAATTGTTCATGCCTTGAAGATTTGGAGACATTACTTGTATGGAGAAACATTTCAGATTCTCACTGATCATAAGAGCCTGAAATATATCCTTACTCAAAAGGAATTGAATTTGAGGCAAAGGAGATGGATCGAATTATTGAAGGATTATGATTGCACCATTGATTATCACCCGGGCAAAGCAAATGTTGTAGCAGATGCATTGAGTAGGAAGAATTCTGAGGTGTTGGCGAGTATAAGGGGCCATAATATGACATCATTAATGGAGTTAAGAGCTATGAACGTAAAATTTGGTGTGGATGAGGTGACAGGGTTAATGGCTACACTTCAACTAAGGTCAATGTTGGGAGATAGGGTTATGGAATTGCAAGCTCAAGATCCTTATCTTCACAAAAAATGAAGGAGAAGATTCAACATGGGAAGAAGCCCAACTTTTCGATTCGAGATGATGGGATGATTATGATGGGAAGTCGAGTATGTGTACCTGAATTTGGTGAGTTGAAGATTGAGGTTATGAAGGAGGCACATAATGCACCATATGCAATGCATCCAGGCACTACAAAGATGTATCGAAACTTGAGGCCACATTACTGGTGGCGGGCTATGAAGAAAGACATTGCTGGATTTGTAGCTAAATGTCTTACATGTCAACAAGTTAAAGCAGAACATCAAGCACCAGTTGGGAAGTTACGACCTTTAGCTATTCCATCTTGGAAATGGGAAAGGATCACCATGGACTTTGTTATTGGACTGCCTAGGACACTGCGTAAACATGATGCTATTTGGGTGATTGTTGACCGTCTAACTAAATCCGCTCATTTTCTGCCAATTCGGCAAACTGATCCTTTAGACAAGTTAGCAAGGTTATATCAGGATGAGATTGTGAGATTATATGGTGTTCCAGTCTCTATTGTATCAGATAGGGATCCCCGTTTCACTTCTCGATTTTGGTGTAGTTTGCAAAAAGCTTTAGGAACAAAGTTGAACTTTAGCACAGCTTTTCACCCTCAAACAGATGGACAATCAGAACGTACTATTCAGACCCTAGAAGATATGATGAGGGCTTGTGTGTTAAATTTTCAGGGAGATTGGGATAAGCATTTGCCTTTGATTAAGTTTGCTTATAATAACGGTTTCCATTCTAGCATCGGGATGGCACCATATGAGGCTTTGTATGGTAGGAAGTGCAGGAATCCTGTTTGTTGGGATGTGGAAGGCCTGAGGCAATTGGAAGGACCTGAATTGGTACAAGAGACAGTTGAGAAAATCGAGACAGTAAAGAAGTGTATGCAAGCGGCACAAGACAGGCAGAAAAGTTATGTTGATAAGCATCGTCGGGAGATGGAGTATGAAGTAGGAGACCGCGTGTTCTTAAGAGTTTCACCATGGAGAGGAATTGTTCGATTTGGGAAAAGGGGTAAGCTAAGTCCTAGATACATTGGGCCGTATGAGATCACAGAACGCATTGGACCGTTGGCTTACAGACTAATGCTGCCAGTGGAGCTATCACAAATTCATGACGTTTTCCACGTGTCAATGCTAAGAAAGTACCGATAAGATCCGAGTCACGTGATTTCTGAACCAGAAATTCAAGTAGTCAAGGACTTGACATACAAGGAGGAGCCAGTAGAGATATTAGAGACTCAGATAAGGAAGTTGAGAAGGCGAGAGATTCCAATGGTGAGAGTTCGTTGGAGTCACCATCGGTCCCTTCGTGAAGCCACATGGGAAATTGAAGAACACATGAGACAAAAATATCCTCATCTCTTTAATGCCTCGGGTACGTAAATTTCGAGACGAAATTTCTTTTTAGGGGGAGAGAACTGTAACGCCCGTAAAATAATAATACACAAGCATTGATTAGGTTCATGCATTTATATACTGAAATTTAAAATATATTGTATTAGCATAGTTTGTATAATTATAATCAACTTTAATTTATTCTCTAATAATAATTATAGTATTTATTAAATTAAAATATTAGGAAGTAGTTATTTACGTGTAGAATACCACCTAAAAGAAAGGAAAAACAAAGAAAAAGGAAAGAAAACCTAAATCCTTCGATAGAAACTGACTTGCTTAGAATTGGGTCTGCGGCGGAGAAAAGAAAAGAAGAAAAAAACGATCAGGTAATAATTTTCAGAGCTTCTTTATTTCAATCCAAAGCCTTTCTTTTCATGGCTACCAATAGGAATTGATTTTAGTATTTTATTATTAATCCCAATTGTTTCCAACTACTTCTTTTTAATTTATTATACTCCATCAACACTTTTGTCAGATACTATTTTCACAATTGAATATATATATTTTTGCTAGATTCTTACCATGATGAAATCATATAGGACAAATTTTACCTCTTGATGAAGAGATTTTGATTTCTTTTTTTTAAACTAATTGATCCAAAAACTTTCTAAACGGTTCCAGGTTACTCTCATTTTACTTAATATAATTTGTGTGCCATAGATCACAAAGTTTCAAATTCCAGAATATACATAATATTAGTTTTCCTTATTATTCAGGTATATGAATTAATATATATATATATATATATATGTAATTAATTATATATATAGGACACGAGGATCCAACGGAAGATATACCAAAAGAAGTAGCTGATTAATAAGACTTGTTTTGGGTAACAGAGGTAAGTGGTTAATTAAATATATAGTATGTGTGCTTGTATGTTTGAGTGCTATACTTGACTCGGTGTATTAATTGCTTACTGCTTCGATTTATATGTTTGACATGTATACTTGATATTCTTGGTGACTTCGGTGACGTGAATGAATTGAATTTGACATTGATGGTTGTGAGAATATGAATAGATTTTAGACCGAGACTAGTTAGTGATCGAATGGAAATTGATGATGGTACATTTGATAAATTTTTGCATAATAGGAAAGACCGAATTTTTTTTCGAAAAAGCTTATCTAGGATAGTATATTCAATGGTTGCGACTGAATTGAGAAAATTGAATTGTATGATCTTGTGAAATATTGACACCGGGTATTTGTTACGATAGGGTGTCAGGTACCGGGTATTTGTTACGATAGGGTACCTAAAGGTATATTATTAGGGTACCGGGTATTTGTTACGATAGGGTACGCCCATGATATAGATATTATGGCCATGCAACCATTGAGTATTACTATACTAGGATAAGCATGGCCCTTAAATTACACGACTACTATTTGAAATTCATTGTACATGTTGCTTGATAACCTATAAACTAAATGTACGAAACTATTATATGCGCATGTGGTTGAACTGTGTATTTAATTAACTATCTTATTGAGTCGGCAGCTCACCCCTTGCCACCACCACTTTTCAGGAATAAAATATTAGGGACGCTGGTTCCGATCGGTCAGTATGTGAAGTCGTCGTCATTAGGATTTTAATTTTGCTACCTCGATTAATTATTGAGACTTTGTATATATATACTATTAGTTCAATCGGCATCGAAACTACATTCTTGTGCGATGATAAGTTGGCGATACTTTTTATTTTATTTTTTTTAGCTCATATCAAATAGTATTTTGAAGATTGAATGTTTTAGTTAACTGATTTCTTCTCTATTCGAAATGTTTCGACCTTTACTTTGAGTTATTTTAACTAGTTTATTTTGAAGTTTTATTTGTTTGTTGGTGAAGACCATTTTCGGTCTCCTGTTGGTGATATGCAGGTATATATGCTGTAAAAATGATGATTTCATTTTTAACCAGTAAACAAAATTTGTCCCTTTCTTTTATATATATATTAATGTTAAATAATTTTTTTTTTTCTATAAGTGTTTGATTGTTACTTATATATATATATGTATATGCTAATCATGATTACAACATATATATTTATGATACTTTCTAATTATGGTTTTATTTTATTATTCTATTTTTTTTTTTTTTTTTTTGAAATGGGCGTCACAACAAAACCTTTTACAGATAGAAGCTGAGTATAACAAGAGTACCTTCCTCTATACCTCTACTCACTCCTATATCTACTGCTGAGTACTATAACCGAGTACTCAGCCTCTCATTTCTATTCTTCTAGAAATGATAAAGTGTTTGCCCTAAACAACAATTGCTAAGACACTTTAGATTATTGAAATCACTCTAGACTTTTACACAAAGATTGGGAATTGGTGTAAGGTATTTGCTTTGCTTTTCTCACAGAAACTTCAAGTATGAATTTGGTCAGCGTTTCGACTAGTTGAAGATCTGCATCGATTGAAGCAAATGGATAGCCTTTATATAGTGACACTTAGGCACCTGGTCATTTCGAATTTCAAAATAACCGTTGGAGGGAAACGGCTTCCTGTCATTGTCACTCTGGGCGTGCTCAGCGTCGTTGGCCAATAGGATTCATGCATCTTCTGTCCACGGCAGCTTTTCGTCCTTGAAACAGAATGTTTCGACATTTAAGGCAAAGTCCACGAGACAACTTCCTGCGCCTTCTGAACTTTACCCAAAGTAGAATTACTTTGTCTGGAAGTTGATCGTTGTCTGCCGCTGTCCAGACTGCATTGTCATCCAACTCAGCAGCTTCCACTTGAAGCTTTTGCTTCGAAGGCTTCTCGATCCTTCTTTCGCTGAGTCATCGTTTTACTTGATACGACTTCGTTTTGAACTCTTGGGCCGAATGGTCTTGATGTGTTGACTTGGGCTTGACTTCCACTTTAAGGGCCTTTGGGCTTTTTAATCTTAATGTCTTGTAAACAATTAAACTCAACATTGAACAAACACATTAGTGTAATAAATCAAAGCATTTAAATTTAATGTGTTAGAATATTTTTATCATTACTTAAATAATTTTGTCAAATCAAAATCATGTGGAAAGGTGTTTCAACACTCAGCTGATGGAAATGCTGATTAGTTTGAGTAGAAGTGGCAGCCGTTGAGTTCAGTTCTGCTAAGGCATTAAGTTTACCTTCAATTAAGTCCATATGGTTGATCATGAGCAGATGAAGGTTTGCCATTCTCTCAACAAAATCCTTCTTAGGCTGCTGAGAGACCAGAGCAGTCAGAATGTTCATCAGCTCCTTAAGACCTTTGATTTCGGTCAAAAGTTGCATGACGTTCCTTAGAGAAGTTGGCTCAGCAGAAGAGGATTCAGCATGATGTGTTTGAGATCGAGTGATGTCGTTGAGTAGGGCATGAATATTTTCAAGTATTCTTCACCCTGATTCATTTGCATCCAGAAATCGCAAAGGGTCAATTTCATCTGCTCTCAATGGGGTCTCAGGAGTTTGATCCTTGTCAGCAGCAGATTGGGGAATTGTTGGATGCTGGACATGATTTTGTTTTTGAGGTTGTGCTTGCTCAGTATGGGAAGAATTGGCAGCGGCAGCAGGCTCATCATTGGTGACATCAGCAGCAGCTGAGTCATTTACTAACTGCTCAGGGTTGGAAGTTGATTGAGCAACAACATTTGTTACTTGTTTAGCGACAACCTGAAGCTGAGTAGAAGCTTGGACTTGCTCCTGCTCAAGGTTAGCCTGTTGCTGAATAGGTATGTCTTCATTTCTATGCTGGGAGAGTTCAGCCACAGAAGCATCAAGCACTTGCTCAGTTGGATTAGCTTGTAGAGCAGTGGTGTCGGTAGATTGGGTGCCCAAGTTAGGGTCAGTTGAGGCATGTTCCTGTGACTTAGAAAAAGAGGCTTGTTTTTCTTGCACTCCTTGCTGAGGTTGAGTAGGTGGAGGACTAGTGCAGAAAACAAATCCAAGTTCATTGGGGTCAATGGCTGTGTGAGGAGGAGGAGAATCATCATCATGTGACACCACTTCAGGCTTCCTTGCCTTCCTTTTAGCTCTCTTTTCTTTGAAGATGGGAGGTGATGAGTCAGTGGTCAGCTGAGTTTGCCCTTCTTCAATCTTAGTCTACTTCTCCGCAGCTGGTTCAAATTCCTGCTCAGTGGGTTGAGTGCTCACAGTTTCAGTCTGCTCCTCGGCATTAGCTGGCTTAGTGGATGAGTCAGGTTGATCTTTCTGTTGATCAGTAGGAGTTTCCTCAATGGTGACTGTTGAAACACCTTTCCACAAGATTTTGATTTGACAAAACTATTTAAGTTAATTGTTAGGCATGAAATTGACTAAGTTTAACATAGTATTTATAAGGGAATTTGGGTGTTTTATTATGTCATTTGGTAAGAAATAAGGGCTAATTACTGTCATTGTGCAGATAAGCAAAGAGAAATGCTAAACTCGCTGGAAACAGCTTGTTTTGCTAAAGCCAAGAGGAGTGGAGCCTTACTTGTATCCAGCGGTCAAACGCCGGATTATCCAATGACGGACAGCGACAGATCATGGTGGCAGTGGCAAGTGAAAGTGTGTGGCGATGAGATTGCCTAAAGAAGCAAGATGACTTGAAGTATCACCCCCTTGAGTGTTCAAGGGTTAATCGAAATTTAATCATTTTAGTTTATTTTAATCGTAGTTGGTAGTTGACTTATTTTGTAGAAAGGGTACGAAAGTTGTACCGATTTTGGCCTCTGTCTTTCCCTTTAAGTAGGTGAAGCAGAGAAAAGTTTAGGAGTGGGGATTTTTAGTATTTTTCTTTAGCAAAATAGAATAGAAGAAAGAAGAGAGCTCCCATAGAGTCTCAAGCTGTATCAAGAACCACCGTCTGCTCACTGCTCGATATGAGTGAGTAGTCCATTTTGAACGGGCACGGCCTGGCCGACCCGGTGATGTAAGTGTTACAATGTCTTAATGAATATTTAGTATTTTGCCAATGTTGTGGTCAATGAGGGTTTAACTTTCATGCTTAGGCATATATGTATGTGTGAGAGGAATGATAGGACACTGCTTTCATCTTCACCGATATCTCTATTGATCTCCCAACTTCGAAGCTGACAAGTTAGAAGGTTGTGTCAAGGGTTTTCTCATCTAGAAATGCAGTTTTGCTCTTAATGATAGAAAGAATGTATCTTTAGGACGCTAAAGGTGTTAGTAAATCTTAGGAGTTTGAGAACACACGAAAGTTGACTCAAACTCACTTCAAATTGAAACTTTGGCTTCATTGGCATTGTCTTGTATTCATGGAATGTTGTAACACGTAGCTCACCGTGTTCGGCTATGCCGAGCCTGTTTTATTCTCTAAAATCTTTGAAAAGTTATCTCATTTTCTTGTTTCATCAGTCTTCCAGAATTGTTAAGTAACCAACATCAAACAATCAACGATAAAAGAAGACACTGTTGTGACACACACTGTTTAGCAACGATTTCTAATATTGATTTGAATCACAATCCCTGTGGAGACGATACTCACTTATCACTTTATTACTTGTATCTAGTGCACTTGCTAGAGTCTTATCTGAGGACAACAAGTTTTTGGCGCCGTTGCCGGGGATTGAGAGCAACAAATTTATAGCTGAAATTTCTGTAAAACAGGGTGTTTTTAATCTGTACGTTAAGGCGTGCAGGAACAAAGAAGTTAATTACCCGTTTATGCGTAGAGCTGCACCTCCTGTTTTTCCTATCGATCTCGAATTAGAGAGAACGTGTAGACGAAACAGAGCGGGAGCTCGACGTGCTAGACAGAGAGAAAGGCAAAGAGAAAGAAGAATGGCTGGAAGGGAAGGCCTAGAAAAGCCAGTTCCACCGAACCAAGAAGAAGAAGGAGAAAACAATAACCCTCCTGTTATGAGAATCAGAGACTACTCCAGGCCAACTACTGAGGGACACTCATCGTGTATCGTGTTGCCCAATGAGGGGAACAACATGTTCGAAGTAAAAGGGTCCATGATACAGATGATACAGGCCTCAGTGCAATTTAATGGGTTTCAATCGGAAGATCCAAATGGGCATCTTCAAGAATTCATCACATTGTGCAACACATTGAGGTCGAACAGGGGTGTCTCTGACGACGTGATCAGATTGAAGCTGTTTCCTTTTTCCCTGAGGGATAAAGCGAAAACCTGGCTGCGAAATTTGCAATCGGGAACGATCACGAGTTGGGAAGAGATGGCAAGAGCTTTTCTGATGAAGTATTTTTCGCCTCGACAAGCCATCAAACTACGAAATGAAGTGTCACGCTTCATACAGGACGAAGATGAGTCGCTGGCTGAAGCATGGGAAATGTACAAGGAGCTGCTTAGAAGGGTGCCAAATCATGGTATCCCTATGTGGATGCAAATGCTGAATTTTTACAATGGCGCGACCAACGTTTACAAAATCCAGATTGAATCTATCGCGAATGGTAACCCAGAAGATCTAGAGCCACAAGCTTTATATGACCTAATAGAGAAAGTGGTAAGCACGAGTTACAACTGGCACTCGTCCAGAAGTGAAGGGAAAAGGACAGGAAACGAGGATGTCGTTTCGAAATTGACAAGCCAAGTAGAACAGCTTACTCGACAGCTGGGAAAGATAAATGTCTCGTCCATTCACAATGAACCGCCATTCAATGAACCGCCATTTAATGACAGTTGTGGTTTTTGTGGAGGAGCTCATTTCAATATCAACTGTCCCGGAGTTAAGCAAGGAAAAGGCACACGGGCTGAATGCGACTACGCAGGGTACAATCAGAGGAACCAGCCTAACCGTTATTCTAACACGTACAACTCTGAAACCAAGAACCATCCAAATTTTGGATGGACAGGCCAACCGGACCAGCTGGGACAACCACAGTATCAGGATCAGCCTAGGTATCAACAACAGCAAGGAGGACATTACCAAAGACAACCTCAGCAGCACTATAAGCAACATGTGCCACAAAAGGAAGATGTCGAACCAGATATGAAAACAATGATGATGCAGTTCATGAAACAGACGCAGGCATCAATCAAGAGTCTGGAAACACAAGTTCACCAAATAGCTGCGTCCACATCAAAAGGAAAGGGGATAATGCCGAGTAATACAGAGCCAAATCCTAAAGGCAACGTCATGGCAATCACGCTAAGGTCTGGTAAGGAAACTCAACCTATGGTTAAATCTGATAAGAACACTGAGTGTGCAGGAACGTCCAAAGAAGCTAAAGGAGAACAGGAACAGGCTGTTCCTAGAAATGAAGAAACAAGGAAGGCTAACCAAGCAAGTGAGCCAGATCAAGAGGAGGAGGAAAGAACGTATAAACCACCACCACCGTATGTTCCACCTGTGCCATATCCAACGCGTCTAATCAACAAGAAGTTGGAAGACCAGAATTCGAAGGTGCTGGATACCTTAAGGAAGTTACATATAAACATTCCTTTCGTGGAAGCACTGGCACAGATGCCGACATATGCCAAATTCCTCAAGGACATCTTATCGAACAAGAAGAAGTTGGAGAACATTTCCATGATACAACTCAACAGAGATTGTTCGTCAATACTCCAAAACAAGCAGCAGCTGCCCAAGAAGCTAAAAGATCCAGGGAGTTTTTCGATACCTTGTTTTATTGGAAAACTGAATATTGAAAATGCACTGTGTGATTTAGGGGCTAGCATAAATCTCATGCCATATTCTGTGTATGCAAAACTTGGACTAGGAGAACCCCAACCTACTCGCATGTCTATTCAGTTAGCTGATCGTTCCGTATGCTACCCTAGGGGGATTGTGGAAGACGTGTTAGTAAAAGTAGGAAAATTCATTTTGCCCGTTGATTTTATTATAATGGACATAGATGAAGATTTGCATGTTCCTATCATCCTAGGAAGACCATTCTTAGCAACAGGGAAGGCATTGATAGACGTGGGTGAGGGGCGCTTATTTTTAAGAATTAATAGGGAAGAAGTTATCTTTAAGATGAACGAGGCTATGAGGCGTGCGAATAATAATGATGACACATGCTGTTTCTTGGATGATTTTCAAAGTCTTTCTACTTTGCAGGAACAGGACACATTAGAAACTTTATTGGGAGAAGAGGTGAACATATGCGCGGGGACAGGCTGTTCCATTGAGCCCAACCTTCCGGCACCTCCGTTCGACCCTACTGTTCCAACTCATCAAGAACCACAAGAGGTACCAACTGTGCCTGTGTCTAAACCGGAATTGAAGCCACTGCCTGATCATCTCGAGTACGCATTCCTTGAACCACCCAGCGGACGTCCGGTCATCATATCTTCAAAGTTGACCCTCGATCAAAAGGCACAACTCTTGGCGGTTTTGCGAAGAAACAAGGCTGCAATCGCGTGAAAAATTGATGACATAAAAGGAATTAGCCCGGCAGTCTGTGTTCACAGAATCTTGATGGAGAATAAGCATAAACCAACGGTCCAGCCGCAACGCAGATTAAATCCCCACATAAAGGAGGTTGTACGTAAAGAAGTAATCAAGCTTCTCGATGCTGGAATTATCTACCCAATATCCGATAGTGTGTGGACAAGCCATGTTCATGTTGTGCCAAAGAAGGGAGGAACGACAGTAGTCCTCAATGAGAAAGATGAGTTGGTGCCCACAAGAACAATCACAGGATGGAGAGTTTGTGTTGATTACATGAAGCTCAATGAGGCGACAAGGAAGGATCATTTTCTGCTGCCCTTCATTGATCAGATGCTAGAGCGTTTAGCGGGCTATGCATTCTACTGTTTTCTTGACGGATATTCAGGATACAACCAAATCGCAATTCATTGTGAGGACCAGGAGAAAACAACGTTCACGTGTCCATATGGGACTTATGCTTACAGAAGAATGTTGTTCGGCCTGTGCAATGCTCCTGCCACTTTTCAGCGATGCATGATGTCCATTTTTCATGACATGGTGGAGCGAACAGTAGAAATATTCATGGACGACTTCTCGGTTTATGGGAACTGCTT
The DNA here is from genome assembly GCF_963576675.1 of Euphorbia lathyris. Classification (NCBI taxonomy): domain Eukaryota; kingdom Viridiplantae; phylum Streptophyta; class Magnoliopsida; order Malpighiales; family Euphorbiaceae; genus Euphorbia; species Euphorbia lathyris. The sequence continues at coordinate 48,380,086 of NC_088914.1, forward strand.
TGACAGCTGTTTGAACAACCTTAAAGCGGTGCTCATGCGATGCAAGGAAACTAACTTAGTCTTAAATTGGGAGAAATGCCACTTCATGGTCACAGGAGGAATTGTCCTTGGGTATAAAATTTCAGAAAAAGGGATGGAAGTGGACAAAGCTAAAGTAGAGGTGATAGAAAAGCTGGCTGTGCCCACCAATATAAAGGATGTGCGAAGTTTTCTGGGGCATGCAGGGTTCTATCGCCGGTTTATCAAAGATTTTTCAAAGATTGCACTACCCTTGTCTGCCCTACTTCATAAGGAAGCTGAATTTGTATTCACCGCAAGCTGTGTATAAGCATTTGAACTCTTGAAGAGCAAACTGATCAATTCACCAATACTAGCTGGACCTGACTGGGAGAAACCGTTTGAAATGATGTGCGACGCAAGCGATAATTGTGTGGGAGCTGTTCTTGGACAAAGGATTGAAAAGAAGTTTCGGCCCATCTACTATGCAAGCAAGACGTTAAACGAGGCCCAGTAGAACTACACAACTACCGAGAAGGAACTTCTTGCGGTTGTGTATGCTTTTGACAAATTCAGGCCCTACCTGGTGTTATCCAGGGTGATTGTACACACAGACCACGCAGCGTTGCGATACTTGTTCGCGAAGAAAGATGCTAAGCCAAGGTTGATCCGATGGTTGTTATTACTCCAGGAGTTTGATATGGAAATTAAGGATAAAAAAGGGAACGAAGAATGTTGCAGCAGATCATTTGTCAAGGATTGATCACAAGGGCAGTTTGGAAGAAGCAGAAATCGTTGAAAGGTTTCCTGACGAGTATCTATATGCGGCACAGTCTACGCCATGGTTCGCCGATATAGCTAATTACCTTGCAACTTCGCTCAAACCACACATCCTATCCACAAATCAAAAAAGGAAGTTTTTCTCCGAAGTCAAATATTACTTTTGGGATGACCCTTACCTTTTCAGGTTGTGCGCGGACCAAATCATTCGAAGATGTATATCGCAAGAAGAAGGACAGGATGTTTTAAGCCATTGTCATAACCGTGAAGCCGGAGGACACCATAGCACAAGCCGAACCGCAACCAAGGTTCTCCAATCAGGTTTTTTCTGGCCCACTCTTTTCAAGGATGCTCATGCCTTCGTTAGCACTTGCAATGAGTGCCAATGAACTGGCAACATTTCGGCTCGAAATGCTATGCCCCTCAACAACATAGTTATATGCGAAATTTTTGACATTTGGGGCATAGATTTTATGGGACCATTCCCGACTTCCTTAGGAAATAAATACATCTTAGTGGCTGTGGATTATGTGAGCAAGTGGGTCGAAGCAATGGCTAGTCCCACCAATGACGCCCGTGTGGTAGTAAAATTTCTGAAAAGGCTGTTTGCCAGATTCGGGGTCCCGTGAGCGATCATCAGTGATCAAGGGACCCATTTCTGTAATGCGAAATTTGAAAAATTAATGGGGAAACTTGGAGTCTCACACAGGGTTGCCACACCTTACCATCCACAAACCAGTGGACAGGTAGAGATCTCCAATAGAGAAATAAAAAGAATTTTAGAAAAAACTGTTGGCAACTCTCGGAGGGATTGGGCAAACAAGCTCGATGATGCTCTATGGGCATATCGTACCGCTTATAAAACACCGATTGGAATGTCTCCGTTTCGTTTGTTATATGGGAAATCTTGTCACCTGCCGGTGGAAATGGAACACCATGCATTTTGAGCGTTAACATTTTTAAATTTTGAGACACAGGCTGTTGGTGAACAGAGAAGTTTACAACTGAGCGAAATGGAGGAATTCAGGCTCTTCTCGTACGAAAATGCGGTGAATTACAAAGCCAGGACCAAGCAGTGGCACGACAAAAAGCTCCTGAACAAGGTGTTTCATGAGGGACAAAACGTCCTTCTCTACAATTCACGATTGAGGCTCTTTCCAGGAAAGCTCAAGTCAAGATGGTCAGGACCATTCATAGTGAACCATGTATTCGCACATGGAGCTGTTGAAATTTTCAAGTACGGGGGTGATCGTTTTAAGGTGAACGGGCAAAGATTAAAACCATATTTAGAGAACGATCACACAAGGAAGATCGATACTATTCATTTCCAGGATCCCCCAAGTCAGTAAAAGCACGAGAATAGGGTGTCCGCTACAAACACCAATTGTAGTACAAGTAACTTTGCATTTTATTTATTTTTATTTTTATTTTTATTCTTATGTCAAATGTGTTGAGTTTTGTTTAAAAATGAGTATCTTCTGCCCAGGCACAATTGTAAAACCTAAAAATCCTTCCAAGGGTGAGGTAGTACAATTGTACCTGTTTTGTAGGGAAGGGTGTATCGTAGAAATTAGGGCGGTAGAAATTTTTTATTAAAAGCTAGGGAAAGTGGAACGTCCACTCCTATGCCCATAGGCAATCATACCGCTTGTTTTTCTCCTCGATAAGATTGAACGGTTAGGGGGAAATAAATGCTAAAATCAAATCTTGACCGTTCATCACCCCTCGTTCTAATTCGAAAATACACGCCTTTCTGCCAATCTGTCCAGGTGGCCGACTCTGATTCGACCTCATAATGACAGATTGGCGAGAAGACGCCTCGTTTCCCCTACTTAAAGAAGATTTATCTCATTTCAGTCCGTCTTTCACCATATTTCTTTCTTTTCTTTGAGATTTCTTTTCACAAAGGCAGTTCATGATCTGTGCCCTATACCACTGGAAAACCCTACTTAAAATAGAAAGCGAAATGAGAACCCGAGGCTCGGGCAAAAATGTGAAAATAGAGGGATCTTCCAAGAGAGAAAAAGCAAAAGCAAAAATGGCGGAGCCAAGCACTGTGGCTTTTGTCCCGGATGAAAAGCTGGTCAAGAAACTCTCCCAGTTTAAAGATGCCTCTGCACAGGCGTACTATGATGAGTTAGCAAAATTTCAGTTCGGACCCATCCGAACAGTTTGCTGGGAATCCCTAAAGAGGCTGAAGTTCGAGGATCGTGTGCGCACCCTCATGAAGGCCGGGCATTTTGAATGTTTCTTTGAAATGACGGAACCTGCCTATCGGGAACTGACACTCGAATTCTTGGCCACCTTTAAGCACAACGCTGAGATAACCGAACCTGACGAAGAGGGAAAATTTAGCTTCAGGCTTATGGGTCACTCCCAGAGGCCTTCGCTTAACTTATTTAACCAGATGCTAGGTGCTGCCGACGATGACGATCTAGAATCCGAGAGCTATAAAGAGGCATTCACCACAACGCCTGATATTTTCGACCCTGTGGCCTTCTGGGAATCACTTTCTGGACAGAAACATTATGACGGTAGTTCGTCCAAGGCGTCCAATATCGATGATTACGCTGTTCGGTATTTGCACAAGTTGATCTCCGGTATAATATTTGCTTGGAAAAACCAAGCCACTATGCCACATGCAGATCTCACCGCGTTGTGGAGTATGGAAGTTGGACCAAGAATGAATTTGGGATTCTAGTTCAGAGAATACATCAGCGCTTTTTCCAAGAAAAACTCGTCGATCATCTGTTGTGGAAGCATTGTCACCAGGATTGCGGAGTCAATCGGGGTTTTTAAACCAGAAGACCGCTCTCGTCTCACGATTGTGAATCACCCTAACCCGATTGATCTCAAGAGCCTCCAAAAGATGCTATTCGGAAAACTGGTGAACGGGAAGTGGGTCTGGATGTCTGACTTTGTTACATCTCGGCAGACTGAGAGCCGAAAAAGGAAAAGCGAGCCTACTGTATCAGTGTCGTCGGATTCCGAGCAAGTCGAGAATCCAAAGGATTTAGACTTTTATAAGAAGTGTGCAAAGCTGACCAGCGAGGATGTAATGGATCGATTCAATGCCATGTTTGCCCAGAATCTGGCAAACCGCGAGATGATATTCGCCATGGAGCAAAAATACGCGTCGCAACAAGGCGAGATCGATATGCTCAAGAGCCTTTCCATTGAGGAGCATGCCAAGGAAAGTCCTTCTGGTTTCTCTATAAAAAGTCCGGTAAGACAAGTGCCTGAAACACCTGCCAGTGCTAATGTTAAGGCTAATGCTGCTGCCTCCTCGAAATAGGAGGGCATTCCTGCCCCTGTGGATAGAGAGGTTAACTCCTCTCTCTCCCATCACGCCTGATCTGTACCAATAGTCGCTGTCCTAGCATCTGGTAACCTCTAACACCCTCACTCTATCATGTTATGGTCTGCCTGTTTTATTAACAATCTGCTGCCGTGATTCATAACATTGAGGACAATGTTTTATTATTTTTTTTTGGGTGGATTGTGTGTGTCACAACTTATTGAGGAAATAACATGATAAATGATTTTAATTTGTTTGTTTAAATTAGTAATTTGATGTAGAACAAATATCCCTTGAGAATTTTTGCACATGTCCTTGGAAATTATTGTTTGTTTCCATATTTTTCTCTCCGCTTGTGTATGCTCCGTCTAGGGAATTGTTCAGTGTTCTGCAGGAATCAAAGAACAGACTGTGCATGCTTTGGTGTAATGGTTGTGTTACTTGCTTGCTTGCACCTCGTGTCCCTAAATTTCTGGAAGTTCCAAGAATTTTGAAATTTTTAATTCCTCTTTCAAAATTAGTAACCATTGCCTTACTGCATTTTCCCCAAAAATAGTGAGAACTTGAGCCTTAAAATGCATCTTTGCTATGCATTAATTTTTATGAGTGGGCCAGCGCTCACTATCTTTAGGGAGAATTTGCATTGGTGCCCTGTTGAAATGGTGATTGGTTCTGACTTTCATAGGAGGAAAGAGGCATTTAGTTACTCTCTCCGCTACACAAAAGGCACCTGTGCTTTGCACCCCAATGATTAGGATACCAAGTCGAGCCATGACCTGCTCTTTCTGAAAAACCGTGAATGATAGCCCTCTCCTTTCACTTATAAGTCAAAAACACCCTGAGTTCTGTCTTATGCTTTGAAAAGCCAATTGTTTAAAATAAAAATCATGTGCTTAAGTTTTGCAAAAGCAATTGAGCAAACAATGCTTAAGGAAAAGATTGAAAGAACTGGGGAATATAATGAGGGAAGGAAGGAACCTTAATGAATATTCAAAAGAGTACTGGGTTATGAGTGAACAGGTTGTGTAGATAAAAGAGTGTGTAAACAGCAATCATTATAGGCTAAGTATGTTAAATAAAATTGCAAAAAAAGACAAAACTCATACACTGAAATAGCCTTTCACTGTCAAACTAGAGCCTAAACCGAACATTACAACCTATATAAGTCCTTTGGACTATGTCAGGAGGATCTTTGCCCCATGGATTCGGGACCAATAGGCAAACTCGCACCCTAAGAGTGTGGTGTCTGAGCTGAGGAGTGAAATCGCATGCTTAGTCCTATGGCAAAAGATGCCATGCGAGAGTGAGTGAATTGTTCCATTCCTTAGTGAGGCATGTCTGGCAGTTGGTGACTCATGGTGAAAGAGGACGTCTAAATTTTAAGATTTAAGGAATTTCTTGAGCAAAAAGGACACAATTTCTAAAACGAGTTTTAGCTCTTCGATGAAACCTTAGCATGCATCTGTTCATTTCCTCTGTTTGCCAAGCGTTCTGTGTTTCTGTATTTCTCTGTCTCATTCCCTGAAACTAATTTCATTCCTAATTTTTTTTTTTCTGATTCCTTCTTACAATTTGTTGCTTGAGGACAAGCAAAGGTTCAATTTGGGGGTATTTGTTAGGCATGAAATTGACTAAGTTTAACATAGTATTTATAAGGGAATTTGGGTGTTTTATTATGTCATTTGGTAAGAAATAAGGGCTAATTACTGTCCTTGTGCAGATAAGCAAAGAGAAATGCTAAACTCGCTGGAAACAGCTTGTTTTGCTAAAGCCAAGAGGAGTGGAGCCTTACTTGTATCCAGCGGTCAAACGCCAGATTATCCAATGACGGACATCGACAGATCATGGTGGCAGTGGCAGTGAAAGCGGCAGAGCGGCAGGTGAAAGTGTGTGGCGATGAGATTGCCTAAAGAAGCAAGATGACTTGAAGTATCACCCCCTCGAGTGTTCAAGGGTTAATCGAAATTTAATCATTTTAGTTTATTTTAATCGTAGTTGGTAGTTGACTTATTTTGTAGAAAGGGTACGAAAGTTGTACCGATTTTGGCCTCTGTCTTTCCCTTTAAGTAGGTGAAGCAGAGAAAAGTTTAGGAGTGGGGATTTTTAGTATTTTTCTTTAGCAAAATAGAATAGAAGAAAGAAGAGAGCTCCCATGGAGTCTCAAGCTGTATCAAGAACCATCGTCTGCTCACTGCTCGATATGAGTGAGTAGTCCATTTTGAACAGGCACGGCCTGGCCGACCCGGTGATGTTAGTGTTACAATGTCTTAATGAATATTTAGTATTTTGCCAATGTTGTGGTCAATGAGGGTTTAACTTTCATGCTTAGGCATATATGTATGTGTGAGAGGAATGATAGGACACTGCTTTCATCTTCACTGATATCTCTATTGATCTCCCAACTTTGAAGCTGACAAGTTAGAAGGTTGTGTCAAGGGTTTTCTCATCTAGAAATGCAGTTTTGCTCTTAATGCTAGAAAGAACGTATCTTTAGGACGCTAAAGATGTTAGTAAATCTTAGGAGTTTGAGAACATACGAAAGTTGACTCAAACTCACTTCAAAGTGAAACTTTGGCTTCATTGGCATTGTCTTGTATTCATGGAATGTTGTAAGACGTAGCTCACCGTGTTCGGCTATGCCGAGCCTGTTCTATTCTCTAAAATCTTTGAAAAGTTATCTCATTTTCTTGTTTCATCAGTCTGCCTGAATTGTTAAGTAACCAACATCAAACAATCAACGATAAAAGAAGACACTGTTGTGACACACACTGTTTAGCAACGATTTGTAATATTGATTTTAATCACAATCCCTGTGGAGACGATACTCACTTATCACTTTATTACTTGTATCTAGTGCACTTGCTAGAGTCTTATCTGAGGACAACATTAATACTATGATTAAGACAATTAAATTTAAGTGCTTTGATTTAATTGTACTAATGTGTTTGTTCAATGTTGAGTATATTAACTAATGAGAACAGGAACTAAGTGTTCAGAAAAAGAAAGACAGAATGAAGTCAGCATAAGCAAAGACACACAACAGAAGCTGAGTTGAGTATAACTCAGCCTCGTTAAAAGAAAAGTCTTCTTTAGAATAACACTTGAAGACGAAGCTGACCAAAGAAGCTGAGTAGAATGTGACTTAGCCTAGATAAAGAAAAAGATTGAAGGCAAAGCCGATCAAGTCAAGCTGTGTAGTTGTCAGGATAGCGCCAATGATCCGTTGACTAGAAGACAAGGTCCGACAGATCTCTGCAACAAATCAGAAGCCTCGGAAATGTGATCAAAGACCTTTTCGAGACGCATGGACCATCTGGCGTTTGACTAAAATACAAACGTGGCGCTAGAAGACAAAACCTGGCGCAAGAAGATGAAACTGGCAAGCCTGCCTCCTGCGCAAATCAGAAGACATGATTGTCCTATAGTTCTGGAAGCTGACCAATGCATGACGAAAGAAGACTGTTACTTCCAACGGATATGTCGGAATTCAAATGATTCGAAGCTTCAGAACTCACTATAAAAGGACAAGTTCATCACTTGGATCCTCACGACACATACAAGAAAATACAGACAGAAAAGAAAATCTTCACAAGAGTGAAAATCCAAAATAGAAGCTGTCTGAAAAGAAAGCAAGTTCTTACACCCAATTTCCAATCATTGTGTAAAATTCTAGAGTGAATTTGTATTCATCTAAAGTGTTCTTCGTTTTGAGAGAACAATCTTGTATCAATTGTAAAGGTTAGAAGAGTGAAGCTGAGTACTCGGTTATAGTACTCAGTGGTAGAGAAATTCTGGATACTCGGTTATAGTATTCAGTATGAGATAGGATTGAGTAGACGAATAGAGGACGGTACTCTTGCATACTCAGTTACTATTGTAAACGGTTTGTGCTCTACCTTTAAAGAGCTCAGTAGTGGATTGAAAAAGCCCGAAGGGATTCTGGAGACTGGACGTAGGCGGTGAGGCCGAACCAGGATAAGACTGCTGAGTAATCTCTAACCCTTTCTCTTGATATATATGCATGTGTTGCTTGCTTAAATTACTCAGTATATAATTTGTATAAGCCGACGCTGAGTAATCAGAGTGCTGAGTTGAAAGCTGACCTAAAGTGTTATTTCCCAACTCACAATTAAAACAGCTCTAGTCAGTGTCTGATTAAAGTTGTCTCACACTTCACTCAGCCTTGCTGACCTAAAGCTGAGTTAAATTATCAAACATTTAATTAAGTCAACATTATTAAGCGAAAAAGTTATATTAGTTCCTAACCCCCCCCCCTTGGAACTAATCATATTAAGTTACACGGGACTAACAAGTGGTATCAGAGCACAGTAGCTCAATATTCAAGATAAAACTATCTTGAGCTGATCCCTGTAAATGGCTGAGAATAGCACTCGTTTCCTTCCAGGAAATCAAACAACACAGATACTCCCTGAGGGATTATCGATTAGTCGGCCTCCTTTGTTCTTCGGGTCAAACTATACATTTTGGAAGAGCAGAATGAAAAACTTCATTCAGGCAACAAACATGAGTGCATGGCTGGCTATAGTCCAAGCCCCGTTTGTTCCCTATGAAATTATTGACGGAGTAAAATCTGTCAAGAGTGAGTCTAAGTGGTCAGAGGATGACCTTAAAAATTACAAAATAATGCTTCGGCTATCAATATGCTTCACTGTGCGTTAGATGCTGTAGAGTATAATAAGATTTCAGGTTGCGAGTCAGCACAAGAAATCTGGAAGAAGTTGGAAGTGACCTATGAAGGAACTAGCAAGGTCAATGAGTCCAAAGTAAATCAGCATATGCGGTTATACGAGCTGTTCGAGATGAATGATAATGAAGACATCTCAGAAATGAACGCAAGATTTACTAACACCATAAATGAGGTTAAGAGACTCGGTAAGAACTTCACAGAAGAAGAACAGGTGAAGAAAATCTTGAGAAGTCTCCCCAAGAGCTGGCAAGCTAAGAAGACAGCTGTGGAAGAAGCTCAGGACCTGACCACGTACAAATATGATGAGCTGATCGGATCTCTGCTGGCCCATGAGATCTCCATGAAAAACTTTGAGGCTAAAGAGAAAACTGAGGACAAGAAGCAAAAATCTCTTGTCATGAAAGCCGACTCAACCAAACCTGACTCATCAGATGATAAGGAGATGACCATGTTTACCAGGAAGATGAAGAAGCTGTTTAGGAAAAGCGACAAGAACAGCAAAAGGCCATTCAAAAGAAGTGATAAATACAGAGCTGAGTCTAGCGACATCAGACATAAAAAGGACAACTCCAAGCCTGTTACTTGTTTCGAATGCCATCAAACTGGGCACATCAAGTCAAGCTGTCCTACTCTGAAGAAAGAAAAGAAGGGTAGCAGAAAGGCAATGGTGGCAACATGGAGTGACAGTGATGAGTCAACTTCGTCAGAAGCTGATGCCACTGAGTCAGCAAACATCTGTTTTATGGCTGATGAAGCTGTTGACGACTGCCAATCTGAACAAGCTGACCTCTCCGATGAGTCTGATCATGAGGAACACTCTAATGAGGTAACATCTATATCCTTGCTCGGAAATGAAATGGTTAATGCCCTGAGTGATCTCTATACACTTATCAAAAAGTGTAACAAGAAAATAAGAGCACTCAGCAGGCGGTGTGATGAGATCGAAGAGGTCAAACTCAGTAACCTCCGACATCTGCTCCACGACAATACCAGGCAAGATGAAAATCTAAAAATCATGCATCGATTTGTCTAGGAAGTCCAATCAGATTCTAAGAAACTAAGAAAGGACATCACTTCAATACAGAACCAGCTGAGTTCATCGGCTAAGAAAAGGTTCTATCGAAATGCTGAGTATTCAGGTACTAGTCAGCAAAGACGGTACACTCAGCAGAACAGTCAGTGTGACTGTTGTGGAAAAAGAGGACACACTGTAAGTGTGTGTTGGTATGCTCAGCACCATCGTGCTGACCAAAAATGGAAACACCCTCAAAGGGTGGTTTATTGTGACTATTGTGGGAAAGATGGCAACACTATAAATGTATGTCGTCACAAGATCAAATATGATGCTTCACCTGTTAAATCTAACAAACGAGGACCCAAAAAGAATTGGGTACCTAAAGATAACTAGTTCAATTGCAGGTGAGCCTGAGGTGCGCAGAGAAGTCAAAGCTATGGTACATTGACATCGCATGCTCGAGGCATATGACTGGTGATGAAACTCAGTTCATCACACTTGTGCATAAACGAGGAGGAAATGTAAGTTTTGGAGACAACAAAAAGGGTAAGATAGTGGGATCAGGTACTATTAGAGGAAATCCTACTATTGAGTCAGTCTCCCTAGTCAGGGGTCTTAAATATAACCTATTGAGCGTAGCTCAGTTGTGTGACAGCGGTAGAAAGGTTGTATTTGATGTCACTGAGTGTCGGATACTCGAGGGTAAAACAAATGATTTAATTTTAAATGCCCCTCGTGTTGACAATGTTTTCATGCTAAGTTTAGAAAAGAAATTTTCAAAAAATATATGCTTAGTGTCAAAGGAAGATAATTCCTGGCTATGGCATGGGATACTTGGTCATGTAAGCATGGACCTCCTTGCCAAATTAGCAAGAAAGAAATTAGTTGAGGGTTTGCCCCAACTTAGATTTGAGAAGGATCAATTATGCAATGCTTGTCCGCAAGGTAAACAAACCAAAAAGTCTTTTCAAAGTAAAAATGTAATCTCAACCAAGCGCCCATTAGAATTACTACACTTGGATCTTTTCGGACCAGTCCAGCCGTTGAGCTTGGGTGGTAAGAGATTTTCCTTGGTCATTATAGATGATTTTTCTCGGTATACTTGGGTCATCTTGCTGAGTAGCAAGGATGAAGCTTTTGAGATGTTCTCAACACTGATTAAAAAACTTGAAAATGACAAAGACCTAAAATTAGCTCACATCCGAAGAGATAATGACGGAGAATTCAAAAACCAACAATTTGATGAATTCTGTGAAGTCAGCGGCATTTACCACAATTTTTCTTCTCCTAGAATTCCTCAAAAAATGGGGTAGTAGAGAGGAAGAACAAAACCTTAGTTGAAATAGCTAGGACAATGTTGAGTGAGATGAAGGAAAATAGACAAGCCTAGGCGCAGCGGAATTATAAAATTTTATCGATTTTATCTATTTCCCTTTTCCAAGATCTGTTAATTGTTATTTCATATAAAGAGGGATAGAACGAAATAACTTTATGATGATCTATCTACCGTTGCAAACGAAGTGCCCACAACTTCAAAAGAATAGAATTTGTCAACGAATCTGCCCCCTACCCGAACAGACCTTCCAGACCTCAAAATGCAAATCCCAACGGTGAAAACAAGTAAGAATATGTCTAGAAGCTCATGTCCAAAAATCGTGACGATCCGACGGTTCAATCTCCAGGAATCCGTGAAAATGTGAACTGACCTGATGTAGGAGGAGCAAAACGAATTTCTCCTTTTGTTTGTCTTTTCTTCTTTCATGAGAACAACAAAACAAACAACATAGAAAAGAATAACTAATCAGTAATCAAACTTAATAATAGCAATCGCAATGATTGCCTCTAACAGAAATCGATACGAGATCAAAGAGAGAGTAAGAAAGATTGTAATTAGCCGAGACGGTTTCGGAACGGTTCCTCTTGCCTCCTTATTGTGTTGGGAGAAATATGTAGGCTAGGGAGTCTATTTATAGACTTCTCAAAACCCTAATCCTAGTTGTGTTAGGTAATTAATTAATTAGAATCTTATTCGGAATAGGATTACTAATTAGATAATTAAATAAACACTTTACTATTATCCAAATAATAACTAATTATATCTAGATAATTATTATTAATCAAATTAATAATTAATTAATGTTAGGGATAATCAATTAGAGTTTCAATCACATAAAAACTTCTAATTAATATTATCAGATAATCCTTTAATTTAATTCATAACCATAATCAAATTATAATTATTAATCAAATTAATTTATCCCTATTTAATCTACAAATTTCGGCCAATATATATAGTGTCTCACTAATTACATTTTCATCCTCCGATTTCAAGTCCCATATGCGACCCATTAGGTTCTTTATTGCCACTAGCCGTATATATCCTTTGAAATTATTCATCACGATTAATTCCAACATATATATAACGGAATACCGTCGCGAGCAGTTACCAGCAGAACCTATGATATTCCCCCAGAGCAATTAAGAAGTCAGGTTGATAACTGACGTTAACCTTTATGTATTAGGTACAGTATAATACGATCCTTCATCAACTATATCCTGTCGGTCAATTCCTTATAACCATGGAACATGTCAAGGTTACATATAACGAAGAGTCCGGTTTTACTTGTACAGGTTGAATTCACTCTGAAAGATAAGTTAAGTGAAATGTTCATTTCTACTCTTAACTCTATTACCTTGCAAGGATTTCAGTCAATTCACCACAAGCGGCCATTTGGATATATCTCCCACTTATCGGGAGTGACGAATGCTCAATCTGACATTAACTATTCTGCAATTACTTTGTGTGATACCCAACCCTGCTCTCACACACCCCAGGCTCTCACATGTTGGATCGTGCTCATACAGAATCAAAGTATCAGACTCCATAATCCAGAATCACTAATTAATGAATGTTTGAGTCTGAGGATTAGTTATACTTACTAATACCAATGAGATGAACAGTTGACACATTAGATAAATCAATCCATTCTGTTATCTCAAGTCGGGTCCCAATCCTAATGAACTCCTTCACTGGATCCATGTAACTGTCTAGATATCTGAATATCTAAAGCTTGTGAGATCAGCTTTCTGTCTCGATAGAAAACACTGTTACATGCAAGTCTCAACAGTAATATGCCAACCCATATAACATATTACTTGACTTGGGTTTACTTTAAGTCTATTGGTCTATTATAAAGTACAGTCTCACTTCATGCTTGTATGAACACTTTATAACTACTCAAATAAACTTAGGGTTACTTTCTTTATGAAAGATTTGTGCCTTTATATATAGTTACATTTTAATGCTATATATCTGATTAAACAAATGATCAAATAAACAATTTATTCATTAATATTAATATCCTAAAACAATTGTCTTTAGGACACTAAACTCCAACATGAGAATAGGCTTCCAAAGTATTTCTGGGGTGAAGCTGTCAACACAGCTTGCTATATACTCAATAGGGCTTTAGTTAGACCTATACTTAAGAAAAACCCCTATGAGCTTTGGAAAGGACGAAAACCCAACATTGGATATTTTCGTGCCTTTGGTTGTAAATGTTTTATTCTTAATATGAAAGACAACCTTGCTAAGTTTGATTCAAAAGCTGATGAAGCTATCTTCTTAGGGTACTCAACAAATAGCAAAGCATATAGGGTGTTTAATAAAAGAACTCAGGTTGTAAAAGAGTCTGTTCATATTGAGTTCGATGAAACTGACCCTGCAGGGAAGATAAGTCAGCCTACCGTAGATGACCCATGCTCAGCTTCCGCTGACCAAAATGGAGCCACTGAGTCATCACCTCAAGGACTGACCAAAGGTAAAAATAAACCTGAAATTATCTTTGCTGACCAATATAATCCTGCAGAGATTGTTGAAACACCAACTCCTGAAAACTCAACACTGCCAAAAGAGATCAAGATCCCAAGAGGACACTCAGAGAAGTCCATTCTTGATGCTGCTGAGAACACCCTGATGACCAGAAATCAACTCAGAAGATATCTCAGTAATGTTGCGTTCGTCTCAGTTCATGAATCGAAAAACTTCTCAGAAGCTGAGCACGATGAATTCTGGATCAACACTATGCAAGAGGAACTTGATCAGTTCAAGAGAAACGAAGTATGTGATCTAGTGCCTAAACCGAAGAATCAAAAGACCATAGGAACAAAGTGGGTATTTCGCAATAAGCTAGATGAACAAGGTAACATAGTCAGGAACAAAGCCAGACTTGTAGCTCAAGGTTACAGTCAGCAGGAAGGTATTGACTATGATGAGACCTTTGCATCCGTGGCTAGATTAGAGGCAATAAGAATATTGTGTGCATATGTGATAGGGGTCAAAACCCCCTATCTTTTAGTACGGTTTTAGGGACTATTTTGTATATTTTATTTTATTTTTATTTACTTTAATAGAAATTTATTACCGTTTTGTCAATTTTAGGTTTTTAAATTACTTTTTAGCTTTTTTATTAAATATTCCTAACTTTTGTTAAGTATTTTGTCACTTTTAATAAATTAATCTCTATATGTTATTTTGAGCTTTATCTGTACCCAAAATTAAGAAATTAACCTTCAAAAAATAAATCAAATTTGATTTGGTAATTAAAAAAGGATTTTTGGTAGGATAATTAATTAATTTTGGGTGAATTATCTAAATAATATTTTATGAGATTATGCGCAGATTTTTAGAAATAAAGGTGGAGATTTTTAAGGATCAGAATCAAGGACCCACTCGGCGCATCAAATGCAAATAAAAGTCATGCAGAATATTTTGGCAGATTTTTAGGGATTATCTTTGGGCTTTTTGTATTTAAATAATTAGATTTTTTATCCCCAAAGATAAATTAGTTTTTATTAGATAATAATTGGAGAGTTATTTTTCCATTAGAATAGCTCTTTATTAATTAGTCTTTCGTTAGGAAAGCTTTTTATTAATTAGTCTTTCATTAGGAAAGCTTTTTATTAATTAACCTTTTATTAGGAATAGGTTTTATTAATTAGTTTTCCATTAGGAATATGTTTTAGTTTTTCATTATAAATAGTTCCAATTGTTAGGAATTATGGTGATCTTTCATTCTTGTAAATTACCTTAGCTTTTCACACTTGAAGAATTCTCTCCACCTTCTCCATCTCCTTCAACCTCTATTGAAGAAGCTCCGAAGCTCCATCCACCGAGGATTATTCAAGGTCCGTCCTTAAGACCTAGGAAGCCGGCTGCAGGGTAGACAGGTTCCCTGAAAGGGATTTTCGTATCACCTTTTATCTTACTATGTTTGTACCCTTTGATACAGTCTATGAATCCTAGGCTAATTATATCCCGTGACAATATTCTTCGCCTTTAATGATATTTTAGCTCTTGTTTTGTTCTATGATTCATTTATTTAATCTTTGTCTTACGCTTTATTCAATTGCTTTAACTCATTCAAAAGCCCCAAAATCTAGTAGGCACATATTGTGAGCTGAATCTGGCCTAGTCAGAGCCTAGGAGATTGACGACCTCTTAGTTGATTAAGCCCAAATTGCTGAGCCTTAGACCTAGTTTCGGCCTTACAAGGGAATCACGCACTAGGGACTTCAGGAGGGTAAGTAGGGTTAATCGCCTTGAATACAAGTGACTTAGATTAGGTTTTTAATCTATTGACCTAATAATCTATCTTCATCATTATTGTTCATACCATGTTCCTTCGGGTAATTGCATTAGTGAAAGATCACTTAGGAGTAGTTTGTTGAAACACCTTTTCCACAAGATTTTGATTTGACAAAATCATCCATTATTAAGAGGCAATTAAATTTAAGTGCTTTGATTTAATTATACTAATGTGTTTGTTCAATATTGAGTGCAAAAATATATAAAGTAAAGACAGGACAAAAATCAGCATAAGCAAAGCTAAGTAGAATGGAACTCAGCATGACAGAATGGAAGCTGAGTGGAGTAGAACTCAGAAGCAAAATGAAGCTGACTCAATTGAAGATTTCCTCAGAAGCGTTTAATAAGAACAGAGCTGACCAAGAAGGAACTCAGCTTGGAAGATGAACATCCAAAGATAATGAATAAAGCTGAGTAATAGTCAGGACATCATGAAGGATCCGTTCACTAAAGGACAAACGCTGCCAAACTTCTGCACCAATAATTGGAACCTCGAAGACACACAAAAGACTAATTCCAAGAAACATGGGTCATTAGATTATTGGTAAAAGACAACTGGCGCAAAAATACAAGTCTGGTGCAATAAGACAAAACCTGACTCCTGAAGAAATCAGAGGAAGGGAATGGCGGAACAGACTGAAGCTGACCAGAATCTCTCCCCCAAAAGAACCGTTTTGGTGTTAACGGTAACAACAATTCAAACGATCCAAATCTGCAGTTTTCCTTCTATAAAAGGACAATGAAGAACCTTGGATAACAACTGAAGCATCAAAAGAAAAATACAAAGAGAGAAAATCTTGAAAGCACTCAAAAACAAAAAGATCTTACACCAACTTTTCATTCTCTGTGTAAATGCTAGATTGATTGTTTTGTAATCATCTAAAGTGTTCTTTAGTTGAAAAAGAACAAGTTTGTGATCAATAGGAATATTGAGAGTGTTAAGCTGAGTGCTTGGTTGTAAGCATTCAGTGGTAGAGAAATCTAGGTGCTGGGTTGTAGCACTTAGTAGGAGTTGAGTAGACGAATAGAGGAAGGTACTCTTGCATATTCAACTGCCTTGTAATTGGTTTGTGCTCTACCGTTAAAGAGCTCAGTATTGGATTCAAAAAGCACGGAGGACTCTGGGGACTGGATGTAGGCAGAGAGGCCGAACCAGGATAAGTGATACTGAGTAATCTCTAAACTCTCTCTCATATTGCATGTGTTGTTTGCTTTACTTACTCAGCATATAAATTGCCAAAGCTGACCTTGGGTAAATAAGTGGTGCTGAGTTAGAAGTTGACCTCCAAGAGTGTCAATTCCTAACTTACAAGAAAATACCTTTAGTCAATATCTGACTAAAGCTGTCTTAAAGCATATCTCACCAAGCTGACCTGAAGCTGAGTTAACAAACTCCTAAAATAACTTCTAGTCAGCATAATCGAACCAGAAAAAATTATATTAGTTCCTAACCCCCCCTTGGAACTAATTACTAGGGACCAACAAGTGGTATCAGAGCCTAAGCTCACTACTCAAAGATTTAACAATCTTGAGCCGATCCCTAAAAATGGGTGAGAATAGCACTCGGTTCCTTCCAGGAAACCAAACAACACAGATACTCCCCGAGGGATTATCAATCACTAGACCTCCCCTATTCTTTGGGTCAAATTATACATTCTGGAAAAATAGGATGAAGAACTTTATTCAAGCCACAAACATGAGTGCATGGCTTGCAATTGTTCAAGGTCCACATGTGCCATACAAAACTGTTAATAATGAGAAAATTGTTAAAAGTGAGGCTGAGTGGACAGAGGATGACCTCAAAAAATTACAAAATAATGCTTCGGCTATAAACATGCTTCACTGTGCGTTAGATGCTGCAGAATACAATAAGATTTCAGGTTGTGAGTCAGCACAGGAGATTTGGAAGAAGCTTGAAGTAACCTATGAAGGCACAAGCAAAGTTAAGGAGTCTAAAGTCAATCAACATATGAGACTCTACGAGCTGTTTGAGATGAATGAGAATGAAGACATCTCAGAAATGAACGCAAGGTTCACAAATATTATAAACGAGCTAAAAAGGCTTGGAAAGAACTTCACTGAAGAGGAACAGGTGAAGAAAATCCTGAGAAGTCTGCCTAAGAGCTGGCAAGCAAAGAAAACAGCTGTAGAAGAAGCTCAAGACTTGACTACCTATAAATATGATGAGCTGATCGGATCCCTGCTGACCCATGAAATCTCTATGAAAAACTTTGAAGCTAAAGAGAAAGAAAAATCAGAAGATAAGAAGCAAAAGTCACTTGTCATGAAAGCTGACTCGACTGAAGCTGAGTCAACTGATGATGAGGAAATGGCCATGTTCACCAGAAAGATGAAGAAGCTGTTCAGAAGGAATGATAAAAACGGCAAAAGGTCATTTAGAAGAAATGACAAGTATAAAGCCGAGTCAAGTGACAAGTACAAGAAGGACAGCTCGAAGTCTGTCACATGTTTTGAGTGTCATCAAACTGGGCACATCAAGTCAAGCTGTCCCAACCTCAAAAAGGAGAAGCAGGGAAGCAAAAAGGCTATGGTAGCCACATGGAGTGACAGTGATGTGTCAACATCATCTGAAGCTGAGCAAAATGAAACAGCCAATATATGTTTCATGGCAGATGATGGAGCTGACCAATCCCAATCTGAGCAAGCTGACCTCTCTGAAGATTCCGAGCAGGAGGAAAACAACAATGAGGTAACATCCTTACTTTTGCTTAGAAACGAAATGGTAAATGCCCTAAGTGACTTATATACACTAACTAAGAAGTGTAACAAAAAGATTAAAGCACTCAGCAGGCGGTGTGACGAGATTGAAGAGGTCAAGCTGAGTGACCTCCGATATCTTCTCTAGGACAACTCTGACTTACATACCAACATGCAAATCATACATGAGTTTGTCACGGAGGTTCAAACTGAGTCAAAGAAACTTAGAAAGGATGTCACAACTTTACAGAACAAAATAAAAGGTTCAACTAAGAATAAACCCCATGCTGAGTATTCAGGTACTGGTCAGCATAAACAGTTTACTCAATGTAGCTGTTGTGGGAAGAAAGGACACACAAAAGCTGTGTGCTGGCATAACAAACAGACTGTCCAATGTGACTTCTGTGGTAAGAAAGGTCATACTACCAAGGTATGCTGGCATGCTCAGCACAACAATGCTGACCACACTCAATATCACCCAAAAAGGGCAACTATGTGTGGCTTTTGTGGTAAAAGTGGCCATACTACAAATGTATATCGTCACAAGTTAAAATATGACTTTGCACCTGTTTACACTAACAAGAAAGGACCCAAAAAGAATTGGGTACCTAAAAACGAATAGTTTAAAATGCAGGTCAGCTTGACATGCGTGGAGAAATCAAAACTTTGGTATATAGACAGCGCATGTTCAAGACACATGACAGGTGATGAAACTCAGTTCATCACACTAGAGCTTAAACGAGGTGGAAGCGTAAGCTTTGGAGACAACAAAAAGGGTAAGATAGTCGGCTCAGGTACTATCGGAGGTAACCCAACCATTGAGTCTATCTCCTTAGTTAAAGGTCTCAAATACAATCTGCTGAGTGTAGCTCAGCTTTGCAAGAGTGGCAGAAAGGTTGTATTTGATGATGCTAAGTGTCAAATACTCGAGGGAAATACAAATGAATTGATCTTAACTGCCCCTCGTGTAGAAAATGTATACATGTTGAACTTAGAAAAACAGTTTTCTAAAAACATATGCTTAGTGTCTAAAGAGGACAACTCCTGGCTATGGCATAGAAGACTTGGGCATGTCAACATGGACCTTTTTGCCAAATTAGCTAGAAAGCAATTAGTTGAGGGATTACCCAAATTAAAGTTTGAAAACGATCAACTGTGTAAAGCTTGTCAGCAAGGCAAACAAACTAAAAAGTCATTTCATAGCAAAAGCATTGTCTCAACCAAAAGACCATTGGAATTACTACACTTGGATCTTTTCGGACCTATCCAGCCACTCAGCTTGGGAGGTAAGAAATTTTCCTTGGTTATTGTAGATGATTTCTCTCGGTACACTTGGATCATCTTGCTGAGTAGCAAGGATGAAACTTTTGAGATGTTTAGCACACTGATTAAAAAGCTTGAAAATGACAAAGACCTAAGAGTAGCTCACATTAGAAGCGACAATGGTGGAGAATTCAAAAACCAACAGTTTGATGAATTCTGTGAAACCAGTGGTATTGACCACAATTTCTCCGCTCCTAGAACACCTCAACAAAATGGGGCTGTTGAAAGGAAAAATAGAACTATTGTCGAAATAGCTAGGACAATGCTGAGTGAAAATAGGCTTCCAAAGTACTTCTGGGGTGAAGCTGTTCACACGGCATGTTACATACTGAATAGGGCTCTAGTTAGACCTATACTTAAGAAAACCCCATATGAGCTTTGGAAAGGACGAAAGCCCAACATTGGATACTTTCGTGCTTTTGGGTGTAAATGCTTTATACTAAATACAAAAGACAACCTTGCTAAATTTGATGCTAAAGCTGACGAAGCGATCTTTTTAGGGTACTCAACAAACAGTAAAGCATATAGAGTATTTAATAAAAGAACTCAAATTGTAGAAGAGTCTGTACATGTTGAGTTCGATGAAACTGACCCCACAGGTAAGTCAGCTCAGCTTGAAGAAGATGAACCAAGCTCAGCTTCCGTTGATCAACCAGAAGCCTATGTGTCATCTATACAAAAGCTGACCCAAGGTAAGCAAGAAATGGAAATATCATTTGCTGACCAATCTATTCCTGTAGAGATTGTAGAAACACCTCTTCCAAACGACTCAACATTGCCCAAGGAAATAAAGATCCCAAGAGGGCATACAGAACAGGCCATTCTTGATGTTGCCAACAACAAGTTGATGACCAGAGATCAACTCAGAAAATACCTTAGCAATGTTGCCTTCGTCTCAATGCTTGAGCCAAAGAATTTTGCTGATGCTGAGCAAGATGAATATTGGATAAATGCCATGCAAGAAGAACTTGACCAATTCACCAGAAATGAGGTATGGGATCTAGTACCTAGACCTAGGAATCAAAGGCCCATAGGAACCAAGTGGGTCTTTAGAAATAAACTAGATGAGTATGGAAATGTGATTAGAAACAAAGCTCGACTTGTAGCCCAGGGCTATAGTCAGCAAGAAGGTATAGACTATGGAGAAACATTTGCACCTGTTGCTAGGCTAGAAGCTATACGTATATTGTGTGCCTATGCTAGTTTCATGAATTTTAAACTATACCAAATGGATGTAAAAAGTGCGTTTCTAAATGGCTTTATAGACGAAGAGGTATATGTTAATCAACCTCCTGGGTTTGAAGATTCAAAGTTTCCAAACCACGTTTATAAACTCAAAAAGGCCCTGTATGGCCTGAAACAAGCTCCAAGAGCTTAGTATGAGAGGTTGACCAATTTCCTGCTGACTAGGAACTATGTCAGGGGAAAAGCTGACACAATCTTGTTTATTAAGAAAAAGGGTAAACATACCCTACTTGCACAGATATACGTAGATGATATAATATTTGGTGCTACTGACGAGTCTTTGTGCAAAGAATTTAGCCAACAGATGCAAAGTGAGTTTGAAATGTCGATGATGGGTGAACTCAACTTTTTCCTTGGACTTCAAATCAAGCAAGGTAAGAATGGCATCTTTATAAGTCAGTCTAAGTACACCAAAGAAATGTTAAAGAAATTCACCATGGTAGATTGCAAACCAATATCAACCCCCATGGGTACTGATACTGTCCTATGCAAGGATGAGAAGAGTAAGTCAGTTGATAGTAAACTCTATCGAGGTATGATAGGTTCTTTACTCTATCTCACAGCTAGTAGACCTGATATTCAGTAGTCAGTCTGCTATTGTGCTAGATATCAAGCTGACCCCAGGGAATCTCATCTAACTGCTGTAAAAAGAATTTTTAGATACTTACAAAGCTCAGTTGATGCAGGTCTATGGTATCCAACTTCAAATGACTTCACACTCATTGGATATACTGATGCTGACTATGGACGAGATAAGCTAGAACGAAAGAGTACTTCGGGAGGATGTCATTTCCTCGGAAGCTGTCTGGTATCTTGGTTCAGCAAGAAGCAATCATCTGTAGCCCTGTCTACAACCGAAGCTGAGTACGTGGCTGCTGGAAGCTGTGTTGCACAAATCCTATGGATAAAGCAACAGCTTGAGGATTATGGAGTTAAAACAAAGACAATAGAGATAAAATGTGACAACAAGAGTGCAATTGATTGATCTAAGAATCCAGTCCAACACAGCAGGATGAAGCATGTTAGCATAAGACATCATTTCATCAGAGATCACGTACTAAAGGATGAGATCAAGCTGACCTATGTGCCAACAAATGAACAGCTTGCAGATATCTTCACTAAGCCCTTGGCACGAGAACAATTCCATACACTAAGGGAAGCCATCGGTATGTCAAATCCACTCTAAATAAAACTGTATAATTGAATGATTAAGTGATTGCTATGTTGAGTGGAATGTTTGTACAAATGACATGCTGAGTAAATTAACAATAAGAAACTTCTACTCACCAAGTTTAAAATAATCACCCTATGCTGAGTTGACATATACATTGCATGATTATATTGAGTAGATACAAATGATTCTGTGCTGAGTAGATAAACATATTGAATAATCACCTTATACTGAGTAGATGCACATACTGAATGATCAAAGTATGTTGAGTTATTCAGAGATAGAAAAATCACGTATACAAAAACTATGCACTCAACATTGCGAATGTTTCAAATTCCAGCGAAACCAAAAGATAACCCACTCGCGTAAAAATAAATGCCTACACGTGTAACCTCTGGCACCTTGGAAAGACGCACATTAATGACAAATCCCATGCGCCGAAGATGTCATAAATGACAGTATCTTTGTCGATTGAACGTCCCTAGGCAAAATGGCTAGTTAAATGAATAGGGCCGCCATAAATCTATATAAAAAGTGGAAGGATCCCCACTCATTACTCTTTACGCCTACGATTTTCTGAAATCAAACTCTTCTCTCCCTAAAACCTCAAAACCTTCAACAATGGCTTCTGGCAAAGTCAAAATCCCTAACCTCACTACTCAACTTGGCCAGACCTCTGGCAAAACCACTCAAATAGAAAGAAAAATGATCAAAGTACACAAAAAGGTCAACAATCTGGAGGTTCTAAAATGCAGATGGTTCTCTCCAGGATTCGTCACCTCTGAGAAACCATTTTGTGACTGGATCGAGAAGAACAAGTGGACTGGTCTCTTCTCTCTCTCAGGAACAACCTATCCTAGGTTAGTACGAGAATTCTATTCGAATCTACATGTTGATGAAGATGACTCTGATTATTTGGAGACCTCAGTTAAAGGTCAGAAAATCATCGTAACCCCTGCTTATCTAGCCACCTTACTAGATTTACCAGAAGAAGGAATTGAGTTTAGAACAACAAAGGAGAAAGTGCCAAAAGACACGGCTGAGAAGATCAAGGGGTTCTGTAAACCCAAGGATCATAAGGGTGAAATACCCAGCACCTGTATGGGAAAAGAACAGAAGATGGTCCATTACATGCTGACCAACTTTATCTTCCCCAAACTCAACTCAACTTCATCCGCCTCTAACTTCGAGCAGTGCTTCATCTGGCATATGCTGACCTACACTCCGCTCAATCTTCCCGTCTTCTTAGTTGGAGCTCTTCAACGAGGTGGTAAGAAACTCCGTTTGGGCTCTCTGATCACAAAAATACTCGAGGACAAGCAGATCGAGACGATAAATGAAACAAGTAGCCTGGGGAGTGAAATCACTGCAGTTCTGCTGGATGGACTGTTGTACAATCAACCCTTGAAAGGCTATGAAGAAGTTGGAGATGCTGAGGAAAATGAAGAAGCTGAGCAACTAGAAGTTGAGCTTGAAAATGAACCTGAAAAAGAAGTGGAGGCTCATGCTGAGTCTCCTAAGACAGCTCAGCCTGAGAAGAAAAAGAAGAAGAGGAAGGCTCTTGAAACTTGCTCCAAAGACATACTTGCAGTTCTAAAGAAAGTAAGGCTGGCGTCTCAAGAAAGGGTTAAAGCTGACAAAGCTAAGGAAAAAGCTGAGTCAGCAGAGAAGAGAAAGAGGTCAGAAGGGCCTGAAGATGAAGAAGAGGAAACTCCAAAATCCCCTTTGATGAAAAAGAAGAAGGTTAATTCTTTAAAACCAGTTGAAGCTGAACCCATAGATTGGGTTGTATCCTCCCAAGGTCGTGGAATTGACCTAGAAAAGGAAACTGAGGAAGAAACTGAGCAAAGAGCTGGACAAGAGCAGGAAGCTGAGAAAGAAACTGAGCAACAAGCTGAGCACACAAATGTTGAGCAACCTCAGGATGAGGCTGACCAGAGAGTTGAAGAAGAAGAAAGTGTTGCTGTTGAGGATCATGCTGAGCAACTTAAGAATCCATATGTAGAAGAGGAGACAGTTGCTACTGAGTCCAGTGAAGGTATTCCAGCTGACCCTTCATCCCCAAAAGCTCCGACACGACGAAGACTTAAAAAGAAGGCACAAAAGCAAATTGATCTTATGGACGACTTTCCTATGGATGAGATTGAGACTGACCTCTCCAAAATCCAGTTCCAGTACTTCTCCAATGATGCTGAGACTGAGTCACCTCCAGCAGATACCGTACAAAAGCAAGCCTCTGTTACTTAGGATGAGGAACAAGCCAAAACCCCTGACAATCCAATCCAGGCTGATCACGATGGATCAAATCCTGCCTCAACTTCACCCATTCAAGATGAGCAAGTCAACATGCCTAATCAAACTCCACCTCCAACTCAGCATGTTGATGACTCAGCTCATGAAATCCATCAAAGTCCAGGTACCAATCAAGGTACTCAATCTGGCAGAGAGCCAACTCCTCCACCACCATCAAGCTCAATACCAGCCTCTGAGTCTCATGCTGCTCAATTCACGTACTTGAATGCTACTGAGTCAGGACGTCGTATCATTGCTTCTGCTCAGTCCTTGCTTCAAGATTTGAACCTTCCTCAAGCTAATGCTAATCAAGGTACTCAAGCTGAGTCCTCCCAATTGTCTGGTATCACTCAGCTTCTCAATGAACTCCGAGGATTGAAGGATCTGGTCAGTATCATAACTACGGTTCAAACCCGGCAACCCAATCAAGATCAAATCGCAAAACTGACCGAATTGGTGCTCACAATGGCGAACCATATGAATTCGCTTGAAGGCAAAATTCAACAGTTGACGGCAGTCAATCCAGGGTATGCCACTTCTACTGAACTTCAAGGACATTTTACCAAGTTAGCTGAAGAACTGACCAAATCGAGCGTACCCGGCAATGCTGAGTCTGTCACCTCTGCCGAACTTCAAGCCTGCTTTACCAAGCTTCATGGTGAGCTGACCTGTACACGTGACTTAGTATCCTCCACCTCTCAGTGTACAATTGACCAGCTAAGTGACGCAGTAAGCATACTCAACATCAACAAGGCACATATGGATGTTGATCCCGTCTCCAACAGTGACCTTTTGAGTTTTTCCCAAGCCATTATGAAAGCCATGCGCATCAATAATGCTCAGCGCATGTTTTATGATTCTGCCTTGCTAAAGCTGTACCATCAATCTTTTGGTCAGATCACCAGCTCGCTCACCTGGCTGAGCAAGTCCCATGAATGCCTCCTTAGCATGATCAGCAACTCCCTCCGGGTTCCTAGGCATGTCCAGGATGACAGTGTACCCGTAATTGACGGTTTAGGTGAAAGCACTAAGAAGCTTCAGCGCTACTCTCATTATCTCTCCACTGCTGCTCGGAATGAAACCTTCCTTTATAAACCCGATGATGGCAAAATGGGGGAGACAAGTCAAGGAGGAACTCAACCTGCTGGTAATGCCTCTGGAAGTAAAGAGAAAGGTAAAGGAATAGCTCAAGCTGATCACCAAACTCAGAAGAAGAAGAAATAGAACTAGATGTTGTCTAGTAAATGTTTGTTTAGAACGTGCATAGAAACCTTCATGTATGTGTTTGCTTTATTTTCTTATTTAATCTATGCCAAGTACTGTTTCCTCAATATAGTCGATAGAATTGAACAAACAAGTTAAGAAGTAAAACATACTCAGTATAAATTAACACTAAAACACTTAGATAATAAACTGAGTAACAACATACTTCTAATATTTTTGAAAGCTGACTTAAAACTCAAAAATTCAGATCTTGAAAAATCCAACATTAAAACTAAGTCAGTATACACAAATGTCTTAAAGATAGTTCAATTAAATCTTGGAAGGTTTAGAACTAAGTTAAGACAATATGTGCAACCCTTACGGGAGAGTCACTTCAAAAATATCAATCATGGGGTAACTTATAACTGAGTTCCATAATTATGTATTTTGCCAACATCAAAATGGGGGAGTTTGTTGAAACACCTTTTCCACAAGATTTTGATTTGACAAAATCATCCATGATTAAGAGGCAATTAAATTTAAGTGCTTTAATTTAATTATACTAATGTGTTTGTTCAATATTGAGTGCAAAAATATATAAAGTAAAGACAGGACAAAAATCAGCATAAGCAAAGCTGAGTAGAACGGAACTCAGCATGACAGAATGGAAGCTGAGTGGAGTAGAACTCAGAAGCAAAACGAAGCTGACTCAAATTGAAGATTTCCTCAGAAGCGTTTAATCAGAACGGAGCTGACCAAGAAGGAACTCAGCTTGGAAGATGAACATCCAAAGATAACGAATAAAGCTGAGTAATAGTCAGGACAGCATGAAGGATTCGTTCACTAAAGGACAAACGCTGCCAAACTTCTGCACCAGTAATTGGAACCTCGAAGACACACAAAAGACTAATTCCAAGAAACATGGGTCATTGGATTATTGGTAAAAGACAACTGGCGCAAAAAGACAAGTCTGGTGCAATAAGACAAAACCTGACGCCTGAAGAAATCAGAGGAAGGGAATGGCGGAACAGACTGAAGCTGACCAGAATCTGTCCCCCAAAAGAACCGTTTTGGTGTTAACGGTAACAACAATTCAAACGATCCAAATCTGCAGTTTTCCTTCTATAAAAGGACAATGAAGAACCTTGGATAACAACTGAAGCATCAAAAGAAAAATACAAAGAGAGAAAATCTTGAAAGCACTCAAAAACAAAAAGATCTTACACCAACTTTTCATTCTCTGTGTAAATGCTAGATTGATTGTTTTGTAATCATCTAAAGTGTTCTTTAGTTGAAAAAGAACAAGTTTGTGATCAATAGGAATATTGAGAGTGTTAAGCTGAGTGCTTGGTTATAAGCATTCAGTGGTAGAGAAATCTAGGTGCTGGGTTGTAGCACTTAGTAGGAGTTGAGTAGACAAATAGAGGAAGGTACTCTTGCATATTCAACTGCCTTGTAATTGGTTTGTGCTCTACTGTTAAAGAGCTCAGTATTGGATTCAAAAAGCCCGGAGGACTCTGGGGACTGGATGTAGGCAGAGAGGCCGAACCAGGATAAGTGATACCGAGTAATCTCTAAACTCTCTCTCATATTGCATGTGTTGTTTGCTTTACTTCCTCAGTATATAAATTGCCAAAGCTGACCTTGGGTAAATAAGTGGTGCTGAGTTAGAAGTTGACCTCCAAGAGTGTCAATTCCTAACTTACAAGAAAATACCTTTAGTCAATATCTGACTAAAGCTGTCTTAAAGCATATCTCACCAAGCTGACCTGAAGCTGAGTTAACAAACTCCTAAAATAACTTCTAGTCAGCATAATCGAACCAGAAAAAATTATATTAGTTCCTAACCCCCGCCCCCCTTGGAACTAATTACTAGGGACCAACATAGTTTAACTTAATTAGGAGTAGAATAACTTAGTTCGAATTAGTATAACTTAGCTAGGAGTAGCATAATTCAACTAGGGGTAGATTAACTTAAACAAAACCAACTCAAAACCCACACAGCCTAGATAACACATGAGACCAAGTAGCTCGATACTTGTAGTAAATAAATCTTGTGGATTCGATACCTGGACTTTCCTGATTTATTACTTGATAACGATGGGGTACACTTATCCCTTAGTGAGCCTTCTCAATGGGAGGCGCATCAATATGCTAGCTTTATGAACTTTAAACTGTTCCAAATGGATATTAAAAGTGCATTTCTTAATGGAGTTATAAATGAAGAGGCTTATGTTAGTCAGCCTCCAGGGTTTGAGGATCCAAAATTCCCAACCCATGTTTATAAACTCAAAAAGGCTCTGTATGGCCTAAAGCAAGCACCACGTGCTTGGTATGAGTAAATTAGGATAGAATAATTGGATGAGTAAACTCATGTTGTTCTAACCTAATGGGCAATATGGTTGGGATTGATAAACGACACATATCAGTTACTAATGTGGTTAGTAACCCAACAACCTAGAAATCACATGTTTTGATGTGATTGATTACATGAATCTACCTAATGAATGAAACTAGCTTGTTGAGTAAACTCAAGGTGAAATTTTAAGAGTTGGGATTCTAGCTCACTAAAGGAATTGTGAATATCCTTCGAATTAATATAGAGGGTTATTAATTTGGTAAAATAGTGGGAGCAATTTAAAAACATAAAAGTCCAACGTATTTAAATTGTAAGTGAATTAAACAAATGAATAACATCCGTCACCTTTTCTCACTCTCAGGTTATTAATTTTTCGTACTCTAAAACAATCATGTCGAAAATCGATCTAAGAAATATCCTTACCGATAACAAGTTGAATGGTTCAAACTTCACCGACTGGTATCGCAACCTCAAAATAGTTTTGAAGTTCGATAAGGTAGGGTATGTACTTGATACACCGATACCCTCTATCCCGACTTTTAATGCACCCATAGAAAAGATCAAAGCTTACTTGAAGCATAAAGCTGATGATAATCACGCAAGAAGCATTGTACTTGCATCTATGCCATTGGAATTGAAAAGGCAACATGAGGAGATGGATGCCTATTCCATGGTCGCGCACCTAAAAGAATTGTTTGGAAATCAAATTCGGTGCGAGCTCTATGAAATAACGAAGTAGCTATATAGATGCAAGATCCAGGAGGGCAAGTCTGTTATGACACATTGTGTCAGGATGATTGGCCTTATTACCAAGTTTTCTAGTATTGGAGATGCGATGGATCATGAACTAAGTGTAGACTTACTTCTTTAATCCCTCCCCGAGAGTTATTCACAGTTCATCATGAACTACCAAGTGAGTGGCTTGCAAACCTCTCTTAAAGAGCTTGCAAATATGCTCGAGACGGTCGAGCCCAATATAAAAGAAAACAAGGAAATACTGGCCCTTGCTACTGAGGGATCAAAGAAGAGGAAAGGGAATCCTCCCAATCCTAACTATCCTAATAATGGCGAGGGGGCCATGCCCACCGAAACGAATGGGATGCAAGTCAGGAAGCCCAAAGGGGAATGCTACTTCTGTGGTGAAGATGGGAATTGGAGGAGAAATTGTAAGGAGTACCTAGCTTCTCTCAAGAAGGGAAAGGACGATGCTTCAACTTCTGGTATGTTCTATATTGAAATTAACTCAATTTCATAGTCTGAATCTTGGGTATTAGATACCGGATGTGGATCTCATATTTGTATGAATATGCAGGAGCTAAAGCAGACTAGAGAGTTAAAGAAAGGAGACATAAACTTGCGAGTAGGAAATGGAGCAAGAGTTTCCGCTCTCGCAATTGGAAACTATGATCTACATCTACCATCAGGACTTGTAGTAGTGTTAAGGAACTGTTTGTATGTTCCAGATATGTCTCGTAACATTATTTCTATTAGCTGTCTAGTAGAAGATAGCTTTCATGTTTCAATTAAGAACAATAATTGTGAATTTTATAAAAATAGTATTTTCTATTTTTCAGGAATATCATTAAATGGGATCTATGTTTTGAATGATAAAGTTTCTGCTTTCACAATTGATACCAAAAGACTTAGATTAGATAACTCAACTTACTTGTGGCATTGTCGTTTAGGCCATATAAACCAGAGATGCATGCTTAAGCTACATCAAGATGGGCTTATAGACTCAATTGATTGTGAATCGATGGGAACGTGTGAGTCATGTTTAAAAGGAAAAATGACAAAGACACCCTTTAGCAATAAAGGTCAGCGTGTATCAGACACTCTAGGATTAATACATTCAGATGTATGTGGTCCTATGTCAGTCCGAGCAAGAGGAGGATTCAGATACTTCATTAGTTTCATAGATGATCATACTAGATATGGTTATATCTATTTGATGAAACACAAGTCAGAAGCTTTTGAGAAATTCAAATGCTTTAAGAATGAAGTTGAGAATCAAACAGGAAAGACTATCAAAATACTTCGATCTGATCGAGGTGGAGAATATCTTTTTGAAGAATTTATGAGTTATCTAAATGAATGTGGAATATACTCACAATGGACACCTCCTTATACACCACAACACAATGGTGTATCAGAAAGGAGAAATCGCACCTTACTAGATATGGTACGATCCATGATGAGCACCACTGCTCTTCCAAAATCATTCTGGGGTTATGCCTTAGAAACTACCTTATTTACCTTAAACCGAGTTCCAACCAAATCCGCCAGTTCCACACCATTCAAACTGTTCGTTGGTAGAAAACCCATCTTCTCTTTCATAAGAATATGGGGATGTTCAGCATACGTCAAACGTATTGTGTCAGATAAATTAGATCCCAAATCTGACAAGTGTTTCTTCATTGGATACCCAAAGGAAACTATGGGATATTAATTTTATCATCCAGATGACCAAAAGGTAATAGTATCCAAACACGCAGTGTTTTTAGAGAAAGAGTTTCTGGAAGAAACACAAAATGGAAGCGCGATTGAACTTGAAGAAGTTCAAGAGGAATCACATGTTGAAAACACGGAAGAAGTTGAACCCGAACCCGTTTCACTAGATGAAACACAAGTGTCATATCCCACTCGTAGGTCTCAGAGAATTCATGAACTCCCAGTTAGATATGGTTTTCTAGTGGGAGATGACGAACTGGTTCCCGTGTTAGACGATGAACCCGAAACCTACGAAGAAGCTCTTGCTAGTCTAGAATCCAAAGCATGGCTTGAAGCCATGAATTTTGAAATGGACTCCATGTATACTAACCAAGTGTGGACTTTGGTTGATCCACCCGAAGGGATAAAACCCATTGGGTGCAGGTGGATCTTCAAGAAGAAGAATGACATGGATGGAAAGGTTAGTACCTACAAAGCTAGGTTAGTAGCGAAAGGATATCGTCAAAAACAAGATATTGACTATGACGAGACTTTCTCTCCAGTAGCCATGTTCAAATCCATCAGAATATTGCTTGTAATTGCCGCTCATTTTGATTATGAGATTTGGCAAATGGATGTGAAAACAACTTTCCTAAATGGAAACCTACTTGAGGATGTATACATGATGCAACCTGAAGGTTTCACATTGAAGGATGCAACCTATGTTTGCAAACTTCAAAGGTCCATTTATGGACTCAAGCAAGCATCTAGGAGCTGGAACAAGAGTTTTGATGAAATCATAAAATAATTTGGTTTCGAACAAAACTCAGAAGAGGCTTGTGTTTACAAGAAGACAAGTGGGAGCTCAGTCATTTTCTTAGTACTATATGTTGATGATATACTACTTATGGGAAACGATGTGGCAATGTTGCAAACAGTAAAAGTTTGGTTATCGGGTAATTTCTCCATGAAAGAATTGGGAGAAGCAGCCTACATCTTAGGGATCAAGATCTATCGCGATAGATCAAGGAGACTGCTCGGACTATCCCAATCTACATATATTGACAAAGTGCTAAAACGTTTTGACATGCATGAATCGAAAAGAGGTAACTTACCAATGGTCCATGGTGTCAAGTTATGGGATATTACTTTTATCATCCAGATGACCAAAAGGTAATAGTATCCAAACACGCAGTGTTTCTAGAGAAAGAGTTTCTGGAAGAAACACAGAATGGAAGCGTGATTAAACTTGAGGAAGTTCAAGAGGAATCACATGTTGAAAACACGGAAGAACTTAAACTCGAACCCGTTTCACTAGATGAAACACAAGTGTCATATCCCACTCGTAGGTCTCAAAGAATTCGTGAACTCCCAATTAGATATGGTTTTCTAGTGGGAGATGACGAACTGGTTCCCGTGTTAGACGATGAACTCGAAACCTACGAAGAAGCTCTTACTAGTTCAGAATCTAAAGCATGGCTTGAAGCCATGAATTCTGAAATGGACTCCATGTATACTAACCAAGTGTGGACCTTGGTTGATCCACCCGAAGGGATAAAACCCATTGGGTGCAGATGGATCTTCAAGAAGAAGACAGACATGGATGGAAAGGTTAGTACCTACAAAGCTAGGTTAGTAGCGAAAAGATATCGTCAAAGGCAAGGTATTGACTATGACGAGACTTTCTCTCTAGTAGCCATGTTCAAATCCATCAGAATATTGCTTGCAATTGCCGCTCATTTTGATTATGAGATTTGGCAAATGGATGTGAAAACAGCTTTCCTAAATGGAAACCTACTTGAGGATGTATACATGATGCAACCTGAAGGTTTCACGTCGAAGAATGCAACCAAGGTTTGCAAACTTCAAAGGTCCATTTATGGACTCAAGCAAGCATCTAGAAGCTGGAACAAACGTTTTGATGAAACCATAAAACAGTTTGGTTTCGAACAAAACTCAGAAGAGGCTTGTGTTTACAAGAAGACAAGTGGGAGCTCAGTCGTTTTCTTAGTACTATATGTTGATGATATACTACTTATGGGAAACGATGTTGCAATGTTGCAAACAGTAAAAGTTTGGTTATCGAGTAATTTCTCCATGAAAGACGTGGGAGAAGCAGCCTACATCTTAGGGATTAAGATCTATCGGGATAGATCAAAGAGACTGCTTGGACTATCCCAGTCTACTGATGCTCGTAAAGTATATAGAAATTAACAGGACAAGTGTATCCTATCGCATCAAGTAGTATTGTGCTAAGCACGAGATCGAATCACAAGGACTATTTGCCACGACTAATTAGTCTAGGGAAGAAGGCGTAATTGTTCAGGAGGTTGAATAAATATTGGAAAAATGATTAAGCAAATGAATTTAAAACAAAAGACAAAAACGTGTGACCGGGAGGATTTGATCTAATTGATGAAACAATCTAAGATGGGGATTCCCTTAACTGGTCTCCATGTATGATTTACTGGGATTCAGGTTTATATCCTAATGATAATTGACGGTAATCACCTAATTAACCACATTAAGACTGCCAATCTCGTGTAGTCTATTCACATGCCATCGGTTGACGGCTTGATTAGGCATATAACCTAGGTATGCAAAGCATTAGGTTCTGTGGTGATTAAGGCTAGGGCCGTAGCCCAGCCACTAGTCCGCACTCCTAGTGGTCTCTAGCGAGGTCAGATTATTCTCATTCGGATTAGGTAGTTCCTTGGTCAGGTACTCACCTATCTATAATCCTACATTTGTCAGAATCAAGGCTTTAGGTTCAGCAATTCCGGGCTAGTTGATCATCATCGAATCTCATTCTAACTATAATCCTAGTTTTGACAAATCCAGGTCACTAAGCCTGCATAATCTGATCAATTGGGAATAATCCCATAAACCCAAATCCCTAATCATTCAAGGTTACACAATCAATCTCATCCCCATCCCAGATTGGATGGGGATTAGTTCATAATTAAACTAATCAAATCACTAAAGCACATATTATCAACATAAATCATCATTAATCAAATAAGTAAGAAAAGTAAGAGACAGATTGAGGGATTTAGAAATCTAAAACCCGGCTTTGTCTGATTCTGATTACAAAATTGATAGAACTCTCCTCACCAATCTTCAAGCAACAACAATTACAAGGGGAGAAACTAAAAATCTCCTACCAAAGAAAACAAAAAGGGACAAAGAGGATGTAGAGAAGCCAATCCAGCAAAAAAGCAAAAAGTAACCGCCCCAAAAGAGGCATCATGTTCCCTTTTTAGTGCTAGGTGTGTTAGGGGGGTATTTTGGACATTTTTCGGGCCAAGATTCGCGCTTGGAGGTGAGAAGACGCTGGGAAATTGCTTCCCAGCATCTCGTCTCGTCGAGACAAGAGGTGTCTCGACGAGACGAAAGGGTGTCTCGATAAGACACTGGGCGTCTCGTCGAGACACCACGTGATGGTTCCCTTTGGGAACCATCAACCCGCCACGTCTCGCCGAGACAGGCTGTGTCTCGATGAGACGAGGGCCTGTCTCGCCGAGGCAGGCACTGTCTCGGCGAGACAGGTGCTGAAAAAGGGCAGTTCCCTCCGGAAGTTATCTGTTTTGGTCCCTGTGCTTCCGAAATTTGCTCTAGTGGTCCCCGAACTGTCCGAAAATGCTCAAGCAGTCCTAAAAACACCTGAAAATACAGAAAATGCCATAAGTAACAGAAATTACTGATTTTAACTAAAAGATAACAAAATGATACTGAGATTGAAAGGAAATAAAGCAAAAACGAACTAAAACAATCCTAAAAACCCTATATAAATGGGAGCTATCAACCTCCCCCACACTTGAATCTTGCTTGTCTTCAAGCAAGAAAGAGTCAAAATCAGCGAAATTTCAACGAATAGCTCCCGCACATAGATAGGGATCCATTGCACTCTTATAATCCATACAGTTTCAGACTACTCAGGTTGCAATTAAAAACAAAGTGAACCTCAGATAAATCTCTAAAACTGATTATTTAGTTTTATCAACAAACACTTTGCGAAAACGAAAGGCGAGGACTAAGGTTGCTAGCTCACAGGTGGTCGCTCTTGCGCTTAAGTGTTTGGGTGTCATATGAATTTGGCAAACGCTCTACAGTGTGTTGCACAAAATGGTCACGTTGGGATTGCATCATCCATCCGGTTGAAATCACGCATCACAAATAAACAAGATTAGAGGTCTTTAACGGGTTGTAACATAAGCTAAGGTTTGGGGGTAGGAAGAAAGGAATTTAGGCAAAAAGTTAATGACTCAACTAGCTAGATGAAAGCTATGTGCGAGATGAAAGCTCAAGGTTGTTTAATTTCAGTTCGGGAAGCAATTAAAGAGTGTCTTCTATCCTTTCCTCTACAATCTATTCGGTTCAATTTTTGAACAATAAATTTAATTTTCTTTTCTTTTCTTTTGAGACAGAGGGGACAAAGAGTCAATATGAATTGGCTACTTCTTCTATTTAGAATCATAACCTTTCAATGATAGATAATGGAAATTTGAAGGATGTGTGCCTAAGGACCTTCTAGCTGAAATTAAGTCAGTTAACTTGGGTAAGAAAGGGCATTTAGGAAGGCTAAGGGCTTGTAACACGGTTGATCAAAGAAAATGGGTAAATAAGGCTCAAGGGGGCTTATCTAGTGGAATTTGTAAAGGATTTTGGCTAATCAAAGACTGGGCTGCGTTCACAAATGGCTAGACCTAGATTGCCTCATCATTTCAAGTTCAATTATAACACCACATTCAACCAGTATTGGATGCAATTCCTATGAGCATAATGACAATAACTGTAATCCCACACCTAAGAGATCGATTGTTCCTAAAAATGAGTCTAAAATATCGACCTTTAGGCTCTAGCTCACAATTTAGGGGTTATTTGCAACAATCCTAGCCTCACCTAACGAAACGTTCCATGTCAATCTTAGTTAAAAACACTCTTTGGGGACTCAAATGTTGTTCACAAGTTTTTGCATGCATCGATTTCCCTGAGCTTTCAGACTTTCAGAGCACAATTTCAACTGTAATGTCAGGATTGCTAGACGCATCAAAAATCAACTGCCTAAGATTCTTGCACTTTTTATTTCTGAGTACTGAAAGCAAAAGCGAAATCTCCTAAATCCTACGAATTGAAAGAAGACAATAAACAAACCAAAACATACCACAAAACACAAATACAAATAGTGTATGAAGCATGCAATTGGTACATGTACGTACGTGTACAAGACGTCCTATCCTATTGCCTCCTCCCCCACACGAAATTATGCATTTAATTCCAAAAGATGCATATATATGAAAATGAATAGTAAGTGAAAGAAAGGAGATAGGATAGGAAAACTCCCGCAAGGTGCGTCTATGTAATGCAGTGTCTCCACTGCGCCCAAATCATCTTCATAAATTTTCAGACGCTGCCCATTGACCTTGAATGGGGGGCTACGGCCGTTCGTGATCTCTACTGCTCCGGAGGAGAATATCTGGGTGACCTCAAATGGCCCATACCACCTCGACTTTAACTTACCAGGGAATAATCGCTGCCTGGAGTTATATAGTAACACCTTATCCCCTACCTCAAAGTGACGTTTGATTATTCTATTGTCGTGACATCTTTTCATCTTCTCCTTGTAGATTCGTGAACTCTCATAGGCACCAAGCCTGAACTCTTCCAAGGCATCCAACTGCAGTAACCGTTTTTCTCCTACAACTCTTGTATCAAAATTTAGAAAACGTGTAGCCCAGTAGGCTCTATGTCCGAGTTCTACGGGAAGATGGCATGCCTTACCATAAACTAGCCTAAATGGGGACATACCAATTGGCGTTTTAAACGCGGTCCTGTAGGCCCACAATGCGTCATCTAATTTGAGAGACCAATTATTTCTAGAGGAATTCACAGTTTTTTCAAGGATAGCTTTGATTTCTCTATTAGAAACTTCTACTTGGCCACTGGTCTGAGGGTGATACGGGGTTGCCACTTTATGGGTGACCCCGTATTTATGCAGGACCTGTCTAAAAGCCTGGTTGCAAAAATGGGACCCACCGTCGCTAATAATGGTGCGGGGAGTGCCAAACCGTGTGAAAATGTTCTTTTGCAAGAATCGGATGACAGCCCGCGCATCATTACTAGGCAAGGCTACAGCCTCAACCCATTTGGAAACGTAGTCTACGGCTACAAGGATGTACTCGTTATTGAATGACTTCGGGAAAGGACCCATGAAGTCTATTCCCCAAACATCAAAAATTTCACAAATTAAAATTGGTTTCATGGGCATGGCATGTCTTTGTGAAATGTTGCCAGTTCGTTGACACTTATCACAGTTTTTAACAAAATCAAAAGCGTCACGAAAGATGGTGGGCCAATAAAGCCCACTCTGAAGTACCTTAGCTGCAGTTCTATCTGCCCCGTGGTGTCCACCTACCTCTTTGGAGTGGCAGAATGCCAGGACAGAGGCAATCTCCTCTTCAGGTATGCACCGGCGAATAATGTTGTCGCCACAAACTTTGAACAAATATGGATCATCCCAAAAATATTGCTTCGCATCATGCAGGAATTTTCTCCATTGTTGGTAGGAGAATTATGGAGGGATCACCTTTCCTACAAGGAAGTTAGCAAAATCAGCGAACCAAGGTACATGTTGTACCGACAACAAGTATTCATTGGGGAATGTCTTTTGGATGCCTGCAGTTGTTTCCGCATTCATATCCTCTTGTTCTAATCTGGAGAGATGATCAGCAACCACATTCTCCACTCCTTTCTTATCTCGTATCTCCAGATCAAACTCCTGCAGCAACAAGATCCACCTAAGGAGTCTAGGTTTTGCATCCTGCTTAGAAAACAAATACCTCAGTGCAGCATGATCAGTGTAAACTATAACTTTTGAAAGCACTAAATATGAACGAAACTTGTCAAGTGCAAAAATCACAGCTAATAACTCCTTTTTTGTGGTTGTATAATTTACTTGAGCATCATTAAGGGTTTTACTAGCATAAGAAATTGGTTGGCAAATTTTGTCCACTTTCTGTCCTAAGCATGCACCTACAGCTGTGTCACTAGCATCGCACATCAATTCGAAGGGTAAATCCCAATTGGGGCTAACCATTATCGGAGCTTTAGTCAGTTTATCCTTCAAGGTATTGAAAGATTCAAGGCATTCTGGTGTGAAAACGAAATTGGCATCTTTCAATAACAATTGGGTCATAGGCCTGGAAATTTTAGAAAAATCTTTAATGAAACGTCTATAAAAACCAGCATGGCCTAAAAAACTCCTAACTGCTTTGACATTGGAAGGAGGGGGCAGTTTGTCTATGACCTCAATTTTAGCTGGGTCTACCTCAATGCCTTTTCGTGACACCTTATGGCCTAGAACAATACATTCAGTGACCATAAACTGACATTTTTCCCAGTTTAGAACTAAATCAGTTTTCTCACATCTTTGCAGCATTAATCCTAAGTTATGCAAACAGCTATCAAAGGTCGTCCCAAAAATAGAAAAATCGTCCATAAAGACCTCCATGAAATCTTCTATCATATCAGAAAATATAGTTGTCATGCACCTCTGAAACGTAGCAGGTGCATTGCATAATCCAAAGGGCATCCGTCTATATGCAAATGTCCCAAAAGGGCATGTGAAAGTGGTCTTTTCCTGATCGTCAGGATCCACTGAGATTTGCATGTAGCCCGAATACCCATCCACACAACAGAAGAAAAACTTACCTGCCATGCGTTCGAGCATTTGATCGATGAACGGAAGGGGAAAATGGTCATTCCTAGTGGCGTCGTTTAATTTCCTGAAATCCACACACATTCGCCACCCGGTCGTTTTCCTCACCGGAATTAACTCATTCTTCTCGTTCAACGTCACTGTTGTGCCTCCCTTCTTTGGCACCATATGCACAGGACTCACCCACTGGCTGTCAGAGATCAGAAATATCATCCATGCATCAAGCAGCTTAATCACCTCAGCCTTCACCACCTCCTTCATTTTCGGATTAAGCCTTCTTTGTGGTTGAGCAGTCGGCTTTACTTTATCTTCCATATAGATCCGGTGTTTGCAGAGCGACGGGCTGATCCCTCTTATGTCCGACATTTGCCATCCAAAAGCCCCCTTATGCTTCCTCAACACCTCCACCAAGTGATCTTCCTCAGGACCTGTAAGTTTAGCAGAGATAATTACAGGTAAATGTACAGGTGGTGCTAAGAACACGTATTTTAAATGTGCAGGTAAGGGTTTTAGATCGAGGGTCGGTGGTTCCTCGATTGACGTTTTAGGCCTTGTTTTGGTCTCCCTCTCTAGGAGTCCATCGTGTCGTGCCCAATTACATCCTTCTTTATTTTCGTCTCCAATTTCTTCATCTGACACCTCCTCCTCTTCTAGTTCGATGTTCAGATTCTTGACCTCGTTTTCTTGAAAAGTACTCTCAACCAAAGAGTCGGTAAGGCTTAGGAAATTACAACACTCGTCATCAACGGGGAATTTCATAGACTTCAGAATATTTAATTCTACTTCCTCATTCTGCAATCTGAGAATTAATTTTCCCCCTTCAACATCAATTAGGGCCCGTCCTGTCGCGAGGAAAGGCCTCCCTAATAAGATAGGCACCTGATCATCCTCCTCGATGTCCATTATCACAAAGTCAGCCGGGAAGATGAACTGATCTACCTTCACCAAAAGGTCTTCTACCACCCCTACCGGTCGCCTTATCGATCTGTCGGCCAGCTGTATGGTGACTGATGTTGGTTTCGGATCTCCCATCCCCAGTTTCCTGTAAACAGACAAAGGCATCAAGTTAATGCTTGCTCCTAGATCACATAAGGCACGTTTAAAATGAACTTTGCCTATTGTACAAGGTATGCTAAAACTACTAGGATCCTTAGATTTTTTTGGGAGTGGGTTTATGAGCATCGCAGAACATTCCTGGCTCAGCATTACCGTCTCATGATCTCCTAATCTTTTCTTTTAGAGATTAATTCTTTCAAAAACTTTCCATACACAGGCATATTCTCAAGAAGTTCAAGGAACGGAAGATTAATCTCTATTTTCTTAAACACATTAAGCATCTTTGAATAATCCTTGTCTAATTTAGCTTTTCTAGAAGTAGGAT
This sequence comes from Euphorbia lathyris, assembly GCF_963576675.1. Taxonomy (NCBI): domain Eukaryota; kingdom Viridiplantae; phylum Streptophyta; class Magnoliopsida; order Malpighiales; family Euphorbiaceae; genus Euphorbia; species Euphorbia lathyris. The sequence goes on from NC_088914.1 coordinate 48,419,370, forward strand.
AAGGTAATGTCACCTGTGTTGGTGGGTCAATAGCGTCAGTTATCGAAACAGGATCAGAAACACTTACTTGAGGAGAAGATGGAACAGACGAGTTATTACCAGTAACTGGGTCGAACCCCTCATCTCGTTGAGGCACAAAATCCGGTCCTTTGACCTGTGTTCCACTTCTGAGCGTAATTGCTCGTGCTTCCTCTTCTGCCAACTTACTCACTTGCGTCTGAAGTCTTTAGTAGAATGCTTCATTGTGTGCCAATCTTCCCTCCATGGCACTCATGCTCTCTATCAGGGCGTTGATACCCTTCTCTAAATTGAATTCAGAGCCTGCCTTTCTGTGCCCATCATGCTTTAAATAGTGGATCTGTTCGAACACAATGGGACATTTCACACTCTTATGCCCTCCGCTGCAAACCTCACAGCTCACCACTGACACCGGTGATTTCAAGTGATCTCCCAGCAGAGCTACCTTTTCTGTGAGTGCTGCTATCTGAGGATTTAATTTTGGACATACTCCAATGCACTCCTCTGCTGTTGTATCCCTACTCGGAGGCGGCTTTACAACTTGCCAACACGCACTTCATTCTGCCAATTCTTTCGCCAGATTATAAGCCTGTATTGCGGTTTTGTTGAACAAATTTCCTCCCGCCGCTGTATCAAGAAAAGCACGGCTAATAGGAGATATCCCCGAATAGAACATATCAACAAGCTGGTACCGCTGGTAATCATGATGGGGGCACCTTCTCAACAATCTCTGGAACCTCTCCCAAGCTAGATGCAGGTTCTCACTTTCAGTCTACCTAAACGATGCGATTTCGCTCCTGAACTGAGCAGTCTTAGATGGAGGGAAATATTTCGCTAGGAAAGCTGATACAGTGGTGTCCCAATCAGTTAGAGAGTCTGGCTCAACTGAATGTAGCCATTCGCAGCTTCTTCTTTCAAGGAAAATCTGAACAACTTCTGGTAGACTTGTGCAGATGTGACTTCTTCGCACTTGAAGGTGCTACAATATTCTATGAACTTATCAAGGTGTGAATTGGGATCTTCGTAGTAATCCCCCTTGAACTGTCCCGAGTTCTGAATCATCTGGATCATCGCTGGTCTAATTTCGAATGATTCCGCTGTTATTGCCGGATCGAGGATGCCGGAGGTGCTTGTCGGCCTCCTCGCCTTCAGCAACTCCATCACTGACATATCCTCGGCCATCGTATCCTCATCTCAGGCCCTGCAAGAACAGTTTCAGCTTATGAATTCAGATAAGAGTATGATTGATTATCAGACCCTCGGTTAGAGGAATCCCAAACAATTATTCAAGCTTCGCAATGAATTAATTAGTTATAAACAAAAATTAGTCCCTGGCAACGACACCAAAACTTGATGCTCGTAAAGTATATAGCAATTAACAGGACAAGTGTATCCTATCGCATCAAGTAGTATTGTGCTAAGCACGAGATCGAACCACAATGACTATTTACCACGAATAATTAGTCTAGGGAAGAAGGCGTAATTGTTCAGGAGGTTGAATAAATATTGGAAAAATGATTAAGCAAATGAATTTTGAAAACAAAAGACAAAAACGTGTGACCGGAAGGATTTGATCTAATTGATGAAACAATCTAAGATGGGGATTCCCTTAACTGGTCTCCATGTATGATTTACTGGGATTCAGGTTTATATCCTAATGATAATTGACGGTAATCACCTAATTAACCACATTAAGACTGCCAATCTCGTGTAGTCTATTCACATGCCATCGGTTGACGGCTTGATTAGGCATATAACCTAGGTATGCAAAGCATTAGGTTCTGTGGTGATTAAGTCTAGGGCCGTAGCCCAGCCACTAGTCCGCACTCCTAGTGGTCTCTAGCGAGGTCAGATTATTCTCATTCGGATTAGGTAGTTCCTTGGTCAGGTACTCACCTATCTATAATCCTACATTTGTCAGAATCAAGGATTTAGGTTCAGCAATTCCGGGCTAGTTGATCATCATCGAATCTCATTCTAACTATAATCCTAGTTCTGACAAATCCAGGTCACTAAGCCTGCATAATCTGATCAATTGGGAATAATCCCATAAACCCAAATCCCTAATCATTCAAGGTTACACAATCAATCTCATCCCCATCCCAGATTGGATGGGGATTAGTTCATAATTAAACTAATCAAATCACTAAAGCACATATTATCAACATGAATCATCATTAATCAAATAAGTAAGAAAAGTAAGAGACAGATTGAAGGATTTAGAAATCTAAAACCCGGCTTTGTCTGATTCTGATTACAAAATTGATAGAACTCTCCTCACCAATCTTCAAGCAACAACAATTACAAGGGGAGAAACTAAAAATCTCCTACCAAAGAAAACAAAAAGGGACAAAGAGGAGGTAGAGAAGCCAATCCAGCAAAAAGCAAAAAGTAACCGCCCCAAAAGAGGCATCCTGTTCCCTTTTTAGTGCTAGGTGTGTTAGGGGGGTATTTTGGACATTTTTCGGGCCAAGATTCACGCCCTGGAGGTGAGAAGACGCTGGGAAATTGCTTCCCAGCGTCTCGTCTTGTCGAGACAAGAGGTGTCTCGACGAGACGAAAGGGTGTCTCGATGAGACACTGGGCATCTCGTCGAGACACCACGTGATGGTTCCCTTTGGGAACCATCAGCCCGCCACGTCTCACCGAGACAGGCTGTGTCTCGACGAGACGAGGGCCTGTCTCACCGAGGCAGGCACTGTCTCGGCGAGACAGGTGCTGAAAAAGGGCAGTTCCCTCCGGAAGTTATCTGTTTTGGTCCCTGTGCTTCTGGAATTTGCTCTAGTGGTCCCCGAACTTTCCGAAAATGCTCAAGCAGTCCTAAAAACACCTGAAAATACAGAAAATGCCATAACTAACGAAAATTACTGATTTTAACTAAAAGATAACAAAATGATACTAAGATTGAAAGGAAATAAAGCAAAAACGAACTAAAACAATCCTAAAAACCCTATATAAATGGGAGCTATCATCTACATATATTGACAAAGTCCTAAAGCATTTCGACATGCATGAATCGAAAAGAGGTAACTTACCAATGGTCCATGGTGTCAAGTTATCTAATGGTCAATGTCCTAAAACGGACAGTGACAAGAATCTCATGGCTGTAATACCTTACTCCAGCGCGGTTGGTTCGATCATGTATGCTATACTTTGCACTAGACCTGATGTTGCGTTCGCATTGAGTATGACAAGCCGATATCAAGGGAATCCAGGATTCGATCACTAGATTGCTGTCTAGAACATTCTTAAGTATCTTAGAAGAACTAAAGACAATGAGAATTGAAAATTGAAGGATATTCAGATGCTAGTCATCTGACTGATGAAAATGATTATAGATCCCAATCAGGATACTAGTTCATCCTGAATGGAGGTTCAGTTAGTTGGAAGAGTTCCAAGCAAGGAAGCGTTGCTTTCTCGTCAACTGAATCAGAGTACATCACAGCTATAGAAGCGGCAAAGGAGGCTGTTTGGATTAGGAAGTTCATAACAGAACTAGGAGTGGTGCCTGACATTGTGAATCCCATTACTCTGTACTGTGATAACAATGGAGCCATTGCACAAGCAAAGGAACCACGGTCTCATAATGCATCCAAACATTATCTCAAGCGATATCATCTCATTAGGGAGATCATAGCCAGAGGAGATGTGAGAATAGAAAAGGTACCCACTGAGGACAACGTTGCAGATCCGTTGACCAAGCCATTACCACAAAGAGCTCACGATAGACATCTTAGTTCTTCTGGTATTAGTTTCAGGAACAATTGGCTTTAGTCCAAGTGGGAGAATGTTGGAGTTTAGTGTCCTAAAGACAATTGTTTTGGGATATTAATATTAATGAATAAACTGTTTATTTGATCATTTGTTTAATTAGATATATAGCATTAAAATGTAACTATATATAACGGCAATAATCTTTCATAAAGAAAGTAACCCTAAGTTTATTTAAGTAGTTATAAAGTGTTCATACAAGCATGAAGTGAGACTGTACTTTATAATAGACCAATAAACTTAAAGTAAACCCAAGTCAAGTAATATGTTATAAGGGTTGGCATATTGCTGTTGAGACTTGCATGTAACAGTGTTTTCTGTCGAGACAGAAAGCTGATCTCACAAGCTTTAGATATTCGGATATCTAGACAGTTACATGGATCCGGTGAAGGAGTTCATTAGGATTGGGACCCGACTTGAGATAACAGAATGGATTGATTTATCTAATGTGTCAACTATTCATCTCATTGGTGTTAGTAGGTATAACTAATCCTCGGACTCAAACATTCGTTAATTAGTAATTCTGGATTATGGAGTCTGGTACTTTGATTCTGTGCGAGCACGATCCAATAGGTGAGAGCCTAGGGTGTGTGAGAGCAGGGTTGGGTATCACGCAAAGTGATTGCAGAATGGTTAATGTCAGATTGAGCATTCGTCACTCCCGATAAGTGGGAGATATATCCAAATGGCCGCTTGTGGTGAATTGACTGAAATCCTTGCAAGGTGATACAGTTAAGAGTAGAAATGAACATTTCACTTAACTTATCTTTTCAGAGTAAATTCAACATGTACAAGTAAAATCGGACTCTTCGTTATATGTAACCTTGACACATTCCATGGTTATAAGGAATTGACCGACAGGATATAGTTGATGAAGGATCGTATTATATTGTACCTAATACAGAAAGGTTAACGTCAGTTATCAACCTGACTTCTTAATTGCTCTGGGGGAATATCATAGGTTCTGCTAGTAACAGCTCACGACGGTATTCCGTTATATACATGTTGGAATTAATCGTGATGAATAATTTCAAAGGATATATACGGCTAGTGGCAATAAAGAACCTAATGTGTCGCATATGGGACTTGGAATCGGAGGACAAAAATGTAATTAGTAAAGACACACTATATGGGCCGAAATTTATAAATATATTAGGGGATAAATTAATTTGATTAATAATTATAATTTGATTATAATTATGGATTAAATTAAAAGATTATCTGATAATATTAAATTAGAAGTTTTATGTGATTGGAACTCTAATTAATTACCCCAACATTAATTGATTATTAATTTGATTAATAATAATTATCTAAATATAATTAATTATTGTTTAGATAATATTAAAGTGTTTATTTAATTATCTAATTATGAATCCTATTTAGAATAAGATTCCAACTAATTAAATTCCTAACACAATTGGGATTAGGGTTTTGAGGAGTCTATAAATAGACCCCCTAACCCCAGATTTCGGCCAACCCTATTTTAGGAGAGCAAGGAATCGTTCCGTCGTCGTCTCGGCTAATTACTTTAATTTCTTACTCTCTCTTTCATCTTGTATCGATTTCTGTTAGAGGCAATCATTGCGATTGCTATTCATTGAAGGTTGATTACTGATTATCTTTTGTTTTGTGTTGAATCAAACGTTTGTGGTTCACGAGTTGATAATAACAAGTTGTGGGCACTTCGTTTGCAACGGTAGATAGTTCATCAGTAAATGTATTACTTTCTATCCCTCTTTATATGAAATAACAATTAACAGATCTTGGAAAAGGGAAATAGATAAAATTTTATTATTCCGCTATGCCTAGGCTTGTCTATTTTCCTTAAGAATAGACATATGTTTCATATCAATTTAGCATGTTATGTGTTAGGAAGTATAACTGATTCAATTTAATAGACATAAACGAATAAGTTGACTACTTTGTTATAGCATGTTATGATCCACTTGAATATACATATATATGTCTACTTGAATAAGTTGTCTACTTTGTATTGCCTATCAAAAAAGGATAGCGTGCAAGGGGGCATTATGATGTGACGTGCGAATAGCGTACAAGGGGGGCGTGATGCGCGATTAGAAAGGAGATTTTGATGATAAAGAAACACTGGAGCTGGATGGATGGAGTGGAGTACTGGAGGGGCATGAAGCCAACATTGAAGATCAAATTGATTACCAATTACATTTGTAATCAGTAATCATTCTGTTCTTCAAGAATGGCTCTATGCCCATCTAGTAGTCCACACCATCCATCTCAGTGTTTCTTTGGCATCCAAATCTCCTTTCTTCAAGAATGTGCAGATGGTAAACAAGGATATCAGGATGATGGGGAACCATTAGAGTTGGCGTCGAATACTGGAGGGGCATGGAGCCAACATTGAAGATCAGATTGATTACCAAGTACATTTGTAATCAATAATCATTATGTTATTCAAGATTGGCTCTATGCCCACCTATTAGTCCACACCATCTAACTCAATGGTTGCCCAGCATCCAAATTTCCTTGCTATTCGCACATCACTCCCCCTTGTACGCTATTCGCACGTCACATCATAATGCCCCCATTGCTTGCTATTTGCACATCATATATCCACTGCATGCTCTTCAGTCCATCTCCTGGCAGTTGCTACGTAACCTGCCTTGTTGCTGATGTATCGTTCATCAATTCGCTCTCGGCCAGAAAATGGCCCCTCAATGAAGGGATCTACCAGTAGTCCATAAATATTCCAGAGCAGCTATAAAATGCATAGATAAATTAAATTAGACCCCAAACATGAGTAGATAAACTAGACCCCAAACATGAATAGATAAATTTACGGGTAAAAAATACATAGATTTACATCTTACCGTGGCAATACTATGGGCAGGGCGATCAAGTAGCTGGGGCATAGAAACATGCCCCAAGGGACCGATATTAGGATGGTAAATTTTGGTCCTAAATATGACATGCGAACAATAGTAATATCATGAGTGTATTTACAAAGATATGAACTGATTTATGTGTGTTGACAAGTTTATGCATGTTCTTACAACTAGAGGTGTGGAGGGGAAATCGACAGGGAATTCCATGTCGACTATGAATACACCTCCTTCATAAGGGGTGTTTAGAGGGCCATTCATCACGGCAGTCCATTGCCACCGGTCATGACCATATATATTGACAAGCCATCTGGGTGCCTCATATCGGAGTTGGTCAATCTGAAACTCAACATTACGATAGATGTTCCTTAAAAGTCTATCCATGCTCGAAATAACAAACTGTAAGTATAGTGTTAGGTTGCCCTGGGTGACTATTGCGAATTGGTAAACCCTTCCTATTTATAATATGGGTGGGTAAGTGAAGGGTCTCAGAATGGAGAAAGGGTAAAAGGAGATTAATTAGGTCTATCTGTATACGGTATGTAATTAATGAGCATCATCAATTGGTTTTGCAGATATCAAGATTTTGGGGATTCTAAGAGATGATGACTTAGATATGCTTCAGTTCAAGTTGGATTTGGCTTTCCAATCAACACCACCACGCCTCTGACTATATATACAGATTTGGAGATGTACATTAATTGCTTATTTTTTTTACCCTACATTCATTCAGTTATTTGTGGAGTTCAAATGTAAACAGATTATGAGCATTAGTCTCCAGTAAACACTACAAGAAATCAGGTTGTTTGTGACAACAAATATTGTCACAAACTCTGAAAAAATTGTCACTTAACAATATATGTGACGATAAGTAGGTGTCACGAGGGTTGTCACGTAAAACTCCATTGCTAATACTTTTTGGCAAATGTGACTTTAAAATATTGTCATAAAAGTTTTTATTTTTTGTGATAATAAGTTTGTTGTCACACTACTTTTAATTGTGACAACTTTTATTGTAACTGGAAAGTAAAATATTGTCACAAAAATAGTATGTCGTCACAAATTATCTTTTAATTAAAACTAAAATCGGGTGACAACCTTATTTAGTTGACAAAAAAAAAATATTTGAGACAGTTAAAATTGTAACATATATAAATCTGACACTATCTTTATATTGTAACAATTGTATATTACGATTTTGTTATAATTTTTATTTATCACCAAAAACTATTTATAAAATAAGCTATTGTAACTAATACATATCAGTGACAACAATAATTTTGCAACTCAATTTGTTGAGTGACAATGTTTACATGTCACTTTAATTATTGTCACAAATGAGAATTTTATTTATATATATTTTTTATATTAGTTAGTTTAATTAGGAATAAAATAAATATATACATAAATAACAAAATATTTTATTGATTAAATTTGAAATAATACAATGATTTCAATAAAATTATCAATTTACATAGCCATTAATGACCAACCACCCAATTGAGTCGCCTAGAAGTTGGTCCAAAACTTTCAACCATCTAAATATTCCCCACCCAAAACATTAGCTCCCACCATGCAAGCCTCTCATATTTGCTACGAAAAATATAATATCCAGTAAAAGTGATCAGGTGGCATTGGTTTACACTTTGGGGCTGGTGTCTGGTTTAACTGGCTGAATGAAAGATTCTAACCTGCACGCTGGCAATACTGTCTTTATTCTAAAGAGGTAAAAGGAAGCAATTTGCAAATCGAAGTACCAACTGTAAAATTCAACCACAAAAGGGTAAATTAAGCACAATTACCAAACCACAATGAACAATAATTAAGCACATGTCTAAAATATATTACCATGTTTTGCACCAATTCTTTCCCAAATAATGATTAATACGATAAATTTATCTAATCATCCAGTAGCCAAGATCGACGAACCATTACACCCGAACAGCTTTTAAGGCTCCCGAACCCTCAAATTGAACGGTTCACTCTTTTTTATCCTAAGTCTCCCTCAAGTGGTTATGTCAGTTTTCTGTCCTCCGCAAATTTATTATGCTGTCACTTCTGCAGAACAAGACTCCACATGAATTCAAGAACATGCTGGGCTAGAACAGGACTTACATTTTTATTTTCTGTTGGCACTCAGTTAGTAGCGCTGGCACATTACTCGGCTCCTTGGCTAGAAACCTAAAAAATGAAAACACATCTCCAAATTTCATTTTCATTTTCAACAATGATCATATGAATAACAATGTGGAGCAGGAAAGAGACGAAAGTCCACTTTAAGTGGTTTGTTGATTCTTATTAGTAATGTTAATCCTTTTCCACACTAATTCCATCACAATGTTGTACATAATCCTAGCAACAAGACGCTTTAAACTGTAGAAAGAAATAGAGAACAAATATATATAGCCTTGCAACAAGTAATCGAGCAGCGTAGAAGGTAAATTAAAATGAACTTCCTATAATTCATTTCCAAACCCAAATTAGATAAACAACCAAAATAAATATCAAAGACAACATGTTAGCTAAACTGCAAATAACTAAGCAACATAACTAATCTTGAAAAATAAAATATCAATGGAATTCACCCGAATTAAAAGAGTCAAGAGTCTCAGCTGGAAACAAAACTTGAGAAAACTTTGCATGCATCATCATTTGCAATTGCTTTTCCATCTTATCTTGAAATTCTTTCTCCATCTTAGCTCGTTCTTCATCTAACTTGGCACGTTCTTCATCCATCTTTTCTTTCACCATATTTTCAAAACATATGATATACATCAGCCAAAATGAAGTGCAGGAGCAAAAACTAAAGTGTAGCAGCAGTGACAAAATAAAGTTCAGCAGGAAAAATTAAATTGCATCAGCGAAATAAAGTGCAGCAGTGAAAATTAAAGTGTAGTAGCTAAAATAAAGTGCACCAGCGAAAATAAAGTGCAGCGGTGAAAATTAAAGTGCAGCAGCAAAAATGAAGTTCAGCAGCAACCATTTAAATGTAGCAGTGAAAATAAAGTGTTATAGCACAAACTAAAGGTCAGCAGTAACAAAACCAAAGTTCAACAGCAAACATTAAAGGGATAAGGTACCAAAATAGGCCTATCGTATCAATTTAGGCTTCAAGTACTAAATAGCACCAATATAGGCTTAACGTTTAAAAAATAGTATCAATTTAGGCCTCGGTAACGGATTGGACACGCCATTCCTATTACTCCGTTAAGTTCTGATTTCTCCCTCCATGTACAATTGACGGAACTTAACAGAGTAATATCAATGATGTGTCTCGTTCTGTTATTGAGGCCTAAATTGATACCAATTTTTAAACGTCAAGCCTAAATTGATGTTATTTTGTACGTTGAGCCTAAATTAATACTTCCCCGAAATCCATAAGCTTATTTTGATACCTTATCCCAAAATTAAAGTGCAGAATGGAAAAGTCAAATTCATCACCAAAAATGACCTGCAACAGGAAAAATTGAAGTGCAGCAGCAGTAAAAATAAAAGTGGAGCAACAAAAAGTAAAGTAGAATACAAAAGTAAATTGCAGTAGGGAAAACTAAAATGCAGCATCAAAAATTAAAGTGCATCTAGTACAGAGTGAAATTCTAAGGAAATAACATGTCCAAAATGTAACTGCTGGCATCAGAACAAGGAATGACCAAAACAAAACCATATATTATGCTTTTTGTAGTAGTTATTTTGATATGCAATGAAGTTCTTCTCTTAATCCACTAATAAGATTCTCGACATGTGTTTGCCAAGCATCCAACTTCATATTATAGCTAGTGCATCTGTAATGACCTTAAGCCTCTCATCTTGTTTTTATATCAGTTTCCTTTGATATTTAAGCTGTGTTTTAACCATGGGAGAAATTGAAAGCACGGTCAAAACAATGGCGATAAAAGCTGCAATAGTTTCCAACCCAACCATATAATAGATAATAGCTAAGGCAAGACATAGTTGAATGCTTGTTGACCATATCTGACGAAACCAATATGGAATCCCACCAATTCTATAAGTATAAAAAACCAAATAGTTAACTATCTCACCTGGAGAATGAGCTGCCTTAGCCGCATTTGATAGATGTAGTTGCTTTTGGTAGATTGCAGTAGATAACATTGATCTCACTTGGATTCCAATCAGTGATCTCACTTGGATTCCAATCAGCCGTGTCTAAAAATACCACAGCCGAAATCAACCTCCCAACCAAACACATGCTGCTTCTCGATCCCTCTTCCGCAGGCACTACCAGACACAAATCGATGCCAACATCTTCTTCTCCTTCGGCGCTGTCGTGCCCTCCCCCTGTTCTCCATTTCCCCACTTCTGTGAATCTGCTCCCAAATCAATTCGGTACAGAAATCCCAGCCTTCCAGCTAACCCAGACTCACAGCTCCCTTCTTCCGATTTGAACCTACATCACAGTGCATTAGGGGCATTCACGCACTTCCGGTACCCGTAGAGAAAAGACTCAGCCCATCTTATTGAATTCTCCATTAAATAAGTTGTAAACATTTACTGAAATAGTAGGATTTGCGACGAAGACGGCGAAAACGATCCCGAGGAAGAATAGATTCCGCCGTTCGCTCAACCCTTATCCCCTAATCCCGACTCCGGCCACCCCAAAACTCACCCCAACTCCGATATTAGACATCCAGAGAGGCTAGATGGCTCCGGCAATGGACGATAACTAAACAAACCCTAAAAAATAAGAGGTCAACGGAGACTAAGACTCCCACAGGTCGACGGAGACTAAAACTCCCACAAGAGGCGGAGACTCCTAAAAAAATAAGAGGAATTCTAAGCTAAAAAAAAATGTTTTGCTTATAGATAATATAATTAGAGAATTTACTTTATTGTCACAAAATTAGATAATAATTTTTTAATAAAAGTTTTAAGTTGTCAAAAAATTAAATTTTACATATTGTGTTATAACTATTAATTGAAACAAAAATATTTCAAATTTTTCTATCACAAATTAATAAATAATTTGTGACAATAATATTAGATAGCTATAAAATTATATTTTATAACAATTATAAATATATTGTGACATATTTATAATATTTTTGTTACAACTATTAATTGTAACAAAAATATTTAGTTATAATTAAAATTTATTGACACAAAATTAATAAAGAAATTGTGATAATTTCTTTTAACTAGTCACAAAATACATATTTGTGATAATGATAAATGTGTTGTAATATTTTTTATATTTATTGTTACAATTATAATGGTCACATATAAATTTTAGTTACAAGTAAAGATTTCTTGTTACAAATTCATTTATTTATTTGTGATAATTTTATAAAAATCGTCACCCATTTAATTTTTGTGACAATTAAAAAATTAATGTCATAAATAATATGCATTTTGTTACAACAATTTATGTGACAGTTAAATTATTGTCACATAAACAAGGATTTCTTGTAGTAAAAATTAAAATCATTGATATACAGAAATTCTTGTTCATTTGATAATTATTGTTCATTTCCAGAATCATTCGAAGAAGAAGGCAAGGAGTGACATTTACGTTTAAAAAAATATCATCTAAACAACAATAAAAAGACATTAAATTAAAAGAATCTGTCATCTAAAATAAATCTCTTGACATGATTGATTAAGACCTATGCCATCTGATACAAGTTACTAGGACATAAATTATTATAAAAACTGTCACCGCGAATACCAATATACCAATTTCCCATATAGCGACTTGACATTTTTAATTATTAGTATGTCATGTGATGACATTAAAAGTGGTGTTAATAAATAAAAAGATGCATCATAACAATGTTCATATGACAGTACGAAACTAGGCTGATGTCATGTATAGTATCTTCAAATGACAGAACCTAACCATCATCTGAAGGTGCAATAGACGGCAGCGAGCCCTGTGACAGATTTATATCTCGCGGGACGACGGTTTCTAACCGTCGTCTGAAGGGGGTTTTGGCGTAGTGGAAGAATGATAGCAACCGGCTGCGAGTTGATGTGTGCTCACGCCTCAAAGAATGGATGTTAGCATCCACCGTGGTGATCCTTGAACTCATTTCGCTATTTTTGGCAACTACTTCATCTAACCTCATATTCATTTGACGGTTATGTTCATTAACTTGTGTCAAAACGCGTTGCCATCCTACTTGCTCTTCAACATTACGCGCTTCCTCTTCTTGTGCTTGCTCTTGTGCTTGTTCATCAACATGCTCTTCCTTCTCATCCTCTTCATCTTCATCATCATCCTCTTGGGTACCTAAACCTTGGGAACTCAAAGCTCCGCCACCTGGACTAGCTACGAGACGCTTAATGCGTTCTTCATATATTTTAAGGTTAATGCACACTAATTAAGAAATGTAATTAATTTTAAGTAAAAAACTTTGTTACCCTTTTATTAATTGCATCCACTAGTAACTTTATCTATTCCCAAGATAAAAAGCCAACTTAAATAGAGGTATATTTGGTAAAAGCAAATTAATATGCATAGATTGAAGCAAAATGTTATGTATTATGGAACAAAAAAACTTCTCTAGAGTTTTTGTGGTATCCAAAATTTAATTTAAGATTACACTCATATTTAGTCTTCGTGGTATCCAAAATTTTGTTATATCATTTGGTAAAATTTTCCCATTGAAGTATTTCCATAAGTGACATTTAACCCATTTTTTATGGAAAATTAATCGATTTCTTATTTTTTTTTTGTCACATGACACAACTTTTGACACGCGATATATACACGCAGCAATTGATTTAATTTTTTACCATATAGATTTAATATGTAGATAAATAAAGAGTTAAATTTTTTTTTCTCATTTATCCACGTATTAAGTCTATATAGAAAAACAAAATAAAAAAAGTATTGGCAAAAAATTTAACAAATCGGTTAATTTTTTTTAATCCAAAATGAGTTAAATTTCTCTTATGGAATACTTCAAGGGGAAAATGTTATAAAATGTTATCACATTAGCCAGATGATAAAATTTTGGATACCACATGAGTTAAATAGGGGTTTAATCCATAATTTAAAGAAATAGTGAAACATCTTTTTTATTTTGGATAAACAATCGTATTTAGTGATCGTAATAATATATACCATATTTCTTCAAAAAACATACATACTGTATAATTACTAATAAAATATTTTTTATTTATCATGTATTGAAATATATTTTAATTTTTTCACGTAAAATACATTTATTAAAGGGATCTTTATTTATTATTTCGTCTAGGATCCGTAAATTATTAGGACCGGTCGTGATTCTTTTTTTTCATTAGAATTGGTGGGAGAAGTTAGTATTATTTTCGTTTTGTACAATAGTATAGTATAGGATATTATGAATCATTAGTAAAGGAATAAAGAAAAAAAAAAAGTAGTAGTTGGTAAGGCCAAAAAACGAGGGAAATCTGTTGGAAAAGTTGTATAATGTTTTTGGATGTGTAATGTAAGGTTCAAAACCAAACTTTAAGCCATAGAAACGGCTGCATGACCTGACGTCCAAGGCAAATTCTAAACCTGCTCATTATTTCTATTTTTCTACCTTCAATTCTTCAGAGTTTCATTATTTATTTCTGCTATTAATTCTCATTCTAGTTATTTGAAATTGTAATTTTACAGTTTATGTACTGCTATAATCACACACATAAAAAACACTACTTTTCAATTGTTAAAAGTACAAACATTAAACATAAACAAATCAATAATGTTATTTTAATTGAGTTTTATTTCTAATTTATTTTTCTAATCATCAAGAATCTAATGTGACCACAAATTAAAAGAAATTAAAAAATTAATATGTTAAATTAAAAATTAAGGATTTAATCCACAAAATCTTTTCCCCTGGTGGCAGTGGCGAATACAGATGGTTGGGGGCCGATATTATACGTGGTGTGTCAAAAAAATTTTTTTGCTAAATCAGTGTCTAATAGAAAAATTTCGGATTTAGAGAGGGCCTAATAGGTGAAAACAAAAAAGGAATTTAGATTTAAGAAAGGCTTAACATGGCAAAAAAAAATTTAGAAATTTGGATTTAATTAGGGCCTAACATACAAAAAAAAAATAGAAATTTGGACTTAGAGGCCAAAAAATTGAAATTTTGAATTTAAAGAGAGCCTGATATTAGAAAAAGAATTTAGAAATGTGGATTTAATTAGGACCTAACAGGCCAAAAATTTAAAAACTTAGACTTAGAGAGAGGGCCTACCAGGCCCCAAAAAAATCAAATTTTGGTTAGAGAGGACTTAACGAGACCTGGGCCAATTTCTTGGAAACAGGGGGACCGAAACTACTCGTGGTCATAGTGGTTCCGGCGGCCGGAGGGGCCCGGGCCTCCCCGGGCCCCCTGTCTCTGCCCCTGCCTTGTGGATATGCTTTTATTTTCTCAACTTGCAATCATATTCGCGCCAATAAGACCACCAAAAGCCTTTGTAGCATTAGTGGTACACAGAAGTCATGGGTGATCATTGGTCCGATGCTTTGGGCGAAACCAATTCCCAGGGTGTGACGGGCGGTGTGTACAGGGCCCGGGTACATATTCACCGCGGCATGCTGATCCGCGATTACTAGCGAGTCCAACTTCATGTTCCCGAGTTGCAGAGAACAATCCGAACTGAGGCAATCTTTTCGGATTCGCTCCGCCTTACAGCCTTGCTTCCCATTAAGCATATTTTCTCAACTTCCAATCATATTCACTATATTTCAAAACAAATAAGTTATTATTCACCCTCAAAATAAAAATTTATTTTTTAGCTTTATGTAAGTAAAAAGTAGTAAATTTAATATAAAATTCATTTAAGAATAATTTACACGTCATGTTAGTTGTATAAGTTTCCAAGCACACACATCAAAGGCTCTCACACGACGTGTAGAATAATCACACAGCGTGTGACTAGCATTCTGAAGTTTGTGCGTAAAAGAAGTTAATTCACACGATGTATGGCGTAACCCATACGTCGCGTGAAACATGAAATTATACTAAAGACATTCACAAAAGAAAGTCACATGCCATGTGGCTTGGATTTCCAGCAGTCACACACGCACGGTCCTACGATACGGGAAGTTCAACACGCACCAACGGACACTAGACCAAACCAAGGGCTCACATTTAAAGTCTGGTTCCTTACTTACACATGTGCATAACCGCCCACTACCCATTAAGCTAAGAAAATAGGAAAGAGTGGGCTGAAGTGGCAAGTAGTGGGAGTGAAGTTAGAAAAAAGTTAATGAGTGGAAGTAGTGGGTAAAATCTGAGAGAGAATTAAGGGTAGTGGATAACATTTATAGCCAACAAACTCTTCTTAAAAACTATAATTAGGGCCTTATGAATCATCCCAACTAAACCATCCCAAAAAACACTTATACAGTAAAACCTCTATATAGGAATACACTTGGGACCGGGCTATTTGTATAACAATTGTGAGGTTATTACTAAATAGAGTTTCGTATAATAAAAAATTTCACCACATAAAATTTTAAATTTTTATCATAGACATTCATGGTTTATATATAATGTATAACAGTAGACATTAATGGAACCAATTTTTTTTTTTGTTAGAATTAATGGAACAAATTAAATATTTAGAATTTCAATTTAAAGTTTAGGTTTTCAATATATAGATAATTAGAAGAGTTTTATGGCAAAAATATAAACATCAATGTGAATACTAAATATTTATAATTTCAAGTTGTAGTTTGTGTTTCCAACTCATAGATAATTTGAATAGTCTTGTTTAATATTTTATAATTTAGTTTGAATTCTTAATATATATATATATATATATATATATATATATATATATATATTACTGTATAGAGGTATAGTTTCTAAAGGTGTGACTTGAAAAGTGTATAACAAATAACGTTTGGGAGGTTATTCCTATTTATAACTGGCCCAAGTTGGGACGGATTTTTTTATATAATAAAATAGAGGTTATTCTTATATAGAGTATTCCTATATAGAGGTTTTACTATACTATGTCGAGTTTTTCTTAGACTTTAGGTTTTGTTCTTCACCAATGCTAACTTTCGGTTCACTTTTCAAGTTCGTTTTAACTTCAATTCATTTCTTTATTAACCCATTTTCAAATCCCTTATATTCAATTACCAATTCCTAGTTCAAAAGCTACCAATTCTTTAGTTAAAAGTATACTAAAACCACTTTTGTCCATTTTTTACAATTTTTGTCTAGCATTTTTCCAGCTCCATTTAGACTTTTTAAAGCCCGATTTTGCTCTTGATTCTCTGTAAACATCCATTCCTGAATTCCTAAAGTTTAATTTAGCCTTTCATTTTTCCTGATTCCGTTTTCGGAAACTCATTTTACGAGCTAATCTTTGCGCCTCAAATTCTTTTACATAATATGTACACTTATTTCATTTTTATGTTTTAGACCTCTTATGTCCCATTTCTGTTCTCAATTTTTAGCTAGAGTCATTCTTGACTTCCTCAACTTGATTTTAGCTTTTTGTTTTCCTCAATTCGGTATCTGTAAGCTCTCATACAAATCATCCAAAGTTTAGTCTGAATCTGCCCCTGACTTTAATTACTTGTTCCATTTTCAAACCACTCAAATACCGCTCGAATCAGACGCTCTTTTGCCAACCATGCATAGTGTTCGTGAATCCAGAGCCAACGTCAATTCAACGCCTCATCGAGATAGCCAATTGTGGCTACGAGTTTGTAATTTGGATTTTAATTTTTATTCTTGATATTGTACTTAATCATAGGACTTGAGCAACACAGCTTCCAGCAGCAATGTACTCAGCTTCAGTGGTGGACAGGGCTACTGATGCCTGCTTCTTACTGAACCAAGATACAAGACAGCTTCCTAGGAAATGGCATCCTCCAGAGGTGCTTTTTCTTTCCAGCTTGTCTCGTCCATAGTCAGCGTCAGTGTATCTGATGAGTGTAAAGTCATGAGTATTTGGATACCACAAGCCTGCATTTACTGAGCTTTGCAAATATCTAAGGATCCTTTTTACAGCAATGTAATGGGATTCCTTAGGGTTAGCCTGATATCTAGCACAATAACATACTGAGAACTGAATGTCCGGCCTACTTGCTGTTAAGTAAAGTAGAGAGCCAATCATACCTCGGTACAACTTGCTGTCTACTGACTTACCATTTTCGTCAGCGCAGAGGACAGTGTCAGTGCCCATAGGAGTGGATATTGGCTTACAATGTTCTAGTTCATATTTCTTCAATATCTCCTTGGCATATTTAGCTTGACTGATGAATATGCCATTCTTTCCTTGTTTAATTTGAAGTCCAAGGAAGAAGTTGAGTTCTCCCATCATTGACATCTCGAACTCAGTCTGCATTTGCTTACCAAATTCCTTGCACATAGATTCATTAGTAGCACCAAATATAATGTCATCTGCATATATTTGAGCCAGCAGGTATCTTTACCCTTTCTCTTAATGAATAAGGTTGTATCAGCTTGACCCCTGACATAGTTTCTAGTCAGTAAGAAGTTGGTCAGCCTCTCATACCAAGCACGTGGTGCTTGTTTGAGGCCATATAGAGCCTTTTTGAGTTTATAAACGTGGTTTGGGAACTTAGGATCCTCAAACCCTGGAGGCTGATTGACATAGACCTCCTCGTTTATTACTCCATTAAGAAATGCACTCTTAACATCCATTTGAAACAATTTAAAATTCATATAAGATGCATATGCACATAAAATCCTAATTGCTTCTAGCCTTGCCACTGGGGCAAAGGTCTCACCATAGTCAATACCTTCTTGCTGACTGTAGCCCTGAGCTACAAGCCGTGCTTTGTTTCTGACTACATTTCCTTGTTCATCCAGCTTGTTCCTGAAGACCCATCTGGTTCCAATGGTCTTCTGGCTTCTTGGATGTGGCACTAGCTCCCATACATTATTCCTTCTGAATTGGTCGAGTTCCTCTTGCATGGCATTCATCCAGAATTCATCATGCTCAGCTTCAGCAAAGTTCTTCGGCTCCTGAACTGAGACAAAGGCTACACTATCGAGATACTTCCTGAGTTGATTCCTTGTCATCAGGGTATTTCCAGCTGAGTCAAGAATTGCATTTTCTGAATGCCCTCTTGGGACTCTTATCTCCTTGGGTAGATTTGTGTCTTGTTCTATTCGTGTTTCAACATTCTCTGCAGAAGTAGATTGGTCAGCGAAAACAATCTTAGGTTCACTCTTACTCTTGGTCAGCCGCTTTGTGAAGGACTCAGTAGCTGGTTCTTGATCAGCAGGTGCTGAGTTTGGTTCATCTTCTGTCAGCGGCTGGTATCTTCATGCAGGGTCAGTTTCATCGAATTGCACATGTATAGACTCTTCTAATACTTGGGTTCTCTTATTAAAAACTCTGTATGCTTTGCTGTTTGTTGAGTAGCCTAGAAAGATAGCCTCATCAGCTTTTGAATCAAATTTGGCTAAGCTATCTTTGGTATTTAAAATGAAACATCTACAGCCAAAGGCACGAAAGTATCCAATGTTGGGCTTTCGTCCTTTCCAAAGTTCATAAGGGGTTTTCTTAAGTATAGGTCTAACTAGAGCCCTATTGAGAATATAGCATGCTGTGTTAACAGCTTCTCCCCAAAAATACTTTGGAAGCCTATGCTCATCCAGCATTGTCCTGGCTATTTCAACCAGAGTTATGTTCTTCCTTTCTACAACCCCATTTTGCTGAGGTGTTCTAGGAGCAGAAAAATTGTGGTCAATGCCGCTGGCTTCACAGAATTCAACAAACTTTTGGTTTTTGAATTCTCCACCGTTATCACTACGGATATGAGCTAATTTTAGGTCTTTTTCATTTTCAATTTTTCTAACCAAATTTGAAAATGTCTCAAAGGTCTCATCCTTGCTGGTCAGCAAGATAACCCACGTATACCGAGAGAAGTCATCTACAATGACCAAGGAAAATCTTCTTCCACCCAGACTCAGCGGCTGGACTGGACCAAAGAGATCCAAGTGTAGTAACTCTAACGGACGTTTAGTTGAGACAATGTTTTTACTATGAAAAGATTGTTTGGTTTGTTTTCCAGCTTGGCAAGCGTGGCATAGTTGATCTTTTTGAAATTTAAGTTCAGGCAGTCCCTCAACCAATTGCTTTCTTGCTAATTTGGCCAGGAGGTCCATGCTTACATGACCAAGTCTCCTGTGCCATAGCCAGGAATTTTCTTCCTTTGTGACTAAGCATACAGTTTTTGAAAACTTCTTTTCTAGGTTCAGCATGAAGACATTGTCTATCCGAGGGGCAGTTAAAATTAACTTATTTGTTTTTCCCTCATATATTTTACATCCAGTATCATCAAATATAACTTTTCTCCCATTATCACATAGCTGAGCTACGCTGAGTAAGTTATATTTGAGTCCGCTGACTAGGGAGACAGATTCAATAGTGGGATTACCTCCAACGGTGCCTGATCCTACTATCTTACCCTTTCTGTTGTCTCCAAAACTTACGCTTCCTCCTCGTTTACGTTCAAACGTGATGAACTGAGTTTCATCACCCGTCATATGCCTTGAGCATGCGCTGTCAATATACCACATTTTTGACTTCTCGGCACATCTCAGGCTTACCTGCATTGTGATCAGTTTCCTTTAGGTGCCCAATTCTTTTTGGGTCCTGACTTGTTAGGTTCAACAGGTAAAGCATCATATTTTATTTTGTGGCGACATATATTGATAGTATGGCCACTTTTTCCACAGAAGTCACAACTGACCTTCTGTTTAGGATTCTTTACTGACTTGTCAGCACCCCAGTGCTGAGCGTGCCAGCACACCTTAGTGGTGTGTCCTAACTTCCCACAACAGTCACACTAGACTCTTCGCTGGGGATTTCGTCTCTGCTGAGTACCTTGGTACTGAGTACCTTGATACTGAGTTCTCAGAGGAAAATTGTTTTTGTTTGGAACCTTTAATTGGTTCTGAATGGTTGTGACATCCTTCCTCAGTTTCTTTGAAACTGACTGGACTTCAGAGACAGACTCATGAATGGTTTTCATATTTTCATGCAAAACTGAGTTGTCCTGAAGAAGGTATCTGAGGTCACTCAGTTTGACCTCTTCTACTTCATCACAGCGCCGGCTGAGTGCTTTAATCTTCTTGTTACACTTTTTGACAAGTGTATAGAGATCACTCAGGGCATTACCCATTTCATTTCTGAGTTGAGAGAGTGAGATTACCTCATTAGATTGCTCTTCATTATCTGACTCATCAGATTGGTCAGCATGCTCAAAAATGCATGGCTCAGCAAGTTCGTCAGCCATGAAGCATATCTTCGCTGACTCTGTGGCCTCAACTTCAGTTTATGAAGAATCATCACTGTCACTCCATGTTGCCACCATTGCCTTCTTGCCATTCTTTTTGTCTTTCCTCAGCGTTGGGCAGCTTGACTTGATGTGGCCGGTTTTGATGGCACTCAAAGCATGTAATGGGCTTTGAGCTGTCCTTCTTGAATTTGCTGTCACTTGAGTCAGCCTTATATTTATCAAATTTTCTATAAGGCTTCTTGGAGTATTTGTCATTTCTTTTGAAAAGTCTCTTCATTTTTCTTGTAAACATTGCCATCTCCTCATCGTCAGTTGAGCCATCATCAGTTGAATCAGCTTTCATGACAAGTGACTTCTGCTTATTGTCTTCGGATTTTTCCTTCACCTCGAAATTCTTCATAGATATCTCATGAGTCAGCTGTGAGCCGATGAGTTCATCATATTTGTAGGTGGTTAAATCCTGAGCTTCTTCAACGGCTGTCTTCTTGGCTTGCCAGTCTTTAGGAAGACTTCCGAGTATCTTCTTGACTTGTTCTTCCTCAGTGAAGATTTTTCCAAGTCTTTTGAGCTCATTTATGATGTTGGTGAATCTTGCATTCATTTCAGAAATCCCCTCATCATTGTTCATTTCGAACAGCTCATATAATCTCATCTGCTGGTTGACCTTGGACTCCTTCACCTTGTTGGTTCCTTCATAGGTGACCTCCAGCTTCTTCCAGATCTCCTGTGCTGACTCACAACCTGATATTTTGTTGTATTCTGCAGCATCCAGCGCACAGTGAAGCATATTTATAGCCGAAGCATGATTTTGTAGCTTCTTGAGATCATCCTCTGTCCATTCAACCTCACCTTTAACAACTGACTGGCCAGCAATAACTTTCACAGGTACAAACGGGCCTTGGACTATAGATAGCCAGGCACTCATGTTTGTAGCTTGAATGAAGTTCTTCATCCTATTCTTCCAAAAGGTATAGTTTGACCCGAAGAATAGGGGAGGCCTAGTAATGGACAACCCCTCAGGTAATATCTGAATTGTCTGGTTTCCAGGGAGAAACCGAGTGCTGTTTTCACCCATGGTATGGATCAACTCAAGGTTGTTAAACCTTTAGTAATGAGCTTTTAGGCTCTGATACCACTTGTTGGTCCCTTGTAAGGTTGCAAAGATAGTTCCAAGGGGGGGTTAGGAACTATTTTACCCTTTTTAAATAATTAGGGCAAACTTCTTTTTCTTAAGAAGAAAGTATATGACAACGGCGCTGAGCAATCAGCAAGACACTGGCTTAGTCAACTGGTGACTAGGTCAGTTTCGTTGCTTAAGTCAGGAAATAGCACTTAGAGTCTATTCCTGAACTAAGTCGTTTGCAGCGCACAACTCAGCTTGACCTCTTTTACTTGGTCAGTTTTAGTTTGTTTTAAGCAAGCAATGTATTAAGGAGTTAAGGGTTAGAAATACTTCACTCAGCGGAGTTATCCAGGTTCGGCTTCTTCTAAGCCTACGTCCTGTCCCCGGAACACGTTCCGAGATTTCCAATTCACTACTGAGCTCTTTAAAGGTAGAGACTCAAAAACCCTTTACAAATCAGAAGCTGAGTATAACAAGAGTACCTTCCTCTATACCTCTACTCACTTCTACTCTAATTCACTAAGTACTAAAACCCAGTACTCAGCTTCTCCTTTATAATTCTAGAAATGATTAAGATTTGTCCTAAACAACAATTTCTAGAACACCTTAGATGATTGAGGATCAATCACTCTAGACTTTTACACAGATGTGAAAATTGTCGTGTAAGATTTGCTTTGCTTTTGGATGCAGAACTTTTGTATACTTTTGGTCAGCGTAACGGCTTTTGCTCAAAGTTCTGTAAGGAATAAGGATTATGAATGCTCTATTTATAGAGATCTGTGAGAGCTTCTGGTTATTTCGAAATAACCGTTGGAGGGAAACGGCTTCATGTCATTTTCACTCAGTCTGTTCAGCAGTTCTCTTAGCCAATCAGATTCTAGCATCTTCTGTTCTTCGGTCAGTGTGGCAGTATGTTCCTCCAAATCTGGTAATGTCAAACAGACAGCTTCCTGCGTCTTCTGTTCTTTACCAAAAGAGGAAATACTTGGTCTGGAAGTTGCTTTGTGGTCAGCGGCTGTCTTGTACGTTTTGTCGAGACTGCTCAGCAACTTCTTACCGAAGTTGTCTACGTGGATCTTCTGGATCCTTCATTGTTGAGCTGCATTTCAATACTCAACGGCAGCGTTTTGTAATACGCGGGCTGAGTGATCTTGGCCTTGTTTGACTTGGGCTTTGACTTTCATATAGGGCTTGGGCCTTATGATCTTTATGTCTTGTAACAATTATAAACTCAACATTGAACACACACATTAGTAACAATAAATCAAAGCATTTAAACTTAGTGTGTTATAGAATATTTAATTGTACTTAAATAATTTTGTCAAATCAAAATCCTGTGGAAAGGTGTTTCAACATGATCTTCTTATAAACACAAGCCTCTTCGCAGTTCTGCTCGAAACCAAATTGTTTTATGGTCTCATCAAAACGCTTGTTCCAGCTCCTAAATGCTTGCTTGAGTCTATAAATGGATCTCTGAAGTTTGCAAACTTTAGTTGCATCCTTGAATATAAAACCTTCAGGTTGCATCATATATACATCCTCAAGTAGGTTTCCATTTAGGAAAGCTGTTTTCACATCCATTTGCCAAATCTCATAATCAAAATGAGTGGCAATAGCAAGCATAATTCTGATTGATTTGGACATGGCTATTGGAGAGAAAGTTTCATCATAGTCAACCTATTGACTTTGATGATATCCTTTCACTACTAACCTAGCTTTGTAGGTACTAACCTTTCCATCCATGTATGTCTTATTCTTGAAGATCCACCTGCACCCAATGGGTTTTATCCCTTCGGGTGGATCAACCAAAGTCCACACTTGGTTGGTATATATGGAGTCCATTTCAGAATTCATGGCTTCAAGCCAAGCTTTGGATTCAGGACTAGTAAGAGCCTTTTCGTAGGTCTCGGGTTCGTCGTCTAATACGAGAACCTCTTCATCATCTCCCACTAGAAAACCATATCTAACTGGTGTTGGTCATGTGTAACGTGACAAGGTTAGTTCCAAGGAGGGGGGGGGTTAAGTCTTTTAGCACAGTGATGCTGAGTAAGATCAGAGGCAAGCTTAGTCAACTGCTGACTAAAACTGATTCTATCATGAGTCATGAGATAGCACTTAAGTCTATTCCTAAACTCAGTTCTCAGATCACTCAACTCAGCTATGTTTGTTTTAGTATTTTACTAGGCAATACACAACAAGCAATATAAAGGGGTAAATGGTTAGAAAGATATTACTCAGCAAACTTATCCTGGTTCGGCCTCCTTACCTACGTCTAGTCCCCGGAATCCTTTCGAGATTTTTGAATCCACTACTGAGCTCTTTCAGGTAGAGCACAAACCTTTTATAATAGCTACTGAGTATACAAGAGTACCTTCCTCTATTCTTCTACTCAATACTATATCTACTACTGAGTGCTATAACCAAGCAACTCAGCTTCTCCTTTCTAATCTCTAGAAATGATAAAGTGTTTGTTCTAACAAAATGAAGAACACTTTAGATGAAAATAAGAATTGGTGTAAGAATTGCTTTGCTTTTCGAGACAGAAACTTCAAGCTGCTATTTGGTCAGTGGTTCGACTTGATGAAGATCTGCATCGAATGAAGCATTTAAGAGGCCTATTTATAGTGACAGCTGAGACCTCAGTCATTTCGAATTTCGAAATAACCGTTGGAGGGAAATGGCTTCATGTTGCTTTCGCTCGGTCAGTGCTCAGCGTCTTCAGCCAATAAGAACGTTGCATCTTCTATCTTCGTCAGGGATCAGTTACTTTTTCTCAGGCTCGTCAGAGTGTCTCCACATTTACAGAAAAGTCTTCCAGACAGCTTTTTGCTTCGTCTGAATATTTCTTTAAGCGGAAAGACTTTGTCTCCAAGTTGTTCAGGTCACCTGCTGACCTAACTTCCTTGTCTGCTTGACTCAGTAGCTTCGGCATCAAGCAATTGAGAAATTCCTTCTCGATTCTTCCTTCCGCTGGGCTGAGCTTTGTTCTGCTGGGCCGCAAGGCTTGTGAATGTTGACTGGGCTTTGACCTTCTCTTGTGGACTTTTGGGCCTTGATATTTTAATGTCTTTAATTCTTATAAATCAATTAACTCAACATTGAACAAACACATTAGTATTAATAAATCAAAGCATCTAAATTTAATGTGTTGGAATATTTTATCATGGTTATTTAAATATCCTTTAAATAATTTTGTCAAATCAAAATCATGTAGAAAGGTGTTTCAACAACTAGGAGTTCACGAACCCTTTGAGATCTACGAGTGGGTTTTGGCACTTGTGTCTCATCTAATAAGGCAGGCTCAGGTTTAACCAACTCTTCCACTGTTTCAAGTGTTGTTTCTTCTTGAACTTCCTCAAGCTATATCACACTTCCTGTTCATGTTTCTTCTAGAAAATCTTTCTCTAGAAACACGACGTGTTTGGATACTATTACTTTCTGATCATCTAGATGATAAAATTAATATCCCATGAAGAAACACTTATCAGATTTAGAATCCAACTTATCTGATATTATGCGTTTAACATATGCTGAACACCCCCATATTCTCATGAAAGAGAGAATGGGCTTCCCACCAATGAACATTTTGTATGGCGTGGAACTAGCGGATTTGGTGGGTACTCGATTCAAGGTAAATAGAGCAGTCTCTAAGGCATATCCCCAAAACTTCTGTGGAAGGGATGCGATACTCATCATAGATCATACCATATCTAATAAGGTACGGTTTCTCCTTTCAGATACACCATTGTGATGTGGTGTATAGGGAGGTGTCCATTGTGAGCAAATTCCACATTCAGTTAGATAATCCGAAAATCATCTGAAAGGTATTCTCCACCTCAATCTGATCAAAGTATCTTAATAGTCTTTCCTGTTTGATTTCCTACTTCATTCTTGAAGCATTTGAATTTCTCAAAAGCTTCTGACTTGTGCTTCATCAAGTAGATATAACCGTATCTAGTATGGTCATCTATGAAGCTTATAAAGTATCTGAATCCTCCTCTTGCTTGGACTGACATAGGACCACATACATCCGAATGTATTAATCTTATAGTGTCTGATACACACTCACCTTTATTGTTAAATGGTGTCTTTGTTATCTTTCCTTCTAAACAAGACTCACATGTTCCTATTGATTCACAAACTATAAAATTGTGTTGATTTCAATATAGAACACACCAGAGGTAGAAGCACTATCCTTTCCCTTCTTGAGATAAGCTAAGTACTCCTTGCAGTTCACTAGTACAAAAATGGCTTTTTGCCACGGCTTATTTGCCACGGTTCTTAACAGAACCGTGGAAAATAATTTTATTTGCCACAGTCTTACAAGGAACCGTGGCAAATAAGATGTTATTTGCCACAGTTTCATCCAACCATGGCAAAAAAAATACCTTATTTGCCATGGTTCCTAGAAGGACAATGGAAAATAAGGTGTTATTTGCCACGGTTGTTATGAAACCGTGGCAAATGACATTATTTGTCACGATTCCTAATAGAACTGTGGCAAATAATATTAATTCAATAATACATAATATTAATCCAAAAAGCCTTAATTTGTCTGAAAGGTATTCTCCACCTCGAATTAATCAAAGTATCGTAATAGTCTTTCATGTTTGATTTTCTACTTCATTCTTGAAGCATTTGAATTTCTCAAAAGCTTCTGACTTGTGCTTCATCAAGTAGATATAACTGTATCTAGTATGGTCATTTATGAAGCTTATAAAGTATCTGAATCCTCCTCTTGCTTGGACTGTCATAGGACCACATACATCCAAATGTATTAATCCTATAGTGTCTGATAAACGCTCACCTTTATTGCTAAATGGTGTCTTTGTTATCTTTCCTTCTAAACAAGACTCACATGTTCCTATTGATTCACAGTCAATTGAATCTATAAACCCATCTTGATGTAGCTTAAACATGCGTCTTTTGTTTATATGGCCTAGGCGACAATGCCACAAGTAAGTTGAATTATCTAGCTTATATCTTTTGGTATCAATTGTGAAAATAGGAACTTTATCATTCAAAACATAAATCTCATTTAATGATATTCCTGAAAAATAGAAAATGCCATTTCTATAGAATTCACAACTATTGTTCTTAATTGAAACATTAAAACCATCATTCACAAGACAGCTAATAGAAATAATGTTGCGAGACATCTCAGGAATATATATATATATATAGTTCCTTAATTCTATTACAAGTCCAGATGGTAGATGTAAAACATAATCTCCAATTGTGAGTGCAGCTCTTGCTCCATTTCCTACTTGCAAATTTATGTCTCCTTTCTTCAAGTCCCTAGTCTGTATTAGTTCCTGCATATTTGTACAAATATGAGATCCACATCCGGCATCTAATACCCAAGACTCGGACTGTGAAATTGTATTGATTTCAATATAGAACACACTAGAGGTAGAAGCACCATCATTTCCCTTATTGAGAGAAGCTAAGTACTCCTTGCAGTTAATTCCTCTTCCAATGCCCGTCTTTACCACAGAAGTGGCATTCCCTTTTGGGCTTCTTCACTTGCTTCCCTTTGGCTTGAGTTGGTTTCGCTCCCTTGTTCTTCTTAGGATCTCTGGGATTGGGAAACTTCCATTTCCTCTTCTTGGATCCTTCAATAACAAGAGCAGACACAACCTTGTCTTTCTTTACATTGGGCTCAACAGAGTTGAGCATGTTCATTAGCTCTTCAATGGAGGTCTTTAAGTCATTCATCTGGTAGTTCCTAATGAACTGTGAATAACTCTCTGGGAGGGAGGTAAGAAGTAAGTCAACACCTAGTTCATGGTCCATCACAAATCCAATGTTGAAAAGCTTGGTTATGTAACGACATCTTGACATAGTGTGTCATGATAGAACAACCATCTTGCATCTTGTAGCGAAACAACAACTTCGCTATCTCATAGCGCTCGTATTGAGTTTGTTTTTCAAACAACTCTTTCAAGTGTGCAACGATAGAATAGGAATCCAACTCTTCATGTAACCTCTGAAGTTCTGGTGTCATTGAAGCAAGTATGATGCATCTTGCATGTTCATCATCGGACCGATGCTTCTAATAAACATCGATATGTTCAATGGGAGCATCATCAGCTGGAACATCGGGTATCGGTGTATCCAATACATACCATATCTTTTCGAACTTCAAAATGATTTTGAGGTTGCGAAACTAATCGGTGAAGTTTGAACCATTCAATTTGTTATCGGTAAGTATATTGCACAGATCAGTTTTATACATGATTTTAAGAGTATAAGTAATATAACCTGAGAGTGAGAAAGAGTGACAGATGTTATTCATTTGCTTTAATTTACTTCAATTTAAATATAGGACTTTTAATTTATTTTAAATTGCTTCCACTATTTTGCCAAATTAATAACCCTCGATATTAATTCGAAGAATTTCACAAATTTCTTAGTGAGCTAGGATCCTAACTTATTATCTAAATAAATAAATTAAACAAAATTAATATGCATACTATATGTATATTTTAGATAGGATAATATTTTCTCAGTTAGGGATGTAATCAAATTAAATCTCTCCTAACTTGTTAATTTAACCATAATTATAATCCAATTACAATTATCTGAATAAATTAACTAAATTAATATACATGCATATATGTGTATTTCGGCCCCCCTATTATCCATTTTTATCTCTCCATTCAATAATTACTATATCGCCCTTGTTTGGTTCCAACTCTCATGTGTGACTGACGGGTTTGTCGAAGCCCGACAAAATAGATCTATAATTTTACTGATTTCTCTATTGGACTACAATTTGATTTGTAGTAATAGTAAGACCAGGTCGAATCCCAATAGAATAATTAACCTCTTAATTCAAATGAGCAAATAAACTAAAAAGGGGGTTTTGATTTTGATGGATGATTAAATCAAATTAAACAAGTAAAGTAAATGAGAATTCAATAATGAGAAAGCATGATTCAAGAGATTGGGTTCATTGGGTGTTTGTTGATCCTTGGTTTAAATGATAAACAAATTAAAAATTCAAATCTTTGATTAAAGAGTATAAGGATTACCTAATTCACTCTTTCACTTTCTCTTAATTTATTAATTTAAATGAAGCATCTAAATCAACCTAGTTATTAAGAAAAGGGAATGAAGCATATCCAATTTCTTAATAACCGCATTAGGATTAAGAAAGTTTATCAAATCAATTCCTATTGAGAGGAACGTCGACAAACAATAGCAATTGGCTGAATTTGCTTCCCAATCAATCTCAAGCAAAAACTCAATTACTCAAGATCGATTTTTGCTACTTGTTGTAATTCATTCAAGACAATTACGGATCAAGAATAAATACTTAGCAATAGAAGATCGAATACGATTCAATAATCATAAAAAGAATTGAAGAAGAAAATCAGAACTTGAATTAATACTTGAAGAAATTAATACATGAAACCTCACAACCTTTTAACCTAATGAAATCCCTCTTGAAACAGAAAATGGAACTTAGCTACTCATAATGAAAACAATTCAACAATACAATTGAAAATCTGTAAAACCTAGTTCCTCTCTAAGGAATGTTAAGCCTCTATTTATAGGGGAAAACCCTAAGAAGAAAGACTAAAATATCCTTAAGAGATAAGGAAAGAAACTAAATCTCTAATTAATTAATGATTAAATAGAGATAATAGGAAATATTCAAATCCTAACTAAAATAAAATACAATTAAATAAGATAATATCCCAAAATCAAATCTGAAAATATCTTCTTATCTGAAGTTGGCTGTTGTTTCTCAATTACAGCTGAAACAGGACGTGCCCACGCCTTAACTGAAGTTGGCTGCTGTTTCTCAATTACAGCTGAGACAGGACATGCCCACGCAACTGAAACTGGTCTCTGATTTGCAAATACTCCAAAAGGCCACTAATTTCTAGATTTTTCACCAAACATCTAAACTTTCTCCCAAAACAAAATATGAGATAAAAACATCAATTGAACACCAAATGTTTCCAAATTACATAGAATAAGATAGAAAGTAACAAGACTAAAATGGTCTTGTCAGTGACCCATTATATTCTTATTGTTACTAGCCGTATAAATTTATTGAATTAATTTCCAAAATTACATTCAACCTACTGTATATCGGAATGAGTGCGCGGAATGTGAATAGCAGAACCGTAAACATTCACCCAGAGCCATAAGAAGACAGGTTGATTCCGTCGTTGACCTTTCCGTATTAGGTCCAGTATGATTCGATCCTTCACTAGCTATATCCTTCAACGAATCTTGTGACTATGAATAGTGTCATGTCACATATAGCGAGGCATTCATTTTACTTGTTCAGGTAGAGTTAACTCCGAATAGATAGATTAAGTGAAATCTCCATTTCGACTTTTAATCTATCACATTGCAAGGATTTAGAGTCAAGTCTTCGCAAGCGATCATGGATACATCTCCCATTTACTAGGAGTGATGAATACTCAATCTAATATTAACTATTCCGTAATTACTTTTTGTGATACCCAACTCCTGCCCGCACACACCCAGGATCCTTCCTGTTATGGATCGTGTTTGAACAGTGTCAAAGTATCACACTCCATAATCAAGAATCACTAATTAATATTCCTTTGAGTCTGATATTACTTATACATACTAATACTAATGTGACAAACAGGTGACATAAGATAAATCCATCCATCCTGTTATCTCAAGTCGGGTCCCCAGTCCTAATGAACTCCTTCACTAGATCCATATAACTATCCAGATATCTCCATATCTAAAGCTTGTGAGATCAGCTCTCTGTTCATGACAGAAGACACTATTACATGCAAGTCTCAACAGTATTATATAAATATATTACTTGACTTGGGGTGGTTTTAAGTTTATTTGTTTATTATAAGGGTTGGTCTCACTTCATGCTTGTATGAACACTTTATAATCATTTTAAATAAACTTCAGGATTTTCTTTTATTTGAATTAATTAGTTCTAAAAGATGAATGCCTTTATATAGTTAAAACAAATTGTTGAAACACCTTTCCACATGATTTTGATTTGACAAAATTATTTAAGATAATCCATGATTAAGGGACAATTAAATTTAAGTGCTTTGATTTAATTGTACTAAAATGTTTGTTCAATGTTGAGCATAAATATAAATGAAAATAGAAATAAAAAGTAAGACAGGACGAAGTCAGCATGAGAACACAGCACAAGCTGAGTGAAGTGCAACTCAGCGTAATAGAAGATAAGTCATCTTCTGAACAGAAGCTTACAGATCAAGCTAATCAATGAAGCTGAGTGAAACGCAACTCAATATCAAAAGTAGAGAAGTCTTCCTGGGAACTATATCTTACAGAACGAAGCTGACCATGGAAGCTAAGTAGAAGAGAACTCAGTATCAGAATTGGCAACAATCATAGACAACGGCTATCAAAGTCAAGCTGAGTGATCTTCAGGACAACGCGAATGGGCCGTTTGCTAAAAGACAAGATCCGATAACTGTCTGCACCAATTCATAAGCTTTGGAATTATGCATGGATACAATTTCGAGATGCATGGGTCAACTGTTCGTTAGCTAAAAGATGAACTGGCATAAGAAGACGAAACCTGCGAGAAAAAGACAAACCTGACGACTGTGGAATTCAGACGACAGGATTGGCCTGCAAATCTGAAGCTGACCAGAACATGTTGCCGAAAAGAGTCGTTTCATCCAACGGATAATTCCAGATTAAAATCATTTAGCTTCAGACTTCAACTATAAAAGGACAAGTACACTTCTTGGATCCTTTGCCGATTGCCAAGAGAACAAAAAGCATACATACAAAGCACATCAAAACAAGAGAAAGATCTTATACCAAACTTCTATTTCTGTGTAAAAGCTAGAGTGATTTTTGTAATCGTCTAAAGTGTTCTTTTTCTGAAAAAAGAACAAATTCTGTATCAATTGTAAAATTGAGAGAGTGTGCTGAGTACTCGGTTTTAAGTACTCAGTGGTAGAGAAATCTAGGTGTTCGGTTATAACACTTAGTAGGAGTTGAGTAGACGAATAGAGGACGGTACTCTTACATATTCAACTTCCTTGTAAACGGTTTGCGCTCTACCTTTAAAGAGCTCAGTATTGGATTTAAAAAGCCCGGAGGAATTCTAGGGTCTGGACGTAGGCGGAGAGGCCGAACCAGGATAAGTCATGCTGAGTAATTTCTAATTCTCTCAATATATATCTGTATGTGTTGCTTGCTATATTTACTCAGTATATAAATTGTTTAAGCTGACACTGAGTAAATCAGAGTGCTGAGTTGGAAGCTGACCACAAAAGTGTCATTTCCCAACTCACAAGTAAAACAGTTCTAGTCAGTATCTGACTAAAGCCGTCTTATGCCTCACTCGGCCGCGCTGACCAAAGCTGAGTTGTGAAACTCAAAGAATTGAATTAAGTCAGCATAATTAAAGCGAAAAAGTTACATTAGTTCCTAACCCCCCCCCCCTTGGAACTAATCACACGGGACCAACAAGTGGTATCAGAGCCTAGTAGCTCACTACTCAAAGATATAACTATCTTGAGCTGATCCCGATAAATGGCTGAGAACAGCACTCGTTTCCTACCAGGGAACCAAACAACACAGATACTCCCCGAGGGATTATCAATTAGTCGGCCTCCCCTATTCTTTGGATCTAATTATACATTCTGGAAGAATAGGATGAATAACTTTATTCAAGCCACAAACATGAGTGCATGGATTGCAATAGTTCAAGGCCCATATGTGCCTTATAAAACTGTTAACGATGAGAAAGTCGTTAAGAGTGAAACTGATTGGTCAGAAGATGACCTTAAGAAATTACAAAATAATGCTTTGGCTATCAATATGCTTCACTGTGCTCTAGATATTGCAGAGTACAATAAGATTTCAAGTTGCGAGTCAGCTCATGAGATATGGAAAAAGCTGGAGGTGACCTATGAAGGCACAAGCAAAGTCAAGGAGTCTAAAGTGAACCAACACATGAGACTGTACGAGCTGTTCGAGATGAACGAAAATGAAGACATCTCGGAGATGAACTCAAGGTTCACCAATATAATAAATGAGCTCAAGAGGCTTGGAAAGAACTTCACCGAAGAGGAACATGTGAAGAAAATATTGAGAAGCCTTCCCAAAAGCTGGCAAGCCAAGAAGACCGCGGTGGAAGAAGCTCGGGACTTGACTACATACAAGTATGACGAGCTGATCGGATCTCTGCTGACTCATGAGATCTCTATGAAGAACTTCGAAGCAAAAGAGAAGTTAGAGGACAAGAAGCAGAAATCTCTTGTCATGAAAGCTGACTCATCAGACGATGAGGAAATGGCCATGTTCATGTTAAAACACCTTTCCACATGATTTTGATTTGACAAAATTATTTAAGTTAATCCATGATTAAGGGGAAATCAAATTTAAGTGCTTTGATTTAATTGTCCTAATATGTTTGTTCAATGTTGAGTATAAATATAAATACAAATAGAAATAAAAAATTAAGACAGGACGAAGTCAGCATAAGATCACAGCACGAGCTGAGTAGAGTGGAACTCATCGTGAAAGAAGATAAGTCATCTTCAGAACATAAGGTTAACGATCAAGCTAATCAACAAAGCTGAGTGGAATGAAACTCAGTACCAAAAGTAGAAAAGTCTCCTTGAGAACTATGTCTTGCAGAACGAAGCTCACCATGGAAGCCGAGTAAAAGAGAACTCAGTATATGTATTAGCAAACAATCACAAACAACGGCTAACAAAGACAAGCTGGGTGATCTTCAGGACAGCATGAATGATCCGTTTTCTAAAAGACAAGCTCCGACAACTGTCTGCACCAATAATAGAAACCTTGGAATTATGCAAAAGCCAATCTCGAGATGCATGGGTCAACTGCTCTTTTGCTAAAAGACAAACTGGCACAAGAAGATGAAACCTGCAAGAAAAAGACAAACCTGACGCCTGCAGAATTCAGACGACAGGATTGCCTGCAAAACTGAAGCTGACCAGAACTTGTCTCAAAAAGGAGCCGTTTGGATCAACGGACAAATCCAAGATTCAAATCATTTCTGCTTCAGACCTCAACTATAAAAAGGACATGATCATTCTTGGATCATAAGCCGAATACAACAAGAGAAATATAGCATACATACAAAGCACACAAAACCCAAAAGAGATCTTACACCAAATTTCTATTCTTGTGTAAAAGCTAGATTGATTTTCTGTAATCATCTAAAGTGTTCTTCATCCAAAAAGAACATCTTGTATCAATTGTAAAATTGAGAGTGTTGTGCTGAGTACTCGGTGTTGAGTGCTTAGTGGTAGAGAAATCTAGGTGTTCAGTTATAGCACTTAGTAGGAGTTGAGTAGACGAATAGAGGACGGTACTCTTGCATATTCAACTGCCTTGTAAACGGTTTGTGCTCTACCTTTAAAGAGCTCAGTATTGGATTTAAAAAGTCCGGAGGGATTCTGGGGACTGGACGTAGGCGGAGAGGCCGAACCAGGATAAGTCGTGCTGAGTAATCTCTAACTCTCTCTCTCAATATATATATATATATATATATATATATATATATATATATATATATATCTGTATGTGTTGCTTGTTATATTTACTCGGCATAAACTGACATTGAGTAAATAAGAGTGCTGAGTTGGAAGCTGACCACAAAAGTGTCAATTCCCAACTCATATGTAAAATAGTTCTAGTCAACATCTGACTAAAGCTATCTTACGCTACAATTGGCCGTGCTGACTAACACTGAGTTAACAAACTCAAGAAAATATATTAAGTCAGCTTAATTAAAAATAAAAAAAGTTATATTAGTTCCTAACCCCCCCCCCCCTTGGAACTAATCACACGGGACCAACAAGTGGTATCAGAGCCTAACAGCTCACTACTCAAAGATATAACTATCTTGAGCTGATCCTGATAAATGGCTAAGAACAGCACTTGTTTCCTTCCAGGGAACCAAATAACATAGATACTCCCTGATGGATTATCAATTAGTCGGCCTCCCCTATTCTTTGGATCTAACTATACGTTCTGGAAGAATAGGATGAAGAACTTCATTCAAGCCACAAACATGAGTGCATGGCTTGCAATAGTTCAAGGCCCATATGTGCCATATAAAACTGTTGACAATGAGAAAGTTGTTAAGAGTGAAACTGAGTGGTCAGAAGATGACCTCAAAAAATTACAAAACAATGCTTCGGCTATCAATATGCTTCAATGTGCGTTAGATGCTGCAGAATACAACAAGATTTCAGGTTGCGAGTCAGCACAGGAGATTTCGAAAAAGCTTGAAGTAACCTATGAAGGTACAAGTAAGGTCAAGGAATCAAAGGTGAACCAACATATGAGATTATATGAGCTGTTCGAGATGAACGACAATGAGGACATCTCAGGAATGAACGCCAGATTCACCAACATCATCAATGAGCTAAAAAGGCTCGGTAAGAACTTCACTGAAGAAGAGCAGGTGAAGAAAATTCTGAGAAGCTTACCCAAGAGCTGGCAAGCAAAGAAAACTGTCGTGGAGGAAGCTCAAGACTTGACCACATATAAATACGACGAGCTGATCGGATCTCTGCTGACTCATGAGATCTTTATGAAAAATTTTGAAGCAAAAGAAAAGTCAGAAGACAAGAAACAAAAATCACTTGTCATGAAAGCTGAACTGAAGTTGACTCATTGGATGATGAGGAAATGGCCATGTTCACAAGGAAGATGAAGAAGCTGTTCAGAAAGAATGAAAAGAACAGCAAGAGGCCATTCAGAAAAGGTGATAGGTACAAAGCTGAGTCCAGTGACAAATACAAAAAGGACAGCCCCAAGGCTGTCACGTGTTTTGAGTGCCATTAAACTGGGCACATTAAGTCAAGCTACCCTAATCTAAAGAAAGACAAGAAGGGAAGCAAAAAGGCAATGGTGTCCATATGGAGTGACAGCGATGACTCAACATCATCTGAAGTTGATGCCACCGAGTCAGCAAACATATGCTTCATGGCCGATGACGCTGCTGACCACACTCGATCTGAGTAAGCTGACCTCTCTGAAGAATCTGAACAGGAGGAATACTCAAATGAGGTAACATCCTTACACTTGCTTAGAAATGAAATGGTTAACGCCCTGAGTGACTTATATACACTGACTAAAAAGTGTAATAAGAAGATAAAAGCACTCAACAGGCGGTGTGACGAGATTGAAGAGGTCAAGCTCAGTGACCTTCGATATCTTCTCCAAGACAACTCAACATTGCATAGTAACATGGAAATTATGAATAAGTTTGTCTCGGAAGTCCAGTCAGATTTAAAGAAACTGAAAAAGGATGTCATATCCCTACAGAGCCAAACTAAAGGCTCAAACAAAAATAAATCCCATGCTGAGTACTCAGGTACTAGTCAGCATAGACAATTCACTCAATGTGACTGTTGTGGGAAAAGGGGACACACAAGAAATGTGTGTTGGTATAACAAGCGGATTGTTCAATGTGACTTCTGCGAAAAGAAAGGATATACCATTAAGGTATGTTGGCATGCTCAGCACAATGGTGCTGACCAAAAACAAAGTCACCCTAAAAGGGTAACTCATTGTGACTTCTGTGGTAAACAAGGCCACACTATAAAAGTATGCCGTCACAAATTAAAACATGACTTTGCACCTGTTTATGCTAACAAACGAGGAGCCAAAAAGAATTGGGTACCTAAAGATGAATGATTCAAAATGCAGGTGAGCCTGAGGTGCATGGAGAAGTCAAAACTGTGGTATATTGACAGCGCATGCTCGAGGTATATGACTGGTGATGAAACTCAGTTCATCACACTTGAGCTTAAACAAGGTGGAAACGTAAGCTTTGGAGACAATAAAAAGGGAAAGACAGTAGGATCAGGCACTATCGGAGGTAACCCTACCATTGAGTCAGTCTCCTTAGTTAAGGGTCTCAAATATAACCTATTGAGCATAGCTCAGCTTTGTGATAGCGGTAGACATGTTATATTTGATGATACTCAGTGTTGGATACTCGAGGGAAAAACAAATAATTTGGTTTTAACTGCCCCTCGTGTTGACAATGTATATATGTTGAGTTTAGAAAAACAGTTTTCCAAAAATATATGCTTAGTATCTAAAGAGGATAACTCCTGGCTATGGCATAGGAGACTTGGTCATGTAAGCATGGACCTCACTGCCAAATTAGCTAGAAAGCAATTAGTTGAGGGATTGCCCAAATTGAAATTTGAAAAAGATCAATTATGTAATACTTGTCAGCAAGGTAAACAAACGAAAAAGTCTTTTCAAAGTAAAAACATTGTCTCAACCAAAAGACCATTGGAATTACTACATTTGGACCTTTTCGGACCTGTCCAGCCACTTAGTTTGGGCGGTAAGAAATTCTCCTTAGTCATTGTAGATGATTTCTCTCGGTATACTTGGATTATCTTGCTGAGTAGCAAGGATGAAACTTTTCAGACGTTCACAACATTGATTAAGAAGCTTGAAAATGACGATGACCTAAAAGTAGCTCATATTAGAAGTGACAATGGCGGAGAATTCAAAAACCAACAGTTTGATGAATTCTGCGAAGTAAGTGGCATTGACCATAACTATTCTGCTCCTAGGACACCTCAACAAAATGGGGTTGTTGAAAGGAAGAACAGAACCATAGTTGAAATTGCTAGGACAATGCTGAGTGAAAATAAGCTTCCAAAGTATTTCTGGGGTGAAGTTGTCCACACAGCATGCTACATACTCAATAGGGCTTTAGTTAGGCCTATTCTTAAGAAAACCCCATACGAACTTTGGAAAGGACGAAAGCCCAACATTGGCTACTTTCGTGCCTTTGGGTGTAAATGTTTTATACTCAATACAAAAGATAATCTTGCAAAATTTGATGCTAAAGCTGACGAAGCGATCTTTTTAGGGTACTCAACTAACAGTAAAGCATATAGAGTGTATAATAAACGAACTCAATTTGTTGAAGAGTCAGTCCATATAGAGTTCGATGAAACTGACCCTGCAGGAAAAACAACTCAGTCCGCTGAAGATGAACCAAGCTCAGCTTCCGCTGACCAAACAAGAGCTACTGAGTCGTCAGTACAAGGGCTGACCAAAGGTAAACACGAACCCGAAATTACCTTTGCTGACCAATCTATTCCTGTAGATATTGTAGAAACACCCATTCCAGACAACTCAACATTACCAAAAGAAATAAAAATTCAAGAGGA
This sequence comes from Euphorbia lathyris, assembly GCF_963576675.1. Lineage (NCBI taxonomy): Eukaryota > Viridiplantae > Streptophyta > Magnoliopsida > Malpighiales > Euphorbiaceae > Euphorbia > Euphorbia lathyris. The sequence goes on from NC_088914.1 coordinate 48,457,572, forward strand.
CATTCGGAGAAGTCCATTCTTGATGCCGCTGACAACAAGCTGATGACAAGAGATCAGCTTAGAAAGTATCTCGGGAATATTGCATTCGTCTCAGTAAATGAGCCAAAGAACTTCACCGATGCTGAGCATGATGAATATTGGATCAATGCCATTCAAGAAGAGCTTGATCAATTCACAAGAAATGAGGTATGGGATTTAGTACCAAAACCTAGGAATCAAAAGACCATAGGAACTAAGTGGGTCTTTAGGAATAAACTAGATGAGCAAGGCAACGTAGTCAGAAATAAAGCCCGACTTGTAGCCCAAGGCTATAGTCAGCAAGAAGGCATTGACTATGGTGAAACCTTCGCTCCTGTTGCTAGGTTAGAGGCTATACGTATATTGTGTGCATATGCTAGCTATATGAACTTTAAATTATATCAAATGGATGTTAAAAGTGCTTTTCTTAATGGCTTTATAAACGAAGAGGTATATGTTAGTCAGCCTCCAGGGTTTGAAGATCCAAAATTTCCAAACCACGTTTATAAACTCAAGAAGGCACTGTATGGCCTAAAGCAAGCACCACGTACTTGGTATGAGAGGTTGACCAATTTCCTGCTGACCAGGAATTATGTCAGAGGCAAAGCTGACACAACCTTGTTCATTAAGAAAAAGGGTAAAAATACATTGCTAGCATAAATTTACGTAGATGATATAATCTTTGGTGCTACTGACGAATCTATGTGCAAAGAATTTAGTAAACAGATGCAAATTGAGTTCGAGATGTCTATGATGGGCGAACTCAACTTCTTCCTTGGACTACAATTCAAGCAAGGTAAGAATGGCATCTTTATTAGTCAGTCCAAGTACGCCAAGGAAATGCTCAAAAAGTTCGATATGGAAGATTGTAAACCCATATCAACCCCAATGGGTACTGACACTATTCTATGCACGGATGAGAAAGGTAAGTCAGTAGATAGTAAGCTATATCGAGGTATGATTGGCTCTTTACTCTATCTTACTGCTAGTAGACCTGATATTCAGTACTCAGTATGCTATTGCGCTAGATATCAAACTGACCCCAGGGAATCTCACATTGTAGCTGTAAAACGAATTTTTAGATATTTGCAGAGCTCAGTTTATGCAGGTTTATGGTATCCAACCTCAAATGACTTCACACTCATTGGATACAGTGATGGTGACTATGGACGAGATAAGCTTGAACGTAAAAGTACTTCGGGAGGATGTCACTTCCTTGGAAGCTGTCTAGTATCTTGGTTCAGCAAGAAGCAGTCATCAGTTGCCCTGTCTACAACTGAAGCTGAGTACATTGCTGCTGGAAGCTGTGTGGCTCAAGTCCTGTGGATTAAGCAACAGCTTGAGGATTACGGAGTCAAAACAGAAAAAATTGAAGTCAAATGTGATAACAAAAGCGCTATTGACCTATCCAAAAATCCAATCCAACACAGCAGGATGAAGCATGTCAGCATAAGGCATCACTTAATTAGAGATCATGTACTCAAGGGTGAGATCAAGCTGACCTATGTACCAACAGATGAACAACTAGTGGATACCTTCACTAAGCCTCTGGCTCGTGAGCAATTCAGCATATTAAGGGAAGTTATCGGTATGTCTAATCCTCTTCAATAATACTATGTGCTTAAATTGAATGTTGAGTGATTACCATGCTGAGTGACTTGTGCTAATTTAGTAACTTCTACATGCTGAGCTTAATATGTGTTATAGAAAATCACCCTATGCTGAGTAAGACATACATGCTGAGTGATTATCTTGAGATGAGTTGCTAAAGCAGTATGAAAATCCTCTACGTAAAACTGTGCACTCATTACCACAAACGTTCAGTATTCTAACAAACTGAGTAAAGCCCACTTGCACCATTAAATGCTAGCACGCGTATTAAATAGCCACCTAGGGTGACGTAAGAAATAATTAGAAAGCACATGCGCCGGATGTGTCATAAATGCCAGAATCTTTGTCGATTGATCATCTCGAGGTAAAACGGCTAGTTCAAACGTATAGGATCAATTCGAACCTCTATAAATAGTGGAAGATTTCCCATTTAACTCTCTTTACACTCGAATTCTTTGGCATTCAAATCTCTCGCTCTCTAAACTCTAAAACCTCTCGAAAATCTCTGAGAAAATCATGTCGGACTCTCACAATATCTCCGGTGGTGATTACGACAGAAATCACTCCGATGAAAACCCTAAGTCTCCTCCTCATCATGAATATAGCGAGACTCCCACCAAAGTACAAGGTCTGTATGACCAAACTCCAAGCAAGAGCCCTCAAGCTGGCCTCGCAACCTCTTCGAAAAAGAAGAAGAAAAAGAAGGACAATCAGCCCAATGAAAAGATTTTCCTTAAAGTCTATAAAAGCATTAAGAACCATGAGGTACTTCACTTTCGGTGGTTCTCTTCGAGCTTCGTAACGGCTGAGCAACCGTTCTGTGAGTGGATCTCGAAAAATGAATGGGCTGGACTCTTCTCCCTTCCTGGTAAAGCCTACCCTAGATTGGTAAGGGAATTCTGTGTTGACGAAGAAGATGCTGACCATCTGGTAACCCATGTCAAAAGCCAGAAAATAACGATTACCCCATCCTATCTAGCAACCTTGCTAAAACTGCCAGCCAAAGGGAAAGAATTCAGGACTACAAAGGAGAAACTTGACCACACCATGACATTCTGTAAGCCTGAGGATCACAAAGGGGAAATAGCTAGTACATGTATGGGTCAGAATCAAAAGATGGCTCACTACATCCTGACTAACTTTATCTTCCCTAAAATCAACTCAGCATCATCAGCTTCAAACTTCGAGCAGTGCTTCATCTGGCACATGCTGACCTATCAACCACTCAACATGCCGGTGTTTCTTGTCGGTGCACTTCAATGAAGTACTGGGAAACTCAGGATGGGGTCCCTCATTATAAGAATCTTTGAAGATCATCAAATAGACGTGATTAATGAAACTGAAACTTGGGGAACTGAAATCACAGCGGCTCTGCTGTTTGGGTTAGTTTACAACCAACCCCTCAAGTCTAAGAAGGGAAAAGAGGCCATTGAGGAACATGAGGAAGAAGCTGATATTGCATAGGAGGTGCAAACCAAGAAAGAAAAGAAGAGGAAAGCAATTCAAACCTGTTCCAAAGATGTTGATGCTGTTCCAAAGAAAATCAGGTTTGTATCAAAGGGGAAGAAAGTTGATGCTGAGCAAACTCAGGACACACCTAAGTCAGCAGAGAAACGAAAAAGGCAAGTTGAGCCTGAAGAAGAGAGTGAGGAAACTCCAGAGCAACCATTGCAGAAAAAGAAAAAGAAATCTTCGAAGTTAAGTCCTATTGATGTTGCCCCTCTTGGTTTTGTGATCTCCGATGATTCGCATTTCGCCAAAAGTCAAGAAATTGATCTTGAGAAAATCCCTACTGACCAAGATGAAGAAAAGTTGGGTAATCTCGGAGGTCGGTTTGATCCTGAGGAGACAGCAAATGTTAAGCAACATGAGACAGTTAACACTGAGCTGGGTGAAGAACAAACTGAGCCAACCGCAAAGGATCAAGCTGGCCTAGGGGTAAATTCACCTTCTAAATCTCTTGATTCTATTCAAGCTGACCCTTCTCCTCCAAAGACTAAGAAATTAAGGCGCCTCAAGAAAAAGGCTCACAGATCCCCAGTTATTGACCTTCTGGGTGATTCTCCTCTCTGGGATCCCATCACTGATCTCTCGGACATGCAATTCAAATTCTTCTCCAATCCCACTGAGCCTTCTCCAAGGGAACTCGAGAAAAAGCAAGCCTCTATTACTCATCCTGAGGAACAAGCCAAGACTCCAGAAAATCCAATCCCTGCCGAGCAAGAGCTCGAAGTCCAAGCTGCTCAAAGTGAAAAGCATGCGAAGGAAAATCCTGCTCAAACTGAGTTGACTCCTCCTGCACCAACTCAAACCAACATTGAGCATGTCAATATCTCTGCCGATCCACCTCCTTCCAATCCAATATCGCAGAATGTTGAGCAACCTATTTCCACTGCTACTCCAAACAAAAGCCCAGCTGTTAACCAAGCTGGCCCTTCCAATTCCACCAGAATTCCGGCAACTGAGCCAATTCCTGAGGCAACATATGTCTATCTTCATGCTACTGAGTCCGGGCGTCGCATTATTGACTCCGCTCAAACTATTCTTCAGGATTTGAACACTTCTCATTCCGATGCTGCTGGGTCTGCAAATATTGAGTCACCACAAATCTCGTCTGTCACTCAGCTCCTAAATGAGATCAAGGGTCTCAAAGAATTAATAAGTGTCATGACAACGGTCCAAACACAGCAACCCAAGCAAGAATCCATCGTCAAGCTAGCCGAACTGCAGTTAATGATGGTGAATCCCATGGATTCCTTTCAAGGCCAAATTAATGCTCTTTCTGCAGTCAACACGGGTATGCTACCTCTGCTGAGTTGAATCAACACTTTACCAAGTTGAACTCTGAGCTGACCGACACTCGCGAGCTAATCTCCTCAACTTCTCAATGTTCGGTCGAACAAATTAGCGAAGCTGTCCGTCTACTCAACTTGAGTAAAGAGGAAATGGAAACTAACCAACTCAAGACAAATGAACTGTTGCAATACTCCCGAGCCACCTACAAACACGTGCGCCACACGAATGCTCAACGTTAGTTTTATGATTCGGCTTTGCTTAAGATGTACCATTAAGCTTATGCTATGCTGACTGACACTATCACATGGGTAGGAAAATCTCAAGAATACATATTGAGTATGCTCAGTGCCTCTATCAAGATTCCCGGTGCTACCTTGGATGATGGTGTTCCATTTTTTTATGGTCTACGGGAAAGCACGAAAAGGCTTAAGGCTTATTCTGTTAGATTAAATCGTGCTGCTCTCAATGACACCTTCGTTCCTCCTCCGCCCGATGCTGGCAAAACGGGGGAGAAAGAACAAGCTAATAGAACTCAGCACACAGGAGAAGCATCTAGTAGTCAGCAGCAAAAGGGAAAAGGCAAAGTCAACTCTGCCCAAGTCAATAGGAAGAAATAGTCTGGCTAGGATTGCTAGTTTTTATTCTTGACTTGTATTTTTTTCTTTAATCTGGAGTATTTTTCTTGCTGACTATCTATAAAATTATGCATTCAAAATTGATTAATATTATGTGATGCTTACTTGCATATTGTGCTTTATGCTGATCTGTCTTAATTGAACAAACAAACAAAAGAAAAAGGAATATACTCAGTACACATTAGACTTGATACATTTGCTCTGAAAAAAATTCGCCCATAACTCTGATATCAAACTAACCATATATCAAAACTGAGTCAAAACATATTCCACACATTGACCTCTTCTGAAAAGCTGAACTAGGCTCATCTGAATTAGATCTTGGAAGGTCTAGAAATGAACTAGGTCAGTATAAGCATGTCTTAATTTTACTCAATTGAATCTTAGAAGGTTTAGAGTTAAGTTAAGTCAATAGATGCAACCCTTACGGGGGAGTGATTTCAGAAGCTTAAAAAGAATTTCGACCATGGGGAATCTCAATGCTGAGTTCCATCAATTAAATATTTTGCCAACATCAAAATGGGGGAGTTTGTTGAAACACCTTTCCACATGATTTTGATGTGACAAAATTATTTAAATTAATCCATGATTAAGGGGAAATTAAATTTAAGTGCTTTGATTTAATTGTACTAATATGTTTGTTCAATGTTGAGTATAAATATAAATACAAATAGAAATAAAAATTAAGATAGGACGAAGTCAGCATAAGATCACAGCACGAGCTGAGTAGAGTGGAACTCAGCATGAAAGAAGATAAGTCATCTTCAGAACAGAAGCTTAACGATCAAGCTAATCAACGAAGCTGCGAAACTCAGTACCAAAAGTAGAAAAGTCTCCTTGAGAACTATGTCTTGCAGAACGAAGCTGACTATGGAAGCTGAGTAAAAAAGAACTCAGTATATGTATTAGCAAACAATCACAAACAACGGCTATTAAAGACAAGCTGAGTGATCTTCAGGACAACATGAATAGACAAGCTCCGACAATTGTCTGCACCAATAATAGAACCCTTGGAATTATGCAAAAGCCAATCTCGAGATGCATGGGTCAACTGCTCTTTTGCTAAAAGACAAACTGGCACAAGAAGACGAAACCTGTAAGAAGAAGACAAACTCGACGCCTGCAGAATTCAGACGACAGGATTGCCTGCAAAACTGAAGCTGACCAGAACTTGTCTAAAAAAGGAGCCGTTTGGATCAACGGACAAATCCAAGATTCAAATCATTTCTGCTTCAGACCTCAACTATAAAAAGGACATGATCATTCTTGGATCAAAAGCCAAATACAACAAGAGAAATATAGCATACATACAAAGCACACAAAAACCAAAAGAGATCTTACACCAAATTTCTATTCTTGTGTAAAAGCTAGATTGATTTTCTGTAATCATCTAAAGTGTTCTTCATCCGAAAAGAACATCTTGTATCAATTGTAAAATTGAGAGTGTTGTGCTGAGTACTCGGTGTTGAGTGCTTAGTGGTAGAGAAATCTAGGTGTTCGGTTATAGCACTTAGTAGGATTTAAAAAGCCCGGAGGGATTCCGGGGACTGGACGTAGGCGAAGAGGCCAAACCAGGATAAGTCGTGCTGTGTAATCTCTAACTCTATATATATATATATATATATATATATATATATATATATCTGTATGTGTTGCTTGTTATATTTACTCGGCATAAACTGACATTGAGTAAATAAGAGTGCTGAGTTGGAAGCTGACCACAAAAGTGTCAATTCCCAACTCATATGTAAAATAGTTCTAGTCAACATCTGACTAAAGCTATCTTACGCTACAATTGGCCGTGCTGACTAACGCTGAGTTAACAAACTCAAGAAAATATATTAAGTAATCTTAATTAAAAATAAAAAAAGTTATATTAGTTCCTAAACCCCCCCCCCTTGGAACTAATCACACGGGACCAACAAGTGGTATCAGAGCCTAACAGCTCACTACTCAAAGATATAACTATCTTGAGCTGATCCCGATAAATGGCTGAGAACAGCACTCGTTTCCTTCCAGGGAACCAAACAACACAGATACTCCCTGAGGGATTATCAATTAGTCAGCCTCCCTTATTCTTTGGATCTAACTATACGTTCTGGAAGAATAGGATGAAGAACTTCATTCAAGCCACAAACATGAGTGCATGGCTTGCAATAGTTCAAGGCCCATATGTGCCATATAAAACTGTTGACAATGAGAAAGTTGTTAAGAGTGAAACTGAGTGGTCAAAAGATGACCTTAAAAAATTACAAAACAATGCTTCGGCTATCAATATGCTTCACTGTGCGTTAGATGCTGCAGAATACAACAAGATTTCAGGTTGCGAGTCAACACAGGAGATTTGGAAAAAGCTTGAAGTAACCTACGAAGGTACAAGTAAGGTCAGGGAATCAAAGGTGAATCAACATATGAGATTATATGAGCTGTTCAAGATGAACGACAATGAGGACATCTCAGGAATGAACGCCAGATTCACCAACATCATCAATGAGCTAAAGAGGCTCGGCAAGAACTTCACTGAAGAAGAGCAGGTGAAGAAAATTCTGAGAAGCTTACCTAAGAGCTGGCAAGCAAAGAAAACTGCCGTGGAGGAAGCTCAAGACTTGACCACATATAAATACGACGAGCTGGTCGGATCTTTGCTGACTCATGAGATCTCTACGAAAAAATTTGAAGCAAAAGAAAAGTCAGAAGACAAGAAACAAAAATCACTTGTCATGAAAGCTGACTCAACTGAAGCTGACTCATCGGATGATGAGGAAATGGCCATGTTCACAAGGAAGATGAAGAAGCTGTTCAGAAAGAATGAAAAGAACAGCAAGAGGCCATTCAGAAAAGGTGATAGGTACAAAGCTGAGTCCAGTGACAAATACAAAAAGGACAGCCCCAAGCCTGTCACGTGTTTTGAGTGCCATCAAACTGGGCACATTAAGTCAAGCTTCCCTAATCTAAAGAAAGACAAGAAGGGAAGAAAAAAGGCAATGGTGTCCACATGGAGTGATAACGATGACTCAACATCATCTGAAGCTGATGCCACCGAGTCAGCAAACATATGCTTCATGGCCAATGACGCTGCTGACCACACTCGATCTGAGCAAGCTGGCCTCTCTGAAGAATCTGAACAGGAGGAATACTCAAATGAGGTAACATCCTTACACTTGCTTAGAAATGAAATGGTTAACGCCCTGAGTGACTTATATACACTGACTAAAAAGTGTAATAAGAAGATAAAAGCACTCAACAGGCGGTGTGACGAGATTGAAGAGGTCAAGCTCAATGACCTTCGATATCTTCTCCAAGACAACTCAACATTGCATAGTAACATGGAAATATGCATAAGTTTGTCTCGGAAGTCCAGTCAGATTCAAAGAAACTGAAAAAGGATGTCACATCCCTACAGAGCCAAACTAAAGGCTCAAACAAAAATAAATCTCATGCTGAGTACTCAGGTACTAGTCAGCATAGACAATTCACTCAATGTGACTGTTGTGGGAAAAGGGGACACACAAGAAATGTGTGTTGGTATAACAAGCGGATTGTTCAATGTGACTTCTGCGGAAAGAAAGGACATACCATTAAGGTATGTTGGCATGCTCAGCACAATGGTGCTGACCAAAAACAAAGTCACCCTAAAAGGGTAACTCATTGTGACTTCTGTGGTAAATAAGGCCACACTATAAAAGTATGTCATCACAAATTAAAACATGACTTTGCACCTGTTTATGCTAACAAACGAGGACCCAAAAAGAATTGGGTACCTAAAGATGAATGATTCAAAATGCAGGTGAGCCTGAGGTGCGTGGAGAAGTCAAAACTGTGGTATATTAACAGCGCATGCTCGAGGCATATGACTGGTGATGAAACTCAGTTCATCACACTTGAGCTTAAACAAGGTGGAAACATAAGCTTTGGAAACAATAAAAAGGGAAAGATAGTAGGATCAGGCACTATCGGAGGTAACCCTACCATTAAGTCAGTCTCCTTAGTTAAGGGTCTCAAATATAACCTATTGAGCGTAGCTCAGCTTTATGATAGCGGTAGACAGGTTATATTTGATGCTACTGAGTGTCGGATACTCGAGGGAAAAACAAATAATTTGGTTTAACTGCCCCTCGTGTTGACAATGTATATATGTTGAGTTTAGAAAAACAGTTTTCCAAAAATATATGCTTAGTATCTAAAGAGGATAACTCCTGGCTATGGCATAGGAGACTTGGTCATGTAAGCATGGACCTCCTTGCCAAATTAGCTAGAAAGCAATTAGTTGAGGGATTGCCCAAATTGAAATTTGAAAAAGATCAATTATGTTATACTTGTCAGCAAGGTAAACAAACGAAAAAGTCTTTTCAAAGTAAAAACATTGTCTCAACCAAGAGACCATTGGAATTACTACACTTGGATCTTTTCGGACCTATCCAGCCTCTGCTTGGGAGGTAAGAAATTTTCCTTAGTCATTGTAGACGATTTCTCTCGGTACACTTGGATCATCTTGCTGAGTAGCAAGGATGAAACTTTTGAGATGTTCACAACATTGATTAAAAAGCTTGAAAATGACAAAGACCTAAGAGTAGCTCATATTAGAAGTGACAATGGCGAAGAATTCAAAAACCAACAGCTTGATTATTTTTGTGAAGTCAGTGGCATTGACCATAACTTTTCTGCTCCTAGGACAGCTCAACAAAATGGGGTTGTTGAAAGGAAGAACAGAACAATAGTTGAAATTGCTAGGACAATGCTGAGCGAAAATAGGCTTCCAAAGTATTTCTGGGGTGAAACTGTCCACACAGCATGCTATATACTCAATAGGGCTTTAGTTAGACCTATTCTTAAGAAAACCCCATATGAACTTTGGAAAGGACGAAAGCCCAACATTGGCTACTTTCGTGCCTTTGGGTGTAAATGTTTTATACTCAATACAAAAGATAACCTTGCAAAATTTGATGCTAAAGCTGACAAATCGGTCTTTTTAGGGTACTCAACTAACAGTAAATCATATAGGGTATATAATAAATGAACTCAAGTTATATAAGAGTCTGTCCATATCGAGTTCGATGAAACTGACCCTGCAGGAAAGACAACTCAGTCCGCCGAAGATGAACCGAGCTCAAGTTCTGCTGACCAAACAGGAGTCGCTGAGTCATCAGTACAAGGGCTGACCAAAGGTAAAAACGAAACCGAAATTACCTTTGCTGACCAATCTACTCCTGCAGACATTGTAAAAACACCTATTCCAGACAACTCAACATTACCCAAAGAAATAAAAATTCCAAGAGGACATTCGGAGAAGTCCATTCTTGATGCCGCTGACAAAAAGCTGATGACAAGAGATCAGCTTAGAAAGTATCTCGGCAATGTTGCATTCGTCTCAATGCAGGAGCCAAAGAACTTCTCAGAAGCTGAGTACGACGAACATTGGATCAATGCTATGTAAGAGGAGCTTGATCAATTCAAAAGAAATGAGGTATGGGATTTAGTACCAAAACCTAGGAATCAAAAGACCATAGGAACTAAGTGGGTCTTTAGAAATAAACTAGATGAGCAAGGCAATGTGGTCAGAAACAAAGCCCGACTTGTAGCCCAAGGCTATAGTCAGCAAGAACGCATTGACTACGGTGAAACCTTTGCTCCCGTTGCTAGGCTAGAAGCTATACGAATATTGTGTGCATATGCTAGCTATATGAACTTTAAACTATATCAAATGGATGTCAAAAGTGCTTTTCTTAATGGATTTATAAACGAAGAGGTTTATGTTAGTCAGCCTCCAGGGTTTGAAGATCCAAAACTTCCAAACCACGTTTATAAACTCAAGAAGGCCCTATACGGCCTAAAACAAGCACCACGTGCCTGGTACGAGAGGTTGACCAATTTCCTACTGACTAGGAACTATGTCAGAGGCAAAGCTGACACAACCTTATTCATTAAGAAAAAGGGTAAAAATACTCTGTTGGCACAAATTTACGTAGATGACATAATCTTTGGTGCCACTGATGAATCTATGTGAAAAGAATTTAGTAAACAGATTCAAACTGAGTTCGAGATGTCTATGATGGGCGAACTCAACTTCTTCCTTGGTTTACAAATCAAGCAAGGGAAGAACGGCATTTTCATTAGTCAGTCCAAGTACGCCAAATAAATGTTAAAGAAATTTGATATGGAAGAATGTAAGCCCATATCAACCCCAATGGGTACTGACATTGTCCTTTGCGCTGACGAGAAAGGTAAGTCAGTAGATATCAAGTTATATCGAGGTATGATAGGCTCTCTACTTTATCTTACTGCCAGTAGACCTGACATTCATTACTCAGTATGTTATTGCGCAAGATATCAAGCTGACCCCAGAGAATCTCATCTTATAGCTGTAAAAAGAATTTTCAGATATTTGCAGAGCTCAGTTAACGCAGGTTTATGGTATCCAAATACAAATGACTTCACACTCATTGGATACACTGACGCTGACTATGGACGAGATAAGCTAGAACGTAAAAGCACTTCAGGAGGATGTCACTTCCTAGGAAGCTGTCTAGTATCTTGGTTCAGTAAGAAGCAATCGTCAGTGGCTCTGTCTACAACTGAAGCTGAGTACATTGCTGCAGGAAGCTGTGTGGCCCAGGTCCTATGGATTAAGCAACAGCTAGAGGATTATGGAGTCAAAACGGAAACAATAGAGGTCAAATGTGACAACAAGAGTGCCATTGACCTATCTAAAAATCCAATCCAACACAGCAGGATGAAGCATGTTAGCATAAGGCATCACTTCATCATAGATCATATACTCAAGGGTGAGATCAAGCTGACCTACGTACCAACAGATGAACAGCTTGCTGATATCTTCACTAAGCCTTTGGCTCGTGAGCAATTCAACATACTAAGGGAAGCAATCAGTATGTCTAATCCTCTTCAGTAAAATTCTATGTTTAAATTGAATGTTGAGTGATTACCATGCTGAGTGATTTGTGCCAAATTAGTAACTATTGCATACTGAGTCAAACATAATATAAAATCACTTCATACTGAGTAGACTTACATACTGAGTGATTATCTTAAGCTAAGTTACTAAGCACATGAATAATTCTCCTACGTAAAACTGACTACTAAAAAATTCGAACGTTTAAAATTCTTAACACTGAGTTAAAGATCCATTGCACAATTAATGCGGGCACGCGTATTAAACAACCACCTAGGATGACGTAATCACAATAATTAGAAAACATATGCGCCAACTGTGTCATAAATGCCAGAATCATTATCGGTTGATTATCTCGAGGTCAAACCGCCATTCTAACGATTCAGATCAACTCGATACCCCTATAAATAGTGGACGAATTCCCACTTGTGTCTCTTTACACACAGAAATTCTGGTATTCAATCCCTCTCTCTATTGAATCCCAAAACCTCTCAAAATCTCTCTGAGAATCATGTCAAACGATTCACAAAATATCTCTGGTGCCGGTTACGACGACAACCGCTCCAATGAAAACCCTCAATCTCCTGCTCAGCAGGAATACGTCGAGACTCCCACCAAGTCTCAAGAACACGGTCAACATAACCAAACTCCGAGAAAGAGCCCCCACGCTGACCTTGCAACTTTGTCGAAAAAGAAACAGAAAAAGGATAAGGGGAAGAAACCAATGGAACGTACCTACTCTCTAGTCTACAACAGTGTCAGGGGATACAAGCTTGATCATTCTTGATGGTTTTCTAAGGGATTTGTAGACGCTGAGAAACCGTTCTGTGAATGGATCTCTAAAAATGGCTGGGGCGAGCTATTTTCTATTCGAAAAGCCACCTACCCAGAACTGGTAAAGGAATTCTATGCAAATTTGCGAGCTGCTGATGATGACAGGGACTATATGGTCACCAAGGTCAAGGGAAAGGAAATCTTCGTCAATCCTCCCTATCTCGCTAAATTGCTGAAGCTGACCAATAGCGGAACCAAACTCAGAACAACAAATGACCACACTAAAATTGAATATCCCACTGAGTTTTGCAAACCCGTCGGTCATGTAGGGGAAATCGCTAGCACTTCCATGGGTCAGAATCAGAAGATGGCCCACTACATCCTGACGAACTTTCTTTTCCCCAAAGTAAACTCCACATCCTCAGTGTCAAATTTTGAGCAATGCTTTACCTGGCATATGCTGACCTACAAGCCACTCAACATGCCGGTTTTTCTCATTGGTGCTTTCCAAAGAAGTACTGGCACCCTTAGGTTAGGCTCCCTCATCACCAAAATCCTCCAAGACTACCGAGTGAGCCTAGTAGAGGAAATCAACATCTGGGGTACGGAGATTTCAGCTGGAATATTGTTCGGCTTGGCCTACAACCAACCCATCGTACCCAAGAAAGGTAAGGGGGCCGCAACAAAGGAAACACATGGCATGCTGACCAGAGAGGGGAAGAAAGTAAAGCAAGCTCGCGCTGATAAGCAAGACAGAAAGAGGAAAGCTATTCAAACCTCTTCCAAAGGCATTGATGCTGTCCCGAAAAAGATTCGGATTGTGACCAAAGGAAAGAAAACTGAAGCTGAGCAAGGTCAGGATGGACCCAAGTCAGCAGAAAAACTGAAAAGGCAAGTTGAGTCTGAGGAGGAAAAAGAGGACACTCCCAAGTAGCCTCTGAGAAAGAAGAAGAAGATCTCCTCTGGGTTAAACCCTATTGATGCACCCCCTCTAGCCTCTATAATATCTGAAGACTCACACTTTGTGAGAAGCCAAGAGATTGATCTCGAGAAAACCCCTACTAACCAAGATGAAGAAGAGTTGGGTGATCTCGGAGGTCAGTTTGAGGTTGAGGAGACAATGGCTGCTGAGCATGCATAGACAGTTAACGCTGAGCAGGTTGAAGAACAAACTGAGCCAACAGCGAAGGATCACGCTGACCTAGGGGTAAACTCATCCTCCGAATCTCTTGACTCTATTCTTGCTGACCCATCTCCTCCAAAGGCTAAGAAATTCAAACGACTCAAGAAAAAGGCTCATAAATCTCTAGTCATTGACCTTCTGGATAATTCTCCTCTACGGGGTCCCATCACTGACCTCACTACAATGCAATTCAAATTCTTCTCCAATACCACTGAGCCTTCTCCAAGGAAACTCCAGAAAAAGCAAGCCTCTGTTTCTCAAGCTGAGGAACAAGCCGATCCCAAGACTCCAGAAAATCCAATCTTTCCCAAGCAAGTGCTTGAAGTTCATGCTGGTCAAACCACTGAGTCAGCGCAGGCAGGTGCGAATCCAGGATTTCTCCCCCATGGGGGCAAACAATACGACTAAAATAATTTTTATCCAAAAAATAATAATTATAGAAAACCAGGGATCAAAGCTCAAGTTCAAGTAAAATAGTAGCAGAAATATCAAATCAAAATTCAAGTAGGTGCAAAAAAATACCAAAGCAGAGAGGCAAATATCGGAGATGGAGTGCTGGACCAACGATCCAATTACGGAGGGATTGGCTGTCAATTTTGATTTAATCTTACTTAGGATTAGGGATTTCAATTTAGGCTTAAGAAGAAAGAGGAATTGAGGAAGAAGAACTAAATAGATTAAAGAGAGTAAGAGAGACCGATGGTTTGTTTTAGAACCTATTTAGTTTTACATTTAAATATTTACTTTTTATTTTTTTATTTTGGTTGTAAATAAAACGATATAGTTCTAATTAAATAAAACGACGTTGTTTTACTTTAAAACAGAAGTAAAAAAAATAAAAATAAAATATTAAATTTAAAATCATTCTTCATCTTCAATTATAAAACCAGTAAACCCTAAACCCTCATTGATGAAGGGGGACAAAGCACTAAAACTTCAAAATTAATACCTGGATTTAAAAAAAATACAAATGTCAGTGGGGGCAACTGCCCCCATGCTGGATTCTCCCCTGAGCGCAAGAAAAGTCTGCTCGACTCAGCTTTGAAATTCCTCAATCTTCAACTCCAATTCCAGCTGACACTGAGCCAGTCAATAACTCTGCCGATCATCCTCTTCCAAATCCTTCAACGCAGAATGCTAACCAGTCAGTTCTTGCTGGTAATTTGAATAAAAGTCCAGCCGCTGACCTCGCTGGCACATCTGCTTCTGGACAGCACCAAACACCTCCCCCATCCGGTGCTACTCATATTCCGGCATTTGGGCCACAAAATGATGAATCCTACACGTACTTGCATGCTACTGAGTCTGGATGCCGAATCATCGACTCAGCTCAAGCCCTACTTCAGGATATTCATCAATCCAATGTCGAAGCCGCTGGGTCTGTTCATGTTGAGCCAACTCAACTTTTCTCTGTCACTCAACTCTTGACTGAAATCAAAGGTCTCAAGGATCTTCTGAGTGTCATGACATCTCTCCAATCTCAACAACCCAAGCAGGAATCTATAGTAAAGCTGGCTGAACTCCAGCTGACAATGGTAAACCATATGAACTCTCTCCAGGGTCAACTCAACAATTTGTCAGCTGTGAACTCAATGTATGCAACCTCTGCTGAGGTTCATCAACTTTTCGCCCAGCTACATACTGAGCAGACAAGAACTCGTGAGTTAATCTCCTCTTCTTCCCAGTGTTCCATTGAGCAAATAAGTGAGGCAGTCCGCCTACTCAACTTGAGTAAGGAAGAAATGGCAACTGACCAAGTTAAGACGAATGAACTTTTGAAATACTCCCAAGATACCTTCAAACATGTGCGCCACACGAATGCTCAACATCAGTTCTATGATTCGGCTTTGCTCAAGATGTATCATCAAGCTTATGCCATTTTGACTGACACTATCACCTGGGTAGGCAAATCCCAAGAATATATTTTGAGTATGCTCAGTGCCTCTATCAGGATTTCCGGTTCTGTCTTGGACGATGGTGTTCCTGTTTTCGATGGTCTAAGTGAAAGCACAAAATGGCTTAAGGCATATTCCGTGAGATTAACTCATGCTGCTCTCAACGACACCTTCATTCCTCCTTCGCCCGATGCTCGCAAAACGAGGGAGAAAGAACAAGCTGATGGAATTCAGCACAAATCAGGGGAAGCATCTGGTAGTCAGCAGCATCAAAGAAACGCCAAGGGAAAAGGCAAAGTTAATTCTGCCCAAGTCAACAAGAAGAAATAGTTTGGCTAGACTTGCTAAGTTTAGATCTTGACTTGTAATTTTTTGTTATCTGGCGTATTTTGTCTTGCTGGCCATCTATATATTTATGCATTCCTTATTTAACTTGACTAATCTTATGTGATGCTTACTTACGTTTTGTGCTTAATGCTGATCTGTCTTAATTAAACAAACAAACAAAGAAGGAAAATACTCAGTACACATTAGCTTTGATACATTTTTTCCATAACTCTGATACCTAAACTGACCATGTATCAAACTCAGTAAAACATGTACTGAACTCTTCTGAAAGCTGACCTAGGCGCATATGAATTAGATCTTGGAAGGTCTAAGAATTGAACTAAGTCAGTATAGGCATGTCTTAATTTTACTCGATTAAATCTTAGAAGGTTTAGAGTTAAGTTAAGTCAATATATGCAACCCTTACGGGGGAGTAATTTCAGAAGCATAAAAAGAATTTCAATCATGGGGAATCTCAATACTGAGTTCCATCAATTAAATATTTTACCAACATCAAAATGGGGGAGTTTGTTGAAACACATTTCCACATTATTTTGATTTGACAAAATTATTTAAGATAATCCATGATTAAGGGACAATTAAATTTAAGTGCTTTGATTTAATTGTACTAATATGTTTGTTCAATGTTGAGCATAAATATAAATGAAAATAGAAATAAAAAGTAAGACAGGACGAAGTCAGCATGAGAACATAGCATGAGAACACAGCACAAGCTGAGTGAAGTGCAACTCAGCGTAATAGAAGATAAGTCATCTTCTGAACAGAAGCTTAAAGATCAAGCTAATCAATGAAGCTGAGTGAAACGCAACTCAATATCAAAAGTAGAGAATTCTTCTTGGGAACTATATCTTGCAGAACGAAGCTGACCATGGAAGCTGAGTAAAAGAGAACTCAGTATCAGAATTGGCAACAATCATAGACAACGGCTATCAAAGTCAAGCTGAGTGATCTTCAGGACAACGCGAATGATCTGTTTGCTAAAAGACAAGATCCGACAACTGTCTGCACCAATTCAGAAGCTTTGGAATTATGCATGGATACAATTTCGAGATGCATGGGTCAACTGTTCGTTAGCTAAAAGACGAACTGGCACAAGAAGATGATGTTGGTCCCTTGTAAGGTTGCAAAGATAGTTCCAAGGGGGGGTTAGGAACTATTTTACCCTTTTTAAATAATTAGGGCAAACTTCTTTTTCTTAAGAAGAAAGTATATGACAGCGGCGCTGAGCAATCAGCAAGACACTGGCTTAGTTAACTGGTGACTAGGTCAGTTTCGTTGCTTAAGTCAGGAAATAGCACTTAGAGTCTATTCCTGAACTAAGTCGTTTGCAGCGCACAACTCAGCTTGACCTCTTTTACTTGGTCAGTTTTAGTTTGTTTTAAGCAAGCAATGTATTAAGGAGTTAAGGGTTAGAAATACTTCACTCAGCGGAGTTATCCAGGTTCGGCTTCTTCTAAGCCTATGTCCTGTCCCCGGAACACGTTCCGAGATTTCCAATTCACTACTGAGCTCTTTAAAGGTAGAGACTCAAAAACCCTTTACAAATCAGAAGCTGAGTATAACAAGAGTACCTTCCTCTATACCTCTACTCACTTCTACTCTAATTCACTTAGTACTAAAACCGAGTACTCAGCTTCTCCTTTCTAATTCTAGAAATGATTAAGATTTGTCCTAAACAACAATTGCTAGAACACCTTAGATGATTGAGGATCAATCACTCTAGACTTTTACACAGATGTGAAAATTGTCGTGTAAGATTTGCTTTGCTTTTGGATGCAGAACTTTTGTATACTTTTGGTCAGCATAACGGCTTTTGCTCAAAGTTCTGTGTGGAATAAGGATTCTGAATGCTCTATTTATAGAGAGCTGTGAGAGCTTCTGGTTATTTCGAATTTCGAAATAACCGTTGGAGGGAAACGGCTTCATGTCGTTTTCACTCAGTCTGTTCAGCAGTTCTCTTATCCAATCAGATTCTAGCATCTTCTGTTCTTCGGTCAGTGTGGCAGTATGTTCCTCCAAATCTGGTAATGTCAAACAGACAGCTTCTTGCGTCTTCTGTTCTTTACCAAAAGAGGAAATACTTGGTCTGGAAGTTGCTTTGTGGTCAGCGGCTGTCTTGTACGTTTTGTCGAGACAGCTCAGCAGCTTCCTACCGAAGTTGTCTACGTGGATCTTCTGGATCCTTCATTGCTGAGCTGCATTTCAATACTCAACGGCAGCGTTTTGTAATACGCGGGCTGAGTGATCTTGGCCTTGTTTGACTTGGGCTTTGACTTTCATATAGGGCTTGGGCCTTATGATCTTTATGTCTTGTAACAATTATAAACTCAACATTGAACACACACATTAGTAACAATAAATCAAAGCATTTAAACTTAGTGTGTTATAGAATATTTAATTGTACTTAAATAATTTTGTCAAATCAAAATCCTGTGGAAAGGTGTTTCAACAAACTCCCCCATTTTGATGTTGGCAAAACTATTCAGCAAGGAACTCAGCATTGAGCTCCCCCATGATAGTTGACCTATTTGACTAAGTAAACTCCCCCATCAGGGTTGAGCTACTGACTTAGTTTTATTCTAAACATTTTAAGGTTTAATTGAATAAGTCTAAGATCAGTTTTCAAGTATAGGTCAGCTTGTGGGATATATTCTATTTTACTCAGTTTTAGCGGAAGTGTAGTATAGTAAAAGAGCGATGAGTAATTAATTTGTTCAATGGTTGATTTTAGACAAGTTCAAACATTAATTTTTACGCAGCATACATTCAGCAGGTATTTTACTCGTTTACTGAGTTCAATTTGTACTTAGAAGATGCATTCATAATACTTAGCATGAAAGGATAAATAACACAAGTTGGGTCGACAATGCATGCAGGTATTGTATTAAATAACATAGGATAGTCAGCATACATAATACATGTTACAAGAAGGAAGAAATAAGCTAAGTGTAAACTAAGTTTTTTTTTTATTTCTTCTTCTTTTGCTGACTGCCTTCAGCTTGAGTTCTGCGCTGATCTTTCTTCTCCCCCGTTTTGCCAGCACCGGGTGGAGGCAACTTGAAGGAATCCAAAAGAACAGCTCTGGAGAGCTCAGCAGAGAAGGTCTTCAAACGATCAGCACTTTCGTCTATGCCATCAAAGATAGGAGCACCGTTGCTGAGGACCTCAGGACTAATACGGATATCAGCAACACTGAGCATACTGAGTACATAAGCTTGTCCTTTTCCCAGCCATGTAATTGTGTCTGTCAGCGCAGCAAAGGAGTTGTGGAAGGTTTTGAGAAGTGAAGTATCATAGTGCTCACGCTGAAGATTCATGTGTCTAACATGGTCGAATATCTTCTGGGAATTGGTCAGTATTTGATCCTGTTTGAGCTGGTCGGTGTCCATTTCTTCCTTGTGGAGATTAAGTAGACGAACTGCCTCACTGAGTTGCTCCATTAAGCATTGAGATGTGTTTGCAAGCTGTGCATTAGTCTTGTTTTGTTCAGTATGGAGCTGAGCAAACAACATCTTTAACTCAGAGGAAGTGGCGAGATTTGGGTTCGCAGCTGACAAGTTCTGGATCTGGGAAGATAGATAAGTGAGACACTGTACGGTTGTCAGCTGGATCTCAGCCAACTTAGCAATCGAATCCTGCCTAGCTTGCTGTGTTTGTGAAGATAGTAGAATACTCAGCATGTCCTTGAGTTCCTTAACTTCATTGAGAAGTTGCGTTACTTGAGAAGGCTGAGTAGTTTCTATATGGGAAATGGCAGCAGCAGGAGGAGTTGAATGCTGAATATCTCTAATCAGAACCTGCACTGAGTCAATGATTCTTTGACTGGACTCAGTAACATTGATTGTGGCCTGAGAGATGGAAGTTTGACCAGATAGAGAAGAGGTTGCTGGGTCAGGGACTGGGGTTATTATTGGGTTCTGCCCAAGTGATGATTGGATAGTTGTTGGGTTAGCAGGTTCAACCTCAGTGGAACAGTCAGGTTGGATGGGTTCAGAGCTGACTGGTGCTGTGTTTTCTTCGAGATTTTGCTCGGTTTGGATTGGTGGGTTTGCAGAGTTAAGTTGTTCGGCTTGTTCCTGAGTAGAGACAGAGGCTTGTTTTTCTGCTGCTTGTGAAGGTTGAGGAGATGGTGCAGAAGGAATTTGCTTCCGGAAGAAGGTCATCTTGACCTTAGATGGATCATGCACTGGTGCGCTGACTGGTTGGTCTAAGATGCTAGCCTTTACCAGTCTTCTTCTGGTCTTTTGTACAGGAGGAGGGTCAGCTTGATTTACATCAGCTTGAGATGGAGAGTCGTCTACATTCTGATCAGCAGTGTGCTGGTCAGTTGGCTCGTGATGTTGTTCAACTCCATCAGCTGACTCAGTGTGAGCTTGGTCAGCTTGATCATGGTCACTAGCTGTCCTTTCAAAGTCAGCTTCCTTCTCTTGCTCCTGTGCATGTCCTTCATCCTCAGTGTCTTCATTCTCAAGCTCTTCCTCGAGCTGAGTGACGAAATGTTCGTCTAGGTCCACCTCATCTTCCTGTTGCTCAGTTTCTTTAGCATGATGCTGAGCATAATGTGAGTCCGAAGTGACTACGAAGTCAAGTGGAAGGACGTTGATGGGTGAAAGAGTAGAAGTCTTCTACTTCTTCTGAGGAGGATCAGTTGTATCCTCAGTTGCAGGCTCATCTTGCCTGCTGTGCTTTTCAGCTGACTGAGTTTTGTCTTGGTTTGACTCAGTAGCTGATTTGGTCTTTTTGGACTTAGGCTCAGCTTCCTTAGATGGAGTACCAGTGGGCTTCCTTTTTCTTGTGGCTGGAGCTTTAGTCCGTTTTCCTTTTGCTGGAACAATCACCTTAGCAGGTAGCACTTCCTCAGCTTGCTCCTCTGGCTGCTCAATAAATTTTCCCTTCTTCAAAGGTTGATTGAATTTGAGAGCACGCAGTGATGCTGCTGTGATCTCAGATCCTTTCACACAGGTTTCTCCTTGTAAGTCAACCTTGTGGTCAACTAGAATCTTTGTGATCAGCGAGCCTAGCCTTAGATTGTTCGTGCTACGCAGGAATCCAGCTATTAGAAACACTGGCATGTTTATCGGTTTGTAGGTCAGCATGTGCCAGATAAAGAACATCTCGAAGTGGGAGGCTGAGCTGGTGCAGTTGACCTTCTGGTAGATCAGTTGGACCAGCAGGAAGTGGGCCATCTTCTAATGCTGACCCATGGACGAGCTGGATACTTCTCCAATGTACCCAGCAGGCTTACAGAAGGTTTCATCATAGTAGATGTCCTCCTGATCACCATTTCTGCTTAACTCAGCACCCTCAGTCTTGAGGCTGAGTAAGGATCCCAAATACGTTGGGTTGATGAAAATGGTCTTTCCCCTGACTTTAGTGACTAAGTAGTCATGGTCCTTTGCGTCAGCTTTGAGGTTATGGTAGAATTCCATAACCAGGTCAGGGTAGGTGGGGAATCGTAGGGAGAACAACTCAGTCCAGCCGTTGTTCTTTATCCAGTCACAGAACGGTTGTTCTGAGTCAATGAAGGTCTGAGATACCCAGTGAGAAGGTTCCACTTTCCATTCTCGGACATTCTCGAATATGCGAATGTACTGTCTAGGTTTAGCTGGTTTTCCCTGAGCTTGAGTGGCTTTTTCTTTTCCATGTCCAGTAGCTTTGGATGGAGAAGGCTGAGTGGAGGTTTTGTTTGTTTGTTCATCGGTGGTGGCCTTGGAATGACCGGCACCGGAGATGTTGAAAGAGGCTTTAGTCATTTTAGGAGTTCTGAAGTTCTTAAGTTCTTAAGGAAATTCTGAAGCTTTTGAAAGTTCAGTATGCGTAAAGAGAAGGTAGTGGGGAAATACCCACTATTTATAGATTTTTAATTAAGGTTTCCGTTTGAATTTAGGTCGGTTTTGCCCTTGGGTTGTCCAATCGGCAGAAACCCTGACGTTTATGACACTTTATGACATATTCGGCGCATGCGTTGTACAGGTGTCATTACGCGTGCGTTTGCATTGAATGCTAATGATTACCTTTACTCAGCATTTGTTGGTACAAACGTTTCATATTCTAAGTAGCCAGTTTTGTGCAACGGATAGTGGGAGTAATTAGTTACTCGGTCTGAGATAACTTACTCAGTGTGCATTAGTTACTGTGCATGTGATTTTGACAGATATTCTTTAAAACACTCAGCATGTTAACATTCATTCAGCATGCATTATATCACATTTTTACTTAGGAATTTAAGACAGTGGATTAAACATACCAATGGCTTCTCTCAGTATGCTGAATTGCTCTCGTGCTAGAGGCTTTGTAAAGATATCAGCGAGCTGCTCATCTGTTGGCACATAGGTCAGCTTGATTTCTTCCTTGAGTACATGATCTCTGATGAAGTGATGTCTTATGCTGACATGCTTCATCCTGTTGTGCTGGATTGGGTTCTTTGAGAGGTCAATTGCGCTTTTGTTGTCGCATTTAACTTCAATTGTCTTTGTTTGTACACCATAGTCTTCAAGCTGTTGCTTAATCCATAGGACTTGAGCAACACAGCTTCCAGCAGCAATGTACTCAGCTTCAATGGTGGACAGGGCTACTGACGCCTGCTTCTTGCTGAACCAAGATACAAGACAGCTTCCTAGGAAATGGCATCCTCTAGAGGTGCTTTTTCTTTCCAGCTTGTCTCGTCCATAGTCAGCGTCAGTGTATCCGATGAGTGTAAAGTCATGAGTATTTGGATACCACAAGCCTGCATTTACTGAGCTTTGCAAATATCTAAGGATCCTTTTTACAGCAATGTAATGGGATTCCTTAGGGTTAGCCTGATATCTAGCACAATAACATACTGAGAACTGAATGTCCGGCCTACTTGCTATTAAGTAAAGTAGAGAGCCAATCATACCTCGGTACAACTTGCTGTCTACTGACTTACCATTTTCGTCAGCGCAGAGGACAGTGTCAGTGCCCATAGGAGTGGATATTGGCTTACAATGTTCTAGTTCATATTTCTTCAATATCTCCTTGGCATATTTAGCTTGACTTATGAATATGCCATTCTTTCCTTGTTTAATTTGAAGTCCAAGGAAGAAGTTGAGTTCTCCCATCATTGACATCTCGAACTCAGTCTGCATTTGCTTACCAAATTCCTTGCACATAGATTCATTAGTAGCACCAAATATAATGTCATCTACATATATTTGAGCCAGCAGGGTATCTTTACCCTTTCTCTTAATGAATAAGGTTGTATCAGCTTGACCCCTGACATAGTTTCTAGTCAGTAAGAAGTTGGTCAGCCTCTCATACCAAGCACGTGGTGCTTGCTTGAGGCCATACAGAGCCTTTTTGAGTTTATAAACGTGGTTTGGGAACTTAGGATCCTCAAACCCTGGAGGCTGATTGACATAGACCTCCTCGTTTATTACTCCATTAAGAAATGCACTCTTAACATCCATTTGAAACAATTTAAAATTCATATAAGATGCATATGCACACAAAATCCTAATTGCTTCTAGCCTTGCCACTGGGGCAAAGGTCTCACCATAGTCAATACCTTCTTGCTGACTCTAGCCCTGAGCTACAAGCCGTGCTTTGTTTCTGACTACGTTTCCTTGTTCATCCAGCTTGTTCCTGAAGACCCATCTGGTTCCAATGGTCTTCTGGCTTCTTGGATGTGGCATTAGCTCCCATACATTATTCCTTCTGAATTGGTCGAGTTCCTCTTACATGGCATTCATCCAGAATTCATCATGCTCAGCTTCAGCAAAGTTCTTCGGCTCCTGAACTGAGACAAAGGCTACATTGCCGATATACTTCCTGAGTTGATTCCTTGTCATCAGGGTATTTCCAGCTGAGTCAAGAATTGCATTTTCTAAATGCCCTCTTGGGACTCTTATCTCCTTGGGTAGATTTGTGTCTTGTTCTATTCGTGTTTCAACATTCTCTGCAGAAGTAGATTGGTCAGCGAAAACAATCTTAGGTTCACTCTTACTCTTGGTCAGCCGCTTTGTGAAGGACTCAGTAGCTGGTTCTTGATCAGCAGGTGCTGAGTTTGGTTCATCTTCTGTCAGCGGCTGGTATCTTCCTGCAGGGTTAGTTTCATCGAATTGCACATGTATAGACTCTTCTAATACTTGGGTTCTCTTATTAAAAACTCTATATGCTTTGCTGTTTGTTGAGTAGCCTAGAAAGATAGCCTCATCAGCTTTTGAATCAAATTTGGCTAAGCTATCTTTGGTATTTAAAATGAAACATCTACAGCCAAAGGCACGAAAGTATCCAATGTTGGGCTTTCGTCCTTTTCAAAGTTCATAAGGGGTTTTCTTAAGTATAGGTCTAACTAGAGCCCTATTGAGAATATAGCATGCTGTGTTAACAGCTTCTCCCCAAAAATACTTTGGAAGCCTATGCTCATCCAGCATTGTCCTGGCTATTTCAACCAGAGTTCTGTTCTTCCTTTCTACAACCCCATTTTGCTGAGGTGTTCTAAGAGCAGAAAAATTGTGGTCAATGCCGCTGGCTTCACAGAATTCAACAAACTTTTGGTTTTTGAATTCTCCATCGTTATCACTACGGATATGAGCTAATTTTAGGTCTTTTTCATTTTCAATTTTTCTAACCAAATTTGAAAATGTCTCAAAGGTCTCATCCTTGCTGGTCGGCAAGATAACCCACGTATACCGAGAAAAGTCATCTACAATGACCAAGGAAAATATTCTTCCACCCAGACTCAGCGGCTGGACTGGACCAAAGAGATCCAAGTGTAGTAACTCTAACGGACGTTTAGTTGAGACAATGTTTTTACTATGAAAAGATTGTTTGGTTTGTTTTCCAGCTTGGCAAGCGTGGCATAGTTGATCTTTTTGAAATTTAAGTTCAGGCAGTCCCTCAACCAATTGCTTTCTTGCTAATTTGGCCAGGAGGTCCATGCTTACATGACCAAGTCTCCTGTGCCATAGCCAGGAATTTTCTTCCTTTGTGACTAAGCATACAGTTTTTGAAAACTTCTTTTCTAGGTTCAGCATGAAGACATTGTCTATCCGAGGGGCAGTTAAAATTAACTCATTTGTTTTTCCCTCATATATTTTACATCCAGTATCATCAAATATAACTTTTCTCCCATTATCACATAGCTGAGCTACGCTGAGTAAGTTATATTTGAGTCCGCTGACTAGGGAGACAGATTCAATAGTGGGATTACCTCCAACGGTGCCTGATCCTACTATCTTACCCTTTCTGTTGTCTCCAAAACTTACGCTTCCTCCTCGTTTACGTTCAAACGTGATAAACTGAGTTTCATCACCCGTCATATGCCTTGAGCATGCGCTGTCAATATACCACATTTTTTACTTCTCGGCACATCTCAGGCTTACCTGCATTGTGATCAGTTTCCTTTAGGTGCCCAATTCTTTTTGGGTCCTGACTTGTTAGGTTCAACAGGTAAAGCATCATATTTTATTTTGTGGCGACATATATTGATAGTATGGCCACTTTTTCCACAGAAGTCACAACTGACCTTCTATTTAGGATTCTTTACTGACTTGTCAGCACCCCAGTGCTGAGCGTGCCAGCACACCTTAGTGGTGTGTCCTAACTTCCATAAAAGTCACACTAGACTCTTCGCTGGGGATTTCGTCTCTGCTGAGTACCTTGGTACTGAGTACCTTGATACTGAGTTCTCAGAGGAAAATTGTTTTTGTTTGGAACCTTTAATTGGTTCTGAAAGGTTGTGACATCCTTCCTCAGTTTCTTTGAAACTGACTGGACTTCAGAGACAGACTCATGAATGGTTTTCATATTTTCATGCAAAACTGAGTTGTCCTGAAGAAGGTATCTGAGGTCACTCAGTTTGACCTCTTCTACTTCATCACAGCGCCGGCTGAGTGCTTTAATCTTCTTGTTACACTTTTTGACAAGTGTATAGAGATCACTCAGGGCATTACCCATTTCATTTCTGAGTTGAGAGAGTGAGATTACCTCATTAGATTGCTCTTCATTATCTGACTCATCAGATTGGTCAACATGCTCAGAAATGCATGGCTCAGCAAGTTCGTCAGCCATGAAGCATATCTTCGCTGACTCTGTGGCCTCAGCTTCAGTTGATGAAGAATCATCACTGTCACTCCATGTTGCCACCATTGCCTTCTTGCCATTCTTTTTGTCTTTCCTCAGCGTTGGGCAGCTTGACTTAATGTGGCCGGTTTGATGGCACTCAAAGCATGTAATGGGCTTTGAGCTGTCCTTCTTGAATTTGCTGTCACTTGAGTCAGCCTTATATTTATCAAATTTTCTATAAGGCTTCTTGGAGTATTTGTCATTTCTTTTGAACAGTCTCTTCATTTTTCTTGTAAACATTGCCATCTCCTCATCGTCAGTTGAGCCATCATCAGTTGAATCAGCTTTCATGATAAGTGACTTCTGCTTCTTGTCTTCGGATTTTTCCTTCACCTCGAAATTCTTCATAGATATCTCATGAGTCAGCAGTGAGCCGATGAGTTCATCATATTTGTAGGTGGTTAAATCCCGAGCTTCTTCAACGGCTGTCTTCTTGGCTTGCCATTCTTTAGGAAGACTTCTGAGTATCTTCTTGACTTGTTCTTCCTCAGTGAAGATTTTTCCAAGTCTTTTGAGCTCATTTATGATGTTGGTGAATCTTGCATTCATTTCAGAAATCCCCTCATCATTGTTCATTTCGAACAGCTCATACAATCTCATCTGCTGGTTGACCTTGGACTCCTTCACCTTGTTGGTTCCTTCGTAGGTGACCTCCAGCTTCTTCCAGATCTCCTGTGCTGACTCACAACCTGATATTTTGTTGTATTCTGCAGCATCCAGTGCATAGTGAAGCATATTTATAGCTGAAGCATGATTTTGTAGCTTCTTGAGATCATGCTCTGTCCATTCAACCTCAGCTTTAACAACTGACTGGCCAGCAACAACTTTCACAGGTACAAGCGGGCCTTGGACTATAGATAGCCAGACACTCATGTTTGTAACTTGAATGAAGTTCTTCATCCTATTCTTCCAAAAGGTATAGTTTGACCTGAAGAATAGGGGAGGCCTAGTAATGGACAGCCCCTCAGGTAATATCTGAGTTGTCTGGTTTCCAGGGAGAAACCGAGTGCTGTTTTCACCCATGGTATGGATCAACTCAAGGTTGTTAAACCTTTAGTAATGAGCTTTTAGGCTCTGATACCACTTGTTGGTCCCTTGTAAGGTTGCAAAGATAGTTCTAAGGGGGGGTTAGGAAATATTTTACCCTTTTTAAATAATTAGGGCAAACTTCTTTTTCTTAAGAAGAAAGTATATGACAGCGGCGCTGAGCAATCAGCAAGACACTGGCTTAGTCAACTGGTGACTAGGTCAGTTTCGTTGCTTAAGTCAGGAAATAGCACTTAGAGTCTATTCCTGAACTAAGTCGTTTGCAACGCACAACTCAGCTTGACCTCTTTTACTTGGTCAGTTTTAGTTTGTTTTAAGCAAGCAATGTATTAAGGAGTTAAGGGTTAGAAATACTTCACTCAGCGGAGTTATCCAGGTTCGACTTCTTCTAAGCCTACGTCCTGTCCCCGGAACACGTTCTGAGATTTCCAATTCACTACTGAGCTCTTTAAAGGTAGAGACTCAAAAACCCTGTACAAATCAGAAGCTGAGTATAACAAGAGTACCTTCCTCTATACCTCTACTCACTTCTACTCTAATTCACTAAGTACTAAAACCGAGTACTCAGCTTCTCCTTTCTAATTCTAGAAATGATTAAGATTTATCCTAAACAACAATTGCTAGAACACCTTAGATGATTGAGGATCAATCACTCTAGACTTTTACACAGATGTGAAAATTGTCGTGTAAGATTTGCTTTACTTTTGGATGCAGAACTTTTGTATACTTTTGGTCAGCGTAATGGCTTTTGCTCAAAGTTCTGTGTGGAATAAGGATTCTGAATGCTCTATTTATAGAGAGCTGTGAGAGCTTCTGGTTATTTCGAATTTCGAAATAACCGTTGGAGGGAAACGGCTTCATGTCGTTTTCACTCAGTCTGTTCAGCAGTTCTCTTAGCCAACCAGATTCTAGCATCTTCTGTTCTTCGGTCAGTGTGGCAGTATGTTCCTCCAAATCTGGTAATGTCAAACAGACAGCTTCCTGCGTCTTCTGTTCTTTACCAAAAGAGGAAATACTTGGTTTGGAAGTTGCTTTGTGGTCAGCGGCTGTCTTGTACGTTTTGTCGAGACAGCTCAGCAGCTTCCTACCGAAGTTGTCTACGTGGATCTTCTGGATCCTTCATTGCTGAGCTGCGTTTCAATACTCAACGGCAGCGTTTTGTAATACGCGGGCTGAGTGATCTTGGCCTTGTTTGACTTGGGCTTTGACTTTCATATAGGGCTTGGGCCTTATGATCTTTATGTCTTGTAACAATTATAAACTCAACATTGAACACACACATTAGTAACAATAAATCAAAGCATTTAAACTTAGTGTGTTATAGAATATTTAATTGTACTTAAATAATTTTGTCAAATCAAAATCCTGTGGAAAGGTGTTTCAACAGATGAAACCTGCGAGAAAAAGACAAACCTGGCGACTGTGGAATTCAGACGACAGGATTGGCCTGTAAATCTAAAGCTGACCAGAACATGTCGCCGGAAAGAGTCGTTTGAATCCAACGGATAATTCTAGATTCAAATCATTTGGCTTCAGACTTCAACTATAAAAGGACAAGTACACTTCTTGGATCCTTTGCCGATTTCCAAGAGAACAAAAAGCATACATACAAAGCACATCAAAACAAGAGAAAGATCTTACACCAAACTTCTATTTTTGTGTAAAAGCTAGAGTGATTTTTGTAATCGTCTAAAGTGTTCTTTATCTGAAAAAAGAACAAATTCTGTATCAATTGTAAAATTGAGAGAGTGTGCTGAGTACTCAGTTTTAAGTACTCAGTGGTAGAGAAATGTAGGTGTTCGGTTATAACACTTAGTAGGAGTTGAGTAGACGAATAGAGGACAGTACTCTTGCATATTCAACTGCCTTGTAAATGGTTTGCGCTCTACCTTTAAAGAGCTCAGTATTGGATTTAAAAAGCCCGGAGGAATTCTGGGGACTGGACGTAGGCAGAGAGGCCGAACCAGGATAAGTCGTGCTGAGTAATTTCTAACTCTCTCTCAATATATATCTGTATGTGTTGCTTGCAATATTTACTCAGTATATAAATTGTTTAAGCTGACACTGAGTAAACCAGAGTGCTGAGTTGGAAGCTGACCACAAAAGTGTCATTTCCCAACTCACAAGTAAAACAGTTCTAGTCAGTATCTGACTAAAGCCGTCTTACGCCTCACTCGGCCGCGCTGACCAAAGCTGAGTTGTGAAACTCAAATAATTGAATTAAGTCAGCGTAATTAAAGCGAAAAAGTTACATTAGTTCTTAACCCCCCCTTGAAACTAATCACAAGGGACCAACACAAACTATATCTTATTAAAACAAATGATATAAAAGAACAATTTATTTAAAATGTTTATATCCTAAAACAATTGTCTATAGGACATAAAACCCTAACAAATAGGAGTATTTATTTACTTTTTCCATTAAGTTTTGTTATAAATTTAATTTAATCATTTTTATCTATTATTATTTGAGGAGAATGTCTCCAAAGAAAAACACATAAAAATACCCAGAACCCAGTTCCCTCTGAATAAGGGGAGAACCAGAATCGGAACCGAATCCAAAACAATGAGCTGAATGTACTCGAAGTCTTTGTGGCCGAAACAATTAGTGACATTAAAGTGGAAAACCGACCAGCACCTAAAGAGGTGCCCCCAATCGACTTTGAGACGATTATAAGGAATATGGAGATGTATATGCAAATGGTCATGTACGCACTCATAGCCAACAACGAGGCTATAGAGGCATATAAAGTGTCAGCCCTAGAAGAAGGCTTGTCGATCTCACTAGAGAAATAAAAAAGATACCAGAAAAGTGTGAAGAACTCTTTGCTCAAAAGTCAACATCTCAGGGACCAGTGGACAATGGAAAAGGAACACCGATCGCAAATGTTGGGGAAAGTTAAATCTCGCCACAGGCTCAAGAAGAGAATTTGAGATTCAACGAGAGGGACGATAAGATCAGCCCAGAATGCATTCCAGCTCCTCCTCCCTAAAAAAAATTTAGGTCTCATGTCAGACCTAGTAATCATGCCAAATATTACAAAGAGAACCATGTTCGTAATACAAGGGGCAATGAGCGAGGAGGTGGATTTCACTCAGAAAAAATGGTACACACACACGTGTGGAACCAATGAACGATATGGGAGAAACCCAATGAATAAAGAATATAGTGCGGGAGATATATGGACCAACCATAAGGGTGGTGTACCGTCCCGAGTTCTAGAAAACTTATCCTTGGTAATACGATTTGCAATATCATTTACCTCATAATTTTAGAATTCCTGATTTTACTTTGTTTTTAAAGGAAGAGGAATAGTCACTGTGGAACATATAGCGCGTTTCACATTTCAGTGTAGTGGATTAAGCGTAGAAACTAACTTCGACATATTACGTCTACATTTATTTCCTGGGTTGCTAACATGGCCATCGTTTTCTTGGTACACCACATTGCCAACAGGGTCAATTGACGGATGGGAGCAAATGGAAAGACTTTCCCACAATCAATTCTATCGCACAAAACCTGAGGTATGTGTCACTGAAATTTCTTGCATGGTGCAATGCCATGGGGATCTGGTCAAAAAATTCATTAACAGATTAAATAAAATGTGACATTAATGCCGAATCAACATTCCTGAAGTCAAATTCATTAAAATCGCTCAACAAGGATGGAATTCGAAAATCGGAAGAAATTTCAAGGAATCAACTTCCATAATTATTATGAGTTGGTGGCTAAGGTGTCCGAATATAAAGAACTGATGAGAGGGCCATTGGCAAAAGGAGAACATTATGTGGAGCTATTAGGGAGATGTGCAAACTCATAAGGTAGCCATTGTCGACTTAACGAATACCGGCTCTCAAACGTGTCTCATCCTGTTGAAGAATCCTAAAGCGCCAGAGGTGGTCAAAAGAAATCCAACAACCCAATATACTTTTGACATTTCAAAGACGGAAGAAATCTATGACTACCTGCTAAAGGAGGAATTAATCACCATACCACACCGACATGTGATCCCATCCAAATATGAGATAGGAGGGCGAGATTATTGTAAGTATCATGACAATTGGAACCATAATACATACTCAAGTATCTTTTGGTTTCAGAAATGCGGTGCAAGAAAGGATAAATCGATGGATACTTCATTTTCCTAAAAAGAAAGAGAGCATTTGATAGACGACGATCCTTTCCCAGCGGTTAATACGATTAGGCTACCTCATTGGAATGGGGGGGGGGGGACAGGGAAAAGCAATTTTGTAGCCCAAAAATCTGATAAGTTTGGGTTCCAAAGGAGGCAATATCGGTGATAAAATTGGAGGAAAGTTTGAAGGAAAGGCAAAATGCGAAGAAAAAAGGGGAACAATCGCGCTCACGTTTCGTAACACCTCAAAGTACGACACCTATCGATCAATGGCAAATCAATAGCCATAAAAAATTCCCCAAGCCTCTCTCAAAAAGCGTAAGAAGAAAAATGAGAAAAAGAGAGGCAGAAAAAAGAAGAAATCAAGACGGAACCTCCAGCGTTAATTCTAGCAATGCAAAAAAAAAAAGCGAAAATAAAGAGAAAAAGATTCAAATCCGTATAGGGGACTTCATCATCCAGATCGGTTGTGCGACAACCTCTTTAATCTTAGCTTCAGATTTTAGAGGTGAACCAAAGGAGAAAGCATATAGATCTGAGCCAATTGTGCCAATTTGAGAAATAATTCATCAAATTGTATTCTCAGTCACAAATTTTATCATCTACGCTTTACATGTGCATCATTTTATTACTCATTAGTAACAGATCACAAATACATGAATATACATGAAAAAAACTAAACAATTATACTACAGAAAAATTTAAATATTCCATCGAATTTAAAAGTATCTCCAATTCTATTACTAAATTACAAAAAAAAAAAAATGTGAAAACTTTTTTTTAGAACTAACCGATATATAACTGGTGTAGAATAAGAACAAAATATCTTTATTTTATAATGAAATTGACGCAACTTACAAACGTTAGAGGTAAAATTACTCTTGATTGTCAATGTTATGGGTAAAATTGCACAATTTTAGATGTTAGAAATAAAATTGCTCATGACTATTAAAGTTTAGAGTATTTTTGCATCTTATCCCTATTTTTATGGGTAAATTACACACATGGCTACTGAACTTTATTCATTTTAACATTGTGATCACTGAAGTTCAATTTTTAACGGTATGAACATTGAACTTTACACTTTTTAATACGGGTGACCACTCAACTTTAACTACGGATAAACTATATCAAATAAACACACAAATATATTCTCATATAATTATTATTTTTTATTTTATTTTTACATGGAGTCATCTAGATTGTCATAAAAATTGTAAACGATTACTATTTATTAATTACAAAAGATAGACTTTTTAGAGGATAATATATATTTTTCAGAAAAAGTCTGTTAACGGCAACTTTTTAGTCTTTTAAATTTTGTTTAAAGTGCATGGCATTTCCATTTGCTCTAGCACATGGATATTAGGAGGTAAATATGAGGTTTTAAAAATATAGGAAGCAATTGAATTTAGTAGATAAATATAGGGAGTAGAAATGTATAGATTAATAAGGGCAAAACTCATGATATATCTGATAAGAAAAATGAAAAGTGAAAAAAGTTGGGAGTATAATTAGAATGATATGATATGATATAATGATTTAGAAAGAAAAAGAAAAGAAATGAAGGTCACTATCCTCCTAATATGACTAAACAACAACTTAAGTTTATATATCCATGTCTCTCATCTACTTCATATGTATATATAGATATTGTGTGTACAAAGAAACATCTAAAATAAAGATGGTGGTGAATTGGGTGGCGCTGATGGTCATGGTGGCAATTTTAATAACAGGAGGCGGAGGCGGAGTAGCTAGCGCCGGAAACATAAGTTACGACGGAAGATCACTTATCATCGATTCTCAAAGAAAAATTCTCTTCTCCGGTTCTATTCACTATCCTCGGAGTACTCCTCAGGTACTTGTTTTTCATATCAAATAAAATAAACTCGATTGCTCATACCACCCAACATATCAAAATTTATGCATTTTCTTTCTACTTTGCCCAATTCATATATAGCTTTAATTTATTTATTCTACCTTAACTATAACTCAATAAATTATATGAATCACCCTTTCAATAAATTATATGTATCACCCTTTCAATCCAATATTACTCTTCCAGCCGAGCTTTGATCTGCTCAAACTCGGCTTGCTATAAAATTAACAAGCTCCAATTCCAGCCGACCTTTGATTTGCTCAAGCTCGGCTTAGCTCTTTAGAAAATAAACGAGCTCGAACCGAGTTTCAAGTCCAAAATTCTTTTTGAACTTGGTTCATTAAGAAAATTATTCAAGCACGAATTGTTTGAGAGTAAATCTTTAATTATATTTATGAAGTTTGCTCGCAAATAGCTCTTTAATTGTGTACATAAACAAGTTCACAAGCAAAGTTCGTGAATAAATAAACAAGATACTTACAAATAGTTCGTCCATTACTCATTTATTTTGTTTGTAAACGAACTCATCTAAAAGTTGTGCACAATGCACTTATATTAAACAAAGAAAGATTATATTAGATATTTATAAATGTTCTAATTGAGACTGCTCGCGAGCTTTTGAGCCGAGTTTTGGCCTACTCCATTTACTAACCGAGCCAGTAAATCGTACTCACGAGCGGCTCATTTACAAATCGAGTCGCGTCAAACCGAGTTTTTATCGAGCTGCTCATAAGCGGCTCGGGTCATTTACAACCCGAAAATAAAAGGTCATGCAAATGTGAGGTGAGTGAGTAGGTGAGAAATCAATACATGTCGAGGAGAATAGAAAAAAACTTTATTTTCTTTTATTTTCTTTAAAACTATTTCAAATGGTTTACTTCAAGCATCAATTTCTCATCTACGACTTGTTCACTTTAAATTTATAATATATCGTTAAATATATTGACATATTTCAAGTTATTCTAAACTTCATTTGTCAAGTTATATATATACACTTTAAGTTAATAAAAAATAACAAACCAAAATTTATTTATGATTTATATATATATAAAAATAATTTTAAATTAATTATATATATATATAATAAATATAAATATTATCTATTTATTTATTTATTTATCTATTACGTTATCCGATCTCAATGGTTTTAATGGTTTTAATAACATTGATGCCAACTCACACTCTTTATTAAATATCTGTTTGCTGCAATTAATAAGATTTTCAACCTATGATTGATTTGTAATTGCAAGATGTAACATAAATATATATAATTTCAATCCACTTTTAGTTACATTCTATTTTGGAATTTATTTACAACTAGTCGAAAACCCGTGCGATGCACGGGGTATGAAACTTTTATATAATTTAAATAAATAAATAAATTGCTATGGAAAAAATTTATATTATATATATTTGAAATTAATATATATTTTTTATTAATAATTCAAATTAAATTAATTTTGAAAATAATTGATTCATTTTTTATAAAATTTTAATTAAAGGTGAATGATTTATTAATTTTTACAAAATTCAATGATTTGTACTTTTTAGGAATTTTAATACATTTTCATATTTTGGAATTCTATGAAACAATAATAATAAAATAGGAGATTAATTAAGAAATATATTAGAATATAATGAAAAACCAAAAATTGAATTAAACTATAATTAAAATTAAATATTATATTTACAATACAAAAAAATTACAATATATATGTTAAACAAAAATTGAATTAAACTACAATTAAAATTAAATACTATATCTACGATACAAAAGAATTACAATCTATGTTAAAATGAAAGCAACATCAATATATT
The DNA here is from genome assembly GCF_963576675.1 of Euphorbia lathyris. Taxonomy (NCBI): domain Eukaryota; kingdom Viridiplantae; phylum Streptophyta; class Magnoliopsida; order Malpighiales; family Euphorbiaceae; genus Euphorbia; species Euphorbia lathyris. The sequence goes on from NC_088914.1 coordinate 48,492,708, forward strand.
ATTCTATAAACTATTACAATCAATACTTTTCTAATGTTGCATATGAATAAACTTTATCAATTCAATATGTTACATATAAAAAAAAAAATTTTTAAGAATTAGTCACAAATTCATCTTGATGATAATCATTTTGCTTGATGGCATTTCATGATCATCAAGTATTCGAATTCAATTATTCGTGCTGCTACAATAATCCAATATATCTAATTGAATCATTTTAAAGTGATGATTTCTCCTATTTTCATCTCGTAATATCTCATCAAGACATTCAATCAATTTGTTCTTCATTCTTTCACTATATAGAATATCAGTCACGCTCGCAGATATCACTTATTTGACTTTATTAATATTTTCTAATAATTATATATCCTTGAATTTTGTAAGCAAGAAAAACAAACAAAAGAATAGAAAATAAAAATGAAGGGACAAAAAAGATAATTAGAAGAGAACTATCTTCCTCTCGGTTTCTTTTAAAATAACAGAGAATATCGAGATATAAGTATATAAAGAGAAGAGTGAAAATATTTTTTGTCTATTAATTAAACATTTTATTTTTTCTTAATGAAGTATTAAGTCTATAAATTAATTTTAATTAAATAGAATTAACCACTCAGTATAAAAAAAACGTTTTATAATTAATATGTGAAATCAATTAGAATCATTATGCTCAACATTTGAGAATTTGAAGAGATTCAAATAATAATATTTTTTTAATTAATATTTTTCAACAACTTGTCCTATGATCATGTTTCATTTTCATCTGTTAAAAACTCTTGAAATACTAACAATTTTGTACGAACTATAATATAATAGTTAAAAACTATATAAGCCAATGTTGCAAAAACAATTATCTTAATATCCCATAATTAATGTATATTTTTAGGATTTTGAGCATCAAAATTTATTTTTGTTTAACTTTATTTTGAACTCGTATCTAACATAATCCACATTCTTCAAGAATAAACATCTTATCAAGTTATTAGATGCTTACAATCTCTTTGTCTAGAAAATTGAAAAAAAATAACTTCTTGATAATAATAATAATAATATAACATAATTTATAATTGAAATAAACTTCATTGTAAGTATAATATTCCAATACCTCTTTAATATTTTATTCAATATGTCTCAAACTTCAATGAACAACTATTGTGTGAAACTTTATATCTATTTGTACCAAAATGCATAAAAATAAAAAATACAATCCATATCAATTAGATAAACTCAAATTAAAAAAATGAGTGGATTTCAACAGGTTCCGAATTAGAAAAATTAATCTAACTTCAATTAAAGCTAAAAATTGAGTTCATATAAAACTGAAAATCTAAATTTTAGTTAGAATAAACAATCGAAATGATAACACCTAGCAACATATACTAAAAAAGAATGCAAATATACAAAATCTTTATTTTAATCATTTTGAAAAAAAAAGACAAATAAAAAAAAAACATGGATAAGGTAGCGAGAAGTATGGAATCTGGATAACAACAGAACTGGAATTTCATCTATGAAAGATGAAACTATAACAACTATTGTTTAATAAAAATAAAACAACAACACAATTGAGAAAGCTAAAAGTTGAGTTCATATAAAGCCGAAAATCTAAATTTTAGTTAAAGTTAACAATCGAAACGATAACACCTAGCAACATATACTAAAAAAGAATACAAATATACAAAATCTTTATTTTAGTCATTCTGAAAAAAAAAGACAAATAAAAAATAAAACATGGATAAGGTAGCGAGAGTTATGGAACCTGGGTAACGACAGAAATGGAATTACATCTCTGAAAGATGAAACTATAACAACTATTACAACAACAACAACAACAAAGCCTTAGTCCAGAAATGATTCGGGGTCGGCTAACATGAACCATCATATAAAACCGTGAAATCATGTCGTGTCAGCGACACAAATTCACTCCCTCCACTCTGTCCTATCCACTACCATATTTTCCTCAATTCCCAGTAAACTCATATCACTCCCGATCACCCTCCTCCAAGTTTGCTTAGATCTTCCCCTACCCCTCACCACTACATCTCTTTGCCACTATAACAACTATTGTTTAATAAAAATAAAACAACAACACAATTGAGAACAAAAATAACTACAACATATGAAAAAAAATCGAATAATTACATTGAGAAACGTAAGAATTTCTTGTATTTTTTGACACTATTGTGTTTGCCGATTTTAGTTGTCCATGCATCTTCTATTTCTATCGGATTTCTTCAATTGAAGATATCAGTTTGAAAAAAAAGACAAATAAAAAAGAAAATATGGATAAGATAGCGAGATGTATAGAATATGAGTAACAACAGAAATGAATCTGAAAGATGAAACTATAACAACTATTGTTTAATAAAAATAAAATAACAATATAATTGAGAATAAAATAACTACAACATATGAAAAAAAAAATCGAATAATTACCTTAATAAATATAATACTATCTATCGTGACCAATGAATATAATGGTGGAATACTATCTATCATGCTTTATATAGAAGTTTATTTGTGACTTTTGGATTTCTTTTGCTTTGTGTTTTTTCATCTTCCCGTAACTCTTGTTTTCTTTTATTATTTTAATTAATAGGCTAGTAATTGTTTAATATATTACAAATATATATTTATTATTTTTAATCTGATTTTTTTACTACGTTGACAACTCATCAAAATGGCCTCTAAAACACTCTCTGCTTCCAATATTTAATCTGATTTTTTTACTACGTAGACAACTCATCAAAATGGCATCTAAAACACTTCTCCTAATTTCTCTCTGCTTCCAATATTATATATAGTATAGATTCATGTTATTTATAATTTACGAATCTAATTAATATTTTAATATAAAATATTAATCATTAATAAATTAATTATCTTTTTATAAATTATCTAAAATATTAAATTAATTGGATTAATTTTTAATTTTAGAATATCTAATATAATAGTCAAACAACGATTAAATTTGTTCGTGTAAATTTTCGATTAATTAGGAGTAAAATTGATCTTACTAAAAGGATTAAATTTTTACAATTTTATATATTAGGATAAATCATGAACTTTTTCAAAAATATTATTATCAAATTTCATCTTTTATATATATATGTGTATGTATTGTTTAGTTTAGTTTAAATTGCAATCTTTGATATAACTAAGGTGTTAGAAACCACAAAAAAAAGAGCACAACTGAGTTAGTAAACCTTCACTCTTTTTTATAGTTTGTCCGATTTTTCATTTCGAGACTTGTCAGACACTCTTTAACAGTCTCAATTAAAGCTTTCTCTGTACACTATAACTCGACTAAACCTTCACTTTTTGATTTGTTGGTTAATACACATTGTATTTTTTTATATAAAACCTATATTCATAAAATAATAATAATAATAATAATAATAATAAATGTCATCAGAATTAGAAAGGTCATGTTTGATATTTAGTTTTGTGAAAACAATACACTCCCACTAGGTGTTTTAATTAAAGGGGGTTGTGATAATAATGTGAGGGATGATGAATTTAGTAAAGATGTTTTTCTTTATGAATGCGGTTATTTGCTTGGGAGTGATGGATGGTAGAGGCTATTCTTCAACCCATTTGATGAAATGATCAACAACCACTATGAGGTACTTTTTGGTACTAAACTTTGAGGAAAGCTCATACTAGATCAATCTGTCAAGTGGTAAAGGGCCACAAAGGTGGATAAATGACCTTCAGTAGATGGTATTATCAATTACTTCATATCGACCTTACTTTGAAATGAACTTGATCTACTCATTCTTGACCCATGTTACAGTAGCATATGTCAAGTATGAAAAATGGGAAGGAACCATTCGTATTTAAAATTTGTCACTAGTACCTCAATGGCATGAGTGCTAGCTGATGAGATGGTATCTACTTTGGATGGAGATTTTTTAGACCCGTCAAAGCAATTTTGGCCAAATGGCCAGCCTCATAATTCTCTTCTCTAGGGATGCGTTTATTTCCAACTTTATCCCTTCTTGTTGTCCTTCGGCCATCGATTGTTTGACTATGAAGAGGTAATGTTTCATCATGACATCTTTAGCTTCATAACTATTGGACAATTGATTGAAAACTAACTTGGAGTCACTCATTAGTATTACAGGATTCGATAAGATTCAGTTTGAATGTCGAAACGGCATATTGAGAACGAAAGTTTCAAGGTAGGAAAGTCTGCCAAGTGAGTACCCATAAACCTTATCCAATATGCTAAATAGGTCTCGACGGCGCCATGTACATCTGTTACCCCAGCAGCCTAAACCCATAACGCCACAGTCGTTCATATGATTAAAGTGAGCAATACACCGATAGCCGTACATAGAACTCCCCCATTATTGATCCCAAAGAGAGCCAATGTCCCCCATAATAAACCAGGGCCCCGAGATCGACGAGCCAATTTGTGAAAGTCTATCCCAACATAGATTGCGGTTTGAGATGTCTAGAGACGCATATAGGAAAGTGAGGTAACAGATAAAGTTCCCATTCTTAGCAAGTTTACAGTGAATAAGTTGGTGGTGTGACCACTGAAATGCAATGATCCCACCCTCTGTATTTTTCGATAATTTTGTGGGCTGTGTGACCACTGATCTTGGTTTCAAAAAGAGCAAATATACACTACTTATGAATTCGAAGTAAATCATTAACATGTAGTCGAGTAGCTTTACTGGCTACACCTATAACATTCCATGATAAAATCTCCATTAAAGAAGAGCTACTAAAGCTAGTTCCCCTAGACTAGATATTTATCAGGAGCCCCCTCGTAAATAGACGAAGAGCTCTTGCCATTAGCCTTGGATTTGGCCCCTCCAGCTACCCTCAAATCCCCAATAGGAGAACTGTGGGCCAATCCCGTGGAAGTCTTTCCTCTGCGAGAGAAACCCTTCCCATTGAGATTGAGATTTCGGAGAGGACATTTTCTTTCTCTAACTGTGGGTTCATTCTATTCACTTCTGTAATGCTCACTAGTTGTCGTGATGTACTTGGTCCCGCAGAGTTGGCCATAATAGTAGGTCCAGTCACCGAATCCCCAATATTTGCCAGTGTTGCAAAATCTAGAGCTAGTTTCAAGTACTGCTTGTTTGGTTGTATTAACTGACTTTGGAGGCACAACTTCGATTTGTAATCGACTAACACTCTCCAATTCTCTAGTCTCCTTCTGAGCAGGACGTTGATTATGTCTTCTTGCAGTCCTCTTCGCCACCATCCATGGGCCAAAAGTTGGAGAATGCTCTGTATGGATTTGCTCAGCTGCTTGTTCATCTTGAGCCCCGTGGAGCGACCCTGTTGGTCCTTGTTTTAACGGACATGACTCCATCCCATGGCCATATACCCCACAGTCAAAGCAGATATTATAAAGGTCATCATACTCAATCCTACACGTGGTATGTCTGATTTTATACTTTGATGACGATGGCTTAGAAAGGTCAAATTCAATACACACGCGAGCATACTTTCCTCTGTGTTTATAATGTAGTTTTGTCAACGTGGTGCACTCTTCCGACGGTGCACTCTTCCGACGTGATTTCCGAGCTTTTCTAGAAAATATTCATTATAGTACTCAATAGGTAATCTCTGAAAGCGAGCCCAAGTGAGGATTCTTTTAACATGCTCATCATACGGATCAAAGTGCGGACTCCACTGTCGAATTGACAAACAATGATTTGAGATGATATAGGGTTCTCCTGCCAAGGCCAGTTCATAATCTTAGCCACAAGAAAATTTCACAATATAGTAGTCGTTTTCCACGTCAATGATTGTCATTGTCCCCTTCCGAGCCCACAGGGTTCTAATAAGTTGAGAGAGGTAGCAAAATCCTATATTTTTGCCTAATACCTTCACAATCAGTGCAAACCTTCCGTGACTCCAGAGTACCTGTTTCTCTTCCGCAGATAGCGTTATTTTCGGACATGTCGGGTCGTCTTACTCATCTTCATTAGACTTTGCATGATAAACACCATACTGCATAAAAGTCGTCTCAGCAACGTTTTCGATCGTGTCGTCTTCGACATCGTGACCGAGCAAGGTATTCTTTGTAAGAGATTTTCCGTTTCACAGGGGATTCGAGGTCAGGTTGATGCGACGAGGGATTTCCTTCCGGCAGGCCATCGTGGCCCTTGGACTTCTTCCTGCAACGATTGACTGGAGAGGAAGCAGGCGTAGATGGGGCTACGCCGCCGCTGATTGAAAGAATTTATATTTTTTTCTCTCACTAGCTAGCTTTTTTTAGTATTGAAATGACTTAATAATTAAGTGTGTAAGAAATTGAAATTGAATGAGTATCTTATTTGAGTAAATTAAATTAGTGAGTTGATAAATGTATTTGAAGAATTTTGGAAAAAGTAGAAAGTGTAATTTTATTGAGGGATTGAATACACAGATGTGGAAAGATTTAATAGGGAAAGCAAAGGAAGGAGGAGTTGATGTTATTCAAAGCTATGTGTTTTGGAACCTTCATGAACCAAAACCTGGAGAGGTAAGTTGCCTATAATATAATTAATTTAATGAGAAATTAAAAAGAGTTAATAATAATAATTATAATGTGTAATTTGTAGTATGATTTCAGCGGAAGATATGATATAGTGAAATTCATAAAGGAAATAGAGGCTCAAGGTCTTTATGTTTGCCTTAGAATTGGGCCTTTTATCGAAAGTGAATGGAGTTATGGGTACGTACTTACATCTTTAAAAACATAAAAGGATTTAATTTGAAGTTATTATTATGGTTATGGTGGCAGTGGACTCCCCTTTTGGTTGCACGATGTACCTGGGATTGTCTATCGATCAGACAACGAACCTTTCAAGGCAATGCAATGCATCTTTTTAATTTTATTAATGGAATTCCTTGAAAGTTTCTAATTCTTCTTTCTTCGTCTTCTATAGTTTTATATGCAGAATTTTACAAGCAAGATAGTAGATTTAATGAAGTCACAGAGTTTATATGCGTCCCAAGGAGGACCTATAATATTAACTCAGGTATATTATATATGATGACATGCTCATGCATATTTGGAAATTGGATTAATAATAAGGAATGCAGATAGAGAATGAATATGGGAATGTGGAAGCAGCATTTGGTGAAAAGGGAAAATCATATGTAAAGTGGGCAGCAAAAATGGGTTTAGATCTACAAACTGGTGTCCCCTGGATTATGTGCAAGCAACCTGATGCTCCTGACCCTCTGGTTTGCTTTTCTACTCAAACTATATATTTCCATACTTGGATGGATATATTACTTTGAAATAAGCCATTCATTCATTTTCAGATAAATACTTGCAAC